>NC_046677.1:21133912-21758912 GCF_003369915.1 Drosophila miranda
TTGTGCGCCACGGCATGAAAAATTTCTACATTCCTCTACAGCACACCACTTCGACCGCCTCTGAAAGAAAATTTATGGGGAAACCTCAGTTGCGAGGAATTTTCCTTTTGAACAGGTGTTTGGGAGCCGAAGAGTTGCGTGTGAAAAGTGGGCTTTTTTGGGTGAATTTGGGGGTATGCCGGAAAGCAGACGAGACCCAAATTCAATTAGAATATTTTTTTTAAGATTCTAAAGGATTTCCTTGTGTATCTTTTCATTAGCAAAGTTGTAAAATGTATTGCTCATAAAGAAATAAATATCAATCATACAAAAATAATAATGTTCAAAGGTTTTCAAACGCCCAAAAATATAAAAAATCAAATAAAAAAATACTAACTCTAAGAGATCTCAATGTACTCAAATTACTGTATAATCTCAATAAACTATAATCTAAAAACTTTTCATATTAAAATATTTACACAAAAAAGTAGTATTTTAATACAAAAATACCAAACAATAGAAAACGAAATAACAAAAAATATAAAAATCCCATGTGTAAATTATGTGTAAATTTTTAATATTTTCCATTGATCTAGAGACCTATAGACCTCGTTTTGCGGTTGGAGATGTGCGCATGAGGAAACCCAAAACTCAATTTACCGAACAACAATTTCCAAACAACCTCTCACGTGAGAAGCTTCCTTCCTGCCTGCCGGCCCCCCTCTAATCGATACATAGCATCATAGCCATCATCTCAAACGCATTTCAACACAATTTTCGTTTCGTTTGTTTATTTATTTATATTTTTTCCTACACTGTTGATCTGTTGATCTTTTTTTAGCGTATACGAAAATTGATTTTTCACATGTTTCGTCAGGCGAAATAAAATTAAGTCAAAGCTAACGCGATTCTTGGCCATTTTGTACGGAACAGAAATGTTGAACGCAGACCAACGCGTGCCCAATGTGCCGGTGGCGGTGCCGATGGCAGATGAAAAGCGAATTTCCCGTGGCAGGGGCAAAAGATTAATTAACCAAAATTTTTTGAAAGAAAGAAAACCCAAAAACAAAATAAGCCTGATGACAATTATCCTCGACTTGGCTATATCGGATTCTGTTTTATATTCTCCGTCTTTTTTTGGGAAGGGAAATTTATGAGAAAGTGGAGGTTGCCAAGAATTCTGGCGACACTTAAGCGTTGCCCCATCAAACAAACACACCTCCGAAAGCTAATTTCAAAACTATATATATACATTAAAGTATATGGCAATCTGCGTTCTGTGAGTCCCCTAATTGGTCAATCATAAGTGATGTATGAATGTACAAGTCTGGGGAAATCAAGGAGCCCATAAAGATTCTACCAAAATACGCCATCATAGCACCTAATTGCACTCTAATTGGTATCAGTGAAGTGATCGTAAAACAATTATAGATAAAGACTTCCCAGGCCATATCTTTACGATCCAATGCTGACATCTTTGACTGGCTCAGTAGAATAATAATTCGAATGCATTTACATAAGAGTCCAGAAGATGTCAATTGATTCTTTGATTAATTTGAATAGTAATTGACGTAGTTTATTAATCAATTCGTGAGTTTCTTCTAATGCGATTGGCACGAATAACTTTAATAATCGTTAATTGTGGAATCTTGAACCTTTTGGATCCTATTATTAGATGATAAATTCCTACGAAGCGATTGGAAAACCAACGCAAAAGGCGCCGTAACGATTCTCAATAGAGATTTTGGCAAACAAATCTGTATATCTGTTTAGATTGTATGTAAAATAGAATCAAATTATTGTGACATGATCTAATGTGCAATTTTTAGTTGGCGGAAACAATAAAATTAAGCAGAATCGAAACGAATACGTATTGTACGTAGAAGGGGCAACACATTCTGGGCATGCAAATTGCAAATGCAATTTATTAGATTTTGTTCCCCTCTCTGACGGCATTTGTCACCGAATCGGGTGCCAACAATAGCAACAAAATGAAAAGCAGGCTATCTTCGGGGGTCGAACCTTTCAATACCCTGGCAGATCGATCGTTTCTGTGTTTCTGTGCATAGAAAATATAGATCAACGGATCTCACATGACGCTGATGTTATAAGAAAAGATTGCAAAGGAGAATGCGCAAGAATAGTACTAAAACAACATACATTGCGTGTGCATGACCAAACATATTGCTGCTCGATTCAAGACTGGGACTCGACTGGGATTGTTTTGTATTAATTATAATTTTATTGTTTACTAAAATTGCTTATATAGAAAGTCATCCGACTTGGATCAGAAATTTTCAGAGAAGCCAGTTTCTGTGGAATTTTCCAGATAGCATTAATATAAAAGGACTAATTTTTCATGGTATTCTGATATGATTCTGTTCAAAATACTAGAATACCCCCCAATAGGGTACAACAATTGCCGACTACAGCTAAATATAATTAGTCCCCCAAGGGAACGGAAACCCACGAAACAAGCAACGTTCAACCGATTCTCCTTTTGGCAAACAGTGCAGATTAATGTTGTTATTGCCGAGTGTTTGTTTGTTGTCTCTTGTTTTGATTTCCAAATTGTAGACGTATTTTTCGGTTTAATTGCATCAAACGGCCACAGCAGGCGTCATTGGATGTACGGGTGTGGTGTGAAAGGATTTTCAGAAGAAACTGTTGGGATTTGTCTAGGGGGAAAGACCTTCGAAAGGTGTAGAGGAAGCGTACGGCATAATTTGGTACAATTATTTCATTAATTGGGAAACAAGATGAATCAGGAAAGGCAAAGAATATTCCTAGGAATCATTTGCAGGCAGAAAGATGTCAAAGTTGTTCTATTAGAGGCGATTAGGAATCGATTTTGTGTATCGATTTGCACATCTATCGTTTATCAGTACCTGATAACCCAAAGATAACCCTTTCCCATGTTCCATTACAAAAATTGAACGCTTCGTTCTTAAAAGAATATTATTACTTTTCAAGGAGTGTAATTTTATTTATAAAAGCTGTTCTCGAGACTTGCAAATTAATTCGTTTATCGTTGAGTAATTTTGTAAAACAAATTTGAATATTTATCCAATTTATTTTTATAAATTTTGATTTACTTCAGATACAGATACAGATACGATATGTGATACATATGTACATAGGTAGTATTCACATCAATTTAGCTCTGGCTTGAGGCAGGCAACAGAGAACAGAGAACAGGGGGAATGGTCAACGAGCCTGCTTGCCGCTGCTGCTGCTGCTTCTGCGGCTTTGGGGGCTGTCAGATTGTTCAGATTGTTTAGCGAGTGCTATAAATATCTTTGACCGATCGTGAGTTTCCTATTTGTCAATTAGCAGCGTATTCGCTTCATATTTTCGTTGTATTTTGGACTATATTACGAGGGACGAGGCACATGACAGGCGCGACCTTTTTGATCTTTTTTTACGAGTACGCCTATATCTCTCAGCTGCTTTGGAGTGGGAGTGCCTGTAGAGGGGCAGGAAACGTGGTTGAATATTCGCAAATGAATATTAATTGAGATTCGATGGGGATCGTATAAAGTCCGCTTTAAGTGGGCGGTTGAGGGTGGTTCTCTTTGGCTCTCCGATTTGCCACGGATTTGCCACGAGTGGGGAATATGGCATATGGGAAATTAATCAACTTATTGCCGTGTTAATTGCATTTATTAGATGCCTGATTGGCGACTTTTTGAGCCTGGCACAGAATGTTGCTTTGTTTTTTGTTTTGTTTTTTTTTCAGATTTTCATTTGGGATGATTTTTTGCAGTCGCCTGCATTTGGCATTCGTTGAACAAAAACCCGTTTCATCGGTCAGCTTCTGTTATTGCACTTAACTAAAGTCATTTCGGAATTATATATTCAATTGATTCGATTCTCTTTATATGGCTTCTCCCTCTCTCTGTCTCTCTACAACACGTTTCTTTTATTATGGGCATAATTTTGCATTCAATTATTGTTTAAAGCACACACAAAAAACCCCTCTTCAATTCATTCAGTTTCCATTGTTTCGGCTATATTTTGCTCTAGAAAAGTTTTATGAAGAAAATCGTCTTTAACTGACAGATGTTCCCCCTGGAAAAGGTATGAACCCATATGGAGGCTAGAAACGCTGTAGTATCTGAAATTTATAAGATATTGAGCTGATATTCCATATATTTGTGCACAATGCTCTTATCGACCAATCTATGAAAAATCATCCTGATTGGATAAGTATTAGGCCTGAAAACAGTAAAATGTATTTGGTATATTTTAGTATCTTTCCAGAAAATCAACCAAAACTTGCAATGTACGTTCTGTGTATTTAGAGATCCTGTAAACTGGAAACTGTTTTTGGTATTTTCTAGTAATATAAGATTTTAGAGACCCATTTAGATCCATTTTTAATGCACAGTAAAGGCACACGAGTATTTCTGTTAGAGGGCGACAGCACTTGAGGCGCACACATGGCGTATGCGTAATCGAAAGCAACGCGCATTCATCAAGCATACGAGTACATATATTGTAGCAATGACTGACTGACTGCTTGATTGACTGACTGACTGACTGACCATTGAACGCAACGCACGAGACTATTTGCACACAACCAAAAACTGTGTATATAATCGTATACGTATATTTTTTTGTTGTTTTTGCTTATCGCACTCGGTATTTTCTTGTTTATTTTAGAGTTTGGCAGCTAGGCGTGATAATTAACGAGCCGTGATTTAAAAGTCGATTCGCTTTTAATGTGCATTTCAGATTGCAGTTTTTGGAGGCTGCCCCATACACACACACGCACACTCGCACACTGGCACGCACAAGTCTACATACACTCGAACACACACACTGTGGATTGTATTTGTATAGGCACACGCACTATATAAACATTTAAAGTAATTACGTTGACACGCGACTTGTTTCGAAAACTATTCCGAATTTCAATTGATCCGCCTGTCTGTCGGTAGGTCTGTTTTCTCACTTTTCCTTTTCCACCCTTTCCACTTTTATTTGTCGCCTTCTTTCTTTCTTTCGTGATTTGACAGTTGACAACTTTTTGGGCTTGGGGGCAGCACACGGCGGCTAGTGAGAGCGAGCAGTGCAGGAGTGCGACAGAAAGCGACCGCAACGCCCGAGGGTTGAACTGAGACTGTGACTGAGGCTGAGACTGAGGCAGAGGTTGAGCGAGCAAGCGAGCAAGCGATCATCGCCGTGTGTTCGGGAGGGGAGAGAGAGAAAAAACAGGTGAACGATGCAGCCGCGCGACACACTTCTCTGCGAGTGATGGATCTATCTGCAAAGCTCTTGCAAAAGCTCGCTAATTTAAAGCTCTCAACATGTTTCACCTAAAGTTTTTATTTGATTCACTCTCCAAAAGTTCGTTCAACTTCGTTCGGGCTGGATATTTTCGGGGGCGCGTCTAAGACGGGCTCTGAAACGTGGGGCGTGTTTTTGGGGAGTATAAGGTAGATTTAGCCCTAGTTCAGGAGCTTGGTTTAGCACTAGTATGCAAAGCTGTTTTATTAGGTTTAGAAGCTGTACAGTAGTCGATGAGTCAAAGGTAGACTTTGAGTTGTTCTGGTATTGCTTCGTCCAAGTCCAAACAGCATGTAGATCTTTGTAGTTCAGAGATTAAAACGTTAAGTAGTTCATGGTTTGGTTATGGGTGCACTTTCTGCAAGTACTGTATGCATAACAGCTGCCGGAACTGCTTTAAAAATTCCCTGCAATTAGCCTTCCAGCGGAGGTGTGTGCAATGCAAATGCCATACATACTCATATCAAACAAATCAAGCTATTTATTCAAATCGAAAATAATCATATTAATCGATTGATACTACGATTTTAATTGCTATTGAAATGAACCTCATACTCGTATTTACGTTTATTGTGTACTATAACTGACCTTTGCTTGTTTTTCTCTGTGAATTGTATCATCATGAGGTGATCTGAGGTGCGGTGAGATCAGAGAATGAAAAGAGTTGAGACTCAGGAAATCAAATTGAATGCGACTAGCTATTGGAGTGAAAAGGAAATACGAAAATGAAGACCGTTTGATAATTATAATTTCTCATAGCACTCATAGTTTTTTTTTTTTTTTGCATCAATATCTTAAACAGGCATCTGCTTTACTTATTAAGAATGATATATATTTTTTTTTCACTATTTGCCATCCATTTATTTACTCATATTGAGTAAATGCTTCTGGTGATCCGCAATCATCTCTTATGGGCTCAAAAATAAAATTTACAATTTTTAATTTTTTTACTCCAAAACGGTTCTCTAACAACTTATTCAAATTCTTAAAAATATCCTCAGTTTAAAATAAAATTAATTCCTCAATTTTAAATTAAAACCCACAACCGCCTTTATTTAATTTCCAACAGCCATCGGCAATATTATTTAGCCGACAGTGTGCCACACTAATGTCCCAAAATTACCATGCCACCGGCACAGGTAATTAACAAATTTAAAGCATACTTTCGGGCAGTTCATTAAAATACTGCTACCAGCAAGGCGAAAAGGCAATTATTATGTGAACATCGTGCTTAAAACGAATGAAAAATTAATTAAATGGGCGGAGAATGGGGCGGGGATGGAAGTGCAAATAAATATAAAGTTTTATGAACCAAAAGTAAAAGCAAAAGTGTGTTCAAAGCTGTCTAATTGCAGAGGAGCATTGCAAGCAAAAAATTGAAATGAATGAATGGGTGCTGGTGTGCCCCAACAAATGTTTCCCTGTTATCTCAACAGTGCGCAACGCAAACACTGTTATCGGTTGAATCTCATAAGAGAACGAGAGAGAGAGAGAGAGAGAGAGAGGAAGCACTGAAGACCAGAGAGTGAAAAATAGCGAGCGAGCAATCCGCCGGTAGATTTCTTTCCCTCTGCATTGCTTTAATGTTAAGAATTTTACTGTTACAATAACAACAAAAAGAACAGTTTTAATACCCTGTAATCAGGTAGGACAAGGGTGGAGCATACTATATCGTACATTTATGTAACAAGCAGAAGGTTTCTGAGGATTTATGGAGGAAGGAAAATTTTTTTATTTAAAATTGATCATTGACAGAATTTGCATTTAACAAATCAGAATAAAGGGCATCTCATAGTCTAAATATTGCCAGTGGCATTCCTATCTATTTCGCCTCTTTTTTGTTTCGTGTTTCGGCTTTTATCAACGCAGAGAAATTTTAAAATCAAAGAGCAAGTAAACAAAGCCAAAAAGATTACCTAGTGCGTGACGTTCGGCTGCTTAGTGACCTCAAAGAAATACGACACACGTATACGTACATAGTCGTACAAATATATGTATATATGTATACTCGTAGCATCTGTACATACTATATCTAATTAGAGGCGCCGCTGTTGACAGGAGGGGGCCATAAGAGCTAAAGAAAATAACATTAGAAAATCGTACAAGAAATTACATTTGAGGGGCACATTTCTGCCGATTGTTTGATGGATTTGCTCATTATTTTCATCGATTGTTTGATGGATTTAGAAACCTTTCTAAAGATTGGGGAATGTGTGCGTGACGTGCAGCGAATTCCAACAGATGTTCAAATATTTATTGATAACTTTCAATTGGATTTTATAGGTGTCTATTTTAATGGAAAGTCAACCATTTTTCGCGTCTATCTTCGTCAAATAAATGTGTGTCAATCAGACAAGGATTTCTTTGATAACTTTTATACAAAAAAAAAAAAGACCTTCCGCTTGGCCCTAATTACAAAAAAGAACAAACCGACGAGCATGCGATCTGTCGTCACGCAGAGTGTCGTGCTCGGGGGCGCACGACCATACAGACCGTCAGGCGGACAGGCGTACGACAGACCCCTCTCTCATTTATAATACTATACATCCACTGCCCGCCCTATCTCTTGTCACCTTCATTAACTTCCAACAGCCCAAAGCCGTCGTTGATTGTTTTATGCGACCCAAAGATCAAAAGAGACCCCAACGACATGTGGGCGTGTGATCTGTTGCTTTTTCGACAACGGATGAGATCCGATGGGCGTGCGCATCTGAATTATTGCGGATTTGATCTCTGAGCTCACAAAGAAAAAAAATACATAAAAATGCGATAGAATGGCAGGAACGTTCAAGAATCTCTGGTTAGATATTGGAAAAACTATTACAGTTTTAACAGATTGTGCAAATGTTTTGAGCAAAACTTAACACATGTTTCAATCCTTTTTCTTAAAGATCGTTGAAATGACAGCACAATGATTGATGATATAGTGATCGGATGTTGCAAAAACTGTGAGAAATAGTGCTCTGAAACTGGTTTCTGATTCAGCAATTTGTAATTTGTGTACAAAGTCGCAAACAGATCTTTACAAACTCTGAGAATATTCAGCATAAAAGCTACAGATGGTACCTCTGTACAAAAAGTATACCAAAGACTATTGAATATTTGATAAAAACAAATTCGCATGGCAAAAAATATTCCTTCAAGTATAATAATTTCCTAATTGTGTTAATCCAATCAAACACGAATAAACTCCGAAATAAAATCTAACCAAAATGAGAGAAAATTCAGTTAGCAACTCCCCCAAAAGACTGGCTGTCAGGGGGTTCTGTTCTGCGTTAACTTGAATTTTACTTTTATTTTGGTTCAGCGGTCAAATCGGTCAAAAGATTCGCCAAGAACAAAAAGATTCGCCAGCAAAAAATCCCAATGAATTATACATCAAGAATGTATAGCAAAAAACAAAAACAGAAATTTTGGTGACTATAAAATGTGCGAGCAAGTGACTTACATACATACATACATAAAAGATATGCAAAATGCAAAACAAAAAATTAAAAAAAATAATAATAATAAAAAAAAATTAACTGAAAAAATCCTCTTGAAAATTAATAAAAACAGAAATGGACTAAAAATAAAGACAAAACCAAAACAGAGAAGGAAACAAAGAGAAAACAAAACGAAACGAAATATAAATAAACAAAACCCGACACAGAAAAGCTAGCTTTAGGGGAGACGAAGCTGCAGATACCCTTCGAGATCGGTCGTTCCTAAGGATCATGGCTTGTTCACTTGGTCATTCACCAATATGATCGTCGGTTTCCAAGACCGACCAATGATCCTTCGTTCGATCTTTGCACAGTAAGCTAGAGATTGTTGAATTCAATTCGAGTATCTTCAGTAACAAGAACATTTTGTTTCACAAAGACTTCGCTTCAATATGATATAGTGATTCGATCTTGTCGGTTCTTACCTACATGTATAGGTCGTGGATCAATGAGATAGTCTGGTAGAGTTTCATCCAGATAGGTTTTAAACTAAGAGACAGACGCGAATATATAAATTCTTAGACGGTCCCTCTCTGCATTGCAAATATACATATATCTGCCGAAAATCCATAGTACCCTCTGTGAGCGTATAAATGCTGAAATAAATTCGCGAAAACCAGTTTGTGTCGGTTACAGAATGCTGAGAAAAATCTTTCGAGGCACACTTTTCGCATATTTTCAGAGGCAGCAGCACGTGCTTTCTGGCCAGGCAGATGGGGCAAGGTGTCCGCGAAGGGGCGTGTGCCAGAAGTTTTAAACAATTATTGGGACTATCGAAAATTTCTCATACACACACACACACAAAATATATATACTAATATATGTATGTATATATAGAAGATCGCCTGATTGCCAGTGGAAAATTTTTCATTCGAAATACAAATATTTCTAAGATTATTTTTTGGAAAAAACATTTTCCGATCGCACAAGTGGATCATAAAAAAATTCCTTTAAATTAAAATTTATGCCTCTAGTTTTTGTGTTTTTTTTTTTTTTTTTGCTTTGCCTAAAACATAATTTCATTTGGCATTAAATAGCAAAACAAAAACGTATTTTCCTAAGGGGTTGCACGTCAGCGGGGTAAGAATTGGGGAAGAATATTCTGTTTCCATTTCGCTTGCGTAAGCAAAAATGTTATTATTGCTAACAAACAACAAATAAATTCTCGACTTTAAGCCATCAAAATGATTATTTCTATCTGAGTTGTTGCTGCAGATGGCACGTGGCCTGTGCGACACGGAAAATACCACCAAAATATATCTACATATAGATATTTAAAATTAGCCAACGATGTACGACTATAGATAGATAGATACTATATATGTACGCTTCACAGATGCGATTGATCATGCTAGTTGACAGCCATCAGAGTCTTTTATTGGGTATCTGTTGTATTTCGTCTGTGGAGTGTTCTGTTTTGTTCATATTTTGCATTAAGTCAATTATTGAACACATTTAACATTCAATTAATCCAAGTAAACTTCTTCGTACGATTCTTATCAAGGCTTTCAAGACAAATACACTCCAGGAACCTTTTTTATGGTATCTATTCAGTTAGTTCATATTTCCAACAGACATACATATGTATGTGTATAGGGTTTGCGCATAAGAACTTTTTATGATTCCATTAAGAAGGGAATCCTTCATAAACCACTAAATTATATGGAAATTCTTTAGTTTCCTTTTCTGAAATTTCTTTCAACATATCTTGTAAATTCTTCGAACAATCAGTGATCCATAGTCTAATATTTTTAACATTATCATTGTTTTATTCCTTGTTTTATTTGAATTCATTTTATATTGTCAGACATCCATCAAAATATATACATATTTTAGCATATCTGCAACGCATATTCTTCTTGTTAAATTTAAGCGAAAATAAATACAAAATGCTGACGCCCCCAAAAATTTCCTGTGGAATAACATATTTTATCGCATTATTCCATTCCCAATCACATGCTCAGCAGCAGATTTAAATTGGGGGAAAAAACTTTTATCAGAAAGCCAGAAAACATAAGCAGAAAACCACAACAGGAGGAGGCAAAAGTGATGATGAAAATTGCATTTATTTATAAACAAATTAATTGGATGCCGGCCAAGAGTACCATAAAAACGTGAATATTTTTATTTGTTTGCCCACTCACAGCGGTCCCCGATCCACGATCCCCGAGAGAGAGAATCATCTGTGGAATCTTGGTGTCTATGTGTGCATCAAATATTAAATCTTACTTATGAAATATAGATAATATCGAAAAAGTATAGACCCAATGGAAATTCTAGTCAACCTACGCAGTGCCTCAAAGGGAACCCGTGGCGTGATTTTCTTCGAATAATAAATTTTCATTGGTTCGTTTCGCAAAGAACAAATTTCTTCCATATAATTCCATATATAATTGGGTTTTATCCATTTATCCATATGCACACACTCGTAATGGAACTGTGTGTGCACAAGGCTCATTATTTTGTAAATCAAAATCAAGGCCAATCTCGATGTCGATGTCGACAGGCGTCGCGAGGGAGGAATTCTGGCGTTATGGTTCCTAGGGGATATGGGAATACGTGGAGGATGGAGACGGTAGAGTGCCCCACTAATGGTTCGATTGGCTGGGATCGCCTGATTGCATTTGGAATTGAAATTGCATTTAGTGGCTTTTGCCATTTGGCATTCTGACAAGCGCGTTAGCCCACAGCGAGGGTGGTACGAGCAGTTACTTATGAAGGCGGAAATTCTTGGAAAAACTCGAAGAAGAGAGCCAGTGTGTACTCAATCGGGAAAGTTCTCTTGAGCTGATGCGTGTATTTTTAGTATTTTTATCCACTTAAACGATGTTGCAGTATATTTTCTGTATTTTCATCCCATCAAACATTTTAGTGTAGTATTTTGTATTAGTAAATGCAGTATGCAGTAAATTCAGTATTTTAATTTTCAGTCTTTGTGTCCGCTCTAGCGATATTTTGGTATATTTGTAGTATTTGTATGCTGTCAAATCTCTTGGCATAGTACTTTTATTTAGTAGATTCAGTTTTCTTTTTAGTATTTAATATTAATTAGAATCTCTTATGGAGGAATATGTTATTCTAGTTAGAGATGTCTTATCTTAATGATCTTTAAAAACATTCATGATGGTTGGTCAGGCTTTTCGGATCCCAAACAAGTAAAAGTATCCCCATCGCTATCTTCATTCTGCAATAAGACTTCCCTAACCCAAGACCCTTCTTTCGCCTCTCTTTCGAACCAATACTAAATCAAATCATACGAGTACGAGTACAAGTATATTCAATATCCATATTCATTCGCCCCACCATAAACCATAATCGAATGCAGCGTAAACAGAATTTTTGTAAAGCTGTTAAACGTAATTGGCTTTGATGGCATAACTCGCATGGAAATGCATCGAATTTGCAGTTTTTCTGGCAATCATAAGACGCAATTATATATCACTTTTGCTTTGGTTTTGCTATATATCGATAAACATGTGCAGATACATATCCATATATGTACCTATGTATGTATCTATTTGTCAATATTATTGTTTGTACAATTTGGGTCAACACTTGTTGGTGTCTTGTACCCTTTTCGAATCGTGTTATTTCCGAGATTGATAAGCTTTCGATTGTTTGATGTTTGGTTTAAGTGCGGAAATCCTCGGACACTGTTCACTGTGTAAATAAGGTTCGAGCAAGGGCAGAAATTTCGTTGTAAAAATCACATGTAAATTGCAATTTGCATTTTCAAAGAAAAATAAACAGAAATAATTCCATTTTCTGAAGGAAATTCTGATTGAAGAGCGAGAAGCGTAAACAAAAAGGAAAATTTACTTGAGGCACTTGTAGGGCAGACACAAAGCGATACTCTATAAACATAGAGGGTTTTCAGTATGATTTAAATATAATTTAAACAAAGTAGTCATCACTGATGCAGATTCTGGGACATTCAGACTATTCTGGACTGCTCAAATCCGGTTTATGGTGAATCCTTTTCAAATATAGCTTTGTTCCGAAAGACATTTATTTATTCGCTACTCGAGGGAAAGGACAAAATCCGAATAAAACCTCTAGATCTGGCAAGACTTTGTTTTTGTATATGGTGTTTTCCCGGATGGTTGATTGGTTCCTCTGGTTCTCAAAGAATTTTCACTCATTTAATATTCGGTTCATAAATACATTTGAAAATGGTTCGTATAAGGTCTAAAGAAGGGTGCTCGATTCCAAGCCAACATCATGTCTCATAAGTGTAATCTGCTCATATCTTTCATTCCTCAGGATTGCGTTTCATACCCACTGGAAATGAGTTTATCATCCTTTTTTGTACCAGTTCATGTTCAGCTAAATTAAAACCAACAGGAAATTGCTTAAGAAATCATAGGATAACTATTCTCCTTGTTCCCGTTCGATTAGGGACATTTCTTTCCATATAATCCAATACGAAATCCCGTCATTTATTTAAACTTTTTCGTTAACTGTACGACTCTGTATTTAAATGAAATATTTTTCTGCCCTGGGCGATGTTTACACAGAGCACAGAGCGGACTGCATTAATTTGACAGGCGGTTGCCGTCGGTTTCTTCATAAATAACTATAAATATTTGAATTTTATTTCATTTTACGCTTGCGTGCTGTAATAGCCACCAAAATCACAAAAAAAAAACTGCAAAGAAACTGCTGGTCCGAGAGATCTCTCGAAATGGTTCTCCAGCGAGAAATAAACCCGTTGGGCTTTCTGGCTTGGGGGCAGTCGACTGCAGAGTGGAAATATTATTATTGCCTTTGATTATTTTTGCAAATGCCTATAATTAATTTATATCTGTATTTGTTTGTTTGATTTTTGTTTTCTGCTCTTCTGATTAATGTACTCTAATTTTGCCCGAAACGCAATTAAAAAGAAAACAAATATTCCTTTCGGGAAAGATATAAATTAAAATTGTTCCCACACAATAACAAAAGAACATGTGCTCGAGGATCGTCTGTGGATCATATGATACGTGTGAATCTTTGGCGTGGGCACTACCTTCAGGTACCTGAAGAATCGCTGAAATATACGACCTCTTGAGGCGATTTTTTTGTTTTTGCACTAAGTTTTCCCAAAATAATCATTTAATTTTAATCACCAATTGTTTTTTGGCTTTTATTGGGATTTATGTCTTGTTTATTTGCATCAATTATTATTTATATCTTTTGCATTTGTAAACAAAAAAAGATATAAAATTGATGAGAGGAAGTGAAAGGGCTATCATAATTTCAATGATTCCGAAATTGTTTTTCGTTATTGTTATCCATAGAAATTTGTATTTATTTACAAGCAAATTTGTTAAGAATTGTCCATAATAAATGTAGCCTCTTGATACAAGTCCCAATCGGTAGTATAGAGTCACGATAATCACGAGATAAGCCTCATCAATAAACATCTCAAGTTCTTCATACTCTGATAATCCAAATCGTAATACTTATGTATGCAGTATGGAACCTTCACGAATTTCTTCGCGCGCTCCACAGTATTTTTATCCGAAGGCTCCAGGCAGTACACACACACACACACATGTGCAAATGTAAAGTACGACACCAATCATCAGAAATGTGGGCGCAAAAATAATCAAAACCCGACCCGTGATGCCGAAAGATGAGATGACACGAGCCACACGGCTCCGATGCAAATACATCGGAAACACTTTCAGTGGGCAAACGGCCAGAACAGATCCTCTCGCACTTGATGTCGTCTTGGAATCTGTTTCACACCTCGTTAAAATCTCAGTAACCTTTTTCAAGTCTTTTTTCAAACATGACCTAATTTTTTAGAGCACGACCTTTCCCAGGTGCCAGAAAGATGCACAAGCGTGCGTGGACGCAGCTGTGTGATCTATTTGTGGCCCGAGAATGCAAAAACAAATTTTTAAAAGCCCCCAGAAATATGGATATTATATAAAAACCAAAAAGAAGACTTTACTTACCGGTTGGCTTGGGCAGATTGTAAAAGTCAAGGGTTTTAATTTCCGAGGTCTCGACATGCGGCGCAAACCCCTCGTACAGATCGCTCTCCTCCACAATGCCGCTCAATTTGTCGGCCTGTGCAGAGGCGTCTCCACTCCGATGGTATGGCATCTTTTTGGCCAGATTTGCAGTCGTGTGTGTGCCCTCCTTTGGGTCACTTTCCGTCGCTGTCAACTTTTTGATTTGGGTTTTGGCTCAGAGACCACTCCAAGACCTTACACCTTACTTCGGGTTTCCGTTTCTGTTTGTGTTACTGTTTTGGGCAGGAGGCAGTTGATGAGTAAATCTCCTTCGATGTTTCTTTTATTGTTTGACTAGAAAACTTTTAGATATTTATACAATTTTGGTGTTCCTTTTGATTTGTTGAATTTGTTGTTCCTTGTTTTGATTTATAGAATTTGATGTTTTTTTTTTTCTTTTTAGTATTCAAGTTTTGATGTTGGTGTTTCTCAGCAAACTTATGGAGACAGAAATACTCCAATACGATGATGCCGCGCAGAATTCATTATAGTGAACGATTTAGGACAAATACAGCGAGAGCATAGCTGTGATATAATATAATCAAATCGAAGGTGTGGGCGCGCTTCCAAGTCTGCAAATAAACGTAAAAGAGAGGCGGAAATTTGTTTATTATTTCATTCCGATTGTTTTCCAATTGCATAAACAATCAACAATCAACTCTCGTAGTCAATCAACATCAATCAATTAGACAAGATATCATTTGTGGAAGGAAATCCTTGCCATTTAGAATACTGAATGTTTATCCACCGATCCGTAATCGGTTCAATGACATGACCCATCTACATACAAGTTAATTGTAGATAATGCTAAAGGCGCCATTGGCCCATAAAATACTTGGCCGGGCATTAATTGCGGGGCCAGTCATAAAAAAAAAAAACAACAGCCAACTGGTCAGATTTATAATATATATACATATACACTCGTACATTGTATGAGGTGGCTCTGACTTTGCTGAGGGTGGCCGCTGACAGCAGCACCAGCAACAGCAACGGCAGCAGCCGGTTTGATTTCTAATTAAACCAAACAAAAATCTGAGAATGAGAATGAGAAAAACCGGCACAAATATTTAATTTCGCCATAAAAATTCTCCTCACTTATAATATACTACGAATTGGTTAGCAATTTATTTAAATAAACAATTTCACGTGATTCTTTATTGTACATTTTGGTAAATTTCGTTGATATAAATCAGATAAGGACTGCGAGAAACAGCTTCAAATAAAGATGATGACAAGAGACGATGACATGAAAAATAAAAGATACTAGTATGAAATAATAATAATATATAATAATAAGGGTCTTTCCGCCAGAGTCTTAAGGCTTAGACGCATCAACGTCTATGCAGTCATTTGGCTTAAATAAATTCCAAATTAACTTTATATATATTTGAAATTACCCTACAAAATGTTGTAATATTAAATTAAAATAAAATACCCATCTATTCCGCCTGTGAAAAAGTTGCGTATACTTAATATTCCCCCAAATTATGCTCAAATTTTTCTTCCAGAATTTTTTACCGCATATCCACACCTGGTGCCAGTCTTTTAAGCTCCAGGCTATTTATCATAAAGCATTCGTGTGATATAACCAAAAACTTTGGTCTCAATTACCCCCCACCAAACACCACCCACCAACCACTCGACGCACGGCAATTACTCGGAAATGTTTTGCTGCTTTTGTCACAATTCGCATGCACAAAGTGAGCGCCCAAGAAAATGGGAAATTAAATTGCAAATTTCTAATGAAATGCTAAGTGCATACGCATTGAAAAATAAACAACAGAACAGTACGCCCAAGAAAAGTACCTCAAAAATAAACAACACCTGCAACAATTTTGCCACGTATTTATTTGTTCACGTGTTTTATTTTTTTCATTTTCATTTGACACTCTTAATGATTTTCCCCCGTCAACTGCAGGCTACTCGTAAAAAACGACAGAACCACATTTCACTTTGGGGCGCTTTGACGCTGGTCTAGGGGGCGACGGGAGGGGGTGGTGGGCTGGGGAGACAGACATGTCTGATAGATCGCTGCGTTTGCTTGATTTCTGATGTCCGATAGAAGGTGTCGCAGGCGGACGACGGCTGCCGTCACTTTAGTTTTGAGGCTAGAAGACAGGTTGTGTGTGTGTGAATGTGTGCGTATCCAAGGCGGTTCAAGAGTGTACTTTGCTATGCTAAGTAGATAAGAATATGTGTAGTACGAGTACTCGTGTTCATATGACTGAAATGACTTCTAATTAATATGGAACGTTGCTTGATGATGCACGATGTCAAAGTCAAAAGAAAACTTACAAACCTAGTGGGTTGCATTGTGTTTAAGAGTTTAGATTACATGAGAATCCTGAAAATATATTGTTTCTTCGAAAATTTAATAAAAAGTACGACAATGATGCTCCTAAAAAACATTATGATAGTTGCGGCCACCATTTTGTGTGGAAAAATATTGAGTTTGGGGTCACCACTTTTTCTATTCTACATATTATTCGTAAAATGTGATAACAAAGGAAATTGTTTGCTGGGGTGGCCATTATACTCATTTACTTCTTCGATTGGGGTCACCACTTTATGCAGAAGCATTTTTAAGGGTCACCAAGCCATGGACAAGATTTTGTTAGGGTCACCATTCCGTAAAGTTAAAATTTGTTCACTAAAGCCCCACATTTTCTTTAAAATGTAATCCCAAAATTAATTCGGAACGGGGTCACCAAAGTGCCTCTTCGATAGCAACCTATCTTATCCACTAATGAATTAATGCACCGAAGCGCCAACCGAAAAGCAAACCTTTTCTACTCCATGGACATGCCCTATCTGAATCACATAATAAGCCTGCAAATAGAGAACTCCCCTGCGGCTCCTCCTCGAAAGAAATATTAAAGCACTTAAGCCTCATTAATTGCCTAAACAGTTTCCATTTTGTTTTACATCGAATCTCAACTCAATTGAGAACTCGATTTGTTTCGTTTCGTTTCGCTTCGTTTCGATTCGGTTCGACTGGTGTTGATGTGCAATTCTCTCATATGTATGTCAATATTATGCTACGAGTGTGTCTAGTTTTCTCAAGGTGCCGCAGGTACACACACAAAATTAAAGTCAACAGGTATATATGTATATACTTATAAGCACGTATGTATGTATATAGAGTTATTAACTGTCTGAGAACGGGCAATAGCCCCTGGACTTGAGCGGACTTATCTAAATGTTAAAATACACCCAATTTAAGCTAATGAAATCAAACGGAGCGCAACTCAATTGAATTCAATTGGACAGTTTACAATGACTAACTTAACTAAACTGAAAATCGACACAAAACTAAGCACCTACCGACTGTGGGCTGTGGGACTACGACTGAGCACAGAACAGAAATGTTGCGCCATGAATCGATTAACTCTCTCGGGTCCAGCGGCTGCTAATTAAAACGTTTATGCTAATGGCCTGACACGATGTCATGTCGCAGTGTCGCGAGATGTCATCCAAAAGAAGCTG
The DNA here is from genome assembly GCF_003369915.1 of Drosophila miranda. NCBI lineage: Eukaryota > Metazoa > Arthropoda > Insecta > Diptera > Drosophilidae > Drosophila > Drosophila miranda. The sequence goes on from NC_046677.1 coordinate 21,152,160, forward strand.
CGAAAAGCGGCGAATGTCACAGAAATATTGACATCCCGGAGGTCAAATGAGCCAAAAAATGACTACGGCAACTGCCTTTCAGTACAGACACGCACTGTAAGTCCCTCTCTGTTTCTCTCTCTCACTCTCTGTTTGTCTCTTGTTTACCTCCTCTCTTTTCTTTCTATTGGACTTTAGCGCAGATTAAACATGGCGTCTGCCGCGGGGCGAATGTCAGGCAGGCGAAACATGGCAGACATCAACAACTCAATTAGAGGCCCAAAATAGCTCGTTTTACGCTGAATAAGCATTTAAATCATGCCAAACAGGTGTTAAGCGTTTCTGGTGCTAATCATTGGACACAATGGGTTAATCGCCCCGACAATTGACAGACCAGACCCCGAAAGACATGCCACAAAATGTTGTGGGCGGCGTGGAGTGACGCAAGTGCAACAGAAACAACGTTTGGGTCAAGACTCGAGTCGAGTCGACTCTCGCGGCCACACACGTAATGCTTGCTGCAATTTGCGTCAGTTAGCAAAGAGGGGAAAACTTTTGAGGCTTCCAAGTAATTTTCCACTACACCAAAGCTCCACCACCCAAGTTATTAGCTTCAATGGGGACTTGGAGGCTCGGAGACTCGAAGACTCGGGTACTCGGGGTAAACTAAATTGTTTCTGTTCGTACTTCAGGCAGCCACAGAACACAAAAGTTAGTCCCCCGTTCGATAAGCATGGGATCATGATGGATTATAATAGAATCAAGTGTGGGCTGTGGGGAGGAAAGTAATCCTCATGAAAGGAACTCGAGATAACAAAGTTGTGCAACTAATTCAGTTTTAGGCGGGTTCTGCTTTCAACATCAAGACACACTCGGCCCTTGATTAAATATTGTCTAAATTGGAAGTATTCAATTGGAAACTAATTTATTTAATATTTAATAGCTCTTTAAATTTATGGATTCGTTTTAAATATACGAGTATGTTGGATCTTACTTATTTTAATATGACTAAAACCAATTTTTGGATGTGCTTTCCATCGATAAAGGATTGATACCATCGATAGTTTTCGATAATTTTGATCAATTCTAAAGATATCTCATATATATGTGAATAAATGATACATTTTATAACCGATAACGCCAATAAATTATCTATATACTACATATTAAAATCTATAAATTATAGATTTCTATAAATGTCAAATAACATCGATACATTTCGGTATTTCATCGTAAAATCATCGAATGACACGAAACAAACATTATTTATAATAAAAAGAAATAAGAAATTTGTATTAGGGAATATTTTTCCTCTAATAAAACCCATTTCTTAGTGGCAGAACCTTAAGTAAAGTAAGAAAACCAACAGCACCAAAATCCTTACTAAAGAAATTCTTTGAAGCGATGTTTACATAATGAAATTCTTTCTACGAGCATTGCACAAAACATCAAATAGTTATGAAAGTCAAAGTTATCAAGTCTCCTTGATGTCCTTAACAAGTAATTACAGTACCGAAACAAGTGACATTTTGTGAAATAATTGGGTCACCTGTTGGGGAGTGAAACGAACACGAGTTCCCTTGAGGGTTTCGCCTCCTATTTGCATATGATATGAGTGGGTGGAAATGGGTTTAGGCCACGCCTCAAGTGCGTTTCAAAACGAACTTTGAAACGTGTTACATGAAAAACTGGGCCAAGCAGCTGTTGGCTTTCTGCACGGAAAAGTCCTTCTCCTTGAGAGCGGCGAGTGCAATGACTTTGTCCAGTACAGCACTCCTTCTGCTTGGGTCCTATTCCTTAGAATTCCTCTCCCTCTCTATTCATTCTGAAAACTGTGTCAAATCGGTTCGCTGCGGGGAGTAGGACTTGGAGAAATTATGCCATTGCCTGGTCGCTTGGTAAGCCCTTAAAGTAAGGGACGGCATCGACATCACAAAATGTGGGACAACATAAAACCCATTGTGTGTGGGTGTGGGCAGATGTCTCCCTGCTACGCAAGTGAATGAATGTTTGAGCGAATGTTTGCGAGTCTGTGAGTGGGTGTGACAGGACATTTTGCGTCAGCAGCAGACTATAAAAAAATGACGAAAATTCTACCCTTTGAGTGTCGAGGCATGCAATACCCTTAGAAGATCCATTTAAGCACGCTCGAGTCGAGCATTATTGGTTTATTTTGTTTTTGCACTCTCGGGTCATCTCTTTTGCGTCTTTTCGCTTGTGCGTCTGAAACTTTCGACCTTTCTAAAGTTTCAGTGCTGTAAATAGCGTAGTACCCTCTGAAAAGGGTATGCGAAAACACGCACGAAGCTGGAATTGCGTTGTTGAAACTGGTATCCGGGGTGTGTGTGTGCGGCTCCAGTGAGCAGACTGGCTCCTAAATCAATGAATGAATAAAGTAACGCGTCAGTCGCACGCATGTGCAAAAGAGATGGTGATAGAATCAATTTAAGGCAGGGGGGAATAGCGAGGACACAGAGGGCAAGCAGAGGACATGGAGAAGCAGCAGCAGGAGGACAGGACAGGCGGAGGCCTGGAGCCAAGCGTGGAGCCTTAAGTGAGAATTGATTGGCAAGGAAATCAAGTTCCAGTTTGGCGCAAGGACAGCCACTTCTGCGACACTTGCCACACAGAGAATTTGTCAGGGCAGGCGGCAACAGGCAACAATTAAAACAGGGCCCGAAGCTGTTGACCTGATTTCCAGTATCTCCCCTTGCCCCTTCCCCCCTCCCATCTTTGCCCCCGTTTTGAATGTATTGTTGTTGTTGGCTGTTGTCTCTGCTGCCTGGCTTTTTGGCGGCAGACTTCGTGACGGCTGAAAATGCCAGCCGCAGCAGAGACTCGACTCGACTCCGCGAGGCACAGCTCATGGACACGCAAGGCTTTTTTATGGGCCTTATTTTGTGTGTACCGCACCCTATGGCCAGAGAGGGGTATAACCAAAAGGCAATCATTTCGGGGGGTGGCTAAGACTCGGTTTCATGGGAGTTTCTTAACTTCCGAAAGTGTATCTCAAGCGTCGCCGCATTCGAAATTCATTTTCCATAGAGTTTCTTCTCTGTGTGTTGTGGGTTTTTTTTTGGCAACACAAGGAAAAACCTGTACAATGCACTTGCCACAAAACACAATCGCAGCAGCTCTCATGCTCGACTTGGGGGTCATTGAACCTATAGAAAAAAAAAAACTGCAAACTGCAGCAGCAGCAACGGCAACAGCAGCATTTTTATTTCATAATCATTACATATAAGAGCTGTGGCAGCAGCAGTAGCAAAATCACGTGAAATGCGGGCCCTGAGCCGGAGGCAGGCATACAGATATTTATATGGCCATTTGGCCACGTCTCTTAGCCTCCTCGCTGCCTTGGATTTTGTCTCATAAGTCCCGGTCCCTGGCCTAGACAGAAGGCAAAAACCAACTGCCGCCAAATGACAAAGAAATAATAGAGGCAGGAGCGAGAGGAACTTGAAACCAAGAGATCCCAGAGATGGGCTAAGATAAAGTCTATAAAGAGGGCTTAAAATGGGGCCATAGATGCTGTCAAAAGATACAAAAAAAGATGTGTGCAAAGACTGGCCTAGAGAGCGAAGAGCGCCAACAGAACAGAGGCTGGCTAGAGAGGGGGAAGGAGGGAGCGTGAGAGTAGCGATGGGTTCAAAAATTGCCTGATGAAACTATGGATACAATGAGAAAATTGTCTAGAAATAGCAGTCCAACTATAACTAAAATAAGGGAGTCTGAAGGAATAAATGGACCCTGAAAAGGGTTGTAGATCCGCGGTGGGGCATGTCTGTATTTTGTTTTTGCATTCTCGGTTCTTCTCTTTTACACTTTTCGATACAGCATACTGCATACAGCGTTCCCTTGTAGATGGATTAGAAGAAATCGAACAGGAAATACTCTCATCTCTTTCTTGGGGAATTAATTCTATAAATCCACACAAAAATAGTGATCCCCACTCTCCATTTGATTACCGTACAGACAACCCTCGCGCTGATGACGAGGCGGCGTCACTCAATCGCAGGGAAACAAAGGCAACGACGTAACCGGTGGCCACTTGGCCTCCAGCCCCCCTCCAGCCACCTGCATGCAACCCAAACTCCCCAAAACGGGGACGGGCGGGCCCCCAAACTTCGACCAAATGTGTGTGTTATGTAAGCGCGCATTTTCAACATATTTCTTGCTTCTTTTTTCCAGACATTTTTCGCCTCTGCGCTTCGGTGGCGCAAAAGTTCGCAATGCAGCCCAGAAAATTGCAACCCAAAAAAATACGAAAAAAAAGGAAAAAATGTATGGAGAAAAGTGCAGCGTTTGGGCGTTCTGATGGCGGAGAGAATGTTGCTGCCTGCGCGTTTGCTGGTAAAATGGAGCAAAAAGTGAATCATCAGAATTTTTTTTATTTGGTAACCTACAATGTTTACTTTATCGTTTCAGCCGCCATACGCCTCACGGATGGATGGATGGCAATAGATTGGTACATTTTAAGGGGTATTTATATGTATGTGTCGTATTTGATGAGCAATACATAATATTTCAGCGTTACTCATACGACACGTGGATACGGCAAACGACTCAAACATACGTCTAGAAATGCCACGCCCTCCGTTAGAGTTTCTGTGAAATGATATGTTTCTCACCGATGATCTTTTTTTTGTACTCACACAATTCCCTGGGTGTTCTCATGTATATCCCACTGGAAGCACGATCAGACATATTCAAGGACATATTGTAATTTTGTTTCGATACACAAAAAAAGCCAAAAATAATAGATAATACTCGAAATTAGCCCCTAAAAAATAAACACTAATAAAAAAAAATAATAATACAAATCAAATAATACTAAATACTACCAAAAATAATAAAGAAAATACCAAAACTACTGAATAGTACCAAAAAAAAACCAGAAAATACCTTTAATATTCTAAGTAATACTAACCAAAAATGTTTAAAGCTATCAAAAAATACTAAATTCCACTCAAGAAATACTAAAAAATATCAACAAATACAGCTCAGAATTTTAATTTTAAATATTAACAAAAAACAAATACTAAATACGTATTAAGTATACAACAGAATGGCTCCATTTTCCACCAATCGAAGAGGAAAAACTTCAGATTTTGCATAGGCTTTGATTCGATTCGCAAGAAACGTTGGTGGAAAAAGTATCGTGTAACAAACAACAATGGCAGTGGTTTGGGTTTAGGTTTAAGCCTCTCAAATATCCATAAGCCCCGGAATAATTACTTAATTGCCGGCGACATTCGATGCTCGCCATATGTCCAGATGGCAATATTTCACCAAAAATACTCAAATTGTATACATTTTGTGGGTAATTTGCCACTATTCGACGGCACTTAATGTGCATGTAAAATGTGTTCTCTTTGGCCATCAAGAAAGGCCCCATACGAGGGGCCTGTCCTGGCCTGGCCTGGCCTGGTCAATGAAACTTTTATTGAGACATTCAGCTGTGAGAAGCAGAGCAGCAGCAGCAGTTCCATTCAAATTATGGCTAATTACATGGACAATTTAATAGATATTTTTCCCCATATGGTTGCTCCAGCAAAAAACAAAAACAAAGGCCAAAAAACAGAGCTCTCTGGCTGTGTTATATAATGCAAAACTAGTGTAGTCTGGCGCCAGGTCTGCTGCTACTACTGCTGTCAAATCCCTTTTGGGGCAGGGCCACACAGAACACAGCGGGAGGCGTTGACCAAACATCGGTTATGTAAAAAGCATTCTTGTTGCAACACCCAGGGGCCCAGAGTTCCAGAGGCCAGGCCACACTTTGAGTAAACAAATGTGTTTATCCAAAAACATTTAGAGTATAAATATGCTGTAAATATGAATATATGTTAGCAGAGAATTCCATGTTTTTGTAGAATGATTTTTTGGTTGAGCTTTAGAGTTGATAATACAATCGGTAATCTAAGTATATGTATAATCCTTGAAAACGTGGAAATGATAAGCAGACATACGCATGTATTAATTTCTATGACATTTCATATTCTCCAAGATTGGGAACAAATAATCCAAATAGTCTGAAAATAGAGATCTATATCATTCAACAATTTTTGGACCTTAGTCTTTACTCTTTTCCAGTTGCTAGAAATCTAGCTCGGATAAAATGGGAAAACTAGGAACATTTTTAAAACAATCGAATCTATGGGAAGCTTTCTTTCGCTCTCAGAAAATTGAGTATAATTCTTGGAAAATCTTTCCACCTCTTCTAGAGGCCGTTTAACACATTATCCCTTATCCGCTCTAGTTTTTATTCCCTGATTACAACATATAATTTATCCGAATGACCCCAAGACATTGGGATAATCAACCTTGACCCTTTCTATGCATCTTTTCTGCAATATTTTTCATATTCTATAGCACAACTATTCAGTATTTCTCGATTAAATCACACAACCTGTAACCGTGAACGATAAAAATCGTGCCAATTGTTTAGCCGTGCGACATAAGCGACATAAATTGTGGGCTTGGAACACGACACGCGTTGATGGCATAAAATATGCATACTACAATACACACAATATTTATGCCGATAAGATACGACGAGGGAGGAGGGAGGAGTAGGTAGCATTAAAAAAAAAATACGAATTTTGCTGATAACGCGGCGTACTATGTATTTTGTATTTTGATTTTGATTTTGAGCGAAGGAGAGAACTTGAAGCTTTGAGTATTTTTTTGGCAGGGCAGGCATTTTTTGATAACATTCGATGGATGATAGATGGAGGGAGGCAGCACTGTGTCACGAGCTGGAAGAGGCCATAACCATAGCGAGAGAATGCTACTACTACTATCAGTCGTAGCGACTAAAAATAGTTGCCTGACATTGGCGGCGGGTTGTAAATCTCAGCGGCAATGGCATGCCTCAATGGGATTGGGAGTGGGAGTGGGAGTGGGAATGGAAATGGGAATGGGAACGGGGGATTACTAGACAGAACTTCATCTCTGATTGAATGATTGCCTGATTGCCTGATGATTACCTGATGACTGCTTTAGCTTCTATCATCTTTTATGCATTCTCGAGTTTACTCTCAATATCTCAAGCAACACCGGTTCGATGCCATCATCATTGGCATCATAAATGTATTTGTATGTATTTGTTTTATATGGCAATATTTTCGCAAAACTCTGCCATCCGCCGCGTGACTCAGAGACACAGACACAGAGTCGCGGGGGGCTCATAAATGATTTTGGTGGGGTTTGCGATTGTCTGTACACTTGTTTTCGGCATTCCAGTGAACCCCTCCGAATGGTATTGGATATACCCAACCGAACCCAACCAAACCGATCGGTAGCGGCCAGCTGAGAGCGCGGCTCGAATCGGGTTTCGGTATTCGGTGTTCGGTATTCGGCTTTCGGTATTCAGCGTCACGTGCTTTTCGAGTTCGATTCGGCTTTATCGGCGCGTTTTTCGCTTACATTTTCTTCGTTTTGTTGTAAACAATGGGGAGGCTTGTTTCTAAATATTTATAGCTTGTTCATTTGCGTGCAATGCAAGTGGCTCTGAGGGCTCTGGGGGCTCTAAGGGGTCTCTGCTCTGTGTGTAATTCGGTATCTCTCGCCGCTTATTATACAATACCATTTTGGGTTATCCACGAGTTTTATTTACTTTTTTTCAGAGTTCATTTCGCGCTCTTCGGCTTATGGGGGGGGGGGGGGGGGGGAGGGGAGCGAGGGGGAGGGGTGTGTTTTTTCTTTACTTTTTTAACTGCTTAATACCGCCCTCTTATTGTGCGATCACGTTCCCCATGTGAGTGCGTGGGTCGACAGACTCTTGCTAATTTCATAGACATGCAAAAAAATCCAAGACGCTGACTCTTTGTCAGACTTTTGCGTCAATGGCGAGAATGAAAACATCCAGTAATGGAATATTTTACAAAGCAAATTATTTTTCTTTGGAGTCGACACTTATCCGATGTGGCCATAACAAGCGGATAAGCAGGGATAAGATTTTGCATCGAAAAAATAGATAAATTGGCTAAATGGAAAAAAATTTAATGGAATATTTTATATGGAATATTTTTTTTTTCTTTGAATGCAACACTTATCCGATGAAACCATATCACGCGGATAAGCAGAAATAACAATTCAATTGAATTATAAACTTAAATATCGTCATCAGTTTTCTAGCCATGGATATCACCGGATAACAAGTTTTGCATCTAAAAGACATTAAATGGTGTATTTTACAAAGTAAATGATTCTTAAGACTTATCCGATAGACTGGGATAACGATCACAATAGTTTTCTAACCGTTTAAATGCGTCTAAAATATTTTACGGAATATCCAAAGTCAATGAGATAGATACAAATTAGTTAACCTAGCTTATCCGAGTAAATAACTAACGGATAAACCCTTAATCAAAGCCAATTCAGCCATGAGAATCCAAAACCATTATGCCACTATTTTTAAAGGCCTCCCCCACACAGGGAGGCGAGAGGTGGAATCAAGCGTTAAGCTGGAACAAATTGAAAGCAGTAAAACGGTTTTCATGGCCCCATATTGCCTGCAATAGAAACGAAAGCAAAGCAGAAGCAGATGCTTGAATATTTTGTGACCATGAGTGACACTTCCGGAGGCATCAGAATTTGCATCCAACAGCGGCCACAAACAACGCCACCCCCTGCCGTAAAAGCCCCCAGCGAAATACGAACAAATATTAATTAAAACAAATCTCCGCTGACCTCTGCCCACGCAGCATTAAATTGAATTATTATCCCAACGGCAGTCCGGCAGTCCGGCAGTACAGCCGTACGGCCGTACAACAGCAGAACAGTAGGGCAAAAAAAAGGCGAATAATTGAATAACTCGACAATCGAAAGCGCTTCAAATTAGTCCCCGGGAAAATAAACAACGGGCATAAAATATGCAAGCGAAACAAAAAGGAAAAGAAAAGGAACCAGCAAAAAAAAGATTCAAAGACAAAAGACAAGAGACAAGAGAAGAATGCTTTAGTTCCGGGGGTATCGCTAGGGCGAGTACCCCTTAGTTCAGAGAGTTCCTGATTTTGGAATAGTTCTTCATAAGAACACAATTTCGAAACAAATTTTTGGTTGATACATTTTGCAAAAGGGGTCCATTAGGGGTCGATTAGTACAGCCTTATGTTTTCAGTCTCACTGAGAAAGGATAGATAGAGGGGATAAAGGATAATACAATAGATTTCAGATTTCTCCTCGCCTGGGAAATGGTTTTCTTCATTTTGGCTGTTGAAAATATAAATTTTAGACTGGTCTCTGAGTCCTGTTTGAGCACTAAATCCAAGAAAACGTATCTCCCTGACTTTCCCACGTATATACCCCACTCTATGCACTATATGATTACCAGGTAATACAACAGAAGACTGTGAGGCGTCGGAGGTGGAGGAGGTGAAGCCCAAGAATGTTTTTTTTTTCGCAAATCGTACAACTTGAATTCCGTTGATGGCTCCTACTGAAATATTTTCGTTTCGTTTCGTTTTGGGCTTTGCTTCGGTTTGGGGTTCAGTTTTCAATTCAATTAAACTTTTGGTTGGCGCACGGCACGGAGGAGGAGCTGTTCAGAACGCATTGCTCGGAACCTGGCGGGCGTCTGGACCTTTTTGTTGTTGTTTCTTCCATGTCTGTGTCTGTGTACGTAATTCACTTTATTCAAATATGTAGTATAATAAAATAAATGCCTGGGCCTGCCTGTATGCAAAATACAATAAGCAAAACAAGTAAACTACGGGGCTGGCTGGCTGGCTGGCTGCCTGGGCCATTGTCGAGCCAAAATCTGGTTGCTCTGCCGTTTGCTGGTTTGCCTCGAACCTCGCGTCTCGCGGATACCGATACAAAGGCTAAGGCTGGAGCTGGAGCTGGGGCTTGAGCCTGAGCCTGAGGGCAGTCTGGGGCTTTGTGCTGTGCGCCGGATGTTTTTTTCACAACCAAGTCCCCAACTACAACAGCAGCATTATGCGAATTGAACTTATCTTCAATGAAGAATGACAACGGCGACAACAGCAACGAGTGCCCAGGGATGAGAGAGAGAGAGAGAGGCTCTCGAGACTGCGGCTGGGGGTGTCGCAATGGATAAATGACGGGACAGTGCACTCTAGAGGCAGTCTCTAGTGGCTATCAGTCCGCTAAAGTATACACCCACAGCCACGCTATGCATTGCAGTGGATAAGAGTGATTCCAAGTAGATTCTCGAGGGATCTGAAGCTGAGCCTTGCATTATTGCACTCAAATTAAGTGCTCGGATAATAGCGGATAAGGTAAATGAGCATTAATTTTTATCTGGTGTGATTTTCATAGAATATTCAAATTATACGTCACAACAAAAGGTCAGGGATAAGCTATAAATAACATTAAATTGCTTAAGTGCAAACAAAGAAAAACAAATTAAAGTATCACAAGTGCTGGCATAAAAGGAAATAAAGGGAAAAGCGTATAGCGTATTTCAATTATCCGTCTCAATTGCAAGTAAAGGATAAGCAATGAATAACATTAAATAGTTTAGAAGCCGGATTTTTAGCTATCCCAGCCTTTAAATAACTCTCGGATAACAAGGGATAAGAAATTAAAGTATCAACTATCAATGATATATTCTTTTCATAGAGTATTTCTATTATCCGTGTCAATAGAAGATCAGGGATAAGCCCCAAAGTCAAGGTTAAGCTTTAAAAGCCTTAAAAATATTGATATTGAATTATCTTAGCTCTCGGATAACAAAGGAGAATAAAACAAAATAGCTACAAGAATTCAAATATTTAAATTGTAAAGTATTTTCTATTCCATATTAGTCTTGATTGGAAGGAACAGATAAACCTTAATAGATACAATTCAACTGATACAGAAATGACGCAAATTTTTGGAACAAACCATAAGGAATTCGCAGAAAATTCTTATCATTTAGCCATTTCGAAAGTTTCCCTTAGAAACGCATACTTAACCCACATCGATATGATTTACATACATTTACAGCACTTCCTACCAAATAAATGACACTGATAACTATATAACCAGATCTGGTCATTGATTTACAACTTATCCGGCTTACGAATCCAAGCACGGATAACGTTTACAGCACAGAGGCAGGCAGGCAGGCAGCAGGCAGGCACACATGAAGGTTATTTAATCATGGGGAAATGGACAAATATTTACCCCCCTGATCGCGCTCTCAGTTATTAGATTTTATTCATTAACGAAAATATATAGCTATAGGTATGCCACGATATATAACGATACACACACATACATTCATATACGAGTATTTAATATTTTGTTTTTTGTTTGTTGCAGCTGTGAAGTGAAGCCCAAGCCCCCCACCGAATGAAATTACTTGCACAAATTAATGCCGCAGACAGAACAGACACACACAAATTGATTGTTTGATATCTCGTCGAGGCATATGCTGTACACAGTTAGCTGTATCTGTATCTGCTGCTCTCTATATAGAGCATTTCTACTCGTATATGGTGGAGAGAACGCATTCATATCGCTTAAATTGCTTTCGGTCGCTTCGGTTTTATTTTAGTCTTTATTTTTTATGCTTGTTGGTGGGCGTCCGTTGTTTGTTTCGCTTCTCTGTTCTGTCATTAACACACATCGCGCGGATAAGTACTTGATTTAATAAATTTGATTAGGATTTACGACTCGGTCAAGAGTGTGTGTGGGGGTTTTCAATTTCAGACTGCAATAAAGGCAAAGCCAGCGATCCAGCGAGCCAGCAAGAGGCCAAGTGTGCGAAGTTTTTCCTGGTATCTGGGTATAATTTCATCATGTGTTCGTCTCCAATAACGTATTAGTAGAGCAGGCAAACTTGAAGATCAATTATTCAAAATTGTTACACAGATGTTCCTTATTTACTTATTTATTACATTACAGAGTAGGAAAACTTGTGGAATACTCTTTCAGGTTCAACGAATACATCATTTGAAGATCTTTTATACATCTTTTTTAAACTTTTTACAGATTTATTGTTCCTTTTTAATAATTCATCCAGCTTGGGTGTCTGTTCTCCCAGAGTCCTCAAAGTTTAGCCCCCAAAATCCTTTGAGCTGTTGGACAATACTACAGGATCAGCCTTCGGTCAGATTGTACTCGTATCTACCTTGCAGCATTATAGAAAACCGTGTAAATATTTGGTATTTTAATTCCATATAAATACACAAAAATCGGGGGCTTGTTTAGCTTTTCCACAAGGAAACTGTGCCAGGGAATAAATATATTCGCTTTCAATCTAAAAGACTATCCATGCATATACCCCTACATACATTCAGACAGCAACAGACCCAGAAACAAGTCTACATACATCTCGTACATCTGTATACTCGTACATCTATTCGTAGTCTCAGTTTTTCTATATAAATACTATTTTTTAACCAAAAGCTAAAGCAATTACAAGTACACATCCGCTAAAAAACATTTCAAGCCAACCGCAGTTGCAGAAACCAATTAATTTTCTGGTTATTTAACATAAACCCAGTTGCATGACAACCAAAATAAATTCAGAGTTTTTGTGCAACATTGTGGTGGCCACAAAGCGTGGCATGGCCATAAATATAAACAGAAGCACAAATGAGCCGAAAATTATTGATTTTCTCTCAAGAAATAGGGTTACCAGGCGATGGTTTGATTGTGGATTGTGGATCCTGTCGATGAGGTGGGTCAGTGCTTAGGTTGTCCTGAGTTGAATGAACCCTTTGGGCTTTGTCCGTCTCAGAGACATTGAGTTGTTTGTTGGATTTGCATTTGTATCCATCCATAATCCATAATCGCAAGTGAATCATCGAATAAATCACATTGTCATCGTCTAGGCAGTGGCACGTACACACAAATCAGAATCTCTGAATATTCGATATGGATAAATATGCCACTACTCGTAGATGGATTGAATGTGTTTGAGTGCCTGCCTGGCCTGGCCTGGCGACACGTTGACTCGATTGAAATCGATTGAGTCCGATTCTCGGTACTTTTCTGGTCTTTTTATTTCTTTTCTGCTTTTATTTCTGCCGGATCTGTCTGTAATTGCAAAAGTTTGTTTGTCGCTGCACGACTGAGAGTTTTTTTATTTTCATTTTGAAAGCATAACCGATTTGAAAAGTCGTTTTGCATAACTTCTCGACTGGCGGCGATTGACTCACGTGAGCGAACGATTTGCTGGGTCCCTGGTGACAGATAGACAGCCAGACAGATACAATTTGTCCATTGCCAATCGTCAAATGTATTAATGATAAAAACGAATATTCGTACGAGTATTCAAGCTCGATATCCGTTTATTTAATTGGGTCGCTGGCTGGGAAATCACAGATAAGATAAAACCAAAGCAAAAATTGAATTTTCTTTTTGGCGAATGCTTGTGTTTTGCCAAGAATTTCCCAAGAATTCTAATGTTTGTAAGGCCTTAATAAATATTGTCAATTCATAGTGATCGGATACAAATGATTGTTTTAACTGTGACTCATTTAAAGAATTATAACGAACACGAGGGTATATGTATTTACCAACGTCATATCTGATTGAAGTCAATCCCACAAAAACCCCAAGTTATATCTAAAAAAATGAGTCACAGGAGCCCGCTAAAACATCAATAGAATATAAATCTTAACATGCATTCGCGGATACCACAGAAACATAGAACCATCTTTATCTTATTTCGATTTCTTTGAAGATTATAAAATACAACATGAAATATCTGTAAAAATACTAAAGTTGTCAACAAATAACTCACGATATGGAAGCAAAAAAAACATTGCACCAATTTAGAATTCCCCCAAAAGCAAATCTAATAAATAACAAAACATCTCATCTTCACTTTAATCAAGGGTTAACCCCACTCTACCCGTCGAAACCCTTCTTTCCACTGCCATTATCTACCCAGAAGACATCGTTTTAGGGCCGTCATAAATTGTGCAAGGTTGGGGAGCCGAACATACTAAAAGTATTCTATCTAATCAGTTACGTTATGTATGACAAAAGCGGAAAAACCTAAAAAGAAAACCAAAGAGAAACTAAAAAGGTTCAACATGAATTTGGTATAAAACAAAATTATGTTTAGAACTGTGATTCATTTAAATTATTCATCCTTTTAAATGTTTGAACCTTTAATCCAATGATTGGCACAAAAATTATTATCAAAGAAATGGTTGGGTTAACATCGATGAACAAGTGATTCATGGAAGAAGCGAGAAGCACAGCACTCGAAGATAAGAAAAGAACCCAAAAACGAGACTGAAACAGGAAAGAGAGTGGATACCGAGGCTATTGATACCCTTGTAACTCTTTAACACTTGGGGATAGAAACCGAAAGACATATAATGTTGCCTGGTCCTGAACATTTATTTCAAAAATCCTTCCAAACACAGCAGCTTGTCAAAGTCTTCATACTGACTCCCTCCATAGGGTATCCAAAAGATGCAACGAAATATCAATTTCAGGCACAAGGAAAAGGAAAGGGAACGGGATAGAGCCATAGAGAGGAGGAAATGGAAAGAGATAGAACCATACAGAGTGGGAGATGGCCAGATAGGGAGACAGAGTGAGGCTGAAAAGAAGAGACTTTGGTGTTGCTTCCCTTACCTGTCAATTTTCGTTGTGTTTTTTTTTTGTGTTTTTTGTTGTTCTCCTTGTTTTCGCCTGAGGGCCACCGTGTCCCTTCGTTCGTTGATTATTTTTATCTTTTTTTATTCTCTCTCTCTCTCTCTTGTGTTCTGCTGCGTTTTGTTCTCCTTCTTTTTATTTTCACACACACACGCGGGTTTTTTGTTTTGCTTGCCTCGTTCGTTCGTTTCGTTCTTCGTGCTGTCACGTTTTCACTTTCACAGTTAAATTCTAAAGGAAAAGGGAAAAGCAAAAGAATTTATGCTCAAGTGCAGCCGGGGGCGGGGTACCAAGCACCTTGCACGGGGCTATGACTGCTCTTTGGCCTTTTGCACAAGTGTGGGTGGCACGAGAGAGTGTGACGTTAGTTGGCAGAGTGTTCGTACGGTTCGTACCAGTGCTGAGTGCTGCGACGACGGACCACCTTACACTGCCGAGCGTTGAAATTCGAATGAGCGCCAGCGATGGATGACGTTGGGTCCAGAGCGCGTGATACCGTTACCAGAGCGGGGGACAGCTAGAGAGAGCGCGAGCGCCAAGCAAGAGCGTGCGCAAGTGTCTGTGAGTGGAAGCCAGGGAGCCAAAGATGCGCAAAACGGTTCACAAAAGCAATTCATGGAAATTCAAATTTGGAAAATGAATTTACATTCCTGTAATGGAGTACAATAACCCGACACAATTAGTACGGTCAATCAATCAATTTTTGCCAAATAATTTATGTCACAATAAATGACACTTTCAAAAGACAGAGGAAGACTTCAGGATTCATGTAATTGAAACTTTCAGTTTGAAATATATATCTTTTTTTATCGTTCATCACAAACACAGGTAGGTCGGTCACGTAATTTGATTGCGGAACCAGTTTCGGTTCAGTGAGAGCGGGAGAGCAAACTGATCAGCAATCAATCGCTCTTCTCTTCGCACTATTTCAGGCCCTACTCTTCACATCCTCATACGCATGTATGTGTTCGGGTGCGATATTGATAAAATACAAATGCTAATTTTGCCGGCTAATTTATGTAAAAAAGCGATAATTTAAACATTTTTCGAATTGTTACGAGAAAACGCTTCTTAGATCGCTGCACAAGAGCAGCTGCATTTTAGATATCTATATTTTTGCACATAAATTGCAGAGCACTTCCTCCACACGTGGTTTTTCTCCTTCTTTAAGGCAACAAAAAATTGTAGGATTTTTGTTCTCTCATCTTCGCTCATTTGCTCTCTTTCCCACACTCTTCTCTCCCAATTGTGAACATTTTCGTACGTTTGTGTGTGTTCGTGTGAGTGCCGAAAAAGGAAAGAAAAATTATCACGAAAAAGATTCAATTTTTATATGGTTTAACACTTAATTTGAGCTTTTAGTTAGCGCATTTTTTATAGTTCTTCACACAAACAATTTAAACCATAAGCACTTGTCGAATATGTGTTTATATTCGTGTTCACAGCGCGACAAATCTGGTACGTTTATCTTCATATGCATTGGTATTTCTGTGGCTGTGTCAGGGCGCCCACAAGTGTGTGTGTGTGTGTGTGAAGACGGGCCTCCGAGAGCAACAGCATTAGAAGGCGACATTTGTTGGCCTAATTTCATGCGGATATTCCCGGAAACTGCATTTAATCCGCGAGCGTTTACCTCTGCTCACGTTTCAAATCCCTTTAACTTTTATTGAAGATATCGCAATTATTATTTATAAAATTTCTTCTTTTTGTTTTTTGTGCACTTTTTGCCGCGTTCGTACCGATGAAAAAACTTACTTAACCCACTTAACCCCCCTCAATTTAAACAGGTGAACAACATGATTTAAGCAGCGGAACCTACTTCTGTTTTTAAATTCTTCGTGTAGATCCATCTTTCCTTCTTACTTAGAAACAAAATCACCACGATATCTTTCACCTGAACTGCGCGAAAATACTTCAAAATTCATAATTTTCGTGAAGCGTATTTGAATACCCACTGGACTACAATGGGTTAATCGCTTATGTCCCATGATCAGAAATCATATTTCTTGATTTTGATATTCGATTTGATATTATCAACTAGCTAGGACCCTCAGCCCAGAACACATAATTTTACCCGATTGATGAGTCAATTTTCTACACGATTGGCTAATATTAAATACTTTCTGTTATTTGGTTATGTCTAAAATAAGGTGTGAGCAAGAGTCACCGCATAAAACGTAAGTGTGACGGAATGAAACGTGTGGGAAATGCTACGTATTAATGCTGAGTATGGACATTTGTATACCCTTTTTCTTCTTATTAATGCCAAAAACTGTTATCCAAGCTGCTTTTAAAAGTAATTAATAATTTTGTTTTCACAGATTGGCATGTTTTTGACCTATTCATGAAGTTAATTAGATTCCTGTTGATAAATCTCGATCCCGATATAGTATTCTCGCGACTGCAAGAAGACATATGTACGCAAACATTTTTTTCAGTTAGCTTTTAATAAATTTCGATTTGGACCCAGATCTTTGGGTATAGACTACAAATTCTATATCCTTATTCCTTCAAGGGTATTTCATATTTCGATAGTGAAGGTGCAAACAAATATCGTTATATTTGTGCAATAAACTGTGTAAAAATTAATTCAAATTATTTTGGTGTACTTTTTAAATTAAAAAAAACCGCTTTGGCATTGAAAATTATATTGTCTTTGTTCTTACAAGTTTACAACTATATCGAGTCTTAATCTCTGCGCTTTTTACATAGCATTTCAGTTAAATTGATAAAAGTTCTGGAAGCAATCTCTCAAATCGCATTTTGTTTCTTAGTTTTTAATTTTACTAATCGCTAAATATCAGGTTGCACATCTCATTGTTCTTCTGATTGAGGGCAAAAGTGCAGCCGGGCGTCCGATGGTTGATTGTGGAGTGGACATGTTTCGCATAAGACCGCCCCACTTCCTGCAGAAACACCGAACGAGTGCTGGTTTGCCTGGTAAACAGAGGGATGGGATTATATTTAAAATAAAGGAAATTTCGAGTATATTTCCGTGTAAAACTCACTTGAGTAGCTGTTCGGGTCGTTGCAGTTGCATGCACAGCTTGATGCCGCTGTAAAAGTCCAAATCCGCCTTCAGACTCAGTTTCGGTTCGTGCCTCAAAGTGAAATCCTGCACAAGTTTCGCATAGGTGAATCCCACAGCCACATGTCCCACGACAGCGCTGCCCGTGCTAAAAAGAAAAAAGAATCAGAAAATATTATAATCCTCAAAATTCCTTTTTAGATGTTCCTGCACTCACTTTTGCTGTATCTCCGTCTGTGCATTGCGATTCCACAAGCTGAATCCCACCTTTCCGTTGAGATCCACACTGCGGGCGCCGAGTACCCTCCAATGGAGGCTGGCACCCGATGCCAGGACAATGTAGTGCTCATGATCCTGGGCCAAAGTGGTGGCCTGATACGCAGGCGTCGAGTCCGAAGCCGTTCCGCCCCACACATGACCCATCAGCTCTGTTTGGCCGCTGAAAAAGATCAGTGGACGCAATTGAGAGCCCTGCACACTGATCTCCATGCCAGCGGTGACGCTCTCCCCGCTTTCCAGCTCATCATCGGCGGGAATGGGATCGCTCTCATCGCTAGCGTCGCCATCGCCCACCACCGCACCCAGACCGGCTGTGTAGATGCCCAGCTTAAAGCTGCTGGCCTGGGCATGGCCCGCCTGCAGTAGAAACTCCACTGAACCCCGCTTTAGGATGCCCTGCTGCACCTCCTGGGTGCTAAGCAGCGATTCGTTGAAGGCGGGCGACTGGGAGAGCTGTCGCCTGAGGACAGTGGTGAGGCCTGAAATGGGAACTTCCTTTAGCATTTTGGTCTTTGGATTTACTTTCGTTTCTTTACCTTTTTGTCCCATTACGTGGTAGTTGTTAACCTTAGACCGCTTGGCCAGCTCCTGCCTAAGGAGTCCCCTAAAACGTGGACACATCTCGGCCAGCATGCGCAGCTTCTGCAGCACATACTTTTTAATCTCAAACTGTCTGTCTGTTGAGGACAAATAGTCGAGGATGTGGCCCAGCTGCTCGGCCGAGGGTCGCAGGGCCAGCAGCACATCCAAAGCCAAGGTGCGAGCAGAGCTATCGAAGCGTCGTCGTCGCTGGTAGAAGATGCTCTCGAACTGCTGGCGATGCGAGACATTGAAACTTCTCGCAGGGAACGATTTCAGGGCCTGCAAAGCGGCCACCGCGAGATTGGGCTCCTGCCGTGTCTGAGCCTGTTCTAGCAGTGCCTCAATAGTGGCCACATCCTGGAGATTCTGCAGGGCGCGTATGTACAAAATGGGCTGCTTGGAGCCAAGTCCCTCCAGGAGGAAAGCGCGCACTTGCTGCAGCAGCAGATCGTTGCCATCGAAGCCACTCTGTCGCGTCAACGTGGCCAGCGTTTGGATGATACTTTCTCTCAGCGCTGACTGCTTGTTGGTGGCATCCACCTTCAGGAGGCCATACAAATGCTCGATGATTCGTCTTTCTGGATGCGTGGCCACGGCCAGCGATTGCAGATACTTCTCCAGAAGCTCCAGCTGCTCTGTATTGGTCGCTGCATCGCTGTAGAATTGACTGAAGGTGGCATTGTGGGCCTCGAAGGTCTGCACTGCTCCGAGCAGATCCACCAATTGGGGCAAGATTTTCGTGTGCTTCTGGAGCAGCTGTTTGAACTGAGGCTGCTTGGTGAGACGTGCCAGCGGCAGCAACTGGACGTACAGCAGGGCCAGCGAGGATTTTCCCACGTCATCGGCTTGCAGCTGATCTTCCGATTGTGCCAGCAGTTTTTCAAGCTGAAAATAAACAAAAAATAGACATTACCAATTGCTTCTTTAAAAAGGCTTAGCCCTTCTGCTCACATTTTGCTGCTTTAGCTCACTAATGCTACTGTCCACATCCGCCTCCAGCTGAAACACGCGATACCACTCCAATAGACTCTCAATGGCCGCCTCCAGGCTGGGTACATCAAGCTGTGGCACCTCTTCTGCTCCCTGGTACGCATGCTGTAAGAGAAGGCTGCTTTGTACAGTGCTTCCAGCATCTGGCTTGGCGGCCGGGGTCAGGCGGTGCGTCTCCACAGATTCGGCCCGCAGCAGGGCTCCATCTGCGGACAGCTCGTAGCTGACTTGCTCTTGGGACAGCTGAGATACGCCCAGAGCCTCTTCCGGATGGTAATTTACGCGCAGATCCCAGAGCGCGCAATCCATCTTGCTTTTTTCCACGCTCGTCGACGATTTAACATTGTACGCGACACGACAGTGGCCAGACACATCGAGCTCCTCGCTGCCCTCGAAGCGTAGCTGCAGCAGGGAGGCGATGCCCCGCTCCAGATTCAAAAGGGACTGATCCCGACCTGTGTGAGCAATCACTTGATGCGGCTGTCCCTGGACCAGGCTGATGTAGAAGGGTCTGTCGGGTATCTGGCTAATCGGACGCTCCACCTGATGGTCCAGGCCGGGCGCACTCACGCGACTCCCGCTGAAGGACACCTCCAGCAGCTGATCCTCGCCCTGGCTCCATACCGAATTGATCTTCAGTTCGGTCTCGAAGGTGTATCTCGTCTCCTCAGTGCCACTTAAGCCCTGGAGGCTCACAGTATTCTGCAGCTTGAAGATTTGCTGGCTGTTTGGAGGCACCAGTGCCGCTTGTACCACACCTGCGGGCGACAGTGAGGGGGAGCGGGAATGGGAGCATAGGAAAAGAAAGAAACACAATGGAACACGTCATTAGTGATAGAATTTGTATAACTTTCACCCAAGCAAAAGAGGAATAAGCTGATCAGAAATTTCAATTCCTATTCAACATGTGGCCTCCGGCTGAGGTTATCATCAACAAGTGGGCCCCCTCCGCCGCACAGTGGGTGGCTCTAGCGATTTTGTGGAATAAATCAACTCGGAAGAATTCCAGAAAGAGATAAGCAAGGAATGGGATGAGCAGATAGGAAGCAAAGGTCGTACAAATAACAAGAAGCGATGGAAAGATTGTAAATAGTTTTTGAATCTTTCTCCTAATCATAAAAATGCATTTCTACATTTTTAAGATTAGATTAAGATACGCTGCCAAGGTCGTTTCTTGTGATTTTTTTTTTTATATTTGTTAAACAAACAAATTGGACAGGATAAACACAAGATAGAATAAATATTTCAAAGGAAGATAAACTACATTTTTAAGAAACTGAATATCGAAGATGAAGAACATAAAAGTGGCAAGTGTGCTCTTCAAGACAGATAAAAAGTACGTTTCAGAATATTTAAACTTTTAAATAATACTCTACTCTTTGGATTTTTTAAAATTAAGAATTTTTCGAATGCAATTAAATCTAATCTAAGCTAATTTGTTCTGATCTTAACAGTTTCGTCGTTTCCTTACTTGCCTTTTCCATATTGGCCCACTGTGCAGAAACAGCTGCTCCAATTGAGAAGTGTGTCAGATAAACGGTCTTGGTCTTGGCTTTGAATGTATGAGTCGATAAATCTCTGAGGGAGAGCAATGTCAAAGTCTCTCTCTCTGTCCCCCAAAGTGAGTGGGTGAGAGAGTTCTTTGAGTAAAAACCGATACAAACAAACAAAGTTCATTCAACTTAAAGTTAAGCACTTTCTACGTGCTTTGCATATGCCAAAAACCCATTTAGTAACTAAATATTTGCTTTAAGAACCTTACCCAAACAGCAGACAGCGAAGACACCGATGAGGAGCAGAGATCGCAGATCTGGATTGTTCGTTTTCCTTTTAAATTTCTGCATACTTGTTGCTTTTTGTATTGCTTCACTTGGCACTTGAGTATTTCTAGGTGTTAAATCATTGATAAGACTAGTGTTAAGCCAACTTGGTGACTTTAAATCGGCGACCGCCCTTTACAGAAAACGAGAGAGAAATGTGTTCGCGACCGCGGGTACTGGTAGTCAGTGCTGCCATTTTAGCCTATTTAAGGCTAGATCTAGCTTATTTGAAAATGGATATGCTTGAATTATGAAAATTCCTATAGCCTTAAATCTAGCCATTTTTAATTTCACTAAAAAGTTCACTTAGTCCCTTGGAAAAGCACAGATGACACTATAAACTTTGGTCAGAAATATTTTATTGTTTGATGTATCTAGCACTACTGGTACTACCGGCTGAAACGAAGATGCACCAAAATTAGGCAAGCGCTTGCACAAAAATACCACCAGTGCTGAAAGTGCAGCTATTTTATAGCTTGTTCTGGCTATTTTCACAGTACGATATGTAGACATATTTGAAAATTGCTGTAAACTGTTACCTGTTGCTATTGCTACTAGCTATTCTCTTCTGTTGATAAAATTGAACTTATAAAGAAGTAAATACATCAAATTAATACTATGGTTGCTAGAGGACGGATAGTAATGTCCAATTTGTCAAAAAAATTTGATACATATGTACAAAAATTGATCTTCAAAAGAGGTGACTACATCTAAAGCAATATTTTTTTTAAATTCGGCTATTGAAAAAAACAGTTATTTTTCGTCTAAAATGTTGTCAGCACTGAAACACCTGCAGAAAAATACCACTGAAATTTGTGCTGTCCACTCAGCTGTTCTCTTTCAAATCAAAATCGGATTCCACTCCATAGATAATACATTTCATATCATCTTTTCCTCCCACGATGCGCCAAAATGACTTGTCATAATATTAATGATGGAATTGATGAACAGAACTTTGATTTTTAGCATTTTACTTGCCTAAATTCATATAAGTTGGCAGCTCTGTCCGCTGCGCTGAATTTTACACAAAAGTCTTTGTTTTTTTGAGAGGTCCGAATCCGGATTAATTTGATCAACTCTAGGCTGTACGGAGATAATATGCGGGCGTCTGTTATCACTCGCACTTGTGCCAGTGGAAGTCGCCAGCGAGCAGAACAGCTGCTGCCCAGAAACAAAAGCAAAAAGCGCAGCAGCGAGAGACCCGTCGAGCAATAACAATAGTCTAGATAGAATCGCAATCAGCAGAGCCACAGACCCACAGAAGTCACATTCATTCGGTGAGAGAAGGAGGCCTACTTAGAACTCGCCCACAGTACAATGAACCGCTCGTGAGACGGGAGCAATCACACCCAGAAGAGCATCAGACTTGAGCGGCGGAGCAACCAACAGGTGACCCTACCCTACCCCCAAGATGACGGCAAAGCAGGATCAGCAGCATGAGGATCTATGCCAGTTTTTGGCCTTACTGCCACCCGAACAGCGAAAAGTCTTTCAAGTGAGTTCCAAAAGTATTCTGATTCTTTTTTGTTATTTTAAATCCCTTTCAGGACTTTATCCAATGCCTCAATGGCATTTCAAGCGGATCTGTGCAGTCCTATCAAAGCCGATTGCAAGTATCACTCCACGATGCGCCATATCCCACGCTTCAGATACTGCAGATACTCCACGAAAGGTCAAAGTTGCACATTGGAAAGATCATTAGTGCGGTGCTCAATGAAATACTGGCAAACGATATCACATCACGTTCTCTTTGTGTGCTGGCAAACTTTCCGCCGAGCATTTTAGAGGCGGCTACTTTGCGGCAGAAGCTTATGACGCGTCTTGTGCATGAATCAGCCACCAGCGAGCACTTGATACTCGCCCTTTTGGCACGCCAGGACGAAGGACAGCTCCTG
The DNA here is from genome assembly GCF_003369915.1 of Drosophila miranda. Taxonomy (NCBI): domain Eukaryota; kingdom Metazoa; phylum Arthropoda; class Insecta; order Diptera; family Drosophilidae; genus Drosophila; species Drosophila miranda. The sequence goes on from NC_046677.1 coordinate 21,175,303, forward strand.
GACCAGCTGCTGCGTGAGCAACAGCAAGCCATTCGTCAGCAGTGCAGCGAGGGGCCACCCACAAGGCAGCTGGTTCTGTGGCTTGCACTTGACGAGCGGGAGAACTTTGTTCCGACGCTGTGCCGGCAGCTGAAGGACTTTGAGTGCTTGGCGGACAAAACCTTGAGAAATACTCTGCTGATCCTGAAATTGGCCAATGAATTTGCACTCGGACCGCAGACTGTGGACGAGTTGGGCTACCTTGACAAGGCTCTGGCCGCCTTTGATGTGGCTGCCGTTCCGGACGAACTTCAGCCCGTTCATCAGTTCTTCTATGCGGATTTCCAACGTCTGTCGGTGCTCTTGCAGTTCCTGCGCGAGCGAGAGGCCAGCAAATCGCTGAAAGTAGATGCCCTATTACGGGCCCCGGGCGTCCTTTCCCTGATTCATGACCACAACATCCGATGTGATAGCCAGGAGCTGTTCAAGCTGGTCGGCGACACCTACAAGTGGCAGCAGCAGACTCCTGAACTGAAATGCCTCCACCAGCAGGAGATGGAGACTCTCAGCTACTATACGGCTCTCGGCCACGTCTACAATCTGATATTGGACCAGGATGAGGGGTCCACCATCAAGTCGAACCTGCTGCAGCTATCCAGCCAGCTGCGGCAGATCCATCAACTGGGAACCCTGTGCTCCTTGCTCGAGGACATCTTTCTGCTCGTATTCCTGCGCTGGGAGCAGCTGGAGCAGACCACACAGCGTCGCTGCGAGAACAACAACGACAACGACGAGGAGGATGATGACGATGAGCAGTATGTGGATGACGAGGCACCCCACACGTCACCACGACAGGCCCACATGCCGACCCAAAGGATAAAGTATGGCTTCATCTGTAGAGCACCTTCCCTGCGAGTCCTTTTCACATTCCTCAAGAGCTTCGTCACCAAAAAGCTACACTCGCAGGACTACAAATGCGCCACCGACCATCAGCCGCGATTCCAGCGACTTGTGGATGCCATCAGCGAGGCCATTTGGAAGTTTGGTGTCCTCCAAAAGATCGAACAATCCTTGGCCCAGTCTGCTCCTTCATTGAGCTGCCTCCTGGAGCCGGAGCAACTGCTGCAGTTGGTCCAACTGCATAGCAGTGCCAGGGAGAAGGCTTCCAGCGATGATGAGAGCCGGGAGCGCAGCAATCATGCCTCCAGTCTGACGCGGCGCAAGGCTAGAAAACAGCGCCGGGCAGTTAGTTTTAGTGGGACTGCGGACATGGAACAGTATAAAGCTCGTGCGCAGATCCTGAGCGGAGACAGCAGCACAAAGAGAGGCGTCGCCCCTAATGAACGCTCCATTATTCCAAAAATGCTGAGCACGCCCGAACAGCTGGCCATCATGTCTCTGGCCTTGAAGAACTTTAAAGATGTCAAGCAGATCATAGAGGTAGGAGATCTTTTTTTTTATATCAGCGACTATAAAATTACCAAGATATAGCATCCAGAAAAAATTCCATTTGAATTCCGTTTTGACCTTCCTTCGTCTGTTCGTCAATGGTATGTATAATCTATGTTCCGTTTTGCAGACCTTTAGCCTGGAGCACAGCCAACTAAATCGAGAACTGCAGTTCATGGAGCAGCAGCAGCTTATCAAACAAAAGCTGGCCACCATTTATTCAAACTATCGGGCACTGGAGGCCAGGGCCGGCAGCCCTGCCGGCACCACTGTAGAGCAGATCCAGGGCGTGGCAGCCAAGGGATTTGAGCTGTCAAAGATCATCAGTGTGGTGGACAACTTCGCGCAGGCCCAAGCCCAGCGACTGCAGCAGAGCCCCGAGCTGAAGAGCCTCATCCATCGGCACAGCGGCCATGGACAGTATGGCTTCCTGCAGCAGTTTGAAGAGCGGAATCTCAATGCGTTGATCATTTGTGATCTGATCGTGAATCTGGGTTTCAATCGGGAGATTACCTGCAATCTGCTGCTGGTTATACGCCGCCAGCAGAAGCAGCCCGCGGCAGACGAGGCAGCAGCAACACCAGCATCCTCTGAAATTGGAGCCATGAATCTCTTGCAGAATTTGTGCGAATGCATGCGCCTGTTGGAGCGTGCTGGCCGCCAGCCGGCACTCAACGAACTGCTCTCCCTGCAATGCCAGCCCCTGCGACCGTCTGTGCTGGCTCTGCAGCTCCAACGGGAGACTGCTTTCTTTACCCTGTACGGCAAAAAATCCTCGGACTACGCCCATTCCTCGGAGCTGCGTGCCAATGGAGTGCATTTCCAGCAGCTTCGCTCGCGCCACAATTATTACGCTCGATTCTGCGGGTACATCCAGCAATTGGCACGTCTCCTGAAGCTGCGGGATCCCAATCTGGAGTACCACAACAGCCAGCTGCTAAGGAATGATCCCTACGATGTGATTGGAGAGCTCATCTACGAGTGTGACATCACTCCCCTGGAGATTGAGGGCAATGTGGCTGCTCTGCATCTGAATCTGGTGCATGTGATTGCTCTGAATATCTGCCCCCAAATGGGCGAGGGTCTGCGCAGCCGTAAACTGCCACGTGTGGTGTCTCCACAGAAGCAGGAGTCCATCCACAACTACATGGCACAGCACAACCAATTGCTGGCCCAACTGCTGATGACCGTGCAGCTCGGCCAGCAGCTGCCCGAGTCCAGCGAGGGAGGATTAGACTTTGCCTGCCTCTCGCAGCTCATGCGGCTGCCAGAACTGGAGATTCTGGCTACGATGCACGAGGGCAATCGGTTGCTGGCTGCCTTGAGTGCCTATAAACTGGATAGCCATACCCTGGCGGAGGTGGTGACCAGCAAGGAGCTACTGCTGCAGATTCTACTGCTTGGGATTGGTGGACAGGCGGGTGAGGAGTATATTTCTTGAAAAAGCCCTTTCCCTTTTACATTTCATTTCGGTCCTGTTTCAGAGTCTTCGGAGGAGCTTAAGTCCCGCATAGATCATCTCATACGGGATCTGATCGAAGAGGATCCTCGTAACATACAGCTGGTGGTGCACATGAATGACCTGGGCCAAAGGGCGCGTCTGCTGAAGCAGCACTTTACCAAGATACCCAGCAGCCAGCTGGCCAAAGAGCTGATCGAGCGTACGCTGCAGCATCGCAAGGCGGCGGATTCCATCCAACCGGCGCTGCGCAGCCAGCTGGAGCACACGCTGTCAGACATAACGATATATGCGCGCGTGTCGGCCCTGCTGCAATTCGAGAGCTGGCCACAGGCCTATGATTTTGGCCGGCAGACGCCGAATGTGATCTTCGAGCAGCTGCTGCAGCGACGTCGCTATGGCCTGTGTCTGGAGTGGTGCCGCGTGGTGTTTCATTCCGGATCGGAGGGGCAGCAGAGGGTTTGTCTGCTCACACTCTTGGATGCCCTGCTGGAGCTGCGGGATGGAGAGGAGCTGGACGCCTCATTACTGGGCATCGTCGAGATGTTTCCGCCCATGTCATTGGTCAATTTCCTGGACACGCACAAGGACAAATTCCGTTCGCTGGCACTGCTCCAATGGGTGATTGACTATCTCGAACACCATGCACGTGATCCGCGTCCTTATCGCAATTACCAGCTCTCCTTGGTGCTGCTCGGGCACATGGAAGGGGTCGAGCGTCAGCAGTTCTGGCGCCTGCTAAGGCATCCGCTGTTGATCGTCGAACAGCTGGTGATGAACGCCCGCTTTGAGCTGCTCTCGAAGCTCCTGGAAGCGGCACGAGACCGACTACAGCGTGAGAAGCCTTCGGGTCCGTGTCCCTACTGCTTCGAGAAGCGTGGACATGCGTACGATGTGCATTCGACAGCCACACAGCCGGGAAAGCTGCGCTTCCAGTTGGGTCAGGCCACATCGGAGGCGTTTATTCTGCTCAACTTTAACTCCTACCAGCAGGATCATTTTGTAGGCCCGGAGTGCCTGGACCTGCTGCTGAGGATCTATGCCAGCAAAGCGCTCGACTACCGTTCAGTGCCCTCCTCCTCCTCCGAACATAGCTCCCTGGGCACGGATCTGCAGCACTCTCTAGACTCGCTGTGCGGGGCTTTTGTGATGCCCAAGCAAGCGCCCGCACGACAACAGTGGACGCCAGATGAGGCAGCCAGCCATTGTATGTGCTGCCGAAGGGCAGCCTTTACCATGCTGATGAGGCGCCATCACTGCCGTCGTTGCGGGAGAGTTGTATGCTTTGCCTGCTCCGCACAACGCATGCGGATACCAGAGCTCTACGATGAGCTGGAGGTGCGCATCTGCAACGACTGTGCCAGTGCCATCAGCACCAACGCTAATGGAGAGGGAGATCAAAGCGCATCGTGGGAGCAAAGCACTGTGTCGGGCTGCTCTTCGCTGGTGGAGTCAAGCAAGTGGCGCCTTAGCGGCAACATCACCCACGACAAGCTAATGCGCGAGGAATTCTCCTACGAGCATGCCCCCAGCGTGGCCATGAGTCTGTCTATACTAAGACACCATCAGGATCAGAGGACATGCGTAGAGCTGTTGCTCTACCACTGTCGGAAGTTGGAGAAGCTGATTGACCCGAATCCAGAGGTGGACTACGAATTGGTGGCCAAAATGATCAATTGTCTGGCATTTGCAGCAAAGGTTTAATAGCGAGGATATTTTATGGAGTGAAAACTAAACCCTTATCAACTTTTTTGTAGGTTCGTGGCGCGCCCGGAGAGTTTGAAAATATACGCGAGCACTCGGAAATCATAATGGCTGTGGTGCAGCAGGGCTGTGAATCCCTCCTACCCGTTGGAGAACTCGGTAATCACAATTTACGCAAGCTAGCCGATGCCTTGGTCGAGGCCGAGCACTGGACCTTGGCGCTCGAAGTTCACCTCAAATGCGGTTTTGCCACAACGGGCGTGATGGCAGCCCACGGGCTGGCCTGTCTGCGTGCTGGCTGCTACGATGCGGGTAACTCTCATGATTCCACGTCCTCGTAGATGCCTGGTATATATTTACAGTATTATTCCACAGCTCGTGAGAAGTTTGGCCATTGTATGACGCGTCTGTCCAATGAGCAGCTCAATAGCTGCATCTACAAGAGCATATTCGGCACGGGAACGACTCAAACAGACCCCGTGCTGCTGCCGAGAAAGCGACCGCAGCGGGGGCCCGCTTTGCTGCAGGAGATCTTGCAGTTGATTGAAACGTTGCCACACAATCAGCCCCAGCCGGAGACCCTCCATCGAGCCTCGCTCATCCGCAATTCAAACACTTCGCTGGCCTCGCTCTTCACACGACGCCGCGAGCCCTACATTCAGCAGCGACCGCTCCAAGAACCCGCTTTGAATGTGATGAATGCTTTGGCCAATCTGAAGAACATTGCCAAGGGTCACTACGGGGGCCATGGCCATGCGGTGGTCAGCGATGAGAGTCGCCGCCAGGAACGTGGCTTTGAGGAATCCCTCCACTATGTCCTTACCTACGGCAGCCAAGGAGACATCCTGTCGTTCCTCATGCATCGCGAAGAGCTGCGCGCCGCCCTCCGCTACTGGCAGCAGCAGCAACTCGACACGGATCTGTTTATTCAGCACATTTTTCAGCTGCAATTGGCCACCGGCAGTCTACCTGCTTTGGTGGAGGAGCTGCAGCAATTGGATGATCCACAGTTGGGTGCCTGGCGGCGACCTTTGCTCCAGACCTGTCGCCATCTGGAGCAGCAGCAGCAATTGAATTCACTGTACCAGCTCCAGCTGCTGCTCAAGGATCCCATACGGGCGAGCATGACCTGCGTGAAGTTCTATCCACTGCAGTGCGAGAATTTCCAAAAGTTGCAGGCCAATGCCCAACACTTGCTGGCTGCGCACATGCATCTACAGGGAGAATTGGACCTCGCCGAGTGGGAGCACCTACAGAGACAGCAGCAGGGACGACGCGTGAGCGTCGTGAGCGCCCAAGGGAGCAGTGGCAGCAGCCATGGGGCCTGCTTTGCCATGCAGATGGATGCACGTGCACTTAACGGTCACATTAACACCATTCGACGGCAGATGGAGGTGGCCAAATTCCTGTCGCAGTGCGAGAGGGAACAGTCGCCCGACGAGCAGCCCCTGAGGACTCTGCAAATACTGAAACAGGTAACATAATCTTAAATCTGCCTTGAGGATTGCTAAAGTCCACTCTCTGACTGCAGATCCGTCTCGAGTCCAGTCGGGCTACGTTGCCTACTTTATTTGAGGGAGCAGCAGACAGAATTCAGCTGTGCATCCTGGTCCTCCTGTGCGGCAAGAATATTGACGAGGGTTTCGGACTGGCATACGGGTAGGTGTTTATGTTCATTCATAATGCAAATAAACCCATTCCATTCCATTGCAGCATCTTACAGGACTACAAACTGTCAGCCATGAAGGTGTTTGGAGCCACAGCCAAGTATTTGGCCCGGAATCAACGCCTCTCGGAGGTGGACCGTCTGCTGGACTGCATTGGGAGCAACAATGGTGGCGCCATCACCTCGGAATCCGACGAGATTCTCTCGATAGCCATCAATGCGGCCGTGCATAGCAATTTGCCTGAGACAAAGCAGACCCTGGACAGGCTAATCAAGCGCATCTCGAATGTGGAGCTCCGCATTTCCTCCTACATATACATTGGCCAGCTGAAGTCCGCCTACTTGCTGGCCAACAAGCACGAGCGACTGAGTGATATACGTAAAATTCGCTGGCAGGCCGAGCTCACCAATCAGATACACATCAAAAAGCTGTGCGACTTGAAGCTGCAACTAACTGTAGCGCCAAACTCGGCAGCCTCAACGTCAACGTCAGCTTCAGCGCCAAAGCCTCTGTGATAAAGTGATAAATAACCCCCCCTTCATTATACGTTATTAGTACCTATTTTTGGGATAGAATATAATAATTTGTAGTAGCTAACATTTACCCTAGATAAGTTTTAATCTTTCCAAAGTCCCATCCCATGGCATAGGCAGAGGCAGTGTCATGCTGCTGCTGTCCAGCAAGTATTCTCTCATCAAAACAACAGCTCAAAGACTTCCTTAAGTAACCAAATTATATTATTGTTTGTATTTTATTGTATTTATCTCAATTTTATCAAAGTTTTTTATTTTATTAAATCATGTTATATATTCCCACAATCCCAGTATCGCTACATCATCTGGAGATTCATTAGCAAGCAATAAGCGGAGATAGCCAGCTCTGATCTGGATTTATGCATTGGTTCCCAGCAAACTAAAATTTCATCAAGAAGTGTTGGAAGTTTTTCTCTGACTGTTTTAAGTTGAATAATAATTTTGTATTACGAGTATTCTGGAAAGTGACAAGTACAAACTTCAGACAGAGTGAAAGTATTGAGTGTTAAATTTATCGGCTACAAAGTAGTTATCAGAGGAAACGTCGCCCTTAGTGGCTTGCATCACATCGTTGAGGGCTGCAGCTAAGCTATCCAGGTTGGTGGGGCTCACTGAAGTGAGGTTCATGCGACCCGAGTTCGGGACATAGATGTGTCTGTCTTTCAGCTGGCGGATCTGAGAACGGCTTGGATTCCAATATAGATGATATCCGTTCTGTTTCACCAAGTTCTGCCAATTGCCGGGGGTCTTAAGTTCTGCTAGTTTCTTCCTTATCTCGCCGCGCATTCGAGAGACCCTCTGGTGCATGTCCTTTAGGGTTTGGCACCTGGAAACGGAAAATCTATACAAAATGGTTCCATTTGATGGTTCTCTATATATTCTTACCACTCTGAGCGGAGCTTCTCATCGGTCAGAATTTTGGCTACAATTCGACTAGCATGCACGGACGAGCACTCGGCATTTTTGTCCAACAGCATCGACTCAAATTGTCCACGAAAGGCATGCACTTGGGCAACGTTTGACAGCACCACCATCAAATGCCCAACTGTCTCGTCTGGGGGTGGAAACAGTGATTAATGAATAGGCTAGGCACTTGAGCTCTTCTTACTGTAGAGTCCAAAGTTCTTAACAAAAGACTGTGCACAGAGCACATCGATGGCGCAGTCGGAAAAGAATCGCACTGGCCAAGCATCCTCATTGGGATCGCCACTGGCCAGCCCAGGAGAGTCCAAGTGGATCAGGGGTAGCATTTTCTTGCACTTTACAATGTGGAAAAGCAGCTTCCATTCATCCACACTGGGATCCTGTCCGGTGGGATGCTGCGAACATGCATCTAAAACGACCACTGCCCCATCCGGCGATGTCATCAAATCGGCCACCAATCCGTAGATGTTCAGCTCGCCTCTTGCATCGGAGTAGTACTGATATCTTTGGCAATTGAAGCCCGCCTCCTTGAATATCTGCCAGTAGATGGGGTTGCAGGGACGGGCGAGCAGACAAACATCCCGTGTCGTCTTCTGGCGCAGAAACTGTGCGGCCAGGGCCAAGGCATCGATGCTGTTTTTTGTCTGTATGCCAACAACCTGACGAAAGAATATGCAATAAACACTCTAAAATCCATTCAGACAAGTCTGGCCTCTTTCTTCAGTGAAGAAACGATTAGCTTACTCGACCCACTGCTTGTGCTGGAGAAGACTTTCCGAGGACCATTTCAGTAGCTGCATGGAGGAAATCTGGATTCCCCAGTGGCGGAAGCGGTTCGCTCGAATTGAAATCATTGCAGACAATACTGATCTCAGCCTTTTTCACCGCCTGAAACGTCTGAGCCTTGCCAACCTCATTTCGATACACCTCATGTGCAAGATTCATCTTCCGCGGCGATGAATCCAGCTGGTAGTCTTGATTCAGGTTTTCCATCTCGGTGGGCGTGGCTCGTTTAAGGCAGGAAAATGGCGATAACCTTTCTCCATCATTTCGGCGTCTTCCTGTGGCAGCACTACGATGAATTGAGGACTTGCCAACGGTCTGCAGCAGAAGACTGGGCCACACGGATAAGATCGCACTCATTTTGAGTCAGTCAGCCAGAACAGCGATAAGGTCGAGATCGACTATTTTGAATTTAGTCCGTAGGTGGGAAAATCTAAACAATTGTGATGATAATACCAAAGGGTACTGAATAGTTGATAGTAGTAGATGGCTCCAACTCGGATTCAAGCTGACAATGTTGCATCGCAACACAGTCACAAATGCAAATCACGAGAAGTATGTACATCAAGGGGTTCAGGACCAGGAACCGGAGTTGGAGCAGGCACAGGTGCTAAAGCAGATGATTATCTGCTCTGAACGCGATACCGTTATCTATAACTATAACCCTGAGTGCTAGAGGTGCGGTTGGGCGCTAAGAAATCTCCACAATTATCTCTTCTTCCGATCCAGTACAAACCAAACGCCTAAGCATTATTGGTAATGTGGATAAAATTAATATGCTGAAAAATAGCAGCAATAGGGAACGCTTGCTTTTCTGGAAACTTAATACATTTATTCGATTAATTATAAAGTGAGTGGATATAGTGGAACCAAAACATTTTACATGGTGCAAATAAAATGATCCGCATCTATGCTCGAGTAGATATGGCCCTCCGAAATCATAAAGTCCAAAATGTTGCTAAAAATGACCAAAATACTTAGAAAAAACATCAAGGAAATGCGTAGAAAATGTTTGCTTACGTCAATTCGGAATCACTGATGTGCGAAAACTTGGCCTTCAGCTCCTTTCGATTGATTCCCTCCTCGGACATGTTGCTCTTGATGGCCTGGAACACCGCCTGCTGCTTGGGATCCAGCCCATTCACAATAGCCGTGCTCTGAGAGGCAGTGAAATCAGGGACCATGGCAGACGAACCGCCCTTGTTCTGGTAATCCTCCGCCTTGTAGCGGGCATTCAGAGCCTCAAGTAGGTGAGTGCACACCTCATTGGGATCCAGGACGGGCAGCAGCTTGAATACCATCAGCGATTTCTGGCCCGCCTGCGAGCGTGTGGTGCCATAGACTTTGACGTAGTTGTTTAGCATCACTTCCGGTGCCTTGAGGGCGTCGCCCTCCTCCAGCCAGTAGTGGGCATCGATGCGACCACTGTGGTCCTCCAGCGTATAGGTTATCTTGGTGGAAGAGGTCTCCACATTCCGAACAATTGCCACCAGACACGCCATGCCAAATTGCATGCCAAACAGCTCAATATTCCCTTCGGGCGCATCCACAATCTGCTTTATAAACAAAGGCACAATTCCCTAAGAGATTTGAGGCACATTAATACACGAATTCTAATTAATTGTGCTAAAATTCACTAACCTCTCCTTTTTGATTGCTGGCGGCGCCCGCCGGTGCCGTCTGTGTGGCATTGAAATCACCAACTGAAATACGAAATAAACCTTAAGTTGTTTTATTTCCTTAATGGATAGTATTTAACTTACACGAATCATTCATTTTGCTCAGGTTTTAATAGTTTTCTAATAATTTCACAAGTGAGGGCTCCGCAAACAACAAAATGCGCCAAAATGCACTGCAATAGTGTGACCGAGTGTCGAGACTAGAGAAATGGTTATTTTTTATATAAGCCGACAAGAGGAAAAACGCGCGTATTAGAGAAATACTGTTTGATACTAGATCTTTAATATTTTGTTTTCAATTAAATGAAATTTTTGAAATTCTTTATTGTAGTTGTGGCCCCTCTTTCGATTTTTTATTGTCCTTTCTACCTATCCTTTTTCTTTGTGGGAGTGACCCCCACTTTTGCAGATGGACAAATATCTTTGTTCAAGCACTGACCACAGTTGGGCTTCAATGGCGTGCAAACAGTTTGACCGAATCCCACAAACAAATGATTGACCTCCGCCCAGAGAGTGGAGGGTAACCAGCTCTCTAGAGCAACACGGGTCTGCTCCGGCTCCTTGGTGGGACGTGGTAGCCAGCCCAGTCGGTTGGATATACGATGGACATGGACATCGACGCCGATTCCAGTCAGCTTGTCCCAGGCAACGGCCATGCAGATGTGGGCCATTTTGGGTCCAACGCCGGGCAGGGCTATCAGCTCTTTGACATTGTTCGGAATATCCGAGTCGTACTTGTCGATCAGTATCTGTGTGGTTTGCTTAAGGTACTTGGCCTTGTTCTGAAATGGTTGTTCTTAAATGATAGAGATCTTCCAATGCGCTATAGGAGAGAACCTACCTTATAGAAGGACACGGGATGTAACAGGGTCTCCAGTTCACCAATTAGCATGTCCTTCAAGCTGTCGGGGGTAAGTGTGCGCGCCTTCAGGCGATTCATTGCCTCGTAGGTTGTTTGATCTTTCGTCTGACTGGAAAGCATCAAAGCCACCAATTTCTGGAATCGTTGTGTCTGTCAAGGCGAGAGGATGATACAGATGTGTGATGGAGAAGATGTAAATATGTGATACCTTAAAATCAGCAGTTGTGTCGGCACATTGATGACAGCCCATTGTGTCAACAGGGGCAGCATTTAGACTCCGCATGGAACGAATGTTCTCCAACTGACGATACCACATGGACTGGGGCGACACAACTTCTTGGTTTACCAGAGGATCAATTTCATTCTTTTGCTGTGGTTCAATCATCTTGACCTGCTCTTCTACTTTCTTCTGTTTCCTTGGTTCAACTTCTTTCTTGATCCTTGGCTTAGTGTCCTTCTTTATTGGAGCTTCGGTCTTAATGGAAGGCGTTTCTGCCCAACCCGAAGCCAAAGCGACAATCTTGCTATTATCCGCAAATGAACGCTTTTTCTTTTGGGGCACTCGAGAAGGAGTCAAAATCTCCTCCTTGGTGGCCGTTTTTCTGATGGCCTCGCCATTTAGTAAGCGCTGCTTTCGTGTTTGTATGGGAGAAAAATATAGGGGACCAGTGGACGGTGCGGCACCTCCTACCAGATCCTCAATATCCTGAGGACGATAAAATACGTCTTAACTTCGATTTCAATTCAAACTCTCCGCACTTACCCCCACACTGCCATTTTCCCTCTTAGTTATTGTTTTTGGCGAAATTACGGCACCCTGTCTGGCCAATTTGCTGGCCAATGTGAGTTTCTTGACATTTTTGGCCATATTGCGTGAGACTTGTGCGGGTTTTTTTATGTTCACTTAGATTTTTGTTTATAAAAAAGCATGTAGTGAGAGTGAGAAGGATATATGTATGTAAACAGTTTTAAATGCTAGCTACGCAGCAGCAGAGAAACGGTCATCAGCTGTGAAAGGCCACCGGTATTCGGTATATCGGTCTTAGTAGGTAGTTTTGCAATCTGGTCACACTCCTTGATTGTCTTGTTGATGTTTGTTTTTTTTTTTTTTTAGTTTTCAAAGTGACAGTTGTAATAAAAAGATTCATATTGAACGAACAGAACAAAAAAGAGCGGTACAGACAAACTTGGATGATATGTTCTAAGCGATACATAATATCGACCAGGAGAGAGCAGAATGTCTATCACCATGGTACGTACAGTGTGCTTTTACAGCTCAATGAAGAATGAATGAAGATCCATGAGTTATTCATTCTTTGCATCCTTTCGTTTGCTTTAATAGACGTTGTTTGTGAGCATTGTGGAGCATTAAAGTTTGCGACAAAAACGCCTGTATTTTGTTCATTGCTTTGCTTTGATATTTTTAGGATTTTGACGAGCCACGACCTAAGCGAAGAATTACCAGGGACATGAACTTGCCAAAGACGGATACGGATGAGTTTGTGGAATTGGGTCTGGACCCAATACAAGACATCCCAAACCCGCTCGAGGTGAATATAAGCATTTCTACCTTTTCAATGATTTTTTATTCTTTTTTATTAACCATATGCAGGGCTCTATCAGCCTGGTGAAGGCAAAGTTAGCTGCGGGCGAATACACCGTTCGGGAGCAACATGGCCGTAGCCAAGTGTGGGCGATTTTTGGAAAAATAATTGACAGCGAAGGAGTAGAAATAAATGGCATGGTCGTGTGTCGAACGTGTGGCAGTCTTATGAGGTATTATGGCAATACCTCGAATTTAGTTCGCCACAAGTGTTACAAAAAGTTTTCGGCAAATGAAAACAGCAAAAAAACACAAAAATCTAAAGTAGATTCAATCAGCCATACAGCACAAAAACCTACAGTAGATTTAGTCATCAATGAAGCACAAAAATCTGCTGGTGATTCAATCATCAATACAGAAAAGAGTCCTGTGATAGATGCCATCAGCATGGGCGAAATAACACTTGCGGTGACAAAGTGGTGCATCAAGAGCTGCCACTCATTTGATATATCTGCCGATGAAGGCCTGCATGATCTATTGCGTGTGTTTCTTAAAGCCTCGTCTCGATATGGACCTAACATTGACATAATGGAGAGCCTGCCGCATCCGACATCAGTCGCCCGGGCCGCTTCGGAGTCATTTGAGCAAGTGCTTTCCACAATTAAAGGAGAACTGGCTCAGATCAAAGAACAGGGCTTCAGTATTACGTCTGATATATGGACTGACATGTTCTTAAAGCGGTCCTACATTAGTGTGAGTATACACTATATACACGAGCACAAACTCTTCAACCGACTGTTGGCCATGCGTTCGATGGACGGAGAGTCGTTTACAGGTATTTACGAGTTATAAAGTCAGGCAATTTGAATATATTTACATATGTGTAACAATCGCAGACCAACAAATTCAGAAGGAAGTGGGGGACTGCCTACATGACTTCAATCTCGATTTGGCTGGAGCCATCATTGTGACGGATCGTAGTTCGGAAGTGTATTCTGCATTCAAACACTTTGATCACATTTATTGCATCAATCATTTATTGAATAACGTTGTGGAGAAATCATTCAGAGATGTCAAGGAACTGGAAGATATGAAGCTGCAAGCGACGGAACTCGTTAAATATCTGAAAATATTACTGGGAAATGTTAATCTAAAGTCAAGCCTACAAAGTGATTATCCCACTCGGTGGAATAGCATATTCTATACACTCAAGTCCATTGAAATTAAATGGCATCAGATTAACCTTATTTTAAGACAAACAAATCAATTGGACCGTATAAACAACTTGAATTTCTCTGACCTTAGTTCGGTTGTCGAAGTTCTGTCACATTTTGAAGAGGCTTCAAAATCCTTGCAAAAAGAACAGGAGCCCACACTACATTGTGTAATTCCTCACCTTAGGAATCTCAAGAAGGCATGCTACAGCCAGGCGACAGGTAGTAGCATAGGTCAAAAACTCAGACAATCTTTAAAAAGCGGACTGAAGGCGGTTATATCGGAAAATATTACAAAGTTCCATAGACTCGCGCTTTTTTTATTTCCCCCAACCAATCTGTTGTTATTATTCAACGAGGATGAAAAAGCACAAACCATGGACCATTGCAGAGAATTGATGAAGGAAATTATAGATAATTGCAACGAATACGCGGTAAAAGATGACGATGATAATATTTTTTCAGATTTTACCGTGCAATTTAATAACTCTGATGCAGGAGAAAAAATAGAAAGAGAAATTCGATTTTACATTAATTTTGGCACTAAGTTTAATACAACATTTTCCGTCTTGGATTGGTGGAAAACGAATCAAACGCATTTTCCCATAATGTATAAATTGGCCTGCAAAATTATGTCGATTCCAGCTAGCAGTTTCGCTGCAGAGAAAGTATTTTCAAAAGCCAGGAACTTGTTCTGCGAGAAAGGAAACTATATTGAAAACAATCCAAATATGTTCAACGAAATACTGTTGTTAAATGATAATTCCAAACTAATTAATAATTAGAATTTTACCCTAAGAAATGTTTGTTTAATTTATATATTTATTTATTATTTTAGTTTTAACATTTACCTTAAGAAGTGTACATATGTATATGTTACTTTTTTTTTTGCAAAAAACAATAGTTGAAAAAAAGTTGAGCAATTGGAAGGAATGAAATTGATTCATCAATAAATAATCAAAAGAAATTTATGTGGGCATGGCAAAATGTTTTATCTAGCTAGTAATATTCGATGGAATATCAAAATTGAATAATAGGAACGACTATCCACTTTCGTTTTTTTTTTGTTTGACCATTTTCGTTAAAAGCCTTTTTTTACGCAAAATCCAATAAAAGCAAGTATTTAAAACAACCCAGTCAAGTAGTAAATTGGTTCATTAGTTGGAGAAAATTATGTGGGCAGGGCTAAGAGATCTATAGAGCTAGTAATATTCCAAGGAATATCAAAATCGAGGAATATGTATAATAGAACTTGGATTCGTCAGTATATTCATGGTATATTTTTAAAATGACACGGTATATTTTGGTATATTTCTGAGGGTCGGGCGGTATATTATAGCGATAAGCCCGCGGCCACACTGATCCCTATAGAGCGCACGTTTTGTTTTGTTTCCTCAATTTCGGTGAAATACGAAATAAAAACCCACGAATATGGCTGCCAAACCAGCTAGCAGTGAGCTCAGCATGGAGAACATTTCACTAGAGGCCCTTTCGCTGAGCGAAGGCATCCAGGACTCGCCCGTCTGCATTATTGTGCTGGGCATGGCTGGTTCCGGCAAGACGACTTTCACGCGCAGCCTCATCCAGCACGCCCAGGAAAAGTTCAACCCGTATGTCGTCAACCTGGACCCCGCATGCCGCGAGGTGCCGTATGCGACGCACATCGACATCCGCGACACAGTAAACTACAAGGAGGTGATGAAGCAATATCAACTGGGACCCAATGGCGGTATAGTGACGGCCCTAAACATGTTTACCACCAAGATGGCCAAATTCGCAGAGCTGGTGCGTCGGGCCGGGCAGCGTGGCCACAAGTGGTGCATCATCGACACACCTGGCCAGATTGAAGTTTTCACCTGGTCGGCCTCGGGTAACATCATTACCGAAGGCTTGGCTACCATGTTCCCCACCATCATTGTGTATGTTATGGATGTGGTACGCTCCGCCTGTCCCACCACCTTCATGTCCAACATGCTCTACGCCTGCTCCATTCTCTACAAGACCCGGCTGCCCTTCCTTGTGGCCTTGAATAAGATTGACCTGAAGGACTGTAGCTTTGTTCAGGAATGGATGACGGACTTTGAGGCTTACCAGGATGCCCTCGAGCAGGAGCAGAGTTTCGTGAACAACCTCACACGCACCATGTCCCTCACTCTAGACACCTTCTACGAGAACCTGGTCACCTGCGGTGTCTCGGCCAAGACAGGCGTCGGCTTTGCCCAGCTCATAAAGCATGTCCTCGACTGCGTGACGGAATACGAGAAGGACTACAAGCCAGTGTACGAGAAGATGCGACTGGAGCGCCTTGCCGAGCAGCAAGCCATGCTACAGCCAGCTTCCACGGTTGAAGATTCGGGTACTGCAGTTCCCATGGGGCTGGACCTCAAGGATCCTCCTCCTTACTCTGGCAACAACATGTTCTTGATGGCCCCTGGCCTTGTGCCGCAGCAAATGGATTCTGAAGAGTTCGAAGATGATATGGAGACTGATGCCAAGGGCAACACGGAAGAGCAGAACTTTCAGACATTTGTCCAGAGTCACCTGACGGCCCAGAAAACCAAGCGCAACAAATTCATTCAGGAGCAGCAAAAGCCTTAACGTGATATGCAGAGTTGAATATAAATATTTTGTAGGACTTAACCATAACTTGTTGTTCCGAAGTGACCCCCAAACTGGAGGTGAGATAATATAATATAATATATTATATGTATAGAATGATAAAACATAGTGGATCCAAATCGATTTACTATAACTTTCAGCAGATTTGAATTCTCTTAAATATTGAATTTTGTTCATGGGCAATTGGAAATTTCCACCATCTTTGTTATGTCGCTATTGCTGAACTTCTGCTCGTCAACAGCACCAGCCACCAGCTCCTCGTCATTTTTAATTTTTTCAACCGACACCGCCTCTAGGATCAGGCGGTTCTGTCACATAAATGAGATGCTGACATTGAGGAACAAGATGCGATTCAGTTTCTTGGAAAACAGTTTGCCTTGAATAAAACTTGACCGAAAAACTGGTAACATATATACAGATTGTCACAAAAACCCCAGATCAACTAAACCGGCAAATTGGTAAAAGATAGAAAAATCATATTTATTTTTTCCGCTTCGATAAAAATTCCCCATTTCCTAGATATTTAAGCAAATTATAATGTTGCCCAAGACGCTGTTGACCTTCGGGCGCCGTCTCGTTCATCAGAAATATATTTTTAAGGGTCCCATACTCCGAGCCCTACGGGAACCCGAATGCAACTCAATTGAGGTACCGCAGGTAGAGGAAGATACCGCTACAGTGCAGCTGCCTGACTATATAGATCCAAAATGCCTCCAGCCCGTGACGGCTGGGAAAGGTGTGCGTCTAAAGAAAACTGTCAATGGGGAGCAGCATCAGGACGAGAAGCAGAAAAGCTATGACTACAAATATCACTCCTACTCTCTATACGATTTACACGAGGCCACAACGCGTTTGGCTGAGGAACAGTCGAAGAAGAAAGCCAAAAATTAGTAATTCTGTAAAGTTCAAAATGGTAGCCAACAAAAGTAGCGACCGGAAATCTAGGAAAATAATTCAATTCTGAAAGAATACACGCAACAGCTCTATTAAACTGAAAAATGGATTTTCGAAAACCAATTGCTTTTGATTTGTTTCAACTTTTGTTATTATTATTATTATGTTTTACCACTAGCCATACAGTATACTTACTGTACAGTATAGTACAGTAGTGCCCAATTTAATAGAGATTTTTTCTGACGATATGTATCAAACGTAAAAATAATATTTGTTGAATATGAAGTAGCCTTAGTAAATCCATTCAAAAGATTGTTGCACCCTCATATATTTTCCAAATCAGATCAGAGAAGCACGTAAACATGTACAAGTTTTTCTCTCGTCCTCAGCTCCGTCGCCAGTTTAGCGACAAGGCGAAGATGAGTAGCAAACTCTCAAATACCGAACGTCCACCTAAGGATCCCCCAGATGAGGGTTACGAGCCGACGAGTATCGATCATTATGGTATTCAAGTGCCGGACTATGTGAGACCAGCAGCCTTTCGTCAGTTTTGTGGACCTGATGAACAGTTGGGGCCAGGAGCAGGGAGAGGTTTAGAATACAAGAATGGCCAATATTTTGGCTACCATCGATTCTCTTTTGCTGAGCTGCAGAACCATGCCGTGGAGATGCGAGACGATCGTCGACTCAGAGGGGGAATACAGGACTCAATTGAAGCAGATGAGGAGGAGGAGTGCGATGACGTCAGTATGCAGAACATGAAGAAACTGGAATCGGAGTGCGAAAAGATAATCGCACAACAGGCCAAGGAGCTGGAAGAAGCCGAACAGAGGGCTAAGAAAAAGCAGGAGGAACTCTGCAAGGAGCAGGAAGAGAAGCAACGGTGCGAAAAGAAAGCGGAAAAAACAAAAGCTGTGAAGGTCAATGCATTGCTAGAGATGACAGATGAAGAGCTCAGAGAGTGGTGCGATAAGTCCCTCCAGGCACAACTGGTGGAGAAGAATCAAGGGAAAGAGAATAGCCAGACGGCTAAGTGCGAAGCAGAAGAAAAGCAGAAAATGGAAAAATGCGGGGAAGAAGAACAAAAGAAAGAGCAAGAGGAATTGCAGATGAAGTGTGAGGCGGAGCAAAAGAAGAAAAAAGACGAGGAGTTAAAACCTAAATGTGAAGTGGAAGAAAAGAATAACAAAGAAAAATGCAAGGAAGAAGAACAAAAGAAAGAGCAAAAGGAATTGCAGATGAAATGTGAGGCGGAGCATAAGAAAAAAGAAGATGAAGCTAAAAACGAAAATGAGGAGAAGCCCCCTTGTGGATCAGATGGGAGCAACAAAAACAAGACATAAATATAAAAAAAGCAAACAACAAAAAACAATCAAATTCCACTCATTCTGCAATTGTGTCGCAAAATTCATCGTTTCAATAATGCCGACTTCTAGATAACTCAAACGATAAGAAAATCGGTATAAACGTTAGAAGTGGTACGGATTTACATATAATGGCGATCATCAGCACACTCAGTAAAGACAAGAACCACACAAAACTCTCCACACTGGTTGGTGTCTTCGCTCAATCAGGCTCAACACCCATACAGTTTGAGAAGCACCCATCAAACGTATTCTTTCGTCATTAATCCGCCTTGAGTTTCAACTTCCACTGGCAATTTGAATTGTTAATAAATTCGCATAAAATCAGTCCATACGATTTCTCACAGCTGGGTATAACGGAAACCCCAAAACGGGGACGGGGTTGCTGCACAATTTCAGGGACAAATCCAACGCCCAGAGCAAAGCCGCCTTAGGGGTAGCGTGGCGAGAGTTCTGTGACGCCATACATTCATTCATTCCAGTATGGGAAGGTGCTAAGCTTAGGCATTACTTTTGCATTGATCTCTGTGAACCGATATGAAGAGTCATTGTTATCACGTGTACCGCGCTCTCTAATTAACGCTAGGAAATTCCCCGAACCTAATATAGTAGAGAGTGAGAAAGAGCGGATCTGTACTCAATTCTGTTTCGTATATCTCTTTTAATTGGAGTGTAATACAAAAATCAGTTTAACTTAGCTAGTGCTTTCCTCTGTATGAGTGTAAATCACATTTTATAATTAAAGAGCACTAGAGATAGATTTATGATCAATCTCAGTTTAAAATTTTCGGACGGAAACGGCTATATCGATTCGATTTTGTCTAAATTCCACTTTAAAATGTCTAAAATACTTTCATTCTGCTATCATCCTCTCCTATAAACAATATGTGGATGTACGCAATAAGCTTTCCAGTATATATATGTATAATAGCCCCAAAGAAGAGCTCTTTCCAAATGAATAGCGCTGAAGAAGGGAAACAAACCAAAGAAAAACCTCTGGCCACCGCCAAAAGCTGTTGGGCATCTCGTTTTGCAGGCATTTAAGCTGAAAATTGCTGTTAAAATATTTGCACAGGTTGCACAGGTATAGCTTGGGGCTATATATTCTACCCTAGCGGAAAGTATTTTGACTTTGAGCAGATTTTTGAAGGGCAGAGAAGAAATCATTATCATTAAAAATGAAAAATAATAGGGCGGAAAAAGTAGGCTTTGTAGATCACTATATCAAATGTCAATGTCACCAGTGGATATATTCTATATAGCTATATAATAAAGCCCTGCACGAGTACACACTAATTCGAGTTAACAGTTAGGAATCACACTGTGCACAGTATCAAAACATGATTCATGTATCCTTTTTACACTATAGTAAATAGTATATAACAACAGTTGCCATTGAATCTGCAAGGGTATCTATAGCTGTGGCTCCAAAGCTAGCCTTTCTTTCTTTCCGCTTTTTTTTTGTAGCAGGTATCTTTTCCAGCTGCACTGATGCGTCGCCAAATGTTTACCCTAGGCCCATAGCTGTTGCACGCTCTCTCGTTGCTGCACTTAGCTATGCAATTTTCTGAGCCACCGCCTGTAGAGTGGTGCTCTCCCTCTCCCTCTCTCAAGCTCCGATTCTGGCTGTATGCTCCGTAGCCTCTCTCTCTGTTTGGCATACAAAATGCATCTAATTTTGGGCCTAACGACAACTTGTCGCTTGTCATGGTCTCCCGGTCTGATCTATGTTGCTGTTGCATTCGTTGTTGCTGTTGCTGTTGCTGCTGGTGGCATGCCTCATCATCATTTGCAACTGCTGGCGGCAGCAGCTGCCTCACTTGGGGATCAACTGTTCAACTGTGCTTTATCTGTACAGCTTTTAGCTGCGCCTCGTAATCGCAGCTCATAGATCAAAAAGCGCCAGAGAACAACAGAAGAGCGAGACGTGTGGCTGCATCTCTTTTCCTTATGTGAACCAGGTCCAGTTCCCATCAGGCACTCGAGAGGCAGTCCAGTCAGGCAGGGGTTGATCACATTCCAACGCACAGCTGCTGTCGTTCCAGCCAGTGCTGTGGCCAGTGCCCACCCACGCCAATGGACAAAAAAAAAAAAGAAAACCAAACCGAGTTTGGGCCACGTTTTCCCACTGACCAAATGACAGGATTGCGGCCATTCCCACAGTCCATGCAACATTTTCCAGCCAATTCCGGCAAATGCAAATTAGCCATCTCATTTTCGCTCTGATTAAAGGTAATTTTCAAATTTCCCCAACAACCCTCTGCGACACCGGGAACGGACAGCAACAACAGCAGGCGGCAACTTTGGCACTGCCGGCAATTTCGATCTCGCCTGTCGTCCATTTAATGATTTCAAATCGGAGCAGCAGGCCCAGACCCAGGCCCAGGCCCAGGCCCAAGACCAGAAACTTGTTGGATGTCTGGTGGTGCACCATGTTGCGCGACCGGACCGGACAATGTCTAGGGGCCATTCCTGTGTCTCTCTGGTTCCAGCTGTGGCCGCGGGAAATAGGAAAATTGCCGAAACTAAAACCAGAACGCGTGCGCATTGAATTATGCAAAAATTTTAACCATTTGCCGCCAATCAATTTGTATTGCCTACCATCTGTGGGATTTTCCCCGCGCAAACCAGCATAATATTAGAACAATGGATGTGATTGGTTGGCCCCTAAATATGCCATTACATATCGGACATCTTTATCCTTAACTTACTTGGTAGCACGTGAGTATGGACATGGTTTACTTTGTTTCTTAAAATTAGAATTGGTTATCAAAGTAATCAGTCGAAAATGCATTATTCGGAAATATTTTGAATCGTGTGTGGTGAAGCTGTCATTAAAGAGTGAATGAACCTTCCATTTCTTTGATTTCACCAGTTTATTTAATGGTTTTGAAACTTTTTTGCCAAGTTTTGTTCAAAAGATATCACACACTCGTAGATTTTGGGGTAAAATATATATATTTCAGGAGTTGTTTTTGTGTTCTGCTGTTATATAAAGCATTAATGTTATATTATTGATTTTTTGATATTCGTTACATTTCGTTGGCTTACATTAAATCGGATCGTGTCGGATTGTGTGGGAAGATGGAGTTTTTGTGTGCATCATACTAAATTTCAAATTTAACTTTGAAAGAAAAACCAAAACCATCTTAACAACAAGGTCTTCTTAGGAATTTACAAATTACAATCTTCCATTTTAGGTTTAAGTGAATAATTGCTTCCACATCTCGATCTCCTCTCGCCCTGTACTTCTCAGTATTCTCTCTTGACCATAGATCAAAAGACACCGAATCGACTCGCCTTCCCTTAATTAAGTACACATTTCAATTGTAACTCGAGTACAGACTTATCAGCGCAAAAGGTGTCTCATAAATACACATACACGAACACTGGCATATGTATGCATGTGCTATGTGCCGCCGCCAAACAGGAAGCATCATCATTATCTGCCCCCATCCAGACGCCTTCCCTCCAGAGCAGTCGGGCGGAACTTGTCCAGAAGGGTACTCGCACTCGTACCCACAACAAACAGAAAAAAAAGGTTGTGCAGGAATTTATTTGATTCTTGCTTTGGCAGAGTGCAAAATTTTAAGCAAAACTACAAAATTTATGCATGACAAAACCATTCAAGCAGGAAAAGGGTAAAAGACGGGGGGAATTTCCCCTCGGCTGGGGAGGAACTCTCTCACACTTGCAGGGCCTGGGCCCCCGTCCATTGTAATGTGTTGTAATTTGTTGCTGTTGTAGTCGTTGTTAGTGCTTCCTCTTTGGCATACTTAGTGCTAAAAGAAAAATAAGAAAAAAAGTTAATTATCTTTTTTACCTCTCTCTCTCTGGCCTGCCTCTCTCTCTCTCTCTCTGGTCGTCTCTTGCCATGGGCATCGGCATGCCCAACAGCTCCATTGGGTTATTATCCATGGGTTTTGTGCTATTCTCCGGGAGATTGGTACTTTGTTCGTTTCTTCTCAGTGCTCAGTGCTGGCTTTTTTCTCCTCTCGCTCTGGCTCCATCCGCTGGTCTGGAACAGTGGAACGACTGGTTCATTGAACTGCTAATTGTGGGCACAAAATAAAAATAAAAAAAAGAACAGAACAGAATCGAGAACTCTAGGCGGTGTGAAAGGTGATTTTTCAAGGCTGCCACCATGTCCGGTACCTGGTGCCCCATCAGGTTCCCAGACCAGACCACACCACTCCTCCTCTCACTTCTTTTAATTCTGTAAACTTCCATTTTTGTTCGTTGCCTTTATTTTCCTATTGATTATTTTTGAAAGTCTCTTCTCTCTCTCTTGCATACATTCGAAAATTTATGAATTAGATGGTCTGAGGTTTGAGGAGTGTTTAAGGTGCTAATGAGTCCGGTTTAATAATTAATTTCCCACACACACAAAAAAAACAACAACAAAAATGTCCCTTTTGAGTAACCGATTTAATGCAGTTCACACATTAACACAATTATCAACGTTGGTTGCGATTGAGATTGATTGAGATGAGTCCCGCACCATAGATGCCACTAAGAGATCACGGGTTGTATTGAAAAACCCCGTGAATTCTTCCAGTGCCATTAACTGTGCCGGGATGTGGATACACTTATGAGTTTTTCACTTCTTATTTCACTTTTGTGACTAGTTTTGATTTAACTTTGATTTAAGGTAATCTACTCACCTGATACCCTTCGTTGCGTAGTACAAATCTGAAATATGTGGAGTAAAGTTCCCTTAAAATGGGAGCCATATAACAAAGTTAGACTATAATCTAGAAATTTCATCATCTGTCTTTCAGAGAATCTTCATCTATGTAGATTCTCTGGCTCCATTCTTTCACATTGTCTCAATTCTCCCACAAACAACTGATCTGAAAATCAAGGCCGGAATATCTTTCAAATAGTATCCCACGTTTGGGGCCTGGCCAGGCCCCGACTAGTTCACCTGCTTGGCGAACTTTTGATAAGATGGCTTTGATCTATCCCACGATTTAATCAAAAACGCAAATTTTTGTTGTTGTCTTTTTTTCCTTCTCTTCTGCGGCTACTCGCGGAAGTTGCTTCTGCCTCTACTGTGTAGATATAGTAGAGAGACTGCTTCTTCATTTTTTTTTTGTGCCTCTCTTGATTTCCATTCATTGGGGGCATGCGTGGGAAATCCATGTTGCATGTCTCTCTGGGGGCACCGACTGCGGTTGGCCGCATAATTTGCTGTGAAAATCATTTTGCGGCTGCGTGTTGCATAAAATTACAATTGAAATTTTTCTCTCTTCCTCCATCTAGACGGTCTCTTTTTCGTCGTCATCTTTCGTGTTTGTGGCGGAGACCAAGCCAATTAAAAATTATAATGGTGGATAAACTAATTAAGCAAAAAAAGTATTGAGAGCATTTCCATGCTCCAGTGGAAAAGTGGGAAAAAAATTCAGTCTTAGAGCCAACTTCATGGATCAGAACTACATATTATCTGGTATTATAAGAAATATATCCACATCCAGAGAAGCTTTTCAAGATCATTCGCGAATGGAAATGGTAAGCTGGAAATGGTTAATTTTTTCATTGAATAACTTTTGATTTGAGTTTAGAAGATCATCGCGATGAAGATCTTACCCCTAGACATGCTAGGCTACCCAGGAGGGGACTTCGGATCCCAAATTGACTTGTCGTTGCCCAAACAAATTGTAACATCAAATTGCTTTGGACATCTCTGACCCCTGGGACCTCTGTAATGATCCGGAGATCTCTGGGAAAACGTCGCCAGTCACGAAGAAAGCTCGGGTTTCATACCTCTCTCTCTCTCTCTGGTTTCGTTTCATTTGGGTTTTTGCTTTTCTATCCTCTAGTTTTTTTTTGTTTTAGGCCAATTTATGCAAATGCCAAATGCTGCTCCACTTGAGGTAATTGCCACTCGTTTTTTTTTCTCTCTGGTTTCGGTTTCTTTTTTTTTTGCTTATCAGGTAACGGTAAATCAGTACGTCTGTGGCATAGACATGCCGAGCATGCGCCGTGAGGCGACAGCCATCAATCAAATTGAGAGGCCGGCAATCAAATGCGAACGCAGGAAAGAGACGCCACAACCCAAACAGAAACAGAAACTGTTAAAAATCAACAGCTGCCTCTAGTTGCTCTCTCTCCCCAAGGGGGGTATCTTTTTTTTTTTTTTGTTTTTTTTTGCTATTAAGGATCAAGGAAATATAAAATATTTATTACAATTTTTAGTTTTCCTGCATTAATCAATTTCAAGCCCCCCTTAATGAAACAAAAAATATCCTGTCCACACCCCTGTCTAGGTGTATAATCGCGTGTGTCTCCATTGCCGATCTCAAACATGATTTTTAACGACAAATTTACGCGCTTAATCTCGACAACAAAATATGCAAATGTGAGCGGGACGAGGCGGCGGCTCGAGTAGGAGGATAAGCCAAGGAAAGGGTAAAGGAAAGAAAGAAGTTGTTTTTTTAACGATTCGCCATGTTCATTAGTGCCGACACTTGAGTACACACTCATACGAAGAGCCAGAGGTCCCCCGACCAACAGACAACCGACTCTTTAATGTTTAAGTGCGTTTCATTAATTGAAATGGTCAATTTGTAGTCGGAGATAAGAGAGGAAGTTGCTGGCAGAAGCAGGAGCAGAAGCAGCAAGTGGCTGATGCTGTTGAGGCAGTGGCAGTGGCAGTCCATCCTCGGCTGTGGCTGTGGCTGTGGCTGTTAGGTTGCATTGATATTTCCACGGAGGAGGAGTCGATCGGCTTGCCGTTGCCCTATATGGTAAGATTGTAAGAGGAGTTTGATAGTTCTCTGGTTTGTGGCGCCAGCAGACTTCCATTCATCAGGCGGCGGTGACAGCGGCATCTCGAATGCATATTAATAGGAATTCCATCCAGAACGAACTGGGAATACTCTCCTATGGAATGTTGATTGATGAATGTGTATAAAAGAAATAATTAAATATGAATTAAATTAACGGCAGTCGAAATTCTCTGTTATCGATACATTGATTGTCATTCTTGGCCACATCCGTTACAAACCTTATGGAAAAGCTCAGTAAAATCTGTGAAGAGCATGACACACATGGGACCCAAGAAACAACAACGACTGTGTACATCCACAAGTCATGGTCATGGCGACAAAAAAAAAAACAAAAACAACACATCGCCCAACGGTAAGCGGTCAACGGAAATCTCTCTCTCTTTCTGACTTTCCTGCCATCCCATCTTCCTCTCGCTACTTTTCTTTATATGGGTGAAGCTCTAACTGTTTATCTAGCGGATCGATTTAACTCTCTCTCTTGCTGTGTTCTGTTCTCTTTCTGCTACATCTCTTCTTTAAGTACTGGGCAAACAAGGCAGCACCTGCTTTACAGCATATCAAATAAATTTCATGCTGGATTTTAACCCTTTATAGTATAATAATCATAAGTTTGCTACAAATGCTGTTTGTTCCGTTTATCCAGTACCTAATAATCCCTCTTCTTTGTAGTCAAATGCTCTAACATAAAACCGAAATCTTATATTGTCTTGCTCTAATTGTCTAAGATGACAATGCTGATTGTAATCGGGAAAAAGATGATGGAGAAGGTGGAAAAATGGTGTCGGGTACGCCAACACAGGCCAGCGGCATAACGGTACAAAGAACGCACACTCAAACAAACACACGCCGAAACAATTGGTGTCCAGCTCAAAGTCGAACTCGAATTCGAACTCCAACTTCAACTGGAAACCAATTGGCATTTCAATCACGCATCAATCTGGCACGTTTTTATGATGCAGATCACAAGGCGAAGCGAAGCAGCACAGCACAGCACAGCACAGTCCCCAAACAACAACAATGTTGCTCATGATTATGATCATGATGATCATGATTATTATGTTGCTGTGGAATGAGGATGACGAACTGGACACAGCACGAGGCAGCAGCCGCAGCAGCAACAGACTGGACTTGACGTGAGACTCCTCCTATAGTATATTCCCTTTGCAGAGAGCAATACGATTTTAAACAGAATTTTGTAACAGAAAGGAAGAAACATCTTCCACCATAGTATACATTCGGGAATAACTTCAACAGTGAAACGATATATGTATGTACCAAAATGGTATGACTAGATCTGATGATCAAATCCGAATCACTACACTCCGACATCATAGGAATGATGGCTGCAAGAGTATCCCCAAGTTCGGTTCGTGTGGTAAGCCTTCCTTTCCTGCCTTTCTTGTTGAAAAATGAAATTTTTATTGGTCGGTTAAGTTTTCGTTACATTTCGAGGATTGTTATAAATTTCATTGATAATTGCCATATATTGATGGCATGATTATGTGCATGATTGTCTGATTGTTACTGTTACTGTTGTATCTTTCGGTTTGGTTTCTACGTGCGTGGCATATGCACTGCAAAAATTTCTCATTTTCTGTTGATCTTTCCTTCAGCCCCCCCCCATGCCTGCGTATACTGCTCCCCTTTGATACGATCCATGGCTCTGCAAAATTGTTTTCGACGAAAATTGTTGCACGAACCCCAAACGAGACACAGATGGAAATGGCAGGGGGAAATATCAATATGAAGGGGGAATATGTAACGAGGATATGTACATATCTGTATAAGTGGAAGTCATATATAGGTCAGCAGCCTCTTGATTGAGTTGCAACAAAAAAATTGATTTTTATCTCATGGTAATTTGAAATTTCTTTAATGGTACGATTCAATCAGGTCTCACGAGGTTCCCGTATCGGATTTTGTGAGCTAATTCTGCGAAAATGTAAAGCTTTACATTGCTACACTTTACAAGCTATCATCAGGGGATTATTCTCAAAAACAGTCTACTTAAAGCTATTTCGTGAATACCTATTTACATATTTTATTATTCAGTTAGCAACAGAAATGTCTGCAAATTTCACTTCACCTTTGAGTGAGTTTTTGGCCTTTTAGCTCCTCCAATTCCTAGTTCCCATGCCTCTCAATTTCTTGTTAATCATTCTGTCCGTCTGTCCGTCTGTATGTTTGTCCTCCCGTGTCTTTGGCTCATAAATTTAACCAGAAAAAAAGGCACAGACGAAAAAAAGACTCTCATAAGGTACAACTGTCAACGGACAATGTTTGGTGGTATGTTTGGTGGCCGCTTGGAAAGTCGAACCACACAAAACTGGACACCAAAAATGGCTTAATAGTTAAATTTAATGTTTGGCCATAACTAAAAGCTCAGGCTCAAGACAAACTGCCGTTCAATATGCAAATGTGGCACAGACAGACAGATAGATAGATAGAGAGAGAGGAAGAAGGAGTACGAGTAGCTGGAGCTACCAGTACACACAATCCCCAATCCACAATCCCAAATCTGTTTTTTTCCTTTCTTTCGTTCGTTTGTTGTTGGTTAAACAAGTCTGGTCGCCCCACTCCATTCTCCGAGGAGGTTCTTATCAGCTGCCCGAGCGGAGGCTATCAAAAATAATTGACAACTAAATGGACCATACAAAAGTCAATGGCGTGAAAAAGAGGCATTCAATGTGGCTGGGGAAATTGTCATTTGACAAAATCGTTAGCCCTGATAAGACAACTCAAGTTGGTCTTTGTGTGTGGGTCTCCTCTTCCACTCTTTGAGTGTGTGGGCTGTTTGTACTCGTACATAGTTCTACCCCTGATTTGGTCATGAGTGCTCGGGCTCAGGCTTAGGCTCGGTCTCGGGCACGGAGCGACTCGAGTTCGTGGCCTGAGTCTTTTGTGTTTCGACGCATTTCGTGAGCGCTGTGTGCTGTGTAGGGGCCCCCATCATGATTCACTGACCAAGCTGGTAGATCTCGGAGGAGTCGGACCGAATGACGAGCTGAGCGACTGGCACGACCACCGCAATTACATCCGGTAATTTAATGTAATTTTATATTTCATTTCAATCGCATGCGAGATAGCACAGCAGCAAACTGAAAACAAGTAAGGAATGCTATATTCGCTATTGCGACTATGGGATACCTACTAATCAGGTTTAGCAAAACAACAATCCTCTGGGTATTTCATTTGTTGTCGAAATATGGAAAGATATTGACACAGCATCTTTTTCTGGAATTATAGCTATTGCTCTAGGTTAAGAATGGAAAACCATCCATTCTACCTTCGTCACAGATTCAACGCAAAAACCATATACTCGTACCTTTGTACTTTTCCACGATTACCGATTATAATACAAGTGTCTATCCGCCGCTTAATCATAGCCTGACTACGCTGAGATTTTGTCAACATTCTCCACTAACGTGATTTCGCAAATTAACATTTAAATAATGGCCCAGACGTGCATCATCTGTTGATAAGAGTCTGGCCCAAGTCCGAGCTCTAACAGTCCCTAGCACATATGGTGGTCGGTCGGTCGGTCATAAAGGCCATACGTCTTCGAGGCGGCTTCGTTTGATAGCAAATGATTGATTACTTAATTTTCCTGTCAATCTTCTGAGAAACTTAGAAATTTGTCAACAGCTCCAAACGAACCAAAATGAGGGAAACATTTCTCAAATTTAACTTTTATTTTTTTTTTTTTCTATGATTAATTGCCTTTTTGTTTTTGTTTTGGGGAGTTGGAACGCTCAGACAATGGCTCAGAAAAGTATTTTTCGAGGCAGAAAAATATTTCATTAATTAGAATTTCGTTTGTGAGACCATTAAACTGGCCTAGGAACCAAGCCAGGCCAAGATTAATAAGCGGCAATTAACCAAAAGAAACAAAAATCAAACAAAAACTCAAAAAAACTGAAAAAAGAAAGAAAACAAAACTGTTAGAAAGAGGCGTTGCTCAACGGTTTAAAAACGCATTTGGATATCTTTATGTTTCTGTTTCTGTTGCTGTTTCTCATTTTTTCCTTTCCATTGTGTATTTCTGTTTTGGTTTGGTTTAATTATGCGTGGAGTTGTTTCAGTGCTTCTTTCCATTTTGATAAATTGGTTTGCTTTCAGTCCGCTTTGAGGTCAACTCGGGGTCGGGGTCGGGGTCGCTCATTAAGCCAGACCCAGAGCCTGGTCCAACGTATCAACTTACCCGAACAGGAAGCATTCGATGCGACGACCATTTCCAGTTCCAGTTCCTAGGCCCCATCACAGGCCAATTGATTGACAAGACGAGAGTCCACAGCATTTGTCTGCAAGAAAAGAATGGGGAATGGTAATTGACATAAGTATCAATGAATTCAGGCGAGGGTCGATACTTAAGTTGATCAAATAAGGTAACAATTAGTTGAGAAGAGCTGAAAAAATCTATATAATATTCTTATCATATAAGAAAGTATAACTACATATCTATATCTTTGATAGATTTCAATGCTCTTTGGTTGAGACTGATGTAACCCCATCGAACGACCCTCGGTGGTATCCTATCCGCTTACAGCTTACAGCTCCCATAACGACAGGAAACGAGAGCAACAAAAACTTGCCTCAATAAGTTGCCACAGCGTTACATGCGGCCTTACCTTACCCCTTTTTTTGCCATGCCCGATGCGATGCCAGATGCGTAGTCCAAAAACTGTGGACAAGAGGGTTGGGACCCTGAACTTAGCATCCAGTTTGACTGGAACTGGAAGCAAGTTAATTGAATTAAGGCTGTCCGCGAGTCACCCGTCCCCCAATCTACTGGCCGGACTACGCTCCTGCGTTGATTTATGTGAACAGATCTGGTAGGGTGGTGGTGGCTGACTGGCTGGCTGGGGCTGCAATTGACAATTGCTCGACTCGGGTCGACTCTGATCGGTTGGTTGACTCAATGGAATGCAGTCGGTGGTTGCAGCTGCAACGAGGCAGAGAGACGGAGAGCCAAAGAGCCATAGAGCCAGAGAAACAGAGAGGAGTTGTTGCCGACTGCCACATGCCATGCCACAAATGAAATGCCTGGCATTTCGTCTAGCTATCGGGAAAGTGTGGTACTGGTACCTCCAGTGGTAACCAGCCAGTGTTGAGTAAGTCACTTATTAAGTGTCATCTCCATGTCGCCAAAGGCGCCGCCTCGCGCCAAAATGCAAATGATAAACTGACAGCCTTATGACAGCATTAAGCAAATTGCTCGGCAGCCGCCCAGACGATAAGCAGACATCGGGGATATCGCCATAGGAATGGGCTCGCTCCGAATGGATGCAGATGCAGATGTGGCATGGGGCATGGGGCTGTGGCAGCGGCAGTGGCAGCGGCAGTGGCAGGCGCACAAGTCGAGTTAACGATTGGCTTAATAAAATGAAATATTAAATGCGATTAAAAACGCAAAGACGACGACAACGACAACAGCGAAGACGACAACGTGGAAGGCGACGATGCAATAAATATATTGGGAACAGGCCAAACAGCTACTGGACTTGTGTGTGGACACCAGACGCCGGACGTAGTAGCACAATTCCAGCTCCAGCTCCAGCTCCAATTCGAGTTTGGGCTCGGGTCGGGGTTGGGGTTGCCCCTCTCCGAAAGACATGATAAAAATGTGAAATGCATGCGTTCATTAAATTAATGCGCATGGGGCAAGGCAAGCAGCCATGGAGCCTGAGTCTGAGTCTGAGCCTGAGCAGATAATTAAATGCGTGTTTGTGGCATGGTCAGTGGGCAATGGGGCAAGGTGCTCGTAATGACATTAAATATGTTTAAACATGCATAAATAAAAGGAGGCCGGAGACCCCGATCCCAACCCGAACAACTTTACTTTAAGCTGATGTTTTAATCAGGGCGATTCTTAGACTGCAGCAGCAGCAGCAGCAGCCATAGCAGCAGGAGAGAGACGAGACGAGACTCGATCCCGACCCATTGGGGCCTAAGCTTGTTGCAACAACTGGTTGAATTAATGACGCAACACGAGCCTGGGCAACAGTCGCCTCCTCGAAGATTTACGACGATTCAAATTGCTTGGCGATAAATTGTAAAGTTAATCGCTTGTCAAAGTTTTCGCGGTCGCATTTATCTTCTCCCCTTCAGGTCGCTTCAGTAGCAGCTGCATCGAAATCCGTATTAGATAGCTGATAGTCGATAGCCGATAGCAGATAAAGATATAGACAAGATTTATGCATCACCAGAGAGCTGTGGCCTAGGTCTGCGGGCACTGCACGTTTTATAATTTGTTTTGATTGTTCAGACTATAGTCTTTGATTCTTTGATGCGGTTTCATTGGAATTTTATTGGTGACGTTATCAGTGGGGCTATAAGTCAGGCAAAACAAAGTACAATTGATGGATTGCTTGCTTTATCTTTGGTTATCTTTTGAGAAATCTAATGGAAATACTCCCATGTATTTCAATTCCAACTATCTTCTGAATAGTATAATGATTGGATCGAAAAACTTCCTCCAGGCCTGCAAAATTTATTGACTGATAAGACATGTGTCTTGTGCAACGTCACCGACTATCGAATGGGGAGGGGGGTCCCTCTCCTCTGCAACTCAACTCCAACTTCTACCACATTCCTCTTATCGTTTTCAGAGTAATTACAGTTGTTGACTGCTACTGCTCTGTCGTCCGCGTACTTGTCCGCTCTTGTCCGTTCTTGTCTGTTGTCTGTGCCTGTGCCTGTGCCTGTGCCAGTTCCAATTGAATCAACGAGGCGAGACAACAATTGTCCATTTCATGAATTGAAAGCGCCGCGCAGGTAAGACCCCTGCCCTCCCCTCGACTTGTTTGCTGTTTGGCTGTCCATTGTTTGGTTTTCCTTTCGGGTGGAAGCAGGCTGGGCTGCTGGAAAATGTCATTCAAGTTGCCAGGCAAGTTGACAAATTTGTCAACTGATATGGATATGGAAGCGTACTAGTCCTCTGAATCGAGGGGGGCTAAGGCCACGGCAAACATGTGTAGATTTATGGGTTAAAGCCCCTCTTCTTTCCTCTGATTGTTGTCTGCCATGGTTTGCATATGCATGAAGAGCTCCATGGCTCTGATCGGTGGAGAGGAGAACGTGAGGCGTGCGTGACACGAGTCACGAGTCACGAGTGTGGGATTCGTTAAAGATGAAATTTTGTTAAAGTGATACGAACATGAAATGCGTCTCATTACTTTGCTTTGCAGATACATTTTTTGGCATTAATTTTGGCCTTAAAGCTCTTTTTACAATACAAATTTCTTCGCTTTTCATTTCTGTTTCCTCTGAGAGCAGGAAAGGAAGGTACTAGGGCTGGTCCGATAGTTCCTTTTCCATCAAGCTTTTTATATTATCTTTCTATATTTACCTACCTCCCAAATGAGTTCTTCGTGACTTTACTGCCTATCACGCATCCATCTCCAATGCTTGGCATTGCCTACTGTTTCCTCTTCGGAAACCTCATGTTTATTTGCGGTTTAAGTGTTATTTGTTGATGGTGGCCCATGTCTATGTCTGTGCCACGTCTCAAGTTCAGTTCACACGCTTTCACTGGATTCGAAGCGTCAATTTGAATTTGATGTCAGTCAGGCAACACTTTGATAGATAAGGCCACAAGGAAAAGCCACACCGTCAAACCCTGCATAATTAGCAGGTCCACAAAACTCAAACTCAAACTGGAACTGGAACTGGAGTGAAGTGGTGTGGTGTGGTGGTTATCCATGTGGCCTAACACTCACTGTGGTACAACGTGGGTTATCTGGGGACCGCGTGGCTTCTGTGAAAACGGCTTCCACGTTTGATGGCGGCGGCGGCATGCCCAACAAATTGCCGCTAATGAGGCGCACCAATGTTGCCCCCGTTTAATTAAAACCATAAAAAGCATCGGCTGCGAGTTGGAGTTCGAGTTCGGCTTACCTCAGAGGTGCTCCGACTCTGGCTCTGCTCTGGTTCTCGTCAGCGGGGGGTTTGGCCTCTGGCTCCGATACGGTTCCGCTGAAAGGACTCCTGGGAATCATTGCAATCGCTGTATGCCTTTGATGATGTTGTTGTTATGGAGTGCCAAGAATTTGACTGCAAAGGAAATGCATTTTTTGTTTGAAAATGGGTTGTTACATGTGTAAGACGATTGCTTGATTAATTGGTGTATCCATCAAAGAAATGTTAGAAAACGAAAGGAAAGCGAAAAGAACCACTGGATTTCTTGAGCAATAAAATTCCCCCATGACTCTTGTTCTCTAATCAAACTCTAGCGAAATTCAATTTATTAATATATTATCAATCCCACATTCCATTCATTGATAGCTACACCCAAACTCCCAGGGAACCCACCTGCCTGCCTGCCTGCCCAATGTTTCTCCCCAAAATCTAATCGACACAACATTTTTCAGCCGAATTTTTCCACAGATAAATGTCGTTCCCAGGCAAGCAAAAAAATGCCAAGAGCTTGCCCCAGCATGGGCTTGTCAACAGCCACAATGAATCGTAAATCAATGAACGGTGCTCTTGTACGCACACAATTCACCCTCACTGTTCTTCTAGACGTTGGCCATTGGCCGGACGGCTGACCTGCCTCATAAAACATTGAAAATTATGATTTAACGCAAATTTTTGTAATTAATCTTGACAAATAAAGGCGGCCGGCGGGCAGTGCGGGTAACGTGGAGTGGTTTGTGGCAACTGGCAAGTGGCAAGTGGCATCTTCATCTTCATATGTTGCACGGCTCCTTTGGGTTGCGCGCGGGCATAAATCTTTTCTCCACTTCTAGACGAGGCTTGGGCTTGAGTCTGAGCTTGGGTTTGGGCTTGGGATTGGGCCTCACCTGATCATCATCATCATCATTATCCTTCATTACGTTGGCCGAACCGGTTGGAGGTTTCTTTTGCAACTTTATTTTTGTGTTTTTTTGCAAAAATATTTCATAATTGTGCCAAGCTATGCAGTTTTTTTCACTTTATTCTCTTCTTTTTTTTTGGTTAAAATATGGCCTTTTAAGAGGCAGAGACAAACAGAGACAGAGAGAGGGAGAGAGAGAGCGAGTGAGAGAGCGGGTGAGAGAGTGACCTTTGTGGAGACTCAATCTTAATTATACGTTTTTGGACCGGGGGGCTCACGACAAGCCCGATGACGACCAGTAGCAATTATTACCTGCAACACTCAACACTCATCATTCAGACACACACACATCCAGCCAGCCAACCAGCCAGTCAGCCAGCCAGCAGCAACAACAAGAAAGCAGAGAGCTGCAGAATGATATATGACCATATTGCGTATACGCCACCAGGGACAGCCGCAGAGATAGAGATTGAGATGGAGAGAGAGAACTAATTGCAGACAACCTGAAGCTGTCATTAAATCCAATGCAACATCATACTTAATCCCTCCCCAAAATACACCGACAACTTCCTACTCCCCAAAGATTTGAGTGCCCCACATGATACGCTTTTCCGAGTATGGCATGTTTGCCATAAAAACGACGGATCTTCCTAAGGGTATCCAAAGCTTCTGCTACCGAATCTAGCCTTCTTTTCTTCTTTGGAGTGTCTAATCTGATTTGCTGGAATTCAGCTTTTGAGCGGCTACCATACAATCTTTTGTGTACTATTAAAAATATTTTTATGATTTGTTGGCTCTCGCACGATGCGTCAGTGGTTTTTTTTTTTTTGGGCGCGAGGTCTGCTCGATTTTCGTTTATGTATTTGTTTTTTTTTTGTGGGGGTCTGGTCTGGTCTGTTCGTACTTTTCTTGTTTTGTCAGCAAAGTAAATAAAGTGAAATAAAAAACGTGACTGTTACGAAAAAGTCGTGTATGTGATTTTTGTTTTGTCTGTTATTTTCGTTTATTTTTGTTCAGATACTCGTATTGTACGTGTATTGCTTTTCTGGTTTCAAGTAGTTGACAGTGAGCGAGAGAGAGAGAGAGGTAGGGCCACAATGTACTCTACCTATAGTCATCCCGAGCCCCGAACAATGCGCACAATTTTCAATGCGTTGGCAAAGCGTTGGTTGGTTGGGCCCATTGTCTGACTGGCTCTAATTTTTGTATTTTTTTGCTTACTTTTTTGTATCTGCTGTGAGCTTGGTGTCGTGTCGAAATTTATATTAATTACTAAGGCACACACACGAAACCAAACCATCTTTTTTCTCTTCTTCATTAGCAGTTGAACAAAAGCTGATGAGCAGCTTAAAGGCCTACCTACCATCTCGGGAATGGGGGGTATCTATCTTCTTAAAGATAGAACAAAATTCTCATTCTTCATAGACTATAACCAGTTCTGTCTCGCAATCGATGAACTTCACAAATCAATCGAAACGGATCTCGACATTCACCAAGCATTCTACGAGTATGTATCTTTAATTATTGATGGCTTTAACAGACTAACCGCCATATTTACTATCTGCCAGATCTACCATTCTCTTTGCCTCTCTTTTGTTCGATAAGTTGCGCCACGCTCCACGTACAATCTCTTTTGGTGTTGTTTTTACAACCTTTGCTGTAAGTTATAGATTTTTAAGATTTTATTGGGTGATCTTTGATCTGACTGTTATCTGGATATCTAAGGTGTGTAGCCTTTGGTTGAATGGTTCGATCTTTTCAACCTGTAAGAGGGCATTTTCATTTTCCTTACAATGCTACTCCCCATATAGGATCCCCTGCCATTACCAACCAATTTCTTTTCTAAATTCTTTCCACAAACACTATTTTACCACCGAAGAGAGGCA
The DNA here is from genome assembly GCF_003369915.1 of Drosophila miranda. NCBI lineage: Eukaryota > Metazoa > Arthropoda > Insecta > Diptera > Drosophilidae > Drosophila > Drosophila miranda. Next base: position 21,211,468 of record NC_046677.1, read on the forward strand.
ATCAAAAGGCTGAAGATCAGCTTCTGCTGTGTACCAGACCCTGGTTTGGTTCTGGTTTGGTCTTTGGTCTTTTATAGTGAAGTGTAGTGTAGTCTAGTGGTTACTCCTCCACACAGCGATCACAATGACGGTGTTCTTCGGCCCCTCGAAATATCAGGCCGCCCATGTCCATATTTAGACAGCGCACAACGATCTCTATGGTCTCCGACTAGCCGGGAATTGCGCGGTTTTTCGAGTCTTGTTGCGTGGGTGCAGCCTTAGAGACTCAGAGACTCAGAGAGAGAGATATCAGAGCTCCTCGTACCAACCAAAAAGAAAGAAAAAAGGGGAAAAATACAACAGAAAGAAAACACAGCAATTTATGTTCGTTTGCCCGGCTTGACTTGACTTTGGTTGGTCTGGCTTTTAAGGCAGGGCCTGGGACTGACCAGATCGATCTCTACCTGTACCTCTACCTGAACCTGTACCGGTAGTCTCCTCCTCTTACTCCGCTTCGTGCCTCGCTCCCTCTATGTAGCAGTCTCTGTTTAATATTCGATAGTTAATCAATTAACTAACATAATTTCGTGCAAAACTAATTAACTACCTCTGGTCCGGACAAATGTTTGCTGTCAAGAGCATTTAGTGTCATTCATTTTGCGTTCAAGCGCGGCACGGTGCGGCGCCCACTTGGACACGGAAAAAACTTGTTTTCTGCCTCCCCGTATCGCATCCCATCCACCCATCCACCCATCCCAGCCACCCAGCAACTACTCATCCCGGACTAAACTCTGGATTTTAATTTGTTTGAATTTAATAAGTTTTCTCGAGAAAAGCAATAGGAAAACGTATCCGCCGCTTTTAGGGCGAAATCAAAAATCAATACATAATTCTTTTGACATGCCAATCGCACATTTGTGGCATGCAACCAGCAACCAGCAACTTGCAACAACAACATGTTTGCCCGACTCATTGAGATAAAAATGTGCAATGTGCCGGGGAGATCGATCCACCAGAGCCCCGGAGTGTGAGGCAGATAGGGCGGCAGATGGAGGCTGAAGCGGAGGCTTGCAACAAAACGACGACAAGGCAGGCAACATAGGCAACACTGGCGCAACAGTTGCAACCGTTCAAGCTGCACCTTCAACACACACCACACACCGTACACCAGTAGGAGAGCAGGAGGATACAAAAACAAAAAACAGGATGAAAAAAAAAACAAAAAGCTGACATCCCAACTTTGAGGCTAAGGAAAAAGTGAAATCTGCTAGAATTGATCTTGTGGGGAGTCGAAGTCATCGTCGTCGTCGGCGTCGTCGGTTGTTGGGTTCGTCGGTTGTGGTCGAGACTCCAATGGGCACCAAAAAAACTGGTTTACACATCTGGCAAAGAAGTTAGCCCAACGGCAGAAAAGCTAACCCATGAACAGTGGAACTGTGATTCCAGATGTGCCCTCAAATTGAAAGAAAAGGGTACCTTAAAATCAATGCAAAAGATTTACAAGACTTATAGAATTTTTGAATAATATTTATGGGCCATTTAGTGAGAAGATCCTCCCTGCATAAGTTCTAACTAAAAATCAAATCTTTTCTGTAATATTTGTCAAACTTTCATCTGCCTTTCGACCACTGTGGCTTGGGGTTAGCTCTTCTTCGGCGAGGTCTCAGTTGCAGTCTCTCAGCCAGAGCCTTTCATTCGCTGTCAGCATCAATTGAGCCAGCTCTACACCGCAAAAGCCTTGCCCTCGCCTTCGCCTTCGCCTTCTTCGCCCTCTGGTGCTCTCGTACACTCGTACTCTGGTACTCTGGCTGTAGAAGCATCTTCTGGGTCCTCTGGCAAGAGCCATTCAGAGCCAAGATATATGAGCCAGTGCTATGTTGTGACTGCTGCCCGCTGTGCACCTGTGCCCAAAGAAGAACTGGGGGATGAGGATGTGAGGATGAGCCTCTCAGCCTGCTCTGCTCTGCTCTGAAGGTGAGGCTGAAGATGTTGCGTTTGCTTGGAGATGAGCAGGCGGAATGGAATGGACTTTTAAATGTTGCCATTTGTTGCGTGAAAACGCAACCGGTAGCCCAAAAACGTTCAGGCATTGCCGATTGCCGTTGAGGAGGGTTCAGGTTTAGGTTCAGGTTTTGGGTTTTGAGTTTGAGTTTAAGTTCGAGTTCCTTTCAGCTATTAGGCAACGTTTTCTCATCACTGATCCTCAGTCTCCTCGTTGCATGCCCAGCGGCGATCATTAACGCCAACGGTTTTTGCGGCGCTTTGAACAACATTTTACAACTTCTCCCGAAAAGCAGAAGCAGCAGCAGCAACAGCAACAGCAGCCAGAGCACTAGCAACATCGACAAAAAGGTCAGCTACCGTCAGCAGAAACAAACATACGAGTACTGCTCGTATAAAAAAAATAACATAAAAATAAGATAGAGACAGGGACAGGGAGCAAAGAGAGAGAGAGAGACACTGCTGTTCTGGGGCCATTCCAGGAAACCCAACAACTTTTTTAAAAGTGCCCCGAACAGAAAACAGGGAAAACAGAACAAGTGACAAGCCACTTGAATGGGAAAGAAACCTTTGGCCAGTCAACCTAATAAAAATGTTGTGGCTGTGGCTATGGCTATGGCTGTGGCTGTGGCTGCGGCTGCGGCTGCTGTTGGGAACTGCCTGCCACTGGGGGGTTTAAGCGGAAGAGAGGTACGGCAGGCAGTCCGATTTTGGTCAACTTCCCAAAAACAGTTTTGGAATTAGCTTGAAAATAATGATGTAAGCAAATCCGTTTTGCTGAAATGGTAGCTCTTTCCAGAGACCAGAGACCAGAGACCATTTGTCAGCCCCGTCGGGCCAAACTGTCAGATCACCGAACATGACCACGAGTGGTCTGCCACGAGTGGCGAGTGGCCTAGGCCTAGGCCTATCCTATCATCAGCCAGATTATAAGTAGATTCTATGTCGGATTTGTGTGTGTTTAAGACGCTCTCAAAGTCGCTCTGTTGCATGCTGTTGATGATGTGGATGTGGCTGCTATTGCTGCTGCTGCAGAAGTCGCTGATGTGTTGACCCGCTGGCAATTATCACCCAGAGCCGCTGGGGCTGACAGGTGGCGGTATTCACACGGACCTCGAGTGGAGAGTGAACCCTGAGAGCCTCTCACACTCCACCAACTTGACTGCAATTAGACATGCACAACGGCCAGCGAGAGATAGAGAGGAAGCCAAGGATACCGACCATGGGAGCCAGCCATGCTGGCCCGGAGATTGCCGAGGAGCACTTAGGGGTCAACAGACCTCCGGCAGACTCTGTCGGTTCTGACTGCCCTGATGGATTGCCAGGGACTTGAGATATTCCACTCTCTTGGTATCTCTCCCGGTTCTGTTCGGTTCGGTTCCGTTCGGTTCGGCTTGGGTCGCTGCTGGCCCTCTCTGGTGGTTTGGCACATCACACAAATCACGCACTTTTTATTTGCCAGAGCGGATGAGGCGGCCTTTTAAGGCTGCATCATGAGTTTGCAAATTGTTGTTGCTGCCGGTTGGACTTGGTTTCCTGCTGCAACTTTATGGCAATGAGTATGGGGCATGTCGGTGCCACTGGCAGTGGCAGTGGCAAAGGCAGTGGCTGGTACTGGCACTGGTACTTGGTGGTGGTGGCTCTCTGCTCTGATCGCTCTGGGTCATTTTCTGTGTGAGGATGAAGATGAAGTCAAGGCAAATGCAACATGAAACCTGTGAGCGCAAGGAACATAAGGTGTCCCAGCAACAACTGCATGCCAGGCCCCACGAGATCATGAGAGGGAATCAATCGACTAAAGGTTACTCTAGCAATCATTAAATTACTGGATTTTCTAGGAATAGCCACTTTAAAATCACGTTTAAAAGAGAATATATATTTGCTTTAGTTCCCGATTTATAAGGATTTCATTGAAATGGTATCTCCAGAATGCGTTTAAAATTCGAAATCAATCAAGACGAGATTTAGCATCTATAAACGAGATTTTACTGTCTCTAGAATTTGTTTTTATATTACCATTTCCAAATGGGTTTACAATCCTCTGGCTATCCTCATATACCCTTCAAGACCTCTGCCTCTACCCTAACCGAAACCAGTTACTGCTCACTGCTTACTGCTTACTGCTTACTGTGCTCCTGTGGCATGCTGTAATTGATATTGCAACTGTATGCGTTGAGCGGGTCAGAAAGAGAAGAGAGAGAGATACATATAGATAGAAGGAGACGAGACGAGGCGATCGTTCGTGGGTTCTTTCGCCTGGCTGGCCGTCTTTCGCTGTTCGTCTTCGATCTGGCCCTGGTCCCGGTACACTGGTACTCTGGTACTGCCGGCACTCACACGTGTTGCTAATGAGACATAACTCAAGCATCAAGCATCAAGATCAGCTTTAGCTTTGCTCTGGCCTGGTCTGGCCTGGCCTGGCCCTGGTGTCTGTCTTGTGATAACCTAATAAAGTCATAGCAATTAAAGCTCTCTCAGATATATGTATATACATATATACACAGACTCTGTACAACTTGTTTGGCAATATCTGTCCCGAGCGGAGACTCAAAAATAAAAGTTGTCCAAAAAGCCAAAAAAATAAAATGATGTCACTCGATGCCCCCGATGCCTCGGCTCGCAATTATAGCCAACACTCCACGAGCACTGAGCAGCTCACTGAGGCTGCCTTTTATTATATCATTTTTTTTTGTTATAAACTTTACTCTTTTTTTTTTCCTTTGAGAGTGTTTTTGTAATATACTTCTTTTTTCTTTGTGGGCCGTGTTACCTTTTCTGTGGCTGTGTGTGTGTGTGGGGGGCATTCGTTTTAGGCTTTTGGAGATCTCGACTTCTTTTTAGGTCTTTTGAAAAATCATTATTTTAATCGTTTATTGACTTGTTTAAAGCGCCGGTAAATGTTTTCCATGCCATTCCGAATGCTCCTCCGAATGGCCTGCCCTGGCTACAAATTATGTGAAATGATTGGGCAGAAAATTGAGGGATTTGTTTCCCCGCTCCATTTCTGGGTTTGCAAGTTTTGACAGCGGGAATTATGGCCTCAAAATTATTAGCGGTTTTGGGCTTTGTGCGAACGTATGAGAAGAAAGCATTGTGCCGGTTATAGGGGGGGTTTTTTTTTCTTTGAGAAGGTTCTAAAGGGAAGCACCTCAGCTCTTAATTGTAGACATTTTTGTGCTGTTTAATATGGTTACAAGGGGGCACACACTTCGCAGTGTTTCCTGGATCTATAATTTTGATTTGTATCTTTTATAAGAAATGTTTAAACCACTCCTAAAAAGAAACCTTTTAAATCCACATCTCAAAACAGAACATCAAACATAAGAAATATCACACTGTTCCGAATAGTCGTTTGATTATAGAATTTACTTCTTATTTCAAGCCCAATCAAATTCTAGAAAATGTGCTAATCAAAAAGCTATCTCTCACTTGTGCCTATCTCCATCGTATATGTACCTACTTCCTTTGAACGAATTCTCCTACCCCGCGGTAACATATCTCTATCTAGGCCCTGCTGTTGCCAAGGTAAACTTTCGAAACCATTCGTTCGAGCTGATGCTATGAATGGAATCAACTGTGGCTAGATCAATTAGTTTTCAATTTTTCCCTCTCTTTTTTTTCTAGCTGTGCCACAATCGATTTCAATAGATTTTCTTCGGCTATGGCCGAGAGAGATCCATTAGGTTTTCCAGCCTATGGCCGCCACGCTCTCGGTCGTCGGTGATTAATGATGATGCACCCAATAATCATAAAACCAAAAAAATACAACAAAAACCAAAGAAAAAAACCAAACTCTATATAAATGTTTTTTAATGTTGAACTCACCTGCCCTTTTACAGGCCAAGGACATGAAAGCATCAAGCCTCGCGTCTCGTCTCGTCTCGTCGCCATCGTTTCGGTTGGTTATTTTTTGTCGACATTTTTACGATCATGGCTTTTGGGGTCTCTCGGTGAGGTGTACGAGGTATGGAATACAGCTATATGGGTATATACTCGTATACACGCGCTTCTATTAGACCTTTTGACTGTTGGCCACGCTAATTTGTGTCTAGTCTGGTCTCGTCTAGGCCACCTCTCTCTCTCTATCTCTCTCTATATATATATATATATATATATATCTTCATATCTGTATGGGACTCTGTCTCCAGTTCAGTTCCGTTCAGTGTTTTCAGCAGTTTTCAGCTATCTTTCCGCTGGAACTTTTCGTTGAAATTTGCAAGTGCTTACTAATAGAACGTTTTGTGAGTTGTGTTAATGAATTCGAGAGTTTTATTGACACTTTGCCGCTAGGTTTAGTTGGGGTTTTGTCTTTGCATTTTTCGCTCGCTGTTATTTCGTATCGGTATTAGTTGATAGATATGTCTTTTGGGTTTAAAGATATACGAGTGTATATGTATTATTTATAGGTGTGCGCCACGTTTCGTTTCTGATTGAAAATATTCTTTTGGGTTCTATTGTATTATCAGTTTATCAAACACTTTTTTTTGTTCTTTGGTATCTCTGCGATTGCTAGTTCTCTGGATGTGGGGTTCGGCTCTTGTTGCTGTTGTTGGGTGCGCGCTCTGCTCGTACGAACCGAGCGCGCCGCTGGCTGACGGTGCACTGATCAGATCGTCACAAACGTGGCCAACACGACAGGTAAGCAACGTACACAAAAGCAGTCAACAGCCAGCCAGCCACCAGGCCCCAGTCGAAGTCCGACAAACTCTCAACTCTGTAGAGTTCTCTTCAGGGCACTTTTGGATATGTATTTAAATATATATATATATATACATACATATATATATATATATATATGTATACTGTATACTGTGGGTATAGATTCCGCGTTTTGGTTTAGCTCGTTCGCCTTTGCGTTCCACTTTGCGACTTGCCAGCACTCGACGACGACAAGGGGTTTTTGTAACCTCGCAGCCAGCTTGCGACTCTCCAAATGTTCGCCGACACTCTAGTGGTCTCGCTCTGGCTGCTGCCGCGCAGCGAAGCGTATTAGCACAGGTGTAATTACCTGTTAGGCTCCCAGCTATAGCTATCTCTTTCGGCGGCCAGACAGAGAGAGAGAGAGAGAGAGCGAGAGCTTGAGCTCTTGATCGTGGTGCTCTCTTTAAGGTGAGGCCATCTCGCTTCCACAGTCGAAGAGAGCCACGCTCTTTGATCATAATGATCATGTCTGTCGCTGACTCACACGAAAGTTGGTCTTGTGAAAAAAGCTGCCTTCTCGTAGGTCTCTTCCGACTTTTTTCTGGAGAACTACTACTACTACTGCTGCTGCTGCTGCTACTGTCGTTGACATTTTCGTGGCAGAGGTGCCAGCGCTGGTCACACTTCCGCTCTCCGATCATTTTTTTTAATTTGTATGGACATTACCAAACCGTTTAAAGCAATCTTCTTAACAGCACCTATAACCGATCTGTGATCTGCAATCTCCTTATCATTATGAGCAGTTCCAACCGGAACTAGCTTCCTTTGGGCGCATTCCTTTGGGCCTTGCACAGGGCCCAATCGGATGTCCCAGCACGAGTCTAATGGGCCCTCAATCGATTAAAGGCTATTATCATTATGGAAATGGAATCCTTTACCCCAGAGACTGGTACCTTTTAATAGTTACGAACTTCCGTCGGTTGCTTGGAGAATGTTTTTGCAACTGCAGTCATGTGGAAATCTTTTAGAGCTACTGTTAGTTCTTGGGTCGGGGTGATCTATGCTTTGATTTCGTTGGAAATAACAACAAAAATAACAACTATAAACATGAAAACGAGGTGGTGTCTTTGTGACCGAAGATGGAGGTACGCTTGCTAAAAGATTAATCTCCTATTTTGTTCAAAAACGGCAGAATCATGTTAAATGAAGTTAAAAGTAAACCAGTGAATCTTTACCTTTACCTTTACCTTTAGGAAAACTATTTCGCTAAGGGACTTACCCGGTGCCAAGAGTATATCTACAGTGAAAGCCTTTTTAGCCGCGAATTTCCTTTTCCGGAAACTCCATTGGAAGTGGTCTTTTGACTTGAAAGTACTGGAACTTCGCTATCTGTGTATTTCAAACTTCTGTGCAGAATTATAATGCCCCCGGCAAGGGTATCAAAATACAGAGAAATAAAACAAAAACAAAAAAACAAAAAAAACTCCATTTGTCGTTTTTCATGCTGCTTAACGGAAGCAGCCGCAACCGTTAGACGAGCTGTTGCCAGCGATGCCAGCCAAATGCAATTAGTTGCAGCAACAAACTGCAGCTGCCACTGCCACAAGCTGCAAGCTGCAAGCAGCAAGCTGGGATGTGCCACTGACGCTGAGGATGGGCTGCAACAGTAACAGCAACCGCTGCAGAAGCTTCGGGCTGTTGGCTTTCCATTTGGCTAAGCAGCAGCCTAAATACGTTCTGCAAATGATCTCTGGCAAAATATAATAAAGGAAGTTGGCGAAAATACATTTATCCATCTAATGATGTGATCTCGATTCATCCTCTCTCTCAAAGAAATAGGCCAAATAGAAGAAGAGTCAAAATTAAGTGCAGCTTAAATTTACGAGTATATTCGTGTGCTATCAAAACTTTAACACAAAAAAATAGTAGATTTATTGTTTGAATTTCTCCTTTCAGGTTGAACAAATTAGGGGTAGGGGGCTTTCGTTGGCTATAAGCTTAAACGTTTTCAATACAAATATTTGAGGTGAAATATAAAATCCAAACAAATCACTGTGTTTAAAAAATGATTGCTTAAGACTTTATCTTCATTTAAACCTATAAATTCATCAAAGTTTTCGACTAAAAATTGGAGATCTACAAATACATTTTGGAAAATAAATTATTGAAAACCCAATAACCGTTGAAGAATATATTATAGCTATATATTCAATATATTATACTAAATTAAAGCAATTATTTTGAACTTAGATTAATCCAAAATAAAATATGGAATGAGTTTGAAATTAAACTTTAGATAATTTCGTAAATTTAAAAGCCAAACGGAATTGACTGGCACATCAGTGGCTGTCGCCATGCATTGTTCTAACAAAAAACTAAAAACATTTATAGAAATGTGTATTAGAGAAACAGCTAACATGATGAAAAAACGTAACTATTATTTTGGCCAGACAACAGACGACAGACAACAGCTAACAGCTCGTTGAATACCGGCACAAAAGTCGAACTATTCGCAGCTCATGTGTTTCAGTTGTATTTGTAATTCTCTTTTATTTTTCACATACTCATCGAACCGTGACGATGCGTTGTTGTTGTTGTTGTGTCGTTGTACCTGTACCTACTACTGTATAGGTATGGGTATGGGTATGGGTATACCTGAGTCTAACCCCCGCAGAAGCTGATGATCTAAGTGTAGAACATGCGATAATGTTTATGGCTGTCGGTTCTGTTCTACTCTCTTCGCATAGGGGTGCACCTCGGAACACGATTCGACTGTGGATAAATATACATATGCATACGAGTATATACATATGTATGTATGTACGAGTAGGTGGTGCGCCTGCATGACAACGTTGGACGGAGGTTGTATCGAAACGGTAGCCCCCCGAAAAAGGGATAATTAATTATGCCCGTGGGCTGCTGCTGGTGACATTATTCTTTTCACCTTTCGATAAGGAAATGACGAGGCGCAAAACAGTTTCAACAAAATGCTTCTGGCATGGATGCCCCATAGAAACTAGAGCCCCTTCCCCGCCTCCCATCTCGCTCTGTCTCTCCTTGCGGAAGTTCTCGTTTTTGTGAAAGAAGAAAATTTCCGCTTGTGAAATTATTTTTTCTGTCGCTTCAGCATATGACTGACACCCCAGTGGCAGTGCCAGTCCCAGTGTTAAAGCCATATAGATGATATAGTTTTTTCTATGAAATGAGTCAGCTGAGCCAACGGCGATTTGTTTCGGCTAATTGTGCAATTTTGTGATTTCGTTATTGTTTTTCTTTCTTTTTCTTTTCGCTGCTTTGTTGCAATCATTGGCCAAGACATTTAGCCAAATTGCATTTGGAAAAGCATTTGGGGAACGGAACTGTAAGTGTCTCGAGACTTTCACCATATGGATTGCTGGAAATCCTGCAAATGGTTCTCCCTCTCGCTCTCTGCCGAGTTTCTGGCACTGCAATTAACAGTCTAATGAACTTTCACCAAAACCAAAACCAAACCCCCGAACCCCAAAACCGAAAAAAAAGAAACAGGAAAATCATTTCCAGAACCCTACCTAACGGATGTGCCAAGTAGCGAGAGCACTGGGGGTTCGGGTCAAAAGCAATTGACCGCCCAGCAAGAAAAGCCAACACCGAAAAAAAGGGCCTAAAGCTTAATTTTGGATCAACACGGCAGAACAGTAGTCGTCGGAGCATTCGGGGTAAGAAATTGTGGAACTCTGAAAGGTACATATTGTCTGAGGACTTATTGATACCTTAGAGTGGTTAAGATTGTGCCAATGAATGGGAATAGAAACAAAAAAAACTAACCTTAAATACAATGAGATCTATAAAAGAGATCTGTGTGGATTGTAACACTCTGAAACCTTCAATTCGTTCAAAGAGCTATATAAATAAATGATCCAAGTTTCACTTCTCAGGTGAAAATCTGCCCTAGTACTAGCGTTCTTGCTCTAGCTAATGTTATGCTCCCACAAACGATCGCAAGTTTCTTTTACTAACCACCAAAGCTCCTCTTCTATTGAGTCAACTCCCTAGGACGGAAGCTACCCTAGCCCTTCTGCTTTTTGGCCAGTTACCTACTTTGTAGCCGACCAGTGGACCCTTCATTTATGTTCATAACGTAAGAACAAGCCGTCTTTGTATGCTGGAATACTAGAAGTAATAATAACAATAATAACCCACATGCCCGAGTACGGGACGGGAGCCATTTGACTTTAAGTGAAGTCATCAAAACACGCCGCATCAGCGACAAACCGAACTCTGAATTCTGTGAAACTTTTGCCAGAGAGCCCCGGACATACTAAAAACCCAAAATGAAAAAAACAGAGCGACAAAATATTACAGAACAGAACTGAAAAGAGGATTTCTTAATTATTCAAGAAGTGGAGCGGGAGGGAGACAACAACAAAATGCTGCGTTTAGGGTCGGTTCTTGTATTGGCCTCATCATAATTACAGGGCACTCTTCTACTTCTACTTTGATCCATAAGCCAGGCACAGACCTAGGGCCCTGGCCCCGGTCCAAGTCCGTTCTTCAGGGCAATGATATGTGTCGCGCTCTAGTGCCAGCAGCTCCAGTCCGGCAATTATTTTACGACCTAACTGAAAACTCAACCAGAGACCAGAGACCAAAAGAACAACTCATAGCGATTCAGTGAAAAGCATTTGGCTCGGCTCGTCTCTTTTTTGGGTTCTAGTTTTTACTATACGAGTAGTACTATATATGAAATTCTGGTTACGGACGGCTGCCTTTGACTGATCTACGATAGCGAAAAAAAAACAAAAAAGAAGATCTTTTTGAGCATGTCCGCCGGTCCGAGAGCGTAGTGTCGCACGTGTTTTCTTTTGGGGTGTCGCCGAAAGTGCCTACAAGTCGTTACAATTTTCCACGATTTAGTGGGACAGACCCCTTGCACAACCTCTTTGAGAGTACAGTTGCGCTCAGTGCTGTATGCAGCGGAGCCAAATGGTTCCATGCAACAACATATCAAACTCAACGGAGCAGAAAATCAAAAAAGTGCAAAAGGCAGAACCCATCAACAGGTTGCCACAGAGTGAGACAAAGAGGTTACCCCCATAGACATAGAGAGAAAGAGGGAGAGCAGAGCGCCCTACAAGTGTATGATAATAATTTAGACGCTTATCTCTTGATAGAGCTGGCCAACATGCAATATGGTGCCCGGATGAATCCAACTCCCGAGTCGGGCTCCACAGCCACGGCCACAGCAGAATGCAAACATTATTTTTCCGCTGCTTTAAATGGAAAATTGTGAAAGAATTATGTGTTAAACACGCAGCCGGGCCGCCGCAGAAGCAGCAGCAGCGGGCACAGCATTGGGTACAGTTACAACAAAATGTAAAGCACATTCTTGGCTAATGCGAAGGAACGAACACTGGACAACAAAAACGTACTTGGTTGAGTCTTCAAAGAACGTACGTATATGTAGGTGGAGAATGTAATTGTAAGGGAAATGCGAAGAAAAAGATGATTCCATCGAACATGATAGCCGATCAGGATAAGGTTCTTAAGCTTGCAGTGGAAATATTTTCGATAATATTTTAATATATTATGTTAGATGCTTTCAGGTTACGTTAAGTTTTACAGATTAAGTGACCGTAATCTTAAGCTTTACCTTTAGTTGTATCATATTTCGCCTTCTATTGTTTATTCCATTATAAGACCTAAAATTATAGGATCCAATTCGAATAATAGTAGTAGTATCTGCAAATAGTATTCTTTAGAAATGTATAACCAGGAGTTTTCTTTGATATAATAACTAAAATCTAATCAAAATGTTTATTATACAATAATTACCTTACTTTCATTTCAGTTTACCTCAACCCCAACCCCAAACGCAAACCATGTCCCAAGAAGCTTTCCCAAGACCTGTTGCCTGTTGGCTGGTGTAAGGAAGTGCAGATGGCGCCTTAGACATGACTTCAATTAAAGTGCAATAACAACTCTATTACTAGCGAATGGCTGTATCAATAAGAGTCTTCTTACAGTCGGACAGACGGGCAGGCAGTCGGCAGCTAGCCAGATGACGTGAGATATGAAGAGCTCTAAAACAATAAAAATCTGAAATCAATTTCTATAAAAGCAGCTCCAGCAGCAGTAGCATCACAATCGGCCGAGCAGATGGAGAAGCAATGATGCGTAAACGTGTTGGGGCCGAAGATGATGGGGGTTGATGGGAGGGGTGGGGGCCTCGGCTACCGGTTAAAGTCGATTCATGTTCCAAAAGGGGTCTCCAGTCCCGGTCTCTGTCCCTGTGTTCCTGTGGCGGAGCCGAACCAGGCTCACACCTTAAATGGCGACTGGGACAAGCTGCAGCTTCAAGAGCCTGTGATTATCTGAGAAAGAAGCGAGAAATATTTATGAACTGATGGCCCCAGTCATTGATGAGGATCCGATGCTGTCCGGAGTGCTGAATGGACTGCAATGATGCTATCACCAGGCCATCTAAGGGGAGTTTCTCTGTCTCTCTAGATCTACCTCCAACTCCATCTCCATCTCTAGCTCGAACTCCATCTCCAACTCCAGGTCCATAGGCCACAATGAGTTGATGGATAGTTGCGTAGCAGGAAGCACGCTCCAAGTAACTTATGAAAATGTATAAAGAAAAAAAGTAGTAATAATAAGAAAGAAACAAATCTTGGGACGGGGTTTCGGTGACCGAGCTCAACAGGTGTAATAATTGGAATCTGTTTTCCATCTGGCATCTCCATGGCGGCGTAGACCCTAATCATGGTGAGTGAGCGCGCGAGCCAAAAGGTACTAAATTCTGCAGATACTTTCCGGGCAGTCTTCCGACTTGCGGTTACGCTTCGTGGGCTGTGTCTAGGCATTAAACCAACCAGCAGCTGTAAAATTACATCAAATGTTTAACCAACCCCCAAGTGGGGGGAGCTCCATCTACTCAACCTCCGAGACAAATTTCTGGTATAGACCGCACAGAACTTTACTTTATTTTGAGTGATTACCAGAACCGTACCGAACCGCACTATCCTTGCAGGAGACTCAGACGAGAGTCTGACGCTTTCCCACGCTCAGAGCCACTGCTCCTGACCTGCCTCTAATTAAAGAGGCAGCCAAGCGTTGCCACATGTCACACCCAGTTCGCTGATGTTGCAGTTGCACTTTCCAGCTCTTCTCCTTATTTCTGTGTATTTTTTCGTGGATGACTTACGCATTACAAATGAAGCAAATGGGAATTTACATATCAATCCCCAAAACCTGCGCCTCATGCTGATAATTATCTTTGCACACCAAGTGCCAGGCTCTCGTTTTTTATTATTTTTTTTTTGCTATATCCCTCTCTTTCTCTGTCTCTTTCTGTTTGTAATTGAATTGGAGTGCAGCCGCGAAAAGGTCACAGACACTGCACATGGGCCAGCAAGCGGAGTCAGCAATAAGCCAAACACCAAGCTACAAAATATGGGATATACAAAAAGAAGTGCCGAATATCTTAATGTCGAGACACGGGAACCATGAGAAAATTGCATATTAAGTGAATGATAAATTTGTGGCAAATCTTGTAGATTGCAAAATATATTACAGAGTTCTCCTCCCTCTATTGTATCTGAATCAATACCAGATGCAATTGGAAACTTCCATTAAATATATTTACATATCATATCGTACATTTCCTTAGAAATGTTTGTTGTTGAATACTTTTCCTATGTGTGGAGACTAACTTGAACTTGAATGATTATTTGTTCATCTTGAAATAACACTCCTTCTGTCTAGTGTAATTAAAGCCAGTGACTTGGCGCGTGAGATCAGCCATGAATAAGGCAGGAGCCGCGGCCATAGCCATAGTTGTAGATGTATCTCTGGCTGGAGCTAGAGCTGGTGCTGTAGCTGGAGCCACCTGTGCGCACAAAAATAATGCAAATTATCAGCTGAAATTGCACGAATGGTCAGGTGCATCATCATAATGAAGAAACTTAGGACGAGGCAGAAGGCAGAAGCAGAAGCAGCTGGGGAAGATGGGCCAGAAGTCGCCGCTTCTTTCATAATTGAGTTGCAAATGTTTCGGGGAGTGTTGCCTGCAGAAGGGGTTAAAGAGTGGCACTTTTTGGCTTTTTGGTTCCCATGGCCGACAGAAAAGCGGGCTTAAACACTCCGTTTCATAGATAATCATCATAATTATCTGGCATACAATAAATATAATATCCTAGGCAAATTACAACAATTAGGCAGCTCCCAGCTCACAGTTGGAAAACACCCAAAAAAAACCCAGGGGGAAAGCAAATGATCGTTGGGCTGCCTGTATTTATATTCGAGTATAGTATATGTATCTCTCTCTCTGAATACAATGTATTGTATGATCTGCTCTGCAGTGGGCCACAATGATAGAGACAATGGCTGTGCGGCCGCATAATAGACATAATTTTCACACGCGTTTCATTTCGGGGAGAGCAGCCCAAATTAGGCAGAAAAACACTCTGCGGCGACGCGACGGGACCTGCCTGGCCAAAAAGAGTAAAACGCGAGCAAATGTTTAAGCCACAGCGGGGTAGGCAGGGAAGGGCCCACGAGGGCAGGGGCAGAAACATTTCAAAAAGGGGAAATATCATTCGGTAATTTCGGGTCGATTAGAAAGTTGATGTGAGCAAGGTTATGCCACAGTTACTTTAGGTTAGATTGCATAAGGGAGCTGCCTTAAAATGAATGAAATGGTGTATAAAATGGATAAATCGGTGTATGAATGTTCTTAGATATAAGAAAATTGTAAGAAAATCCTATCGGATAAAGCCATACCCAGAGAAAAAAGCCCTAAAATTGTAATAATCGTATTTATACTTGGATTTCAAAATGTATATCAAGAAATTTGCTTCGAAAGTGGAAATAAAGAATGATTCTTCAAGTTTGGCTTCTCTTTATTGTTATAAGATTATGCATTCTATATTTTAATTCAATAAAATCTCACTATTATCTCTTGTACTCAAAGTTCTTGGACAATTCCCTGTTTCTTATAACCCTCTACTCAACTATAGGAACTTCTCTGTCCACCCGCGCAGCTTCTAAAAATCCTCCTAGAATATACAGAGCTCCATTCTTCGTTTTTGTTGTTGCCGACGTGTTGCATGGCTATACGGACATTGGATGGCAACAGCCCACGACTAAGCCCAATGCCTCCAAAAGCGGAAACTCATTGGCAACGCTTCGTTGCGTCAATTTCTCGACGCGACTTTTTGGCCAACAGGTTGGCAAAACAATAACAAAAAAGATATTCACACTCGTACACCCGTACAAATAATACGAGTAGAGTACCCAAACCGAAAAGAAAGAAAACAAAAATCTGACGCCAAACCAAACCAAACCAAAATGGCAAAATGGCCGACAACAAAACAACAACTGAAAATGGGGAAAAAATTGTTTTAATATTTCAGTTACGCTCCGGCAAGCGACAACATCGCGATAGAGCCTCCCCGACTTTGACTTCTTGAATCGTATATACAGTATATATAGGAGTAAGAGTACTCAATCGTATGTGTGTTTTGGGGGCGGGGGATGATGGTATGATGATACTGGCACAATGGAAAAGGGTAAATCACAGAGGAGATCCAAACAGATGGAGATCTCGTGCCAAGCCAGACCAGACCGCAAGTACAGAGAGAATTGGGCTGCCGGTCAGTCCCCCGGAGCCATCGAGCGAACACCTGAGCATTTCTTTATGGATCTTGAGCAGAAAACCTATAGCGGCGTAACGTCATTAAAATTAGTGCTATGCTGAGCTGAATTTAACTTAAAGAATGAACATATCGGGCAGAGAGAGAGGGAGCCCATAGTCTGGTAAGATACGGAAACATACAAGTATAGGGAGGATAGGGGTAACACACGTTACAGATGGGGTTTTAGTCACGAACGCATATCGGTTATAGTTAGTCGCTTCGGTTGTTCGGTTCCTTGCTGGTTACGCTTCGTTGTCAGAGCCTAAGATGGCGTTGAATATTTCGGAAATGTGGAGGATGGTCCTATAATGGTGGGGGGTAGGAGGTAAGACCCACCCATAGGTAAAGCTCAGCAAGGGCTAGAGCGAGAGCAGCCATCCCATGTGGGAATGGGCAAACGTTGACTCTCAGGTAATTAGAGTCAGCAACAAAGGCCATAATTACCTTGTAACTAGGAATTATGAAAATATAATAAAAACTGAAAGACAGATGGACAGAGAGACACAGAGGGAGAGGAATGTAGTCTAGGGCCACGGCCACCCAACCACAGAGATCTGGTCTGTGCCGCCGCCACCTGACAGTAGTCAATCTTTAATGACTCTTATTTTTATTTTACATCTGACTTCTCCTCTTACCTTTTGGCATTAGAAGATTTCTCATGATTGTCTCCATTCAGCAGCACTCGTCTGCCGATATCTCTTTGGGTCAGGCCTAATCTCTGCTCTGATCCAAGTCGATTTCTTGTCTGCCCATTCAGATCTCTCAGTGCAGTGCAGGGCAATAAAAACGCAGCCACTCGTACTCGTGTACTCGTACTTCTCTCTGTTCGTTTTGGTTTCTTTTATTAGTTTTATGTGCTTGGGAAGAATGCCAATTGCCTTTGGACATGGGACAATATTATCGGCTTCTCGGGCTGGGCTGGGGAAGTGGAAAACCTCACTCAATGCCCATAGGCATTCCTCCTCTTCAATGTTTTTGCCCGATTTTATGAGCACTTTCCCCCTAGATCCTCCGTCATAGCCAGAGATAATAATGCAGCTGTACGTAATGAGTTCATCAATAGTCGAAAGAACAAGACTTTATTACAAAGACGAAGACAGGAAAATAATGTTTGATTAATCAAAAGATATGTGGAAATAGTCATATATGCTAGATGGGGAATATATAGACTGAATATATACATATCTATGATATTTACGAAATATATAATTGTTGCATTGGTTTTTTGGTTAAGGAAAATAAAACACGAAACGGTGGGGAGACTCTTAGTGATTCAAATTATGTTTTCATTACCTTTTAGATACTTTTATTAATAAATCTCTATGGGTACAGGGGTGTACTAATATAATATAGATAGCCCCCATTGTTTCTATCACTGCGAGAATTGAACAAAAATGTCTTTGCTACCGAAGTTCGATCCCCAGAATCCAATAACAAAATACAGGACGTGTGTAATTGCTGCTCGACTGGAGACTCCCTAAATTTCGTTGTTCCTAAATTGTATCTACTAGATTGAAGAAACTGGATGATCTATTCGATCAGTATTCTATCCAAAATAAAGAAAACGTGGATAGACGGTGGGCAGAAATATATTTTATAAGATGCATAAATGATACCTATGATTACATATTCTACCGATATTATAACACAGGCTTTTAGTAAGTAGCTCACTAGCTATGAGTTTGGAAGACTATTACTCGAACACTTGAAAGACGAGTACTGGGGAAAGTAATTTATAATATTTCCTTCTTCAATGTGTTCCAACCTGAGGACAGACATTTCTTGTCGTCCGAGGAGTCTTAAATATTTTAGCTGTAATTCAAACTAATAAAATTGATTGATAAGGTGGCTCCAGAGAGTCGATCCCCCATTAAAGTTAATTCCTTTGCCGATTTGCAACCCGATAACAGAGCCCTCAAGCCCTTGATAATGCAGAGATCCGACACAATATGATGGGAATGCAGCTCCAAAGATTATACCCACTCAGTTCAAACACCTCCGAAAATCCCCTTTTACAGATTAAGGCTTACACTGAGAGAAAAAAGTTAAATTTGTAGGGAATGTATTTAATTTAAATAAGAAGAAAGCTAAAACACTTCAATTTTAATATTTCCACACTCGGTTCCAAATTAATGGCATAAATATTTAAATCAAAGTGAAAATATTACAAAATCAGCGAGTTTTCCTCTACGTGTATGTATTATCAACGCCCTTATCAGCCTCAAGTCCCTTGCCATCGACGAGGGAACGTGAGACACACTCAGTATAGTCGGATCATTGCTGCAAAGCGGATGGCAAAAAAAATGCTGAATTTTCTTTGGTTTGTCGTGATTCTATCGGTGCTCCGGGTCTGCACTGCTGCGACCCCGGAATCTTACCTGCTGCAGACCTACAGGTGTGGTACAAAAGTGGTTTTAAAACAGATAGAAAATACATAAAACTATTGCTGCATATTGTATTTTTACATATTGTGATGTGTATGTGTTCTGAACAAATTGTATCAAGATAACATAGAAAAACAAATATGAGTAATTTTTAACCAGTTTCAAGTAGATATATATACATATAAATCCCGCCCTCAAACGTTAAGAAATATTTGTGATTTAATGGGGTTTAATATGGCTCATCTAATCAATCAAATATACGAATACTCGCACTGAAGAGCAAATAATTGAAAAACTCCATTCTCTAACGTTCTAATCTGAAATACGATAATGTGAATTCTCAACAGCTGGAATATCTTTAGTGTATTTTCAAGTATGCAGATCCTTGAGCCGTCGCCTTCAGTTAAAGACTTTCTAGTACTATATACAAGCATAAATATATGTACAAGTAAACGATTATACTTTTAAACCTTTATTATAAATACTTAAACATGTTAAGATTCCGACCACTAGCTAAACTAAGAATCTTATTTAGTATACGATTCAAAATCTCTCTCTTTTTGCAGTCTCCCCTCGGACCTAAACTTTATGCCCACCCTGGGCAATGGTCATCTGGGCTACACGGTCTTCGGGGATGCCATCTTTATGAACGGGGTATACAATGGGCCCGCAGGCAACAGCAAGCGCGCTCGCATACCCAATTGGCTGAATATCACGACGGAAGTTTGCGATCGTTTCGGTTGTGCCACAGACGCGGATGTGGCCGTGAATGGTACTAGCTATGAGATGAATCTGCGTGATGGCTACTTCCGTTCTATAACAACTTACAACACCCTGGGACTATCCATAGAGCAAAGAACGTATCCGCATAAGTTCTTCAATAGGGCCTTGGTCTATGAGGTGGTGGCCACCAGAAGCACCGCATATGGCACCAGAGCGAACTGTAAGTAAAAGCAAGGAAAGGAGGTAACACACTGCCTGATGAGGGGATTCTCTTTGTAGCACCTCAGTTCCTGAGACTTAGCCAACACCCTGGTAATGCCAGCGATGCCTTTGAGTTTGTGGTTGTTTCCAATGGAAGCAGTGCCAGCGGAGATTATCGTACCATTCGAGGTCGCACGGACATCATCGAATTCGAGCGGTTCCAACAACAACCGCAAGAGATCTACATAATTTTTAGCCAATCTCTGGAGGAGCCTCTGCAATTGGAGTGGCCCACTTGGCAGGCGGAAGTGCGTCATCGTATCATCATCTGCATAGATCGACAACAGAGTGTTGCCCTCAAGGAGCTGCAGGATGTTCTACAATTGAATGCCAACAGCATGCTGCAAAGACACACAGTCGCCTGGCACAACTTCTGGGACAGAGACTTCTCCATCGAACTGGTGGGCAATGTTCTGGAACTCTCGCAGATCATCAATGCTGGTATCTTCTACTTGGCCAGTTCGCTACCTTCCCTAAGCACCAATCAGGTCAACGAGCCCTTCTACGGCCTCAGCCCCACTGGCCTGGGACGTGGCAACCTCGAGGCGGACTATCAGGGTCACAACTTCTGGGACACGGAGATCTGGATGCTGCCGGTGGTCACTCATTTTGGCTTTGAGTATGGCAAGCAGGTGCTGGACTATCGCAGCAGGAAACTCGAGGCAGCCAAGTACAATGCACGTTCAAAAGGCTACAAGGGAGCCAGGTGAGAATTCAAAGATTTTGGTTCTCCGTTAACAGATCGGAATCATCACACTTCCTTTAGGTTTCCCTGGGAGAGCGCATATACGGGCACTGAGGTGACGAATCCCTGCTGCCCCGAGGTAGCCCAGCAGGAGATCCACATCTCGCCCGACATCTCATTTGCCCTACAAAAGTTTTTTGCCCACTCGGGGGACTACGCTTGGGTCTGCGATAAGGCCTGGCCGATTGCCGCCGAAGTGGCCGAGTTTCTGGTGAGCCGAGCTGCCTGTGAGGAATTCCGTCCAGTGTGCCACCTGCTGAATGTGATGGGACCCGACGAGGATCATCCGGATGTCGATGACAATGTCTATACGAATGCGGTGTCCAAAATTGCCCTGGAGTTTGCCGAATGGGCGGGCGAGATGTGCGGAAATGACAGTACTGAACTATTTGAGAAGTGGCGCCGTGTCAACGATCGCTTGTTGATTCTACACGACACTGCGCTAGACTATCATCCCCAGCATGTGGGCTATGTCGTGAACACCACCATCAAGCAGGCGGACACCATTCTGCTGGGATATCCCCTGCGATACGATATAAGGTAGAGTTGATCCTTAGTTCTAGAGAAGGTCTAGTGATAATCTTGTGATACCCTATACAGCACCACTCACCTGAACGACTTGAGGATTTATTCCAATGTGACCAGAGAATCGGGACCGGCCATGACCTGGTCCATGTTCGCCACCAACTATCTGACCAGCAGTGAGGAATGGCTTGGCCACGAGTATTTCGAACGGGGCTACAAGGACTACGTCCGTCCCGAGTTCAAGGTGTGGAGCGAGACACCGTTGGGCTTTGAGGGTTCCGCGAACTTCCTAACTGGCATCGGTGGCTTCCTTCAAGCCATGATTTACGGCTATGGTGGCGTCAACTTTGTCCGAGATAACAACAAGACCACGATGATTCTTCGTGTGGGCACGTCGCCACTGTATGTGGATGAGGTGCATGTGAACTATTTGCGCTATGCACGTAACACATGTCGCTGGGTCTTCGGGGATAGATTCTCCAATATGGACTGTGGCGTCAGATCGGGGGCTCAAGGCACCTTCGAGATGGTTCAGGGCAAGAAGAGAACATTGTTGGGAAGATCGTTCAATGGTGAGTCTATCATACAATTCAAAAGTGTAACTCCCTTAAAATTATGGAATCATTTGCAGTGACTCTCGTGAAAGGTGATGAGCCTGTGCATATCAGTTATTTGGAATAAATGAATATATTTTATTATGTGAATAAATATGAGGAGAACTACATATTTGGGTGCTGTGGTTGCATATTCGTGGGAATTCTAAATTAAAATATTTAGTATGACGTTTTTGGGAAGGATCTATTGCATTTGGTTATGGCTATCTTGGATTTGGTGGTTAAAACATCCCATGTGTGTCTGTGTGTTGGCCCCCTACTTAAACTTGGCTATCGATGAGCCACTTACGCCACCCGAATTCTTGCTGTTGCCACTGAGAACCACATAGGCGGTCTTGGTTTCTTTTTGCTTATGCTGCAACATGGTTAGAGTGCCCAGTGGGGTGTCCGTCGAGCTCATTGTCTTCATTAGCTATAGGAAAAATGATTTTATACATATATTATGAAGAGAGATTTATATTTAATGGTTGACTTACCCCATCTTGCTCCATTTTCTTCAAACGTTTCTCGATCTTGTTCTTTCCGGGCCCCTTGCCATGGAACTTATGTGACAGATAGCGGAACGCCTCTTTGAGGTTCAATATGCGGCCATTGTCATCAATGTAGTCCAACTTGACGTTGGGTTTAAAGGTCTCTTTATCCTTAAAGTCCATAATGGGTCCGCAGTGGAATCGATCACGACGGCCAACCTTTTCGTCTTCGCCAGCTGCTTTGTCCTCAATAGAATAGTTCTTAGCCTGCAGATGTGCCATTTTGGTGTTGCTGGGCCTGTTCTTTTCCTCCCTTTCAAGGTAACCCTTGGACAGGGCCAAGCGCAGGGCATTCGCCACACCAGCGCCCACATCAGGCTCCTCATCCAGAATGGCACGGTCCTCCAGATCATCGCCAAGATTGTCCAAATCAGCTGGCTGCATAACCTCATCGGGATTCACCGAATTCCATGTACCATGGCTCAGTGCTGGCTGATCATTGTGCGTATCCATATTATCGTCCAGCTGCTCGATCTTGTCAAAGTCCATCATATCATTGGAATCCTCGTTACGATTTCCGGCCATGCCATACGTGGGAATGTCTCCCAAGGTGCGGCAGAACTCAGCCGTGGCATTGAGCACGATGTGGCCATCCACACTGCTGAGCACCACACCCGAACTGGCGTCATCGATGATCTCGGGCTTGATATCCCGCTGAATGGACTCAAACTCAATGGGCAAGGATTTCTTGATGATGTTCTCCTTTTGCTTCAGCTTGCGGGCCTTGGATAGAACACGCTCGAGATCATCATCCTCATCGGCCTCATATTTAACCTCTGGCTTGGTCTCCTCCATATCAACATCTTCTGGATCGCGATGACGTCCCTGACGGCTACCGAAATTCGACATGCCTGATGTTCCGGCCTCAGCCAAAGGCTCGAGGTCTTCGGCTTTCAGTTTCTGACGAAGCTTCTTTACCTTTTTCTTTGGCTTCTTGAATCTAAAGGGAATGAGATTATTTTGGAATGAAGAAAGGTATATAATTATAAAAAAAAGTGTCAATCTTACTTGGCCAACTCCTCCACACTGAATGTATCCGATGCCAACTGCAAATTGGTATCCTCCAATGTTTCCAGACGTTTTCCAGCCAGCTTTGTTTTAATTTCCAATAGTCTGCGTCTGTTCTCACGATCCTCCTCGGAATTTTCGCCAATCACAAAGTTCTTGCGCTTCTTGGGCTGTCCCTCGATGTCCTCGTCATATTTCTCCAGCACGGAACGCTCAATGGGGTTGCCCAACTCGTCGTATTGCTCTTCATAGACATTGTAGCCATAGCTGAGGGGATTCTGTTTTTTGTTGACAACATTCTTCTTGTAGCGCTCATCGTCGAGCATGTTAACATTGACCAGCGTGTCGCCCTCTTCCTCATTGAGAACGTCTTGATCTTTGAGCGTTAGGATAACCGTGCGACCTTCCCCAAAGTCATCCATATCGTGCTCCACACGCAACCCCTTCAAATTGTTATCGCCATAGGCACGCTGACGGGCCTTTTGCTTCTCCTGCTCGACCATCTCTGGGATGCCAAAGGTCTCATCAAGCTCCTCCAACTCTTTGGCCTGGGGGAAAATATGATGATTTTTATTCGAATTACAAAAATTAATTGTAGATCTAATAAGGCTTACCTTCTTTTTTGCCTCTTCGCGTTCATTGACTACTCGCTTGTTCTTGTCCACCCACTTGGTGACATTATCCGTCTCCTCATCGGATTCCCCCAACGTTCTGATGCGTGCCAATCTCTCTTCCAAGAAACGTTTCTCCTTGCGCTGCTTAAGCTTCTCACGCAGCTTCTCCGCCTCTTTTTTCTCCTTTAGGTTGTCGGCCGGCTTGTGAAGGAACTCTCCCCACTCGTCCTTGTACGAGGAGAGATCGCTGTCCCCACCCGACTTTTTATTCTCGCTTGTCGAGGCAGGAGTCACCTTGCTGGTCCCACTCTCCACCTCGAGGGGCTTCAGACCTAGCTTGGCACGAAGTTTGTTGGTTTCCTGAACTGAGAGAACATCGCCAGCTCCATTTTCGGGTATGGGCGAATGGGAGCGTCCGAATGCCTCGCGTTCTCGGTTTGCTGGTCCAGAGGGCTTGCGTCCTGACTTGGACGGCGACTGAGATCGGGACCGTTCTCGGTTCCCTCTATCCCTCTCCCTGCCAGCACGCTTGCGAGCCTCTCGCTCGCGTTCGATTTCTCGCTCTCGACGCCCCTCATAGTCCGCGTGTCTGGATATTTGTGGCGGAGGTGGAGCGGACAGCTCACCATGCCGTTCGCGCTCACGGTCCCGATCACGCTCCCTTTCACGGTCCTTGGGGCGCTCCTTTTCGCGATTCCTGTCGCGTTCCCTTTCACGCTCCCGGTCACGGTCTCTTTCACGCTCCCTTTCCCGTTGCTGGTCTCTCTCGCGTCCAGCATCTCTATCTCGAGCAGATGCTCTTTCTCTGACAGGCGGCTCTGGCTCGCGCACCCTTTCCCTGGCGGATGTCTCCCTTACCTTGCTCTGCTCCACTGGCACCTCCACACAATCCGAGCCTGCAAAGAAGAGGTACAGGTTAGAACGGGCTATCACGATGCTGACGAATCGCTCTTCTTATATCAAATTTTTTGGCTTTCTTCTCTCCCACTCACAATCTGCGGCAGCAGCATCGGAGAACCTGCAAAAACAAGAAACGGAGAGAAGAACACCAAAATTTAGTACGTCCAGAACTAGGATAGTGCAGCACCAAGGCAATTGCCGGGCCCCAGGCAGTCCAACACAATCAAAGAATCGCTTTTCCAGTTGGGTCTGTCGGCCACGGCAATCGCCCTTGAGCTTGGTCTGCACCAGCATCCCATCCGGCCACACTTACTATCCGAATCGGACTCCTCCAAGGAGATAACCTCACTGGTACGCTCCAGCTCTTTGTGCTTGTGGTGCTTGTGACGGTGCTCCTTCTGCTTCTTGTGTTTGTGATGTGTCACATCCTCGTCTTCAGTGCCCCGTTCCTGGCGTTCCTCAGATCGCGAGCGATGCCTGGCCTTTTTATCCTTCTTGTGCTTTTTGCCAGACGACGACGAGCCCATTTTTTCTTTTCTGATTTTTTTTCACGAATTTCACAAAAAAAAGCTATATATATCAGAGTAGAGTGACCACAAATTGCTTGTTGAAAAAAACCCGGCACGCGATATTGAAATACCGAAAAATACTTTTAAAAAAGAGTACGATTGCTTCCTCTTCACTCGTTCGCCATTCACAACGCGTTCAAAACAAAGACAGCACGAGGACAACAATGGAGATCAGTAAAGTATGTTTAAAATCTATTATAAAGTAATGCGTACTCATAATTGCATTACCTCACTCCGCAGAAGTCGAAGAAATCAAAGAACGCGAAGAAAGACTCGACACTCACACTGAAGCTCACGGCACTCCAAAAAAAGAAAAAAGAGGTCGCACGCGTTCTCACCCTGAAACACGAAATCCTGTTCAAATCCTCTGTTTCCTATTTGGAGTACCTGGAGCTGCGCGCCGAAATAGAGCGTCTCAATGGCCTGAAGGATAACTTTACGCGACGCGTCGACAAATTAAAACAACAAGCTAAATAGTCTATAAATTCTTCGTAGTCGTGAGGGCTTTAATGCCTGTTGTAATGGTTAAAGAAACTTAATGTAGGAGAATTGTACACAATATAAGGCACATTTGATAATTGTCTTTACTTTTTAATAAAAGTACTAGATATTGTAGACGCTCTTCTTTAGGAACTCCTACTCCTTCACCAAAAAAGCGTTCCACATGCGGTTGAACTCCTCCTGGAATTGACAAGCCAAAATCTCGTCTGAGGTAATCGTGCAGTTCTCGAAATTTCCAACGAATCCATTATATGTCCAGTTGACAGAGCCGCTTATCAGGACGCTTCCGTAGGGCCGTGGCCATTTGCACTTCTTGAGTCCCAGAATCTCTTGCACCCGGGCCACGCCATCGATCACGCAGAACTTGTGGTGCATCATGACTTTGGTTGTGAAAGGTCCGCGCAGGGGTACACCGAGTTCAGCCAGTTTCAGTACCTTCGATTTACTGGAATAGGCCATTTCGTGATCGCTGATCATGCGAATGGACACTCCCCGATCCAGCGCGCGGTTTATGGCCAAGAATAAATCCGTAGAAGTGAATGTGTATATGCATATATCAATAGAGTATTGAGCCTCATCGATCAGCATAGTTATCTTCTCCAACTGTCTCAAGCTGCAGTGCTTGTTTCTGCATTGAAAAGTTTTGGGGGCTGATTGCGTACCCTGGTTCTGATGCTCCTTGTAACAAATTTCTCCCAGTTCATTGAAAAAGAGAACCTCGTGGACCCGACGTCGTCGCGTCTTGCTGCGTACATATTTTATTGCTTTCACTATTAGCTCCGCGGCTAAGCCGGTGCTTGCGAAAACCGTGACGGTGGCCACAATCGGATGACTCTCAAAAATCGCAAAAATGTTCATTTTTCAATACTTCTGATCTTTGAGCGGTCAAACAAAAAAACGATTTAGCGAAATGGGTCACACAAAAAAACGAAAGAGGATAGTCGTTCATATTGTTATATTTTTATATTCCGTTGAATAATTCTTTCTAACTAAAACCTTAAGTTTTGCCCACGTAATTTTAAGCCATTGATTAATCAATTTTCTACTTAACTGGCTAGTTTTTAGTCCTTGCTTTTATTGTATTTTGTCTAAAACAAGGTTTAAACAAACAAGTTCAACCAAAAAAAACAGTCGCAATGTCGCTGGTATTTGAAGATAAGATGCGTGTGTAGGCATTTGTACACCCTATTTCGTTAATTTTATATGTAGATCAAACGCAATTTATTAAGACCTTTTCTAAAATTGATATGTTTTTGACTTATTCATGTGTATTATTAGTATCTTGTATATATTTATCTCGATCCTGATACCTACGGAGCCTTGGAAGACAAACGTATTCACAATTATGTAACATCTTTTTCCCCAGGGTATGAAAATTAATGTTGCCGGGAATCATTGTTGTCAACCGGTTATTCACCAATAAATACTTGTTTATTATCTTCCGTCGAATATTCCCAGCTATATAGAACATTTAGCCATGCCCACTCAATTTTGTACGATTGATGAATCAATTCTATACATGATTGGCCTATTCGAAATACTTGCTTTTATTGGATTTCTATATAACGTTGAAAATGAAATTTAATAGATTGATGAAATTGGCTAAATATACCATTATATACCGATATACCGTAAATATACCGTCGGTTCAATTTTGACCTAAATTTTCAGGTTACCAAACCTGTAACCTGTAAGAGAATATGTGTAAACAAATTTCGGTTTTTTTTTTCATATAATCGTCATGGAAAACATTGAGATTTTGGATGCAAACGATCAGGAATTCATATTCATCACGAATTAGTATTTGATGTCCCCTTTCTGCTCAAGTTTTAGTTCATTAGCTTACATATAGATTTTTAATGGTGGGTTAAGGGTGTTAAGGCGAACTGTTTGTGGTTCATGAACCAAAAACAAATTCAAATAATTCCATTTTCCCTCTTTTTTAATTTATGATCAAATCGAAAAATGAAGTCTTCAACAATTTTGGCCACTGACACCAAGGAGTTGCTGGAAGCACGAGAAAGTGAACTGAAGAAGGTCCTGCAGTTGAAACTTTTGCTGGATGTATTGCGCCGCTTGGAGCCTGCAAATCAGAGCCCCGAAATTAAGCGAGCTCTCAAATTGGTGTCCATCGGGGAATTTGTCCGACTAGACGATAACGATCACGTACTTGGTAAGATCTGCTACAGTGATATCTTATTCTCTTGGTCATATTTATGCTTCTTTCCAGACCTACAGGACTACAAAATAATCCCGGCCCTCTCCTACACGGACCGCAAGGCCGTGCGCACCAATCTGACGGCCCAGCTGCAGGCCAAGCTCCTGCCCATTGCCGAGCTAGGGGATCAGATACGTGAGGAATTCCCTGAAGTATTCAGCAACGACTTGGAATTAGACCCAGGAAAAAAGGAGATCATCAGGCTGGAGGTAGAGCATCGCACCAGCATGGAGAAAAGGGGTCAGCTGCTCAGCCGCAAATGCGCCCTGCT
Source organism: Drosophila miranda (assembly GCF_003369915.1). Taxonomy (NCBI): domain Eukaryota; kingdom Metazoa; phylum Arthropoda; class Insecta; order Diptera; family Drosophilidae; genus Drosophila; species Drosophila miranda. Next base: position 21,239,629 of record NC_046677.1, read on the forward strand.
CAATGATGCAGCCGACCTGAAGATGGGCACCCACCTGGTGAACGAGCTCCAACTTAAGCAGTCGTCGGCGAATGTGACGCAGACCAAGGCGGACCTGCTGTGCAGCTGGTTCATCCACGAAATTGCGTCGCGCACGGAGCACAGTGTGAAGGCTATCAAGGAGGTAGAAGCACATCTGGATGAGCTTCTTAGTGCCAAAAACAACCTCACCAGCACCGAAAGACGGTGAAAATAGATTAAGAGCATTATAAAATTAGTTTTAAATACATTGCAAATTGCCCAAGACAGGGCTGTTCCCCATCGGTGGCAGGTGGCAACGCTGTTGCACAGCCCAATAGTTGGCAAAGCGGCAACCAAACAATTTATAATCAGAAAAAAAAACTTAAAAACGCTTTGGACTCCTTGGCGGTGCTGGTGGATTCAATTGACCATGACCAGTCCTACTGAATCGGATCCCCAAGCAGAAGAACAGCCGGCAGATGAGGAAGCTGTGGCCACTGAGACACTGCCAGACGCTGCGCCCACTCCCTCAACGAATGGTGACGGCGGGAACGGATTGGGCGCAGAGGAGGAAAACGATGCCACCTCTCTTGACCGGGACGACTCCGCCAGCCTGTTTAGCAATACGACAACGACCACCAGGAGCAAGTCTCCGAACACGCGCAAGCTGAACCGTTTGTGCCGTCGCGTCAAGGCACCAAAAATGGTTCCACCGCTGTACAAGTACAGGTGAGCGGCTCTCGCCAGGTGTGACGCTTCGTGCGTGGTGTGACTACCTGCCTTTTGCAGCTCCTACGTGAGGGAGGACCACAATCACCAGATCTTTGGTGTCCAGTTCAATCCATTCCTAGAGAGGGGCCAGCCGCAGGTCTTTGCCACCGTGGGCAAGGATCGGGTGTCGATCTACGAGTGCGTCAAGAGGAACGAGGAGGAGGACACCAACGGTGGCCTGCGCCTCTTGCAGGTCTATGCTGATCCCGATGTGGGTAAATTTACATAAATAAATCTCCTGAACGTAAAGATTCGAACGCATTACCCTTTCCCTTTCAGACCGATGAAAGCTTCTATACGTGCGCCTGGTCGTATGACACCATCTCTGGCGACCCAGTGCTAGCCGCTGCTGGCTATCGCGGAGTCATACGCATCTTCAATCCCATAAAGCATCAATGCAGCAAGAACTACATAGGGCATGGCCATGCCATCAATGAGCTGAAGTTCCATCCGATTCGGCCTCAGCTGCTGCTGTCCGGCAGCAAGGATCACTCGCTTCGTCTGTGGAACATTCAGTCGGACGTTTGTGTGGCAGTGTTTGGCGGCGTTGAGGGACACCGCGACGAGGTGCTCTCGATTGATTTTGATCTGCGCGGGGATCGGATCATGTCCAGCGGCATGGACCACTCGCTGAAGCTGTGGCGCCTGGACAAGCCCGACATCAAGGAGGCTATCGAGCTGAGCTCAGATTTCATTCCCGGCAAGACGACAGCTCCATTTCCGACCATCAAGGAGCACTTTCCTGACTTTTCCACGCGCGACATCCATCGAAATTATGTGGACTGCGTCCAGTGGTTCGGCGACTTTGTCTTCTCCAAGTCCTGTGAGAACTCCATTGTCTGCTGGAAACCCGGCAAGCTGTCGGTCCCCTGGGACGAAATCAAACCGCAGGAGTCCGCCACCACAGTCCTCCATCACTTTGACTACAAAATGTGCGAGATTTGGTTCGTGCGCTTCGCCTTCAACTCGTGGCAGAAGGTTCTGGCCCTGGGCAACCAGCTTGGTACCACGTTCGTTTGGGAGCTCGACTGCAACGATCCGAACTTGACCAAGTGCAGCCAGCTGGTGCATCCGAAGAGCAACTCGACCATTCGACAGACATCCTTCTCCAAGGACGGATCCATTTTGATTTGTGTCTGTGACGACAGCACTGTCTGGCGCTGGGATCGGGGAAATTAGTTCTTGTAGCATTTATTTATTTATCTATACATAACTTATTTTATTTAAAAATATACACATATGTATTACATATATTGTAAGAACCCAGCTAACCATACGCTCACAAATCAAATGCGAGGATGGGATCTACAAGAAGTGTAACAATACAAAATGTATTATTTTACGCGACTTAATTCAGTTAACCTGACTTGGGTGGGTGGACTTAATTCAATTAATTTCGTTTTTTATACCCGATACTCAAAATGAGTATTGGGGTATATTAGATTTGTGGTGAAAATGGATGTGTGTAACGTCCAGAAGGAATCGTTTCCGACCCCATAAAGTATATATATTCTTGATCAGCATCAATAGCCGAGTCGATTGAGCCCTGTCTGTCTGTCCGTCCGTCTGTCCGTCCCTATTAGCGCCTAGTGCTCAAAGACTATAAGAGCTAGAGCAACGATGTTTTGGATCCAGACTTCTGTGATATGTCACTGCTACAAAAATATTTCAAAACTTCGCCCCGCCCACTTCCGCCCCCACAAAGGACGAAAACCTGTGGCATCCACAATTTTGAAGCCAAAAGAAACAAATCAATTTGCAGTGGCTACGCAGCGCCCGACGTCACGCTCAGACTGATTTTCTGTCTCTCTCGCACGCACCCTATGTCGTGTCGTTTAATATTAGCGGCGTCTGCCGGAGGAGAGCCATACTGACTTAGCATCGGGTATAACTGTAGAGTTGCGGTGTCCGCAGCAGCTCACAACGTTCCCCCTCGTTTTTTCTGATACTGCATCCCGCCAGAGAACGATTAGCCCATTGTCGACCAGAGGTTATTTATTTACACACACAAATCTTATTCAACTTGAAGAATTTTAACGCAGTTCAGGTGACAGATATCGTGAATTTTTTATAAGTAAAGAGCTAAGATAGGATGAATCTAATAGAAGAATTTAGAAACAGCATTATTTTCTGCTGTTTATTTCAAGTTGTTCACCTGTTTAAATGTAGGGGGCCAAGTGGGCTAAGTTCGGTTTTCCATAAGTATATTTACGAACGCGGCACAAAAAAAAAACAAAAACATAAATAATAGACTTTCTTGTTTGTTTAAAAGGTCATTAATGTATCCGGTCATTGCAGTGTTATTTCCTTTCGCTCCAGCATCGATCAAGTAACAATAAAAAATAAAAACAATTTAAAGATTGTTGATTGCAAAATCGTCAGATTTTTGCATTTATTTCAATTGGTTGTAAAATGCTGACTGACAGAGTGATAGCCACCAAGGAGGCTCTGGTTGTGGCTTTGGGCGAAAACTGGGAGCGCTATAGATCGAACATGAAGAATTGGTTTCGCAATCGCTGGAGCAAAGAGGAATTCGACTGTGAGTGCCGAAAGATCATGTCTCCGGACAAGTTGCATCTCCACAACCAGTTTCTGCTGGCGCTGCTCAACAAGATTGATGCCTTTGCCCCCGTGGAGACGACCCCACCTTTACAGGCCAGCAACAGCAACAGGAGCAAGCGGCGAAAGCGAAGCACGCGAACATTTGCGGAGCGTTTGAATTTCGAAATCTTGGAGGTGCTGGATTTTGTAGCCGAGGACAATATGCAAGTGATTCGACCACCGCCCACCGTAAGTGGCGAACAGCCGATGCAGCAACACCCGCCAACCCAACGATACTGCGCCCAGGAACTGTTCCTGCCCGATGCTGGCTTCATAATGGGCCGTTTCCTGATCGGTGCCTGGGAGATTGGCCTCGTCTCTGTGGACGACAACGTGGCCGAGTATGTGGCCATGGCTGTGCAAGTGCTGCTCAAGGATTTGCTGGGAACCATCATCAAGAAGCGTAAGCACTACAAAACCAGCGGTGAAGGCAACTTTTACTACGATGTGGGCGCCCCAATTCGAGATCCCGCCCTAAGGAACACTGTGACCCGCCAAAAGGTGGACGACAGTCCACTAGAGCTTGACAAGGAGCTAAATACGGCAAACTTTATGAGAAGGCAAAACGATGATGTTATCTTTCTCTCTGCCTGCGAAGAAGTGTAAGACGAGTTCTCCCCTTTCCACTATTGGCTCTACTTAACTTTTTCTCATTGACCATTTGCAGCCTGCCCAGCGAACGGACTCTCATCACCCTCAAGGATTGCCAGCTAGCCTTTCGGGATCGCAACTTGATTGGCTCCCACTCGGTGTACTCGATCAACATGGAGCGCCTCAACATGATGATGCATTAACTCAACCAAAGTATTATAGAAACCTATTTAAAATCAGTTCTATTCATGTAGGTGTAGCACAAAGGGTGCTCATGCAGGGTATATACACAGCTTATACTATTACGAAGAAGACTTTTAACAAAATTCGCGTGGCGGTGGATTGAAGGGCACGTGGCCTGGCAGAAACTGATCCGCCTTGAAGGCTTCAATTTCAGCTGGAGTCAAGGATTCCAAGAGGCTGTACACAGAACTTCCCCCTGGCTGTGATTGCTGCTGCTGCTGCTGTTGTTGTTGTTGTTGTTGATGCTGCTGCTGCATCAATTGATGTTGTTGTTGTTGCTGCTGCTGCATCATTTGTTGTTGTTGCTGTTGAAGAAGTTGCTGCTGCTGTTGGGAATTCACTTGCTGCATCATCTGTTGCGCCTGCTGCTGCTGCTGGTGCTGTTGAGGGAAGCCTACTGTTTGGGCCGATTGGGCAAACAATCCACTCGGCGGCTGCTGTGGCTGTTGAGCCACCTGGCCAAAGATCCCACCACTGGGATTGACTGCAGCTTGACCAAAGACACCTCCTGGCTGCTGCTGTTGAAAACCACCAAAAGGCATTTGGTTCGGGGGCTGGGCCTGCGCCTGAGCGAATATATTGCCTCCCTGAAAGGTCTGCGGTCCGGCTCCCTGCTGTTGCTGTTGTTGTTGCGGTTGTCCAAAAACACTTGTTGGTCCGGCCACGCTCCCGCCGCCGAATATGCTGTTTCCAGAGTTCGCCGAAACCATGGAGCCCCCAAAAAGGCTTTGTGTGTTATTGACTTGATTGCCAAGAGTCGGCTTGCTGAAGATGGATCCAGCGGTATTGGAAGCCGTAGCGGCAAATGGATTTTGGTTAGGAGCACTGGACACGGCGGAGGCACCTTCTGGAGCGTCGTAGATCTTGATCATTACATCGACCATCTGTGGGGTCACCTGGATCATGGTCTTCATCTTGTTGGTGGCCTCCATGACCTCCCGGTTGAACTGTTGATGGAACTGATCGAAGCTGTTCAGACGCTTCGCCTCGTAGCAGAGCAGGCGGACCTCCTCGAACGACTGGTCCTCGATGAAGTTGGGAATGTTCGCCTTATCCTTGAATGGGCCGTAAACAGAGAAAGGCCACATCTTCCCATTAATGCTGGCTTCCATGTCATTCTTCAGCACCACTCTAAAATAATCAAACATGTAATTTATTTATACATATATTGTGTCTGTTTCCATACTTGATGTCAAAATGTTCGTTGCTGCACTTGGTGCCAAAGCGGCAGGAGCCCTGCTGGAAGAACCGACAAACTACCATGCTTATGCTGTGAACTTTTTTAATTAATTTATAAGTTTATTAATTTATAAGCAAAACAAATACGCAATAGGGATGGGCAGAAAAGTGGCATTCACATGTTAGCGTTTGATATCGAAAAAACGGCACAGCAACAAGTCAAGGCACCTACGAACCTCACCTTTCATGAACAATATTCTGTACGCAATCAGGGTATATTTATTAATGCGGTGGGTTTCACCTGCCACGCATTAGGTTTTGTCAGTTTATTATTTTTGTATGGTATATTTTGGTATACATCTGAGGATCCGACGGTTTTCTTGCTACCACGTCTAGCTCACACATCTTGCAAAGTTGATCATTTTCATAGTGTTTCTAGTATTTTCAGACGCGTTATGGTTTCACCTTTTTTCCAATGTAAAAACCGTGTAGAGATACCACTTCGAGCCGTGTCCCAGGGCACATCAAATACTACGTGATCAGCATTGAATTCCTGATCGTTTGCCATCAAAATCTCAATTTTTTTAAATGTCGGAAAAAATGCATATCAAAAAGTAGATAACGGAGATTTTTCCCACTGGCGCTTCCATGGGGCTTATATGAAAAATAAACGGGCAAAAATACACATTTCAATTTCAGGTGTCGCCTTTGGTAATTACATAAAAATGTAGTTAATATGTTGCGAATGTGTAGTTAGCGTGTAGTAACCATGTATGGAAAACAATTTAGTTGAAATTGTTGTTGACCGGTTTTGCGCATTTGAAAGGCCTTGCCGCCCCAAGTATCTCAGAAATTGTTCGGACGCGGCCAAGCAAACACAGTGTCGAATTTTTCCTAAATTCAGAAAAGGAATCCAATTATTCGTGTGGCTATTTGCACCTAAAAAGAGTTATCAAATTTGATTCGGCGCGTATGGTTTTACGCCTGCGCTTCTTGTTTTTTGCGCAGTTTGTTATTGTTTTAATTCGTATGGATCATCAAAGTGGGTGGCATTCTCGCATCAAATGACACACACGGACACCGGCAGGAACGGCCGCCTAAGGCTAGGAATACCGCTTCCAAAAACGCGCTTCGATAGCTTGCAAATAAAATAAACGGCAAAACGCAGCAGGCAACAACGCGAACGCGTCTTTTTGTCTTGAAAAGGGCATTCGGGAAGGCAGGAAAATTCAAGCCAATAAAAGATACATACAAGAAAAAATGCAAAGAGTGCGCGAAAATTGAATGCGTGTGCGAGCGTGTTAGTGTGTGCTCGTGTGTGTCTGCAGCCATAAAACAAACAAATAAAACTAGTGTGAAAAATAATTTGTGTGTTTTGTGTTGTTTAAACAATTAGCCGCAAAAACCCTCGCGTCTCTCACTGTGTCCGTGTGTACGTGTGTGTGTATCCCTGGAATGCGGCAGTCGGCGGCGCATGCGCAAATATTTGTGATTTGTTTTTGTTTGCGCGCAGAAGCTAAAAGAGAGGGAGCGAGAGGCTGAGAGAGTGAAACGGGAAGCCAACATTGGAATACCACATCGATATCGATGGCCGTTTGCATAAGGTTAGTTATACTCTTTAGTTATGCTTCTATTTTCCAACCATCCCACGGGATGAAGCCCACGTAGCCCCCAGAGACCCTGCCCACTCGAAATTAACCCAATCCGCCCATGCCCTCTCCCTGGCTGATCCCGAAAATTGCTCTATTCTCTTGCGATGCACAGTGACGCCCACTTTGTCAGCGCAACGCCCACACTTTCCATTATATTTATTTCTTCTTTTGTCTTGTATTTTTTTTTTTCCAAACCCATTTTCCCTTCCTTTTCTCCACTTATCTTTGGACACTGACAATAAAGAAAAATGCAAGTAAAGAAAAATCAATTTCCCAAAAAAAAAAACAAGCAGGACAAAAACAAAGGGACGGGGGAGGTTAAAGAAGATGTGGAGAGAGAGAGAGGAAGAGAGATCTGAAGAGTGGTATCAGGATCGGTAGAGTGGATTGGAGTGGAGAATGAACGACAATAACATCAATTTTGAGGCATTTATATGCGCCAATAAATTTAACAAGAGAAACGGAGACTGCGATAGAGAGAGACAGGGAACGGGAATGGGCTGATTGTAGGAGGAGGAGGAGGGGGAGGCGGAGAGAGAGGATCAGGGAGAAGCATGGGGAGAAAACCCAACAAATAACAAGCAGAAAGATACACGACAACGTGCAACAATAAGACACAAGATCAAACAAAACCAGCAGCCTCTGCCGACGATGCAGCAACAGCAACAGGTAAAAGCAGCGACCGAGGCGCAGGCGCAGCATTGCAAGGTGTGCTAATAAAGAGGTGAGGCATTCCCAGGAAAGTGCCATCACAACAACAGCAAAATTTTTATCAGTTACAGTTTAATTTGATATACGCACTTAGTTCAAGAGAAATGATAATTAAGAAATAAGACAACTCGGGAGGGAAGGAATTCCTTACCTGATCAAATAATACACCTTGGCAGCATTTCGAAATGTGCAGCAAATCAATACGTATATGTGTGTGTGTGAGTGAAAGAGGCTGCATGCTGGAGGCTGTGCTGGCATGCGGGGGGCAGCAACAACCTGTTACATCGGCGCTGGGCCTCTCCGCACCGCTGCCTGAAATATGTAAAGTCAATTTCGTGTATCGGAAAACTGTAACTAATGCCAAAGCGTCAGCGCAGCAAACAACCAGCAGCACCCATGGGGCAGGGACAGGGGCACAGTTAGAGGCAGCCGCAGCAGCCTTAACCCATTAACGTAGATTGGGGAAATTAAAGCGAAATAAAGAGGTGTACTTATCAGAAGAATTGGGAATAAAGAACATTTTTAAGGTTCTACCCCTCTACCTTTGAGCCCAAATGGATTAATAGATTCTCTGCCTTTTTATCCCATTTACATACATGGAATGGATAGATCAAGCAGCAGTAAAGATCAGGAAAATTCTGGACTTTATAATAGGAGAAAACAAAGTTTTTTAAATCAAATTATAAAAATTTCCCACTGGCTGGGGCTAGTTAGTTACCCTGGAGATTCCGTGTCTAAATGAAAAAAGTAAAAAATATACATAGTACATATGTACAAATTTCCCTACGCAGGGCATCAATGGGTTAACAGGGGCCACTTCTCGGACCAAGTTCGTTGCACGCGGCGGAAAATAAAAGACAACAAAGTAAAAACGTTTTTGTCAATGAAAGAAGAAAACTTTCTTTTGGGCTTATCCACGCAAACATCGCCGACGGCTTTTGGCTCGGTCTGGGGGCCTCTCTTTCGCTCTCTCTGGCTCTCTCTTTCGCATACCAGTATACCCTTTGCAGAGGGTATTCTAATGTTACTGCCCAAAAGATATCAGAAAAGTATCTGAGTAAATAAATCATATACCATCTCCAATTATGAAATGATGTCTTCGTCCGTAAGGTTAGAAAAATCTTATACCGAGTTTGCGATAGGAACGAGTAGGGGAAATAATGTTGTTAATATTATTTTATATTACTTTCAACATAATTGAGTTAAAATTGTTTGCAATAGAAGAACTTTTGTATTATGTAAGCTCTTCAATGACGTAACGTCTCTAGTTCCGACGAACCAAAATCGAACCTAATGAATTGTGTCTTAGAATCCTTTTATATATGTATAATATTCCTATGGGGGCGTTCATTTCTTAAATTCCAACTCCAAAAATCGTATAGTGTCTGCAAGTGCATCCAACATTATAGCATTCTGTGCTTTAATGGGGCGGCGTTTTGGCTTTACGCGCCTGCTGTTTGCTGTTGCTGCTGCAGTATCAGGTCTCGGCCCTGTTCGGCCCCAGCTCCTTGGGGCTCTTCATGGTCCATTAAGACGATTTAGGTTGGCTTCTCTTTTTTGGGGCCGCCCGCTGCCGCTCCCAGTTGGAGGGCGTCACAGCTGCGTGGGAAGATTCCGTTGCTGGTTCGAGCTGTTGTCTCTGTTTGTCATTTCTGGCCTCCAGGTCTGATTGCCAGCCAGCCAGCCAATCTCTGGAGTGTAGTGTCCACGTTGCTGCAACAAGTGTCCCAGTTTATGGCTTCGGATGGCTAGAAGCCACAAAGAGCTACTACCACTAGCTGCTGGCTGCTAGAACTAGTTTAAGTTTCCTGTCGGAGCGGCTCACATAGTCACATAGTCACATACTTACATAGTTGCGCACGCTTTTTCCTTTAGGCCCGTTGCTGCCGTTTGTTGCGGTTGCCGCACCTTGGCCCCCACCACACCACACACCCCACTGACTGACTCTGACTCCCCCTCCCGATCAGCCGCCTGTTATTAACCGTTTGGCCACATTTTCTCACACAGAGAGCGCAGAAATGCTTCGCAGGCCACTCTCTGCCAATTGGCGCGCCTCTGGAAATGACAAACGGCCATGGGCATGGAGCAGTAGAAGAAGAGGCAGGCGGAAGAGGCAGGAGGTAGAGGAGAGTTAGTGTGGCAGGGAGATGCGACAGAGGAGAGGGGAAAAAAGCAGCGGGAGTCGACTCCAAATGGGAGCTGCACTAAATTACTGAAATCAAAAAATATTTCAAGTATTCCAGTCTGGAAAATTGATTTGGAATAACTGTATATTGAGATGGAACGAGTATTTCTTGGATGGGTGTAATCGAAACGGGACTAGCTGCACCGATCTAGCTCATCCAGTTATCGTTACAATCAAATTAACTACGATAGTTCGGCATTCTATGATTAGAAGAATGTTAAGATCAAGATCATAAATGCAAAGCTGAAATTTGTCTTTTTTTCAATCCAAGGTTATAGAAACATTCAGTAGCAGTCTGACTACTGACTGTAACTCATGGATATCCTTAATATCACAGAGTTCTTAAGAATCATCATGAGATCAAGAGATTCCGTCTTCTATTAGACAATCCCCTTGATTCGATGGTACAAGCAACCAAAATAGTTCGACAGATCATGCTCAAATCAGAGATCAAAACGATTGCATCTTCCATTAGATCATAAGTATATGAATTAAGCTGAAGCATTTTTCGTTCAACTTTCAGCCTGGAACAAGTTTATCAAAAGAGCAGAGCGCAGTGTGCTGTGCTGTGCTGTGCTTCACATCAAGTTCATTAGCCAAAAAGCCTAGCCAACCTTCCATTTGGTCTGCTGCCTCCTCCCATAACGGGCTGCCAACAGTTCTCCTTGCGGCCCAAAGAGTCTCACGTAACTGTAACTGATTTGACCTCCCATCACTTAGCTCAGCTACCAAAAAAGAACCTCCTCCATCCAAAGATTTCGCTGCCGTTCTTCCATTGTGAATGTTGTGGTTGTTGTGCGGTCGAAGGGAGGGGACGGACTGTTTGTTGTGACGGTTTTGATGCTTGGCTGGAAAAGCGGTGTGACCTCGACAACAAATTTCTATTGCATGCAATTTGGAATATCGCATGCGCAAATGAACATTAACACTTTTGGCCATGCGCAGAAGAAACAAAACACTGAAAACTTGTTTCTACAATACAAATGTAATGACATAAAGAAAAACAATCGTCATAAAGGAATAGAGATGGAGAATAGTGTATGAAACCGATTCGAAGATACTCTAACAAAGACAAGGATTCAATTCAATATTGCTCTGCGTCATGTACACGACATGTATGTTTTTTCTGTCAAGCATTCTCTTTTGCAATATCATAACTATCTAACGTTCTATTTTTGGGGGATTGGATTCTCTGATGAACACTCATTGAAGACTTCTGATGGCATCACCATCACTCCAATGCTGTGATTGTTTTTCGCTTGGTTAGGGTATAAAGCCATCAAAAACGGCAGCCAGGCCAGGGACCAACAAGAGAGAAAAAGTACGCTTAGAAATTAGAAAGTACGCGCGAGCGGTCTTGGGGAGAGGCTGGGGGGCCTAAAAACGTGGCAAGGCAAGGCGAGGCGCGGCGGTGGGTATATGTATGTGTGTGAGTATAACTCGATTTGTGACTGTCATAAATGGCGGAAATTGTGGGGCTCGAGACAAGGCGGCAGGCGGTGGTAGCGGCAGTGGCAGTGGCAGGCTGTTGGTGGCAGTCGGCCTCAACCGACTTGGGGCACTGTCTCTCCGGCTAGCTTTCTACGGCCTGCCGCCGGTCTTCAGCTTTAGAGCCTCGTCTTCTGGTTCGTTTTTTCCTCTTTCTTGACTATAATTTGTGCCATCAGCATTTTGTTGTCGTTATCGTTAGCAAAGCGAGCGAGTGACAGACAGACAGAGAGAGAGAGAGAGAGAGAGCAATGAAGCGTAAGTTTTGACATTTCACCAACTCTCTTTTCGCCTCTCTCTTTTAACATGCTCTCCATATTTAGCCAAGCAGAGAACGCGCTTAGTGCCATCATTTTGACAGATTTTTATTAATTCTTTCCCTTTTTTTCTGCGTACCGTACACTCTTTATGACTTACTCAAGGCTAGAACGCTTTTAGCCGAAGCTTAAATGCCCTTCTACGCACTTCCATCGCCCCTAAATGCACAAGAGGGAATCCCTGACAGAGCATGCAAGTAGTTTTCCGCGGGTGAGACTGGATATCGAGAATAAAGGAAACAACATGCATGTCGTGTGTTCGACTCGATTCGTGCCCACCCCTTGGCTTAAAGAATGAAGTAACGTTTTTCTTTGCTGAAAGGGTATTGGAAGCTGGGAGAACCGGCTCCGAGCGTTCCCTTCGAACTGCGTTTATTATTACACTTAATGTGACTTGATTTATAAACAAGAGCAGCAGCACAGCATCCACCGAAAGACGGCTACACCTCCTACTCCTGCCTCTCAATCGCCATCTCCCATCTGTTTGGAGAGACAAGCAACGACATGCCTGAGTGATCAAAAAAAAACAATATATGTATGTATTGGGTTACCACCCCACCCCAAAAACAAACTTCTGTTACCTCTTGTTACCTTTACTGCTATCCGAACTGTCTTTTAATTAGTTCATACACTTTGTATGTAAGGAAACTGCAACGCAATTTCTACACGTCTCGCCATCTCTCCATCTCTTTTTCACTCTCTCTCTCTCTCTTTCTCTCTCTTTGGTATATGCATAACACTTCCCTTCTACTTCCCTCCATCGGCCCATCCGTTCCTCCTTTTGATCGTGTCTTTCAATAAATCGTTCAATCCGGAAGTTTGTAGCGCGCTCACACAAAAGAAATACCGCGAACAGTCGCCTCCTCCCCGCCCAGTAAGCCGCTTTTGTGCCCAAGAAAGGAAATAGAATTTTCTTCCATTTGCTTCTTCCTTCTGGGCAATAGAGATTCTCAAAGTCATTTTAATGGTTTCCGCTTTTTATGGCATTGCTCGGGTATTATTATTGGTAAAAAATTAATAGAAATTTAATTGGATATGGGAGTGGGGTTCGGTTCGGTTGAAGAAAGATGAAGGGGAGGGGTTAGGGCATTTATTGCGCATGCGCGCCGCCATCTCTTCCTGTCTCTCTCTCTCTCTCTATCTCTCTCTCTCTCTGCCTCTATTGGAGGTCTTTATGGTTCGTTCACGGTTTGTTCTCACCCCCTCTCCCACTCTCCGCGCGTACATGTGTGGGAGTGGGAGAGGTTAAAGCGTGCTAATGCTTACATAATGCTTTGTTTTCGGTCGTTTTTAGTGTCTCTTTTCTTTTGGAGTATCGTTCGCTTCTCGTTCACGTACGGCGTAGTGTGTACGTGAGGGGTAGGCTTTGAAGAAAGTTGAGGACACTATAAATTATGTGATTTGGGTTCCATAATCTCCCCCGTATAGGGTACAAGATTGATATTTCGATCTAGTTTTATGGATTTATAGGCCCAGATATGGAATGATAAGCATAAATCAGTTTAGACTGTAATTTGTTTGGTTTTTACTGGATGGAAAAACTATTTGGGTTAATTTGGGATCATTTAAAGTAATTTTAGACCCTCTTTGTATGAGTTCTCAAGAAAAATATGATGCGAATATAAAGATAAAGTCTGCTTTTTGATTTTTTATATAGATTTTATATATAAATACTATATGAAGAGATAGAAAGAGAGACAGAAGAGATATTTTATGCTATAGATTGTATATCGATTTTAAAGGATTTCGATTTCTAGAGTCACTATCGGGAGTGAAATGCGGATATACATACCTCTATTTTGAGTGTATTTACCCGTACAATACATTAATGAAACATAAATCTAGGAAAATACGAAGTTTAAAGTCACAGATCGGAAGTTATTAACCCAAATTCCAATTAATTTTCAAACGAGTAAACAAATACCATAACCATAAATCTTTTTCAAGCTTTAAAAATTTCAAAACTTGAATCACTACAAATTTCAGCTCCTTAGAGACAAAATCCACCCACAGATGTGTAAATATATAATCCCCACAAAATCACACCATATAAAGCACGCGCTCTCCGTTCTCCCGCATTCTCCGAAAGCAGCTGCCGCCCACACACGTACAAAGTCCACGTTTAAGGAGTGTGAAGGGGCTCTCTAATAAAGTTATACAAAGAATGGACCACAACAAAAAATCGAAAGTAGCTGTCGAGCTATAGAAAAGAATTTCAGCAGCAGCAGCAGCCCAAAAATTAATGAAATGAAATCTCCGGCCAGACAAAAGGTAGAAACCAAACATTAGCATATATGAATTTATTCTACTTCATTATGTTTGGATGTTTGTGGAGTTAGGAACCACTTTACTGGATAGAGGTTTTAGGTGTGGGGCCACAATGAAACAACAATTTTACACCGAACGATGAACGATGAGAAATGCTTATTTTCTTTTGGATATTTTTTGATGAAGAATGTTTTGAGAACGCCCCAAGCCACATGATAATTAAATATTTGTACATATGAACTTTACTGGGTTACGGGGCCAAACAGCGATGGATAGAAATGGAGATGGAGTTGGAGTTGGAGTCGGGGCTGTGGAGTCTCTTTAGAGGTTTCTTCTTTGGAGATGCTTTGCTTTTTTTTTTGCTGCTTTTGGCAAGAGTTTTGCTAACAAGTTGATCCACTCATTTGATGTTGGCCTCAAGATAAATGTACAAGCGTCTGTACTCTACTCGTAGCTGTGGGTCTAGGAAATTTGCATATTTCAACAATTTGTTGCTTGTTCTTTGGATGTTGTAACTGTTTTGTGCCCCTTTTTGAGGGCGTGTTAATGGTGGGTTCGGTTCTTTGCCCAAGAGATTCTCATTCGGCGATAAATTCGAAAGTTACAAATAACCAAACCAAAACCCATTTGCTGTGTTTCAATCGTTAGGTTTGGGTTTATTTTTCGTGGGTTTCTGTTAATTTACATGCATAAATAATTTGCACAAAAGTTGAGAGTTTTTGCGGCATGAAATGGATAAGTTTATGTCTATCGACGGGCGGTCCTCTCCCGTCTACGTCTCCGTCGCCGGAGTGGAACTGTCGTCGTAAAAATCAAATATGCGCTGCAGACTTGACGCAAATGATACCCATAAACCATAAAACCATAAAGTTGAGAAATGGAAATTGTATTCGAACAGATTGAGGGATTGGCGAAGGTAGGGTTTTCGTTTGGTTTTCGATTAGTCCGGGTGTTGTCTGCGGGGAGTGTCACAAAAAGTTATTCCGGTTTGGATAAGGGAACCCACTAAGATGTAGAAGCTGTTATGGATTGGATATATGTAGCAATAATTTAATCTACATATTAATTTTGTTGAGTTTTGTCTTGTGCCTCGGCACAGGTTCAGGTTCAGCACATAATTAAGCAGTTTATAATCCAATAGACCCCCCTCCGGGTAGGGATCATTCGTTTGAAGTTTGCTAGAGAACTGGTTAATGGAGAAATTGAGGAAGATTATAATACAAAGAATCGGGAAATATAGAATGGTGTATTTTATATACTGATATATCATTAAGAAAGTTTTCTACAACGACGAATTTTATATACATAATAGACACAATATGCTTTCCCTGTATATCGTTTCTTTATAATCGTTACCTCTTATACTCGTTCCATGATATACATCATTTCTTTGATATACTTGTACTCGTTGTATAGTTTGCTCTTTAGATCATTTACTCATTGAATGAAACATTAGATGTACGATGTATTAACTGAGATACACCCTCGATATGTAACCCTGCATATATTATAAATATCGCCGTATTATACAGCCAGGCCAGTGTATCTACATTTTAAAGCTTTACTTTCATATCTGGTAATATTTATGTATGTGCACTTAATCCCACATATAACCCATCTTTAAAATCGTAAACTTTCTTATAAAATCTCTCCCCCACAAAACCCTACTCTTTAATCCATTGTGGCAAAGCCCGGCTTGGCGTAGTTTTCCCACAGCTTGTGCTCCACTTAAGGGGTTTTCATTAGGGAAAAGTCGCTGCATTTGTAATCAGTAATCCCAGTAATCCCCGCCCTCCCCTGGCACATTCTCACCGCAAAAGCTTGACTTATCGTTTAACCTTCGTTCGTTTATAATTTTTCCAGTTCTTCAAGCTTCTAGCTTCAGGCTTTTGTTTTTTTCGGTTTCTGCTCTGCCTTTTTTTATTTTTTTGTATTTTTTTGCATTGTTATTAAGTTTTTGTGTGTTGCCTACTGTGCTACACATGGCCTTTAATGACGGCTTGCTACGTTTATGGTTTACTATAAAAAAGGGCACCATACAAAACTTGTGGGTGGCCCCTAGATGTCTGTCTGTGTCTGGTCTTTGAAATTTATAGTAGAATAATATTTGATTTCGTTTAAGAATCAGAATCGTGGAGTATGCATTTCAAGCATATCAATTTACAGAACCGTGGCTAAAGTTCTCCCTCAGCATTTCCGAGAACTCTGGCGTGGATTGATAAATCTACTCGTAGAGTCAACGGAGTGTCACGTGCAATTTAATCGTCTTTTGATGGTTACAAATCTGCCTCAAAGATGAGCGGGCGCTGATAAATGGAACTTCCCGAAGAATACAGCGTGGAATCGTGTGAGTTTTTGTTTGGAGGTGTTTGAAAATACCCTGTAATCGCAGGATGGATTGTATTTGTAACAGGAAGCCCTAACGACCAAGTGCTTAATCTTAAAGGCATGACAGATCCAACAATCACAATATGTTGCATTTCCCGTACTTCTTGCATTTGTGGAAAGTACTCTCTTTACAAGCAAATCGTTTTAGTGGGTATCCCATAGTCGGGATCTGCTTTTTTTTCTTTCGGCTTTTGTCCCGCGCTCAATGGTTGTGTGCATCCTTTTGTCTCCGTCTTTCGGTTCAGGTGGGTTCATTCATGAAAATTTTGCGCCTCTCTTCCGCCACAGTCGAAGAGTCATCTGTCTGACTTAGCGTCGACTGGTGGACGGACAGTCGACGTTTGTCGTTTGTCATTCGATACAACCAATGAAGGCGTTTGATATTTATTTCGTTTTCCTTGGTTTGTTTTTGTGGAGCAGAGCAGAGCAAAGCAGAGCAGAGCATTTGAAAAACGATATATGGAGATGGTGGGGACGGCTAAAGCACGGATTGTATATGGGATACCTTATACCACGCGTTTTTTGGTGCGTGCAATGCAAATGCAATGGACCGTGGACCCCGGAGCTTTGGATCGGGTGATTGGCGGCAGAGAAGTCTGGTTTCTGATTCGGCTTTTCCGTTTTCCTCTCATTCTCATTTATTTATTTCTTTCTTTTTTCTGTGTGGGTGTGTGTGTTGCTGTGGGGGTTTTCTTGTCTCATTCAAGCGTCTCTGTGGATGTCTGCAGTTGAGTAGTGGGTGGCTTGGTGGCTAGCAGGGACGGAAGGAGGCACTAGTGGGGGGTTTTGCTATAATTGAATGAAATTTTCGGTAGAATGTGAGAGCTAGTTCCATCGGAAAAAAGCTCTCGCGGCATGGTTCCAATCTACAGCAGCGGTGGGGAGCAGTTATCAGCGAAACTCGATCAAATAGCCGAGTCATGCACACGACATGCATGTTGTTTTTGTACTATTCTCGGGCATTCCCTTTTGCAGCAATGTATAATGTCGAAGCGATGGGAGCACTCTCTTTTTGGGGCTCCCATCCATGGCTTATCCACTATGAAAGTTAAGCTTCATTTGACTGCGATCCGCATGTGCCATTTGATCATTTCGGTTCGGGTACCAGTCGCGCAGCCCTGGTCAGTCCTCTATGCCACTTCAATCTCCATCTGGTCGGCCAGTTATCGTCGTCGCCAGTCGTCGCCGAAGCTTTTGCCTTTTCAATACACATTTCATTGTCTGGGCGCGCGGTCAGTCGTTGGATTGTTGTTAAGTAAGTGTACTTAACCCACATGACTTGCGGTTTTCCTACGTGTACCGGGTATTTCTGGCCCCCCGATTCGCGCTCTGTTCGGGTCTTTCTCTCTCTCTCTGCTCGTATTCGGATTCGGAATCGGAGTCTGGGGGCCCTCTGTCTGTCTGTCATCACCTCCGAAAAAGCTGTCATTGCCTGGGATCTGATCACCGACGTGTGCGTGCGTGCCTGCTAAAGAGATTTCTTAACCTTGAGTGACTTTGAGCATTTTTCAACCATCCATTCCATCCATCCATACCTCGTATTTATTAACCAATTTTTGTGTTTTTTTTTTTTGGTTTATTAAATTACTGTTTGCACATGTGTGTCCGTCTATAGTGCTCCCTCCATATGCGTGTCTGTTTACCCCAATCCACGCTCATTTCCTTAATTAAACACTTGTTTCATGGTCTGTTGGGCCATTGCCTTAAAGATATGTACATTTACCGGGTACTCCTAGAGACAAGCAAATATGCCGACTCCTAAAATAATATTAAATTCAAGAGCAACAAAGAAAAATGGCAATTTACAGAAATAATTATGCTCGAACAGCAAAAAATAATAAATTAATAAAGATTATGTAAAAGTGATCAAAGCAATTTTTTGTATGGTTTGCGAAAATCAATCAAAAGTTCAAAAATAGTTGCTTAATCATTATATTTAGACTGCGTTTGTTGTTCAAAAAAGAAATGATGAAACTTAATGTACGAGTATGTGGGGTTTATATTATTATTTATCAGGTTTTCGGTTGTAGCCACTTTGCCTTTAGCCACAGAGATACGCAGAGCCTTGGTTCCTCCTGAAATGCCAATTTGGTGACAAACATTTCCCAAGGACTACTTTCACGACAGTTCTTTTATCCACTCGCTTCTATGATTCTCTCTGAGCGAGCCTATCCAATGCGCACTCTCACTCCAGGCGAGAATAACGGCCTGAAAATTAACAGAGAAGGCACATATGTAAGAGAAGAGTACACACAACTCATTCCACAGTCCTCTGATCAAACAAATTGGGAATAATCTTACGATCCGTACACATCAAACAAATCATCAAAACAGGAAACATTATCATTAAAAAACCTTAAGTAATATCAAATAAAATATTATTTATGGTTTATTTTGAAGTAAATTGGTTATTATATACCCTAGGCTGAGGATTTTAATGGAACAGAATATGAATACATCTAAAGAATGAAAACTAGATCTTCAATAGCGAATATCATCTGCAAAATTATTCATAAAAGAACTCCTACCTTTTCAAAGTCAGTCTCTGGTAACATTGTTTCCTCCACTCTCAGTGGAATCCCCTTCTTCGAAAATGATATCCCCTTGAGGTGCAGCCTATCAGGCGACTACCATCTACCATCTATAGCAAATAAATTCATGGCTAGACCCATTAAAAACTTATTATACTTTTTAGTATGCCACTCTTGTTTTATTGTCCATTGTCAAGTTAAGATCTGAAATAGAATTCCCAAAGCACCACCCACTGTGCATGGGAAAAGTAATTTTCATAATTTTGCACTCCAACACCTTTCCCACTCCCACTGCCCCAAAGAAGAGAAGATAAGAGAAGAAGAAGCCGCCTATGCCCCAGAGGGGGAATCTGTCTCTCGGCTCGTTATATCTTCAGATTAACATACAACCCATTCTTGTGGGGATGTTTTTCATCTGAAGCCTCATATTAAAATGCCACTAATTATGGCAATTTGTTATTGGCAAAGCACCAAAGCCGATGCCAACGCCTATGATCTCTCGGGTTCTCCTTCGCATCAACAATGCTAGACCATTAGCAAGATCAAAAGTTTATTAGCGAAAACAAAGAGGGGTAAAGACCTATGTAATAGACATAAGAGGTAAAACCTCACGCACAAGTAGGAAAAAGTAAAGGTAACACACAACAAATATAAAGGAAAAGAAAGGCGTTATTCGGTGGACAGTGCTTTGAATACCCTTAGAGATAGATCAATATTTTTGGGATTTTTCTATGTTTCTGGCCAGATTCTGGAAACATCTGTTCATTATCGTTCATACCCTCTGCAAGGGTATACTTGTACAAAATTCAGCATTAAGTGCGTCCAATACCGACATTCATCGCCCAAGGCCATACACGCTCTTACACGCGCATATTGAAATAAATTTTGTATTTATTTATTGTATTTCGATCCCCCCTAGTCCTCTACCCTTTAACCAGGTGATGATTTGCTATTTGCTGGCCTCGCTCCCAGTGGGAAAAGGGGAATTTCTGGTCTCTGGCCCACCTCTCAAAGATTTAAGGGGAGGCTTGGGAAAAAGGTTAAGTCGAAATCGGAGTTGGAGCATGTGTAGGTACATGTGCTACAAATTGAAGGCTTTTTATGGGTATACCCTTGCACAAGGGCTTTATATTGGTTGTGCCATAAATTTGGATTAGCTGAGGATTATGAGTCTTTAGTTTTAGGCATTTTATAGTCGTTAATTATGGAGTAGGCCTAGTCTGAACTCATACAATAAATGAAACCACATGCGTATATCACAGTCGTATAGGCCTGTTTTTTAAAGAACTCCTTGAAGAGGTATTTCGCACAAACCACTCAAGTAAAAGGAGCTGGGTTTTAAATGTATTATGATTATTCCAAAGTACTTTTCCAAATTCCAAATTCAGCATTCTCATAAAGGTAGGTAGATAATGAAATTGCGACTCAAGATATAAAATTGACTGTAAAAAAGAAAGGAATCCACTGAATCCTAAGTGATAGATAAAAGGGGACGCAGTATTTCAGACGCCTATCATATGCACGTTACCAAAACTATGATAAATTTTCCAAATGTATAAATAGCTGTGAAACCTCTTGTCCTTCTCCCTCCTTATAGGGTATCGCAAGTGTCTTATGCTGTTCTTAAACCCAAATTTCACTCCTTCATTTTAATGCGCTGCCCGCGAAGCTTTTCATTTGTTGTTTCCCCTCGTTTTCTCATGGCAATACCAAAAAAAGGGAGATTGGCTGGCAGGGGCCCAGGAGGAGACTCGAAGATTGGAGGGGTGGTGGAGCGGGGCCAGTTGAGGGTTAAGTATTGGCATTTCCGACTGGGAGAGACCCGAGCCGAGACTCGTCTTCATTGAAATCGAGCTGAGAGCTGCTGAGACGACTCTCGATCCCAGTTTCAGCTTTGCTTGCGGGGGGGACAGGGACAGGGACAGACACACGGCATGGCAATCAAAGGCAAAAAATCTACACCAACAGCACAGCAAAGCACAGCACAGCAACAACAATGAGAGCAATATTTGTGCTCATTAAGCGTAACTGACACACGAAGTTTTTTTGCTGTTGTTGTTGTTGTTTTTTTTGGAGGGTTTCTTCATTTCGCAAGTCGCCAAAAACTACGCCAACGGGACAGAGTTTTTTTTTGTTTTGTTCGGTTTTGTTGTTGCTGTGACTCAACGGATCTGGCCCTCCATTCTCTCTCTCTCTCTCTCTCTCTCTCTCTCTCTGTGAATCTCTCATGTCTTCTGGGAGAAGAGTAGATTTTTTTGCTGCTGCCAGCCGCCTTCTTGCATTGTTTTTAAACCCATTACTTGTAGAGCAATTCGAAGGGCATATCCGATACGGAGATGGAATAAATATACCCCTAAGAATAGGTTGTATTCTACAATTCTGCGCCTTTTTACATCCACAGTTCTGTAATGTGTATGAAGATCCCTGTCCCTACAAAAAAAAACCATCCCTCGAATTAAAGGTTTAGTTTCCACCATTAGACATTTGAATCATATTTGTTGTACGCATAAAATAGATCTTTACTCTGCCTATAAGGATAAAAGCTACCCACGTATTCTCTCTGGCATTACAGCCAAATCCCAAACAGATTGTTGCTCAAGTCTTTTAAAATTAGTTTCTACTGGATCGTTAAAAGATTACAAGTCACAAATATTTGAATATATTGCGGGGTATCCTTCAGTCATAAGACATTCCCCCCACCAATCCGTACTTGTTTTTGCAGTTTCTTTTGTGTGGGGCTCGGTTCGTTTTGCTTTTGGGCAATTTGCAGGCGGCTGCGGCCCCCCCAAACGGCCAGCGAGCGATTGCTATTATTTTGAGGTAATTCGATGATTTACAACTGTTGCCGTGTTTTGTAAGTTTTCTTTTCAGAATATGCCCACAGATCCCACTCTCTGTCCGTCTGTTTGTCCGCCTGTCCGGCAAACAACAATGAAGGGCCAGGCCTGAACCGGGGGCCAGGCCCTCACCGCATTCTTTTGTTATGTTGCCAATTCTTTTTTTTTCTCTTTTTTTTTTTGGTTTGGCCAAAAGGTTTTTCTTCTGCAATTTTGCATACCCGAAACATCTCAATGGGGATGTGGTTACCTTTGTGTAGCGTTTCTCATCTTTCGATTCGCGGGCAACTTACAATTCACACCTGTTGTCATTTTTCTTACCCCTCGATGGCCATTTGTAAGGGGAGAAGCACGCATTCGCGTTCCAGGGCTTGGGCTGATATGTAGCTGGCAAGTTGACAGCCTAAATAGCCCAAGAAAAAGGGTGAGGATCCCACTCTCTCTTTGCTCTGTGGTAAATGTGATCCAGATGTTCTCTTTTGTAGATTACACATAATTTCTAGAGCTTAAGAGCTGTCCTGGCTGGCTTGGCAGTTCTATTCTGGCTACAAGGACAAGTTCTATGTTAAAACATAGGTTCAGCCACAATGTGAGAGAGGGACTCGCAGGAGTAACAGCTGGAACAAATAATGAGTAACGAGCAAAACTTAAGCTCTACTTAGAGTGTAATGAATGATTAATATCCCAATTATAGGAGCACGTTCAGGTATGGTTTCTGCAGAAAAATCAGGATGCTTTCCTCGGAGACAGGATCAGGGATCGCCTTAAAAATCTATCCTAAAAAATGATATCGGCTCTCAGTTTTCCCTCTCACTAAACACTGAAAAACCACTTCAAACTAATTTTACCTAATTATTAGAAATTTATTGAACCAAAACAGATGTCAAAGAAAGTCCATTGTTTGTTGTTGTGGTTCTAATAAAGCCCACTCTATTCATTAAGCGAAAGAGTGGGCATCCAAATTAATAACATGTGAGTAGCAACATTTCAATTGCGCCTGCGCCGAGAGTCCCATCCATCAAACCATGAACTGAATTTCACTTTCGAGATACAAATGCGACGATAGACCGATTCGAGTCACTGCGATTTACTGCTGGTGCAGCGGTACTTAGTGGGCTTTCAGTTTTCAAACCAGACTGCGGAAGCCTACGTTTAAGTCAACACATAGAGACGCCATCTGGTGATTAGACGCTTCAGCGCCAACCCCATCCCCACCCATCCGGGAGAGCTAGAGCCTGGGAGACAATACGACCATACCATACAGTTTACATTACAATTCCCTACGTCAAATGGAGTTTTTGGCGCCGCTTCGTTGCATTTTCTCGAGCACAAGACACATGCACTGTGAAAAATTTCGTATTCACTTACACTAGAAAATATAAATAGTAGGAACTTCGTGATTCGATAAGGATTAGCCTGGAAGATCAGCTGTATGTCCAAAAATACCTAATTTACGTGCTGAAATGTACTAAATTTTAAAGAAAATATTACTCAAACAGCCCGTCCTGCTCTTTGATGTATTGCAAAAGAGAATGCGAATGAGTCCAAAAGCAAAGTACATGTCGTGTGCATTACTGGTGAACTTTTTCAAAAGGAAGTTTTGTTTAACATAGTCTGAGATCCACTCAGGGGATATCTGGATACTTTATCGATAGATTCTAGTCGGGCGAATACCTGGATCGAATACTCAAGTTTTTTCTCAGTGTTTTAGAGATAGAGAGGGCGGCGGCCGGCTCGTGTGGCATGTCATGGCTTCAGTGGTGCGACAAATGCTCATTTCACTTTCTATCAGCGTCTGGCGGCAGTCTAATGGAAGTTTAATTATGCTACAATGACGGCGTGCCCTCGGCTGTCGCATAAATTACATTGTACAATGCCTTGATTTATAGTTTTTTTCCATCCATCCACAATTTTTTTTTAATTTTTTTTGCTAATGCCTTGCCCATTTTTTATGTATTGCAGGTCTCTGAGGTCGTAGGCACCACTTAAAGACAACTAAAAGGAAACTAAAACGAAAAAAAAACAGAAAATATAAGACAAGGCAAACAAGGAACCGACTCAAAAATGTCCGGCAATCAACAGCAGCAACAAAACCAGCAGAAGACATTAACCACAACAACATTAACAGCAGCAGTAGCAGCAGCAGCAGCAGCAACAACAAACGGAACAACCACTTTGAACAATAATTTGATAAAAACAAATAGCGTTGACAAAATTATAAGCAAAACAGCGACGCAGGCAATTAGCAAGCAACAGCAGCAGCAGCAGCAGCAGCAGCAGCAGCAACAGCAGCTACCAAGACGCTCTTTGTTGCCACCAACAGCAGCAGCTACATTACAGCAGCAACAGCAGACAGTGCCACACTCAACGCAGCAACAAAGCGTAACGACAGCAGGAAAGAAGCAGCAGCAGCAACAGCAATCACATCAATTGCAGACTGTGGCCACAATCCATCAGCCACACTCCACGCAACAGCAACAGCAGCAGCAACATCATCATCAGACATTGACTTCTCGCTTGCCCATACAACAGCAATCCACTAAAGAATTGCCCAATCTTGCAACACATCAACAGCAGCAGCAGCAGCAGCAGCAGCAGCATCAGCATCAACGTCGCAGCTTCTACCAATTGCAGCAGCAGCAGCACTCCCTTCGCAGCCCAAACCTTAAGGCACCAGCACCCGCACACTCCATACCGCCTAGATACCAGCCACCGCCACAGCCAGGCACGGGGATACTGAAACCACATTTGCCCATTAAATATCCGCCGGATATACCCCAGCTATCCAACATCTACATACCAGACTCGCTCAAGCAACAGCAGCAACAGCAGCAGCATCCACAGCAAACACGCTATCTGCAACATCCGGCTGTTTTAAAGGGAGGAGCACAGGATATGCTGAAGTTTGTACGCAAGCCGGAACAGGAACATCCATCGCCAAATGCCTCGGTCACGTCCAGCGGCACTGGTATACCCACAGCCAATGGAGGCGGACGCCTGACGGTGGAACAGAATCGCCAGCTGCAGTCGCTGGTGAATGAGCTTCGCACCCTTAAGGAGCAGAATCAGCGGCTGCTGGATGACAACCAGGAGCTGAGGGATCTGTGCTGTTTCCTGGATGACGATCGGCAGAAGGGACGCAAGTTGGCCAGGGAATGGCAACGCTTTGGTCGTTACACGGCCAGTGTAATGCGCCAAGAGGTGGCTGCCTATCAGGTGAGTGAAAGCAGATCGAAAATCAATTGATCATGCCTAATGGGAATGTGTATTCTTTCAGAACAAACTACGTCAGTTGGATGACAAACAGCAAGAGCTAATCACCGACAATCTGGAGCTGAAAGAGCTCTGCCTGTACTTGGACGAGGAGCGTGCCCATGTGGCTGCCAATGCGCTGTGCGCCGGGTGTGGTGCGGCCACCAGGAATGCCCTGCGCGACGACGGCGACGGCTCCAGCTCCAGCACCCAAGCGGATGAGACCATCACAGCCTTGCGGAACTATGCTGAGCAGCGCCAACTCCCCCAGGTGAGCAGCCACATAAAGAAGCCGCCACCACCACCAGAATCATCTTATAATGTGACTCATATGCAGGATCTACGTCATGCTCACACGCTGAACGATCAGACGCTTCAGTATGTGCGCTCGCTGGAGCGACGCATCCAGCAGCTGGAGGAGGAACGCACCACGCCAACAGCCCACATGCAGCAGCCGACGCCCACGCCTCAGGCCGCCACACCAACGCCACAGCCAGCCACAGCCACAGCACCAGCCAAATCAGCGCCCTCGCCCCATCAGCAGGAGATCAACAGCAGCAGCCAGCAGCAGGCGGTGGCTGCAGCAGCGGCGGCCGCAGCGGCCATACAGCTGCCAGAACCGATAGCTGGCCGTCCGGAGGCGGTGGTGCGGGCCCTCCAAGTGCTGGAGGTGCGAGAGCAACTGGAACGCGACCGACTGGGAAATTTGGCTGGCAGTGCCCTCGATCAGATGGACGATGGCGAGAAGGCGCTGGTGCGCGAGATGTGCAACGTGGTCTGGCGCAAACTGGAGGGCAGTCCGCACGGACCCGCTGCCTTGGAGCCGCTCTAAGCACACCCACACAGAAACACACACAGAACCTAAACCGGGCTAACACTTAGACATAAGTAAACATTTAATCCTAACTTATCCGTAATATTTAATCCTAAAACATTGTACAAAGTTCAAACCACAACCTAAGCTTAAGACCCGAGAGACCACAAAAAAGCGAAAGAATACTCAAAAAAATGTTTCAGAGTACGCCATCAACGGATGCAAAATCATGGGATAGGTATATTGTGTTCCCCTAACAGTACTTGTATAGTGATTCAGCTTTGAAATCGAGCTTTAACTGGTCTTAAAGCTAACCGATTTGGATGCGAATCGATCGCACTGCTCTGCTCTGCTCTGCTCAACTCAACTGAAAGGATGACTTCACAAAATCAAATAATCAACTCCATTGTTGGTTATTTTCGATTTAGAGGAAACTTTCCAATGCCGATCATTTCATAGGATCACTTTTTTTAATTAATCTAAAGTAGCTACCCCGACGATGATGGTGATGATGTGGATGATGATCTGTTTTTCTGTTGATGGCCGTATTCTCATAACTATTTTTTTTTTATAATTATTGTAAACTTTGACTGTTATTTTTGAGGAAATACTAATGTCTTTGCTAAATCAAAATACAAAATGCAACAAATATTTCCATAAACAATTAACGATGATGCCATGGATTTACTTTGGATTCTTCTTCTGTGTTTTGTTTTGTTGTTCAGCTAATTCATGCACTGTCCGGCCGCGGTTTCGGTCGCGCCTGAGAGAATCATCAGGGTGTGAACATGTGGGTTTTAAATACTCATTAAATATGCAAGGCAACCTTTCTTTTGGCCGCTTTTGCTTTGACGCGGATTGGCTTAAACGAGGGGATAAGCATCGTATGAAAGCGTGTGAAAGGAACGGTAAGGAGATGTGTCAGTGATATGTACATATGTTGAAATGATAGCCAAATATGAGATGGGAGGTGCAATGTTAATGTGATCTATCAGACGATTATTGTATTGTCCGCAGACTTACAAAATTCCTCTAGCTACAGTTTTGTTCAAAATTTCAACCGGTGAAGCATAGAAGAATGAAGAGGATCTGGGGCAGCTTTCAGTCTTCTAAATTAAATAATTCTAGTCCTTAAAAAAGCATTAGGAGAAATAGTCAACTAAGGATAAGGTTATAACGGACCGTCTTCTAGCATTCTTGGAAAAGAAAGTTTGAAATAGGTATATACGAGGTATTCTAAATACTGGTAAAACATCCTCTGCGTAAGCATCGACTTTACGGTGCTTCGGTACGCCACGGATCTACCAGCGAGCCCCATAATGTAGCCCCACAAAATAAGAAATGGAATATTTAAGTAATGCACTTTGCAGAATATCTTGGGAAAGCCCATATATGAACAAACAAACAGTTAGTGTAGAAAAGTTTAAAAATTTCGAAAGGCCTGCCTGTGTGATCTGTGTTAAATACTTCTTCTGAAATCAAAGCATCTCTTTCAGCAGTCTGCACTCAATACTCGACACAGTTAGAGCAGTCAGTCCCAATGACCGAGTCAGCAAACAAAATGGAACATTACACCGCCGAAAATAGCAAGTAAGTAGAGATTATAGACGAGAAGACAGCCACAACTGGGTGAGCAGAGCAGAGAAAAGCAGTCCCGACCCGGGCAGAGACAGAAACCACAGAGACACAGCAGCATCCAAGCACCTGGAGATGTGGAGACGGGCGCACTTTTCATTCAACTTTGCAGCGAAACGCACGCGCTCAACAAAAAATACGGAGTGGTGAAGCAGAGCCTGTAGCAGAAGGAGTCCACAGCAGCTGAACACATGGCATGGACATGGAAGCCATAAAAATGCTGATGTCGCAAAGCGGAGATGCGAACAAGTCCAATTGCCATATAGCCGCGATATTACGAGGCAGCAGCCACAGCAGCGGCAGCAGTGAAAGAAAAAAGAAAGTTATTGCTGGAGCCGGTTGTGGCAGTGGTTCTACTGGCAACCTGCTGCAGCCATTCATTGCTACACTTTGCATATTGTTGGTGGATCGCCTGAGCCGCACTCCTGCATCGGCATCATCATTGGCGCCCGCCAATGAAACCGCCTGGCCACCCATGTATCATTATGATATTTGGAACGACAATCAAAATGAATCGGACACAAAGGAAGAGGGGGATGAGGTGACTGCCATTGAAATCCAGGAGCAAGTAGAGGTGGCGCAGCCAGCCATCCCCGAGCAGAGTCTCCATCAGAGTCTGGGAGGGAATAGCAGACATGGCAAGGGTACGTTAAAGACAATCCCAAGGTGCTTTCCCAATTGAATCTCTTTTTATATCCGCACCACAATAGTGATTCATCTGTTTCCTGTGCCCGTCGATGGGGAATGCCTGTCCAACGATGGTCGTCGCATGGGCAACTGCCTGAATGCTTACGAGTGCCGCCAAAAGGGTGGCCAGGCCCAGGGTGAATGTGCCATGGGATTCGGTGTCTGTTGTGTCTTTTTGGCCAGCTGCAATGTCACCATAACCAACAACATCACCTATATCGTCTCGCCTAGTTTTCCCAGTTTCATGCCCACAAATTTCAGTGGCTGCAGTCTAAAGGTCAAAATGATGAGCGATGATATCAGCCAGTTGAGGATCGACTTTCATCACTTTACGCTGGGACAACCGAATCGACGGACGGGCGTCTGTGAGGGCGATTTATTCAACATCAGTGGAGGGCCAGGCGGATCTATCTCCCTTTGCGGTCAGAATAGTGGACAGCATTGTGAGATGATCAGTATTCCTAGATGATGATATCCTCCCTAATCTCATTCCTTCTCCCCTTCAGTGTACTATGATGTTGGAGCTCGTGCCTCGCCACGTCAATCCACATTGTATGGCAGCCTACGTCCCGTTGATGCAGCCAATGTAAGCAGCCCGAGCAATGCCACTGGTGATCGCTTCATTGACATCAATCTCAACCTGTCCAATCGGTTTCTGCCACTCCGCATTTGGGAGATGAGCGTGGTGCAGATACCCTTCAGCCAGCGAGCTCCGGCGGGTTGTCTGCAGTACCACACGGGTATCGAGGGCGTCATGCAGACCTTCAACTTTGCCGAGAATGGAAGGCACCTGGCCAACCAGAACTATCGCATTTGTGTGCGCCAGGAGACGGATATGTGCTCGATTATATATCAGCCTTGCGATGAGCAGTCATTTCGGATTGGTGGAGGTGGGAGAATGGCTTCGGGAACAACAGCTTTCTCGTTGAATGACGACGGAATTGGGCCAGCTGCGAATCCTGATCCAGCTATGGCACAGTCCGATAATGCAGGTGGAGGAGGACCAGCTGCCCCAGCTAATGGAACGACTACATCGGCTCCAACGTCTACAAGCCTGATGCAGATGTTGGCTAGCATGGCCAACTCTACCACCACGACATTGATGTCGATGATGACGAGCAATTCTACTGCAGCGGCGTCATCGGGGACTAGTTCGACCACCAGCAGCAGCACAGAAGCCATGACCACGACGACAACAAGCACCACTCCGGCTCCTCTACGCTCCAGCACAGTGGCCGCCACCGAAGAGAGCACATCTTCCTCTGAGGCGCCAGCTTCTTCACCGGCCAGCGATGATGTGGAAGGTTCAGGTGGGGAGGATGGTGTCGACGATGACGGCGACAACGATGGTGGCTTCCTTTTCTTTAGAAGTCCTCCAACCACAGAAGAGCCCGGTTTTTCGCGACGTCCACGGCCGGTGGGCAGCAGGCCTAGTGGAGGATTCGATCTTTTCGGCTTCTTACGGAACGCTTTTGATTTGCAACTGCGACGGCGGCGTCGTCGCGAGGCCCGACAATTCTTCAGCACCTGCACGGATCGCATAACAATGCCCTGCATCATCGAAGACTTCATTGGTACTGGCCTGGGTCCCCTGCCCGGCTGTGAGCCCGTCCACTGTGGTGCCCAGTTCTGCTCATCGGGCATTCGGCCATGCCGCATCGAAAGTACCGTCACCCCCTTCTACATTGGCGTTCATTTTGGCGATGGCGTGAATGTGGGTAAGGCAAATGCTGAAGACAATGTTGGAGCCTGTCTGCGCTTCTCCCAGGTGCAGTGCATGTGAAGGAGCATATCATCAGAAAGGATGTGTAGCCACATTTCGTTTTAGAAAATGGTGCAAACTATTTAAAGAACACTTTTCC
This sequence comes from Drosophila miranda, assembly GCF_003369915.1. NCBI lineage: Eukaryota > Metazoa > Arthropoda > Insecta > Diptera > Drosophilidae > Drosophila > Drosophila miranda. The sequence continues at coordinate 21,269,641 of NC_046677.1, forward strand.
ACAAAAAAAGGGATTGAGAATCGCTTAACACATAATTTACATATTTTTAATACAAAATTTGTTGCTATGTACGTTTGAAAATAAGCTTTTACAAATATATTTCATATATTTATTTTCTATTGTATACATCCATCAAGACTATGTGAGTTATGTGCACCATTTACGAGTACCGTACTGTACCCATGTTCAAGGAGTTGCCTCCAAGACGATATAATTTTACAAAATATTTGTATACATTCCCCCAGATCATTGAATATACATACGTGTTTACTACCGAAAATACTTAGGAAATATCTTACTACTGTTTCGAATTCTTATCTTTAACCTCTCCCTCGGTTCCCGGTGAATCATGCATCGTACATATTTCAATTTTCGACTCACCGACTGATAGCCTTTTTCATTTTGTTCATTTGTTAGTGTACTGTTATCAGAATTAATTTCCAAGAGTAATGCAAATAATATTGTGCAAATATAAATATAGATTCGTTTTCAGCGAATCAACAGAATGAGTATTTGAGATAATAAATGTGAGTTAGTATGTATCTGAATAGCCATAGCCGTTCTATACAATCATACCATACACACAACATGTATGTGTTTGTTTGTTATATCGGAATGCGTGGTTTGCCAACATAATAATAAGTAGACGTAGTAAGAAATAAAAAAACTATCAACACATAAAACCTATAAACGATGACTCGCTGGGCGATAATTCTTTGGACTTCAGCGGGAAATATCCATATACAAAAGACTTAAATGAAGAGAACTTTTTAGATAATACTTCTAGAAGTATTCGCCCGCCGCACGATATGCTCGCGGGCAATTTTGTTCGGCATATTTGGCATAGGCGTTGTTTGAACCAACCTTGATCGGTAGCTGATTCGAGTGCTTGTTCCATACATGCACCACATACGAGTCTTTGGTGCGGCCCATGGTCTCCTCCAGTTTTTCGGGCTCGAAGAAGTCCCGCCACTGCTTCCACGGCACAGCGTAAAAGGCGCCTCGCCCATACACCTTGAAGCCCAAGCAGCGTTTGCTATCCTCCTGCATCAAGGTGATATCCTTGGTGCCACAAATCTGCTGGGCCACGCGTGTTATCACGCCTGGGCCATTGTTTCCCCAATCTTCGCCTGCGAAATTGTGTTGAAAGTCGCGCAAACAGGACTCGGCAATCTCATGGCCAAAGCCAGTGGCAGCTAAGCTCATGACGCCAGCGGCAAGGTGAGTATTTGACTCGGCTCCTGTGTAATTGGGTGGCACATCCTCCATTTTCTGCAGCACGACCACATCCATGTCCAGATACAGGCCACCATAGCGATACAGTGTCAAGTAACGCAGGAAATCAGAGATGTGGGAAAACAAATATCTAAAAATATGAAGACGTTATTGAATTTTCGGATTCACGCTTCTGAGATACAGCTTACCGCGAACGAAACAGACTACCGTCCTTGAGCCATTCCTCGATGGGTGTGCCCGCAGCGTAGCGCCAGAGATTCAGATTCCTCAAATGGACATTGCTATAGCTTAAAATGGCATCGACAAGCGGCTGCTGGTTGCTGTTATTTCGCCCCTTGGGTGAAGGTCGGTAGGTGGGACCGGCGAACAAGACGAACACCTGGAAATTCGGATTATGCAATGCAGCAGATTCGATTGCGCAGGCTTGACGGGCGGTTAGCTCCAGCAATTTGTACTTTTTGTTCTCGGCCTGGTGGCAACTGGTTTCGTGAAAGAATATGCTCCGTCCAGGCGTGGGCCTGGGCTCCGCCTGCAGAACATCCTCTAGGCGGATGGGTGCCAGCGGATCTGCATCTGCACTAGACACTGTCGACTGTATTGCCTCTTCGATGTCCATGAAGCACTGCTGCAAATCATTTTGCCAATTGTATGTGAGGGCAATGCCACCTATCAGCATAACAATCAGTGCCACGAACAGCACTCGAAGTCTTCCGTTGTGCAAATAACGCGCCACCAGCAGCAAAGGCAGACGCAGGAGCATGGCGAGGGCAGGCGGGCTGGTTAAAAAATTGACACTCCTTAGAGATGTTATGGCCAAAGAAAAGGCAACAACTTGCTTACTCCGAGTGCGCGGTTACACTGCCATTGCTCTCAACATAATCCAATGCACTCTGGTGGGTAAGAAAACTCCGGAACGTCTGTTTTACAATGTTTTGCTAATATATGTAAATGCAAGCCGAGGGCGATAACGACACCTATGTATGTACATTACCTGTCAGTGATGCGCTGTTCGTTGTTTTCGAGCCAGATGTCTTAACGGTATATACGATACACGCAAACTGTACATAGATATGAGTTTACTTTCATTTCTCAATTAACCTGCCGGCCGCAAGATATGTATTCCTACAAGTTTGAAATTCTAATTAAATATCTTATCTTCATGTATATTCTCTCCGTCGCGAACATTCACAATTTTATCTTCGCTATATCATCGTCGTGCAAAGATAGAAGACCATCTCTAATTAAATTTGCATTTTGCGATATGTTATCGATAGCTGCGAAAAGAAACCCAGCGATATATCAAATGTGTGGAAAGCGGCGTTTTCATTGAATTTTTTTCATTTACTTCGATATAAAAATTCTACTGGCGACCGCATCGCATATGCAACGACCGGTAGACGTAGTACCGCTTAAATAAAATATAGAAAAATAGTGAAATGAATGTTCCTCCTAGCGCTGGCAATGGAGCAGCAGCGGTCGGCAGGGGAATGGGGTACACGCCGCCGGCTGCCATAGTGCCACAATTTCCCCCGCCCGGCTTTGCTGCTCCCCCACCGCCCGAACTGGCAGCGGCATTCGGTGTGATGGCCTCCAACACAGAGTGGACAGAGCACAAGGCCCCAGATGGACGCCCTTATTACTACAATCAAAATACAAAGCAAAGTTCGTGGGAGAAGCCCGAGGCTCTGATGACGCCCGCCGAACAGCTGCACAATCAGTGCCCCTGGAAGGAATACCGCTCTGATACGGGCAAAGTGTATTACCACAATGTGGCCACTAAGGAGACTTGCTGGGAGCCGCCGCCGGAATATGTAGACATGAAGGCAAAGGCTAAGGCGGAGGAGTAAGTACACTGGCTCCACAGCTATTGACTATTCTATTTACTCACCCTTGGCTCTCCCTTGGATTGGTTTCAGAGCTGCAGCTGCAGCCAAAGCGGTGGCAGCCATGACATCCTCCAGTTTGACGGGACTGCTTCCGCATGTTGCATTGGCAAGTATTTTGCCAGCTGCTTTGCCCGCAGACCCAAGGGTACCCACGCCCGAGATTCACTCGCCGCTTACGCCGAGCAGTAACGAGAACTCATCATCGGCTCTCGATCAGGCCATGGCAGCCACATTAGCCGACATCGAAGTGCCACAACCGAATGGTGAGTGCGTCTGACCCTAACGTAACTTCGGGACTGACTGCTCTATGGAATTATTTTAGCTAAAAAGGATGAAAAGTCATCGGATGGCAGTCCTCTGGTGTTTAAGGACAAGCGCGAGGCCATAGAAGCATTCAAGGACCTACTCCGGGACCGCAATGTGCCCTCAAATGCCAATTGGGATCAGTGTGTGAAGATAATATCAAAGGATCCGCGCTACAGCGCCTTTAAGAACCTCAACGAGCGCAAGCAAACGTTCAATGCCTACAAGACGCAGAAGGTGAAGGACGAGCGAGAAGAGTCGCGGCTGAAGGCCAAAAAGGCGAAAGAGGACCTGGAACAATTCCTTATGTCCAGCGATAAGATGAACTCCCAGATGAAGTATTTCCGCTGTGAGGAGGTCTTTGCAGGGAATCGGACATGGACCGTAGTGCCTGAAACGGATCGACGGGATATCTATGAGGATTGCATATTCAATCTTGGCAAAAGGGAGAAAGAAGAGGCGCGTGTCTTGAAGAAGCGCAATATGAAGGTGTTGGGCGAGCTTCTGGAGTCTATGACATCCATCAATCATGCCACCACCTGGTCCGAAGCTCAGGTTATGCTCCTAGACAATGCCGCATTCAAAAACGATGTGACCCTTTTGGGCATGGACAAGGAGGATGCTCTAATTGTTTTCGAGGAGCACATACGCACGCTGGAAAAGGAAGAGGAGGAGGAACGCGAGCGGGAGAAGAAGCGAATGAAGCGACAGCAGCGCAAGAATCGAGACTCCTTTCTGGCACTCCTCGACTCCCTTCACGAAGAGGGCAAACTCACCTCCATGTCGCTGTGGGTGGAGCTGTATCCCATCATATCCGCGGACCTACGCTTCTCGGCCATGCTCGGTCAGAGCGGATCAACGCCTTTGGACCTGTTCAAGTTCTACGTGGAGAATCTGAAGGCTCGGTTCCATGACGAACGGAAAATCATACGAGAGATTCTCAAAGAAAAGGCATTTGTGGTGCAGGCCAAGACATCATTCGAGGACTTTGCCACGGTGGTGTGCGAGGATAAACGTTCGGCCAGCCTGGATGCAGGCAACGTGAAGCTAACCTATAATTCTCTGCTAGAAAAGGTATGGAAATGGTAAGGATTAGCTTAGAATTCGCAATACAAACCCTTTTTTTTATAGGCGGAGGCCATTGAAAAAGAGCGCATGAAGGAAGAGGTGCGACGACTGCGAAAACTGGAGAATGAAATTAAAAACGAATGGCTCGAGGCGAATGTGTCTGTGGCCGAGACCTATGACAGCGCCAAGAAGCTGGTGGAGCACTTGGAGGCATTTGCTGTTTACGAGAAGGAAATCGGTGTTGAGAAAATCTGGGAAGACTTCATTAAGGAAAGCGAAGATGCCTGCAGCCATCATCATTCCCGGTCGCGTAAATCGAAAAAGAATAAGAAGCACAAAAAGCGAGTGAGATCTACATCAAGATCGGACATTGAAAATGAACTGGTTGAGGTGGAAAAGTCAAAACGAAGGCGGTCCAAATCCCGTTCCGTAAGTAGTTTGAAAAATTCCGAAACCCTTAATGGTTCTTACTTCTGGATCTACAGCATTCACTGAGCTCCATTGGCAGCATCGAGAGCGAAAAGCTGCTGAAGAAGAAAAAGAAACGCAAGAACAAACTGCGGGGCGTAAGTCATACACACCAATCTTCCCGTTTTGGAATCTAATTTTTTGGAATTTGTTTTCAGTCGTCATGTGAGTCAGATTTAGGTGGGAATCTGTCGCCTAGCTTGGCGCTCCTGCATACCGATTCAAACTCGCATTCGCCAGCCAAGAAGAAGAAAAAGGAAAAGCGTTCCAAAAAAGACAAAGAAGGCAAACGACACAACAGACACAATCGTTCCACGACACCACTCAGTCCTGTCCAGTCCATGGATTCGGGAGGCTCACGTAACGAGGAACTAACGTTAAGCGACGGCGAACTGGAATCAAAGCGGGCAGCACTCCTGGCACAACTCAATGAGCAGCTGGACGAATGACTGCCGCCAGCGTGTACCATCATAGACAGCGTGTGGGAAAACTCCTAATTTTCTAATTCGGGTGCAGCTGTGGCTCTTCCAACGCAAGCTTAAAATCTTTAATGGTGCACCTGCATCTATCCTTGCCTTCTCGAGCCCCAGTCCTGGTTTCTGGCCCCAGCACAAGTCACACAGCAAACACGTAATGTAATTTCTTAGAAGCAATAAGTTTGTTTGTATAAAAAACAAACAAAAGCATTAGAGTGTACACAGAAATGTTTAATTTATATTTAATAGATTTTGGTCTGTGTCCCTCCAACAGAATAAAACAAAACGAAGAATTTAAGGAATAAGAATGATGATGTGGCCTACTCTCGAGGGATGTGTGAGTTAATAGCCTATTCTTCAGACGGGCATTCGTACTGCTTAGTCCCTTAGTCCATACGTAAAAGAAAACAAAATATTAATTTTATAAAAGTCCCAATTCTCCGTCGTCGATCATGACTGGCCCGTTCCATGATAAGACGTTTACATTTTGAGAGTTACCCAGACCAAACCAATTTTAAAGATAAAATTCCTAAAAGTATTCACCTGCAGCATGATAGGCGCGTGGACAATTTTTCTCGGCATATTTGGCATAGGCACAGGTTGACCCAATCTTAATTGGTTGCTTTTCCGATTGGCTGTTCCAGACATGCACCGCATACGAGTCTTTGGTGCGGGCCAAGGTCTCCTCCAGTTTATGTGGATTAAAGAAGTTCAGCCACTTATCAGAGGTCACAGCGTAAAAGGCGCCTCTACCAAACACCTTAAAACCCAAGCAGCGTTTGCGATTCGTCTGCATCACTGAGATATTCTTGGTCCCGCAAATCTGTTGGGCCACGCGTGTTATCACCTCTGGGCCATTCTGCCCCCAAACATTGCCATCGAAATTTGTCTGAAAGTCGTGCAGACAAGAGGCGGCAATCTGATGACCAAAGCCACTGGCTGCTAAGTTCATGATGCCAGCGGCAAGGAAAGTATCGGACTCGGCTCCTGTGTAATTTGGTGGTATATCCTCCATACTTCGAAGCACGACCACATCCATGTCCAGATACAGGCCGCCATAGCGAAATAGGGTCAAAAAACGCAGAAAATCAGAGATGTGAGAGACCACATATCTGGAAATATGAACATGTTATTGCATTTTGGGAGGGACATCTCTCAGTTCCAAATTACCGCGAGCGAAACAGATTACCCTCCCTGAGCCATTCTTCCATAGGTGTGCCTGCAGCATATCTCCAGAGATTTAGACGCCGCAAACGGACATTGCTATAGCTTAAGATGGCATCGAAAAGAGGCTGCTGGATGCTTCTATTCCCTACGTTGGGGTCAACAACAAGACTGTATTTTCGGTCAACGAACAAAACGTATACCTGGAAATTCGGATTATGGAGTGCAGCAGATTCGATAGCACACGATTGACGGGCGGTTAGCTTCAGGATATTAAGATGTTTGTTTTTGGTATCATAGGAGCTCGTTTCGTGGAAAAATATGCTCTGTCCGGGCGTGGGCCTGGGCTCCGCCAGTAGAACATCGTCTAGACGGATGCTCGCCAGTGGCTCGCTAGATGCCGCTGTCGGCTCTGGGTCCTCTGCAGCACCCACTGTCGAGTGTGGCACCGACTCTGCTTCTGCCCCATTTGGCCAATTGTATGTGAGTGTAATGATACCTATCAGAGTCACAATCAAAGTAATGAACAACAAACGGAGTATTCCGTTGGTAAAATACCGCAGAATCATGTTGAAGGTTTTATGAAAATTGGCCACTCCTGTATAGATTGATGGACTATCTTGCAATACCTTGCTTACTTTGAGTTCGATAAACAACTTCTTTCAAATTTGGACAACAAAGTAATTTAGAAAACTTATAAACTTGAGTTCAGAACATTTCTATTTGTCCAAGGTTCTTCCTTGAAGGCCAAAATAAATAGTAAAGGCATAATACAATATTCGTCTTTCTTTCAACAGCCTCCTTTGGGAAATACAATTTTAAATTAGTAGTTGAATCGGATTCATAGATGTGTCAATTGTCTTCTTACTGGCGATAATACTAAAAGATGTATAAAATTTATTTCAAAGGCTTATAATTTGAGCTATTCTGAAGCTTCGAATATTTATCGGGTTTTTCCCAAAATTCAAGAGAGTGACCATTTTCACTGAGTGTGTCAATAAGGTACCTTTTCGTTCGTCTGTTCTTTCTTCTCTTCTAATTCGAATGTTTATTGCCTTATTCGTTCGACGGTTCACATGGCCCCTTTCGTCCTGCCTACATTGTTCGCTGTAATACACACAAATATATCAAAGCATACTTGATTATGATTGCACTTTAAATGATATTGTTCACTCATTAGGGTACTGATAGGTAGGTGAAAAATATTTACCTCTTCTATGGTTCTATGGTTCCCCGTATGGGAATCAAAATAATCCTTAGCTGGCTAAACTAACATATTTCTATCTTAAACATAAAAAAAATAACAAAGTTATACATGAAACAGAAGAAAATCTATAAGCAACTCTCTGATGGCTCCATTCCCCTGGCTAAAGTCAAATCGCATTCTAGCTGGCAGCGCATTGTGCTGGCGAAGAGTCCTATAGAGTTCATTATTGCCATAGTTGGTCCCGTAAAGATCAACCGCAAAGGGTGCATGTCTCCTTAGGCTTCTGACAGGCGTACTGAAGATAACGATCTGAGCCGCAATGGTCGTTCGAACGGGTGAAAAAAGAGAGTATAAGGAACATCAATTTATTGATGAAACAATTTTAAAAATTCATAAAATTCTCCTAGAAGTATTCACCCGCCGCATGATAGGCTCGTGGGCAATTTTGTTCTGCCAATTTGGCATAGGCGCTGCTTGAACCAACCTTGATTGGCACCTTTTTCGATTGCTTGTTCCACACATGCACCACATACGAGTACTTGGTGCGGGCCATGGTCTCCTCCAGTTTTTCTGGCTCAAAAAGGTCGCGCCACTGACGGGAATGCACAGGGCAGAAGGCGCCTCGCCCATACACCTTCAAGCCCATGCAGCCTTTGCGATCATCCTGCATCAGTGCGATGTAATCAGTGCCGCAAAGCTGTTGGGCCACGCGTGTAATAACCCCTGGGCCATTATAAGCCCATATACTACCATTGAAGTTTTGCTGAAAGTCGCGCAGGCAGAACTCGGCAATCTCATGACCTAATCCAGTGGCAGCTAAGTTCATGATGCCAGCGGTAAGCATTTGATCGGACTCGGCTCCTGTGTAATTGGGTGGCACATCCTCCATTTTCTGCAGCACGACCACATCCAAGTCCAGATACAGGCCGCCATAGCGAAATAGGGTAAAAAAACGCAGAAAATCAGAGATGTGGGAGACCACATATCTGGAAATATGAACATGTTATTGCATTTTGGGAGGGACATCTCTCAGTTCCAAATTACCGCGAGCGAAACAGATTACCCTCCCTAAGCCATTCTTCCATGGGTGTGCCTGCAGCATATCTCCAGAGATTTAGACGCCGCAAATGGACATTGCTATAGCTTAAGATGGCATCGAAAAGAGGCTGCTGGCTGCTGCTGTACTGCCCGTTGGGGGTTGCCCGGTATTTTGGGTCGGCGAACAAAACGAACACTTGGAAATTCGGATTATGGAGTGCAGCAGATTCGATAGCGCAGGCTTGTCGGGCTGTAAGCTTCAGTATATTAAGACGTTTGTTTTTGACATCATAGGAGCTCGTTTCGTGAAAGAATATGCTCTGTCCGGGCGTGGGCCTGGGCTCCGCCAGTAGAGCATCATCGAGGCAAATGCTCTCCTCGACTGCCGGCTGTGGGACCTCTGCATTTACAAGTATGAAAATCAGAGCCACGAAGAGTAAAAGTCTTCCGTTACGCAAATGAGGCGACATTCGTGGCAGGGCGAGAGTAGGCCAACTGGCTAACAATAAGATACTAAAATTTTGGCATTGGTGCAAGGAAAATGTTACTAACTGACTGACTTTTGACATTAGATAATGAAATATACAACCATTATGGTAAACTTCTCTTCCTTAAACGTAAAGAACACTACTCTTAAAATAATACAATAAAGGATTTGTCTTACCTTTCACAGCCTTCTTGGTGAAGGACTATGAGTAACTGATATATTAAATAGCTCATCCGGCAAACTAGTATGGAGTGGGGGTTGGCATTGGGAGCATGGTATGGTAGTAGCCCAAAGTAGCTTCAAAGTCTCTTTGATATAGCAACCAAAGATTGGAATAGATGGGGGATCATTCGTGAGATCATCGGATCATTCGGGGGAGAGCTTTAGATCTTCTTCCTGCATTCAGACTCCTTCTATCGATCTCTTACACTTAGGATATTTCCAAAGATAAAAAAATTTATATTCCCTTTTCCTATAGCCTTTGCTTTTTTATTTTTATAAGATCCTATGTATTTCTATATGGAATATCGCTGATGACAATTAGAGTTCCATTTGCTAAAAAACTCCAAATTTTTCAACCCATTAATTTTTACCATTTTCCCCTTACAGAAAAGCAGCTGCTGACGCTCTCACCTACACACAGGATCGTAAATGGCACACGATCGAAACAGAGAGGATTGGGGGAAGGATCCAAAAACTCTCGTACCATATGAAGCATTAAGGCGCTATAAGTGCCACCGGGGGTCTGTTGTTGTGGAACTCCAATTCCACAATTCACGCGGTTGCTGAGGGTCGAGACAAAGTGAGGAGATCCTGGCAGAAGGAAGAAGATCCTATCAGCTGATTGCTGAGTGTTTTAGCATTGTCGCCGAAATGATTTAAATCGAATATCGAACTGTCACAAGAGATCCAACGAAGAAATTAAAAATAAAGGAAGTTTTGTGGGGAATCAGCTCCATCGTTTTCCACCATTAAATATGGAAGGGCATACAAATCTCATTAGTTACTATTTTTAATGACATTCTTGAAGCACAAATGGAAAATTACTTTATATTGTAGAAGATTAAACTAAAACTTGAACTCCTTGTACTTCTTTGTGGCCTTTGCCGGATCCGTTTGCTGTCGCTTGCGCTTCGATTTCTGACGTGCCACATGTTCGGCTAACATATCTGATAGATCCTCCTTCTGCAGATGATTCTGTTGCTCGCGCATCTGTTGCTCGTATCGCTGGGCCATGGCATCATTGTCCATGTCCAATTCGCTGGGATCTAGGGCCAATTCCACTATGCCCTCACGATCCGTAGTGGTCCGAGCGGGAGGCTGTTTGTTGGCCGCATTACCACCACTAACGTCATAGACGTGCGTAGATCCCATCATGGAAGCGCCTATGCGGTCTGTGCGCTTCTCCGGCAGCACTTGATACAGCACGGGGGTTTCATTGCTAATCGAAAGGAAGAATATTATGAGATTAGTGAAGAGTCTGGTCTGGTTCTGGTCCAGCAGGATATTATCACTTACTCCTCCATTTCAGCTTCAATTTTCTTTTTACGTAGTTCAATGTTTTCGGGCGTCTCCATGCCGGCTGGCACACTGGTAAGCCCTGAAGGTGTCACAAGACCCTCGACTGGGGTAACAAGACCAGTTTCATCCTGCTGATCGCCGAGATCTTCACCATCTTCCTCCTCTTCTTCGGAGGACTCTTCAGATTCTGATTCCAGTTCGCCCCATTGGTTGCGCTCAATGTCAGCTTCATCGATGCCGTTCTAGAAGTGTTTAGGATTTCAAGATTAGATCAATACAAAAAAATGGAGAAAGGTTTCAATACTAACATCCAAGTCCAATATACTGGTACCAAATACATCACCATACAAGGGCTTTCCATTCTCATCGACAGGTGGTTTACCCCAGCCGCCTGCATGATAGCCAAACGATGTCCCCTCTGGAATGGGAGCATTGAGTCCAGGTATTTTCAGATTCGGATAGGACGGCGGCGGTCCGTATCGCTGCTGTGCTATCAACCATGGCGGTGGAATCTTGTGCGAGTTCGGTCCCACCGGCATGCCCAGAGCAATGCGCAGCTCTTCGGATAGATCGCCCGGTTTCTTCTCCTTTAGTCGTGTCTCAAATTCCTTGCCCTCGTAGTAGAGGTCGCCATGGATGGTCATGCGGGGTTTTGTTTGCCACTTAAAGAAGGCATCGTGAAGTTTTTGGTAATCAATGTCGATCTTGCCCATCTTTGGGCGGACACGTTCACGCATCTTTGCCTTCAGCGTCTTGGCATCTTCGCGCTCTTGTAGTGATTCTCGCATCTCCATGATGCCCGTCTTCTTGATAAAGGCTGGTAAATCGAATGGTGGCTTCTCGATGCCACGTTTCCCCTGAAGATATTTCCGCTTGAAGCACCAATGCCGAGGCACTTGCACTGTATTTCGGTAGGCCTTCAATTGGACCAGTAACTTGGGATCACGAGCCGTCACGTCGTGCATCTCAACGACATCGGGACGGGAAACTAATTGCTTAAGCTCCGCCACACTGAGACGCGTCAATTTCTTAAGCTTTCTTTTGGATAATTTCTCTTTGTCTTCCTTTGCGTCATCATCGTCGTCGCCATCATCGTCATCGTCGTCTTGCAGCTTGTCTGCGGCCTTTTTAGCCTTAGCCACGGTCTCCGAATCTAGGGCCAATTTGTCCTTTTCCACAGGCTTGGGTTTATTTTCCAACTTAAAGAGTTCAAAAACTCTGTAGAACTGGCGATACATGGGCGCCAGATCTGCGATGGTTATCTTCTCGGGCACATACCTATAAACAAATATAATTTAATTAGTTCCGGTAATATTTCAATCGAAAAAATCCACAACATACTCAATTGTTACGTCAAGTTTGCTGCCCTCCGCGATCTTCTTTTCTTTTTCTTTCTCATCGCTGCGATCCTTCTTTTTCCTGCTTCGGCTGTCTCTATGCTTGTCCTTTCTACTATCCTTGTCTGGCTTCTCCTGCTCTTCGTCACTGGCCGGAGCTTTAGCCTCCTCGGCCAATGGCTCTGTGGCCTCCTGATCTCCTCCTGCCTCATCTACGTGGGCCAACTGTTGTTGTCTCTCGTACTCCAGAAGCTGGCGTATTTTCCTATTCTGCTTCTTGCGGCGTTTCTTTTTTTTGTTCTTCTCCGCTTTGCTTTGCTTTCCCGTTTTATCACCTCCTATGCCGTTCACCTGGTTCACATCATCATCATCACTGTCCTCCCCCACATCGGCGTCATCGCCGTCCTGAAGGGCTCCCCCGCTGTTACCCAGGGAATCAGCATCCACGTCGAATTCGGCCACTCGTTGGTCTTTCAGGGCAAGCACGTCCTCCAGAGCCTTGGGCAAAACCAATTCAGCGGCCGGTTTCTCACCATCAACACTGTCCTCAGCAGCGTCGCCGGGTGCATCCACTTCACTGCCATTACCATTCCCATTGATCGCTGTCACTGCATTGTCGTCATGTTGTTGGTCGAGGCGGATGGACATCAGTGGCGCTGGCTGGTCGCCCTAATTGAGGAAACATTTATTGAGGGCATCTGTTTATGACAACAAACTCACTTCGTTGATCAATTGGTCCGCCATAAATTAAACAAATTTATCAGGCAAAATATTTCCTGCGAAAAAACAAGTTTTGGAGATGTGCGACACCAGGGTTGCAGCCAATGCAATCGATAGCCGCTATTTACTGGCACAATGCGTCCACGAATATCGATTGACAAACCAAAAAAAGCGTGCTTGCCAGCTGACGGAGGAATTGAATTTATAGGTAAATGTTTATAAATAAATATGCAACCATTTTTATTGTCTACGTTCTATTACAGTTCCGCGTTTGAAGGCCTTTACCATTGTCAGACAGAAAGAACCCAAAACGGGTGCCTCAAGCGTTTTAAAATGTTCAAATTCAATTTTGAAGTAGAAACTGAAGTAGAGCCAGAAGAAGCAGTTAAGAGTCCATTTACAGAGAATAGCGAACACAAAACTGAGCAGGAGGATTTAGGAATTGTCAAGGATATTGTGTGGTACGAGGCAGAACAAATTAAACCGACTAAAGCCGCGTTATCTCGCCTGGATCTGTACGAACTCAATGCCAAGGATCTGAAGGTAGGCAATACGGAAATACGGCATCTCATAGCCGGGTTTCTACTTGAGGACATAAAAAACCATGGAGATCTGGAGAGTCGCGACATTAAGAAGTCTGAGGAAAGTCATTCGGATTTAATAGCCGGAGTCTATGAAGGTGGTGCGAAAATATGGGAATGTACGGACGATCTATTGCTATATTTATCGGAGAACTATGACGACAGTTACTGGAAAGGCAAGAGAGTCCTGGACCTGGGATGTGGCTCTGGATTGTTGGGAATATATGCCCTACAATCTGGTGCAAAAGTTGACTTTCAAGACTATGTAAGTAAAACAAAAAAAAAAACAGCAACAGCAACTTCCACGAAATCATGTCATTTGATATCTTTAGAACAAGGATGTTTTGGAACAAATAACAATACCAAATGTTATGCTAAATGTGCAGTTGGATCTTTCGGATGATAACAAATTAGAATTTTTAGAGGAAAACACGAGTTTCTATTCCGGTGACTGGTCAAATTTTGCTCTTCTCACGTTGGACACAGAAAAGTACGATATGATCCTGACATCGGAGACAATATACAACATAGAGAATCAACAGAAGCTGTTGGACACCTTTAACAGTCGCCTGAGAGGCGATGGCATTGTTTTAGTTTCTGGAAAATCGCATTACTTTGGTGTGGGCGGTGGCCTTGAGCAGTTCGTAGATGTTATTAACAAGGGAAAAGCTTTTGAAAGCAAAAATGTGTGGACGGCGGACGAAAATCTAAAGCGGGGCATTTTAAAAATAAAATTTAAATAGTACCATAGTACCAACTATCGAAACAATCGTGACAGCGGATAGCGATTTATTTAACATGAATTACAGGGTGACCCGGGTGCAGACGATTTGTTGTTTTTGTTTACCAACTGTGTGAGTATTTTTCGCCGTCGATCAGATAAAAACATTAAAATGCTTCCCACAGGGAAGCTTATGTTCACTTGTACACTTAGATTCAGACTGCCAATTGGTCGTGAATTAATCTTATCTAAACTGTTTCTGTACACGCTGCCTGGACGCTGCCATTCTTGACGTTCAATCGCCGGTCTTTTTCGCCTAATCGATGTTCGTCATGTCTGCTGCTGATTTCATTGCAGCGGCGAGGAAAGCAGAGTCTGACGAAGCCCAACCCAAGAGGACTCTTTGCTGTTGCGAATATATTTCTCAAGCCAACAGCCAGAAGTCTCATCTCCTGGGATGCTGTTGTAATTGCGAGGACTTTGACTTGGTATGCACACGGTATGCAGACGGACCCCTTTAAACCACATTGAATTCTGTACAATGATCGTTTTGTGTTGATCGGATGGATCTGTAGATTAGTCACGTGCAGGCGCATTGATCGACGCAATATAGACGGCATGCTGATTGCTTTCCAAGACCGCCTGCGCCTGCCATGGCGCGGCGGGGCCAAACGGATTTCGCCGGCCGCTGTTGCCCCAGCCTTCATAATTCCGCTCATGCTGGGACTGGCCACCTTGAACTCCAAGACTGCTATAGTTCTCATGCTGACCATGGTGGGCTTCTCCATTTGGGGTCTTCAGCTGGCCAAGAAAACGGCCACACGGACCAATTTCTTTCTTAGCTGGACTGTGTTCTCCGTCTTTTACATGATCGTCATATTTGAGTGTCAGGTGCCATTGCTTGAGCTTGTGCCGGAGGAGAACTATTTCCTTATGTTTTTCACCTGTGCGGGCACATATTGTTTATATCGCACGCACCGCCTGGCTCCACTCAATCTAGTTTCGGCTCAGTATGGCACCACACCCAAGGACGAGCTACCCGGCATTGCAGAAGCATCAAGCGGCGAAGAGCAGGCGGAGGCGCAAACCACACTCCAGATGGAAAGCGTACTAGACCTGAACGATGAGGACGTCGTAGACATAGACACAGCGGAGCGTGCGGGTCTGTTGCATGGACAACCGAACATCTGTGAGAGTTGTCGGAAGGTGACGCCCAGACGGGCCTACCATTGCCAAGTGTGCGGCACGTGTGTAAAGAGGCGTTCCCATCACAGCTACTGGCTCAACTGCTGCATTGGCGAGCGCAATCATAGCTGGTATATATCAGGCCTATTCACATCCCTGGTCGCTTTGATATTGGGCGCTAATTTGACCCTAACTTCGATATGTCATCCCTTTCTGGTGTTGCGTCCATTCGGTTATGCCGTGCTCCTACCGGACGATTGCAGCGAAGTCTTCGAGAGTTTCGAGTGAGTACAGGACACATCTATGTAAACAATGACTATAGCTCTTTCCACAGATTGGGCATATCCTTTGTGGTGGCTTGCTATAGCCTACTCATTGCGAATTATATAACCTTCCTGCTGGCACGCCAGGCATTCTTGTGGTGGAATGATACCACTCTCCACGAATATAAACGCGCAGCCAACGCAGCAGCTGCCAATCGCAGTCGCATCTGGAGCAACTGGCGTGCCATTCTAAAGTGATCCAATTACCAAACCAAACAAAGCACAAAACTTATCGCCCAAATACTATAGTATTTCCACACACTCTCTCAATGTTCTTGGTAGTTGTAGTAGTAGTAGTGCTTTTAAGGCTCTTAAATCAAATATCCAAATCTATTCAACATAAATATAATTAAAAAACTAAAATTAAACTACCATAAACTATCCTCTCGGGGCTTGTAGTCTGGCAACAGCTCCCATATTTTCATGCGCCAGCGCTGGCGTCGCTCCTCCGTTTCCTTTTCTATTTTCAGTATCTGAGGTAGACGTTGCCAGCAGTCCAGAACCTTCCATTTCAGGTGCCTAGAAATGCAAACAATATAAAAGTTCCCTGAGGACTTTAAACACAGGAGGTTGGACATACCACTCGTGGTGGGAGATAGCCTGCTTCATCTTAGTGTCCTCAGCCATTCGACAGTGCGTGGTGTACTTGAGCCATCGGTCAAACCAGTGTTCGACGGTACGAAGAGCATGCCAGTCGATGGCCACCAGAATTTTGCTTTTTTCATTCTGCACGTACGCTATCCAGACATTGAGTGCGCGTCTCTTTAGAATGCGCTGCCAGCACTGCTCTGCCCGCACCATCTTCTCGCGCTGCCTGAATGCCGTGTACCCGCGCCAGAACTGGAAGGCATTCTTCTTGTACAATTGTCGTCGGAATTCCTCGGACTTGACCATATTCTCCCGCTTACGTTGCAGCAAACGCTTAAAGGCCGCCATGCCCACGCGGCGCAGCAACAGGCGGCGACTGAACTCTGTGGCCTTTCGTGTGTTCTCGATAAAACGCTGACGCTCACGCTCCTTCAACACCTTGGCCATTTTCTCTTGACGGCGTTTCTCCTTCAGTACCTCGATCCTCAGGCGTTTGGCCTCTTCGTCCTCTTGGCGCTGCAATGGGAATGTACAAGTATATAAGCAATATATGCTATAATTATTAAAGATTCATCCTACCTTGGCCTCCTCCAAGGCATGCTTGGTGGCCTCCCGCTCGGCCTCGGCCTGTGCTCGGCGCTGGCGTGCCTGCTCATGTCGCACACTCCTCTCCACGGCCCGTTCCTGCATGTGCTGCAAGAATCGGGGCTGCAGCAATGCCTTGCCCTGCAGCCTGGCCATTGCTTCATCATCGGCATCGCGGAGACTGCCAATCAACTGAAGGCACTTGGCCTTGGCCTTTGCCTTGGGATCGCCGCATCGAATGACTGTCTTCAGCTCCTGCTTTAGATCCTCGCGTGCCTCTTTGGCCTCGTCGCTGAGTTTGCTTAGCTTCAGCTGCATGATGAGACGTTCCTGACGCTCCAACTTGATCCTCTGCAGGTCAATGATATCCTGTTGCACCTTCAATCTTTTGGACAAATGAGATAAACCATTGATTGAAAGAGCAATAAGTGGAGGTCATACTTATTCTTGAACTGCTTGGCCATCTTGATAGCCTCCTGGCGCTGTTCCAGCGACTGCTGAGTGACCTTGTTGACCTCGCTGGACGTGTCCGCCTGCTGGGCCGTGCGTATTCGCTTTTTCTCCATCCGCACCTTGTCCAGAAAGGCGTTGATCTTTTGTACGCGATTATCTCGCGCTTGGCTCGCATGTCCCTGCTCTCGCTCGATCTTCTCAAGGGTTGTATAGTGTATCCACTTGAGGAAATATTTGCGCATCAGCACGATCTGTGTGACGGCCCTGGCCTGGAACAGTTGCTCGATTATCTTCTGCTTCTCATGGGTTGCGGCCAGGTCGGTCTCATCTTCACTGGCACTGGACGCCTCTTGGGTGGGCTCTGGTTGCTTCGGCTTAACCACCACCAGCACTTTGGGAAGCTCTATGCGGCGGATGAGTAAGGGTTCTAGCTCTGGTTCAGGCTCAGATTCCTCCACAGTTGCTATGGGAATGGGTGTAGGTGTCTTCTTCGGCGGCAGTTGGAACTGTACATGCTTCGTGGGTACCGCCAAGTCCTTTTCCTTTTCTTTTTGTTCTTCTGCCGCTTCCATTTGCAGTTCGTATAATGCCTCCTCAGCCAGATCGGATATGACCGAGTCAATGCCATCGCTTGTATTGGAGCAGGTGGAGGGTTCCCTCTGCAGTTTTGGTGGCGGCTGCTCTAACTGCTGCTCTAACTGCTGCTCCTGCAACTCTTCCTCGTGGCGTATTGTGCGAACGTGGAGCATCTGACGCTCGGCAGCAGCTCGCATTGGTTTGAAGAACTCCTCGGTGGAGGTCAGGGGACTTGGTGTACGGCAGCGCAGGAGAAGCTCCTTACTCTGATCCACATGAATTTGTTTGGCGAAATTTCGATACTCCAGGGAGTCCATGCACAAGGGTTTTACTTGCTCCACCCTAAAGTCGGGCAGTTCCTCGACCAGAGCCTCTTGCTCTAGCCACTCGTGGTCCACATCCGCCTCCCGTTCGGCCCCCAGCTCGTGGAGCAGGCTTGCGGTGGCCACACTCTTTGTGGTCGAGCATATCTGTGCCACCTGGCCCAAGGCCTGGACAGGAGTGCTATAGAAATCATCAATGTGCTGGGCGGCATGGGTCAAACTCTGCATCAGGGGACCGTTGTTCAGTTTGAAATCCGGCTTGGTGGGCGGCACTCGAATGGCCTTGTTCCTCTGGGGGTGCTGCCTGGCCAGCTGCTGGCGAAACTTTTGCAACTGATTGTTGATATAGCGCTGCTCCACCTCCAGATTGTGAGCCTTGGTGGACTCTAATGAGCTGCCATGGGCCAGGGTAGCTAGCGGCAGCTTGTGCGGTATTTTCTGAAACTGAAATATTCGAAAAAGAGACTCATTACTCTCCGGTATTCTATTATATGGAGAAGCATCCGTCTCACCATCTCATGGCGCATGTCCATGATCACACTGGGATTCAATTGCTTTCCCTGTTCGCCCTCTATCAGCAGTTTCTCGTGCCGCTTGCCCACGTAGTCCACTTCGATGAAACGACGCACTGCATCTGTCTTCAGGCCCAAAGAATTCGCATTTAGATGACGCTTGCGTATGCGATCCCAGCGTGTATCCTTGGACTTGGACTTTTCGCGACGTTTTGCATGAGACATCTTTTATTGAAATGTGAATTTTTATATATTTTCACAAAGTATAAATTTTCAGTTTTCTTTAGTTCGAATATGAAATGTGAAATAAAATTGATAGACAGGGTAAACAAGTTTCAAAAGTTGCCTTGGAAACAAGAAATTCTAACGGCCGGTTCGGCTGTCCCCATAACAATCGTTGGACCTATAAAAGTAATAACAATTGAATTGCATTCGAAGCACAGCATGATCCATTTTAATTAATAAAAAAAGTGTTCACATAAATGCCATAAATAGTAGATAAGTCGATAAGATAAACAAAAGATTTTGAGGACTTTGCAAGCTTAGTTTTAGCAGTTAATAATCATAACGGGGCGCGGATAGGTATCCGGTTAACCGGCAGCTGGATCCTTCTTGCTCTTTTCCTTCTTTCCCTTCTGTTTCTCGGCCGCGGCCAGCTCCAGATCGATGGGAGCGGGCTTGACAAACGGAATCTCATCTTGGAACTTAGCCGGCATGTATTTCTTGAGTGGTTCCGGCACCTTGATGCCCGTCTCTGTCTGATGCGTTTCCAGAATGGCGCAAATGACACGTGTGGCAGCGCACATTGTCGCATTCAACATGTGTACGTAGTCCACGGCGGCGTTCATCTTCTTGGTTTGGCCAAAGCGAACCAGCAGACGACGCGCCTGGTAGTCCAGGCAATTGGAGCAGGAGACGAGCTCTCTGTAGGCACCGCTGCCGCCAAACCAGGCCTCCAGATCTAACTTCTTGGAGGCGGCATGATTGAGGGCACCGGACACTATATTCACAACGCGATATGGAATACCCAGGGACTGACAGAACTGTTCGGCATTGCCAATCATCTCGTCCATCATCTCCCAGGATTTGTTGTCGTGTGGGGAAGTGAGCACAAACTGTTCGACCTTCTCAAACTGATGCACGCGGAATATGCCGCGAGTGTCGCGACCATGGGAGCCTACCTCCTGACGGAAACACGTGGACAAGCCGGCATATTTGATGGGTAGCGAAGCCTCCGGGAGCCATTCGTCGCGATGATAGGCGGCAATGGGCTGCTCAGAGGTGGCAATCAGATACTTCTCGTCGGTGCCAGCCTCCTCAGCTTTCTCGCTTCCCTTGCCAACCACCTTGTAGAGCTCCTCGTCGAACTGCGAGAGCTGGGCCACCTCTTGCATCACCTCCTTGCGCATAAAGAAGGGCGTATATAGGGGAACATAGTCCTTAGCGTACAGCGAGTGCAGGGCATGTTGAATGAGCGCCTGCTCAAGAAAGACAGCGGCACCGGTGAGGAAATAGCCGCGTCCCCCAGATACCACAGATCCTTTCTCGGCATTCATGCCATCAATCATTACAATCAGATCCACATGCGAGTACTTGCCACGCTTTTCGCAATCGCCAAAGGTCCTCTCGACGCGGTTCTCCTCTTCATCGTTGGACACAGGGACCGAATCGTGCAGGTGATTGCCGACCTCTCGTAAAGAGGTGTTTCTGGTCTGCTCCGCCAGCTCCAGGGACTTTTGGTTCTCCGTCATGGCATCGTCAATGAGCACGCGCAGCTGCTTGATCTGGTTGACCGTCAGCGGCTGAAGAGTTTCGGGAACAATCTCAGTTAGGCTTGTGGTTACCGCGGCAGGCAGCTCCTCGCTCATGGCACCCACTGGCTCCTTCTTCTTCATCTTCTCGCCAATCACCTTGCTGCACACATTCTTCACCTTGTTCAAGTTGTCGGCCCGATGACGGCACTGACGCCACTCGGTGTCTTTCTCAATCACAGTCTCCACCAGGGCTACATCTTTGAAGCGCTTCTTCTGGTTGTCGCGCACGGCATTGGGATTGCCGCCCTTGTCGCTGCGAAACAGATCCAAATCCAGCACCATATCTGATATGCTTTAACTTAGTTAGTTTTTCGATTCGGTCAGATTTTTGTCGGCGTTTTCACAACGTGGCTGAGTTTTTGCGTCAGCTGTGCAGTGCTGCAAAGTTCCCAAAACCGCGCACGCAAGCACTAAGTTGCAGAAGGTGACGCAAAGATTTCTTAAAATGATTTAATATACCTGAAACTGATATTGGCAATTAATGTTTTTACTTTATTTCCGACAGAATTGGAAAGTAATTAGTTGTCAAATGTTTTCGTTTTCCAAATTTCCAAATTAATTCTTTGCGTCACCTTTTTACAAATAGTGCAGGCGAACAGCTGTTCAACAACAGTCCAATAAAAAAAGAATCAACAAAAAGCCACTAATCAGAATCCAACCCAGTTCAACCTCCAATATGGACTTTATTGAGCAGGAAGTTAGTGATTTTCGATCTAGCTGTGAGAAGAAAGTGCCGCATAGTAGAATCATCATTTGTTCCAGCTCCCTGATAAGAGTTGACATCTATCCTGAACGACCAAATCGCTTGATGACTGTCTGCTTGCGGTTCCCTGAGGATTACCCAAAGAGTACACCCATTCTGGTCGAATTAAAGAGTCGGGCGTACTCGGAAAGGCTTCTCACCGAGCTGACCCGCCTAATTGATGACCATGCTCGGGATTATTTGGGAAAACCGCATGCTCTGCTGGTCGTGTCATTTGCCCAGCAATATCTATCGGATAATCCCTTGTGCGTGTGCCTCGACGAAATAAAGCAGTTGAGGGTGGATATCAAGACTCGAGTGGTCTGTCCCGAGCTCGCCGATGGAGAGTCTCCTCATGTGGAGAGTCAACTAAAGTTGCGGCAGAAGAACAACAGCGTCGAGTTGATAGCCAGAGGCGGGAAATATACCTACAGGGTTACGGCAGTCGTCCCCGACAGCTATCCTGTGCAATGTGTGGAGCTGAAAGGCCAGGAATCTAATTTGCCGGCAGTTCTCGTTCGCTACCTCAACGGACAGTCCAGGGAGATCGCCCGACAGTGTGTGGAACCTCCGCATCGCCTAAGCAAAGATGAGTTGGCCAACTTTCGCCCAGCCAAGAGCATGTATCGTTCACTAAAGTTCTGCCTGGAGGCCACCCGGGACTTTCATGTTGAACGTTGTCCCATTTGTGATAGCACTGTTTTGCCCAACAATCCGGCGGATGTTGAGCTGGAGGAAAATGCCGATTCCTACATCGAACGTGTGTACTGTGGTCACGTGTTTCATCAAGGCTGCCTTAAGCAATACCTGGCCGAGCCTCCATTCCCCCGAGGTGGGAAACTCTGTCCCGCCAAGCGACGCCACCCTAGATCTGATGCCCAAACCTACATGGGCAGCAGGGCGGGTTCGGTTCAGGGCGTTGCAGAGTCAGCAGCCAGCTCTAGGCATTTGGATAATGCTGTGTGTGGCATTAAGTTGGCCCACGATCGTTGGGTGGTTAACGTCAAAACGGCCGAGGCACGCTGGGCACAGAAACAGGCACGCCAGCGTGAGCTGGAGGAGGTGGTGGATTTTCTACAATAAACAAAAGATCAGCTAGAGTGCGTTGTTGAATTTGTATAGCTATGTATTTTGTGATGTCTTATCGAATAGGCTTATATTACTAGAAATGGAATAAATAAAATGATTATGAAGTGCGACTAGGTTGGTTAATTTTTTGAAATTATAAACTCTGTTTATAGAATGCCGAAGAAGTCAAAGAGTCGAGCCTTAGTATTAAGCTGAAATTCAAAAGTCTGTGATAATTTCATCATCCTCGTACCGCTTGATGGGATCTCCCTTGATTAGCGATGATATCAGGCTATGGACAGAAAGATAAACCAAATCGTTAGCTGTTACAAACTGAATGTCGAAATTTGTACTTACCAATACAACCCCACAAAGAACATGACAAAGTAGTAGCCCAAATAGATCATGCAGTTCCTTAAATGCACCTTTAACAATCCACGACTATGTATATCCACGGGGTCGTAGACGCCTAAACTATCCCGCCGCTGACGATGCAGCTCGTAAAATAGCCAAATGACCATGGGCAGATTTAGCAAAAACATTATCCAGTGTCCGCCCAGCAAGAGAAGGCCGCAAAGCAGGGCGTGGGAGCCAAATTTAGGTATTACCCAGAAATTTAGCCGTCGACAACACTCCTGGGCGTTCAAATAGTCGCACTCCAGGTCCGCCAATGTCAGAACCTGTATGAAATTGTTTGTTAATATTTTTCCATATATGAACATATAGATATTCAGCTAACATAATAGATTAGCAGCAGAAGTATGGCCCCATAGACCAGCAGGGTGATGCAGAAGATGGCTGTTTCGGGCAGAAACATAATTGCACTAAAGATTCACTTTTTCACTTATAAATAAAACTATTTATTTGTTTTTATTAAGGGGCAGTGTGACCGTCCGACCGTCAGAAATATACCGGAACATACGTCTCATATGAAAAATATACCGTAAATATACCAGTATAATTTTTGGTATTTTTTGGTATTTTAAAAATTACAAAATAATCAATAACGTAATCAATATCGATAATTTTATAATCATCGATATAAACCATCGATAGGAAACCATCGGTATAATTTTTTAATCAATAACAAAATCGATATTGAGAAACTGCCACCACCAGCGATTTCAGCTTTCACGACCTATCGAAGCACTGCCATCTCAAATGGATTTGTGGGGAGATTTTCCGTGGCGGCCATTTTGAAGACCAGCGGCGCCCTTTGGCGCAGTTGTGGCCTACTATTCCGCGCTGCCTCAGCCCCCAGACCACCCCGGAGCAACAATCCGACCACAGAGAAGACCCACACTGGCTACCGGCAACAACATTTTCCTAAAGCCAGCTGAGCAGTCAATGTGGCCGGCGCTGCCCTAGCCAAGCTCATCCAACTGGCATCCGCCCACACGAACCTGAAGCGCGTGACCCTGGAGTTGGGCGGAAAGTCCCCCAACATTATCCTTTCTGACTCTATCCGTGGAGACGGCCCAATTCGGCCTCTTCTTCAACATGGGCCAGTGCTGCTGTGCCGGCTCTCGCACCTTTGTGGAGGATAAGATCTACGACGAGTTCGTGGAGCGCAGTGCAGAGCGTGCCAAGAAGAGGACCGTGGGCAATCCCTTAGATCTGAACACCGAACAGGATCCCCAGATCAACCAGGAGCAGATGGATAAGATCCTTGGCATGATACAGCAGGGCGCCAAGCTGGTGGCCGGCGGTAGCCGTCCCAAAGGCCTTCCCGGCTACTTTGTCCAGCCAACGGTGTTCGCCGATGTCCGAGACAACATGCCCATTGCCCGCGAGAAGATATTCGGGCCCGTCCAGCAGCTGATTCGATTCAAGAAGCTCGACGGGGTCATCGAACGTGCCAACAACTCGGAGTACGTCCTTGCCGCCGTCTATCCACCGTATCTTTATACCGCGTGACCAATTTCTTCATATGGACTTCGTCCCACAGGACCGGGAAATAGTTTGCGACTGCAGCGACTTCATATTGGCCCTGCACCTGTCCGATATTACGCCGCACACATTTTGGGCTAAGCCCAGGTTGAAAATTGAAGGGACTACGACTTTTAGTCCTTCATATATCTCATTGCTGCCCAAAACGTGCACTTCTGTAGGGACCACCTGCAGGTACAGAAACTTGAATTTTGTGCCGTCCATATTTGCAGCTGCAATGGCCAAAGATTTCCAGCGGCTGAGGAGCACCTGTAAATATACTACTTAATACGATATAAAGAGACAGTTAAAAGGGAACTTACGTTGGGTACGCGCTTGAAATGAAACTCATCGAAAATGAGGACAAAAGGCTGCTCCCCGAAAAATTGCAAGTTTGACACCATGTTGATAAGCCCACAGTTCAGCTCTATCAAGTGGGACTGCCGCTCCACGTATCTGATGGCTCGCCGCACTTCGCGTACACGGACAGCCAATAGCGGGTGGCGTGTGAAAACCTCTTCCAAATTCATTTTACACCCGATTTAAGTGAACGCGGTCGCAGTCTAGTTGGAAATGGCGACAGTCAAAGTGTAGGTGTTCGTGTGGTCCAATCCCGAGGCGGCTCACAGTGGGCCAAAAAGGGTCAATCCTGTCCCGTTCTTTCCATGGGTCTTTTGTTTTGTTTCCAACAATATATATAATATTATATATATAATATATATTTTATCAAACTATAATATTATTTGTATTGTTATATATTATTATTACAGTTCACCGCAATAATGATCTTGGTTCTCCGCGATAATGAGCTTAAGCTTAAGCTGATAAAAATAACAATAAACAATTGAACGCTGATAATTATTTAAACAATAAGTTTGAGTGGAGTTTAGTGGAATATTGTTGTATTCTAAATGAAAATTGCATCTTAAACTCCACTCGAATTGAATTTTAGCTTGCCCATGTAATGCTGCTCTGTAATGTTACAGACCTACCCACATAATTTTATACGATTTATGAATCAATTTTTTACTTAACTGGCTTACTCTAAATACTTGCTTTTATTTTAGCGAAAAGTTCAAACAAAAAAAGGATTTAGCGAAATAGGTCACACAAAAAAACGAAAGAGGATAGTCGTTCATATTGCTCAATTTTTATATTCCGTTGAATAATTCTGGCTAACTAAAACCCTTAGTTCTGCTCACATAATTTTAGGCCATTGATGAATAAATTTTCTACAAGATTAACTGATAGCCGGAACGCATCCGGCGGTAACATGGTTTTATTTTAAAAACACCTGTCATCCGATTAAGCCAAGCTGAAACAAACCAGAAAGAGCGATTATTTTTACCAGGAATTTTTATTCATCTCAAATTCGAGCGCGATCTCTAGTAAAGTAATCAGTGCAAATGGATAAACTGTCATTGCCGAAATCTAATTGAAAAGTATTGTAAAATGGGGAGACGAAGATTTCTGCTGCTGGCAAGTTGCTTATACTATTGGTATCCGTAGACCATCTGGTGGATTTCCACATCTCTGAGCATCGTTAGGCGGTCGCCGTAACCGCTCTGCAGGAGTTGGTACTCCAGCTCATCGTCAACGGTTAGCACCTGGTGGAGGGGCAAAAATAGATGATTATCGGTGCGCTCGTACAGCTTGCGTGCATTCCAGCGAAAGAGTTCCACTTCTTTGATAAATTTCGAATGCTTCTTGAGAAACCGCTTCTTTACGTTTCCGGAATGAGAAAGATTGAGAAGGTTACGTTCCTCTACTAAGACATTAAATGCTTTCAGTAGACGCATCATAATGAAGCGACGATAGCGTCGCTTTACTTCCGAGATGGGTGTGTCGTTCTTCTCCTGCTCCCTGTCTATCTTTTTCGTGTAACTCCAAAACGTCATGAATAGGATGAGTGACACTTTAAAAGTCACAATGTAGAGCAAAGCAAACATGGGGCCCACTTTCGGGTCGGTTAGCTGCTTCTTCCACCACAGCAGATCGCAGTTGCTCTTCACGTAGCTATAGTCCAGAATCCCCACCAGCATCACGAACATAATGGTACACTTACTCAGGGTATCGTGGTTGTGGCGAAACAGGCAAATGATCTGCCGACACCACTCTTTGATAAAAACCATTCTGAAATGGACCTTAAGTTTTATTTTAGTGACCGAAAGCTAGTTACGAGGTAATGGTTCTTACCCACAATCGAAATTTTTCGGATTTAATTTAGATTTGAGTATTACAAAAATGTGTATATACAAATACATTGGACGAAATTTGTGTATGATCTATCAAAATTTAGTTTGATTTCAAAATCCTTTCAAAGTGGCAGGAAACTTTATAGTTGTTATGATGTTAGTACCTAAAGTACGAATACAAAATATCTGGCATGAAGTGGAATGGAGTGACATGGGACTCTTACCGAAATGACTATTCAAATAAAGTAATTCAGATGATGGTTCGTCCAAAATGAAGATGCTTTATTAAGAAATGAAATATATATTACACTGCAACGTATTCCCTTAATGTCGTACGAAAACCCAAGCCAAAGTCATGGGTGGAACTTTAAGTCGCTCTCAAACCGGAAGTACTTTTATCTGGTTATACTCTAAATAACAAAAATTACCACCCCATTGTAACACCCCTATCTTTGGGACGCACCAAGTAATTATTAAGATTGGTGTTTCTTCAAATATTCTCAAACACTCGAAAAAAGCCAAACGATATCTGTGAAACCTTCAAAAATAAAAGAACAATGAGTAGAGCTGCAGTATGAATGACTCTGATAACTCCAGATCTATTGTTCCACAGCTCAGTTTTTCTGGGTATAAAAACCACTGCCCAGAGAAACTTCCTCTTAGTCGTAATTCTGTGATTGATCCGTGGAAAGGTAGAGAAAAGTGAACACTAGGAACACAAGGAATAACTCACAGGTAGTCCTTGCAAAGGACTCAACCCAGCTGGTCCATGGATACAGGACTGTGCATCCTGGCGGCATCCCTACTCAGCAGTGTGATCTGCTACAGTGTGGAGCCAACACGTACCTGGGTGGCCGAGTAAGTGAAAGGATAACCAATTGGAGATCGTCTCTCAATCTTTGCGTTTCCAGCAACCCGAACTGGGGTCCCAAAAAGGCACACGACATTTGGTTCAGCCAAGTGAAGAAACCCTTTCCCAACTGTCCCGAGTACAAGTTTCCGATAAACACAGATGTGAACTGTGTGGAGACGCCGGAGGGCGGCGAGTGCGAAGTCAGTTGCATCGGCAAGAACCACTTCTATGGGGAGCGGCCGAACGTCCGCAAAATGATTCTTTCCTGCAGGCGCGGCACATGGGGCATTAAGAACGGAGCGCCCACGGCAAAGACCATACAGTACTGCGATGGTGCTTGCATCTGCCGCAACGGTGGCATTTGCAACGGCGAGAAGGTGTGCCACTGTCGCAAGGGCTACGGCGGAGTCAGCTGTGAGAAGAACAAGGAGTTCGCGTGTCCGGAAGAGCCGCCTCAGCTGCCCAGGAATTCGAAAACCGTTTGCCGTGGCGACACCTGTGAGGTACAGTGCTCCAGAGGATTTTCCCTCGCCGATGGCCGCAGTCGGGTTCTGCTGAAGTGTGAGGGTACCAAATACATTGATTTGGCTGGAGGCCACACCAAGATATCGGATTGCGAGGGTAAAGAAACAGCGGGCAACAGGCTCTCCCACTTAGACGGATTTTGTGAAAAACTCATAATTTTCCAGCAACATGTTCTCCGGTTTGCCTCAACGGCGGCAAGTGCATTGCGGCCAATGTCTGTGAATGTCCACCCAACCTCCGGGGCAAGCAGTGCCAGTATCCAGTCTCTAGCTGCAACATAACCACGTTCAATGGCAACTTTCAATGCGACCACGCCCCAGATCGCTCCGAGTGTAGGCTGACCTGCCCATCTTTACCCGGAGTCAGTGTCCAGGGTACGCTGCAGTCGCTATACGTCTGTGATTACAGCACTGGCCAGTTTCAGCCCACACCAGCGGTCAAGTGCATTTATCGTAAGTATTGCATTTTCTTATCAATATCAATATTTCTGTAACCGATAAGATAGTCGGAGTGTGAATGAAACTTTTATCTTTGCCTATTTACTGTATAATTTTACTGTATTTTTTATTTGAACAAAATATTTCTGTTTGGAACAGCTCCCAATAGAAACATTTCGCAGCACATCAGCACTTCCGACACGCAGACAAATGGAACAGTAACCATAACTGGTGGCCACGTCCTCCCATGGCCGGATAATTTGATCAGCATCTGTGACCAATATGGTCGTTACAACAACAGTAATGACTGGATCTCTGAGCGGCCAGATGTTGATGACATTGATGGGGCCGACAGATTGCGTCCGAAGCCCCTCAAGGATATTGTTGTGGCACCACAGCCGTCGGTTTGCAGTTCTTGGAATGGTCGAAATATACGAACCTTTGACGGATTGCTGTATAGGGTGCCACTGAACTGTGCCCACACTCTGGTCAGTGACAAGATCTATGGGGCATTCCATGTGTCCATTAAGAGCCCCTCAAGCACATCGCCACTGACTATTCAGATCCAATGGCAGTCCGTGCAATACACGCTGGAGAATCTCAGTAAGTGTGGATAAATATGCTCCCCAAAGAGGATTTTATATGAGATTATATTACAGATGGAAGTGTGACTCTTTCCACGCCCAGTAAGAAGCTTTCGCTGCCTGTCCAGGTGCTGGGCATGAAGATAGTGACGTTCGCTCAGCACATTGAAGTCGACCTTGAGTCGGTGGGTCTGCAATTAATCTGGGATCACCATCAGCAGCTCGCGGTGCACGCCAGTGTCGATCTCTGGCAAAAGTTGGGAGGTCTCTGTGGGCATCTCGATGGCAACTGTGACAATGATCTAATGAGCCGATCAGGCAGCGTGTCCAAGGCAATTCGCACTTTTACCGACAGTTGGCGCAATGCTGACCAAACGTGTGTCCTCGAGCCCGATGAGGATTTGGCTCAGTGCCACGGAGATCGCCATAAGAAGGCCGTCAGCAAGTGCAAGGATCTGCTGTACAATCTTAACCTAAAGTCCTGTCTGGAGCAGTTCAACCAGGAGACTCTGCTGCGTACCTGTATCAGTGACCAATGTGCCTGTGCTGATGGTCAGGACTGCAGCTGCAATCTCCTGCAGTCGCTGGTGGACGAGTGTCGGTTTGAGGGCCTTAAGCCAGCCAAGGATTGGCGCAATCTTCAGCTGTGTCCCATCAGCTGCAGCGGTGGTCGCATCTACCAGACGTGTGGTCCGCAATCGCAGCCCACCTGCGAGAATGAAGGAGTCAGTGCGCCCGGTGAATGCTTTGAAGGATGCTATTGCCCCGAAGGCAAGCTGCAGTACAGGGACACGTGCATCGAACGAAAGATGTGTCCCTGCGAGCTGCGGGGACGAGAGTTCCAGCCCGGGGAGAAGCACCAAAAGGACTGCAACACGTGCCTCTGCCAGTCGGGGAAGTGGCGGTGCACCGACAACAAGTGCGACAAACGCTGCTCGGCCTTTGGGGATCCCCACTATCGCACCTTCGATGGCAAACGCTACGATTTCCAGGGCCGCTGCCTCTACTACCTGCTCAAGACTTCCAGTCGTTCAGTGGAGGGCGAAAACATCAAGTGCTCTGGGGCCATCGATGAAGCTGTGGAGCCATCGCCCACTGGACACTCCTGCACCAGATCGATAGTTGTGCGTTTTACCCTCAGAGATGGCGGTCCAACGGTCATCAAGCTGGACCAGAAGCTCCATAGCTCTGTCAACGGTGAGGCTGTGACGCAGCTCCCACTGGAGCTGGGTAACTGTGAAGTGGTGCTTCGACTGGCCAGCCATCATTTCCTGACGGTCACCTTTGACGACGGCCTGGTGGTGTGGTGGAACGGCCAATCGACAGTTCACATTGATGCACCCTACAGCTACTTTGACAACACGGCCGGGCTCTGTGGCACGTTCAACGACAACACGAAGGACGACTTCCTCACGCCCGACGGTGACTACGAAGGCACCGCTGTGGCGTTTGCCAATAAATGGCGGACCAAGGAGATGTGCGCAGAGCCAGAGCCACCCGTGGCGCCCACACCCTGCTCCGAGAATCCCCAACAGCTAAAGGTAGCCGAAGAGATTTGCTCGCTGCTCAGATCCGATACCTTCTCGCCCTGCCACTGGGCTGTAGATCCTACCAGCCACTACGAGGACTGTATTGCCGATATATGTGCCGCCAAGGACTCCACCACAAGTCCGGCTACAACCAACAAGGCCTTGTGCGAGCTGCTTGCCGACTATGCCCATCTTTGCGTACGGAATGGCATTCGCACCAGCTGGCGGCAATCGATCAAACAGTGTTCAATCAAGGGTCCTCGGGTCCAGCAATTGTGGTAGATATATATACTATGAGTAATGGATGAGATATCCAATCCAAAGCCAAATGTCTTTTCTAGCACCTGTTTGGATGGCCTTTGGCAGTGCCAGGATGCGGACAAGGATGACTTAATCGTTTATCCGCCATTAGGCAACCTTCGCAAACAGTGTGCCAAGACTCCCTACGCCAAGTTCGTCTCCTGTGCCCCCAAAGAGCCCAGGACATGCAAGAACATGCATGACTTCAAGCCGGACACTGCCGCCTGTCGTCCCGGCTGTGTCTGTGACGATGGCTACGTGTACGATGTGACGCGCCAGCAGTGCGTGCCATCGGAGAAGTGCTCCTGCTACCATGCGGGACGGAGCTTTGATGACGGCGACACCTTCAAAGAGCTGTGCAATCTGTGCGTTTGCCAGGGTGGCTCCTGGAAGTGCAGCCGCAACGATTGCGAGTCCTCTTGCAGTATCTGGGGTGACTCTCACTTCAGCACCTTCGATGGTAAGGACTTTGACTTCCTGGGCGAGTGCGATTACATACTGTCCAAGGGCGTCAACGATCAGGGCCATGGCTTCTCCATTGTCATACAGAATGTACTGTGCGGCTCATCGGGTGTGACGTGCTCCAAGTCCTTGGAGATCAATTTGAGCGGCAAGGCAAGTGAGGGTAAGGGTCAGGGTCAGGAGCAGCTAAAGCTGAGCGCTGGCGGTATTTATGCAACGGATTCCAATACATCGACCATAGCAGGTTAGTACATATTGCATCGACAAACCATTTTATAAAATGTTGGGTTCTTTGGCCAAAACACATTTCTACTCCTTAAATATATGTTCTCTTGTAGGTCTTCGCAAGCAGATAAGCTCTCATTCCTCCAGCTCATTCCACATCTACAAGGCGGGAGTGTTTGTTGTCGTCGAGGTACTCTCCTTGCATCTGCAGATCAAATGGGACGAGGGGACCCGCGTCTATGTGAAGATTGGCAACGAGTGGCAGGGCCGGGTGGCCGGACTATGTGGCAACAACAATGGCAATAGCTTGGATGACTTCAAATCCCCATCGGGGGGACAGGAGACAGAGCCCACGCTCTTTGGTCACTCGTGGCGGACGCATCAGCAGTGCGTGCTGCCCCAACAACTGTTTGACTCGTGTCAGCGGAATCCACAGCGTCGTGCCTGGTCCGAGTTGCAATGTAGTGTCCTGAAGTCGCCCCTATTCGCAGCCTGCCATGTGGAGGTGCCGCTGGAGCGTTATCTGAAACGCT
The DNA here is from genome assembly GCF_003369915.1 of Drosophila miranda. Taxonomy (NCBI): domain Eukaryota; kingdom Metazoa; phylum Arthropoda; class Insecta; order Diptera; family Drosophilidae; genus Drosophila; species Drosophila miranda. The sequence goes on from NC_046677.1 coordinate 21,301,595, forward strand.
GCATCTTTGACACCTGTGCCTGCGATCAGGGTGGCGACTGCGAGTGCCTCTGCACGGCTGTGGCTGCCTATGCCGATGCTTGTGCCAAGAAAAGCATCAACGTGCGTTGGCGTACGCCCCACTTTTGTCGTGAGTACTACAGATCCTTCATCTTCCCTTGATATCCCATGCTAAGATCTTCCCCTTCCCGGTTAGCCATGCAATGTGATACCCATTGCTCGGACTACAGTGCCTGTACTCCAGCTTGTCCTGTGGAGACCTGCGATAATCTGCTAGATCAGGGAGATTCGGGGCGTTTGTGTCATCACGAGAACTGCGTCGAGGGCTGCCTGATCAAGCCCTGTCCGCCGGGTCAGATATATTTGAACGACACCCACACGGTGTGCGTGCCCAGGTCAGAGTGCAAGCCAGTGTGTCTGGTGCGGGAGGACATCACATACTACGAGGGCGACATCACCTACACGGATGACTGTGCCACCTGTCGCTGCTCCAAGAAGAAGGAGGTGTGTAGTGGCAAGCCCTGTCCACCCGTCGTAACCACTGAAGGACCATCTGTCACGGGCACAGGAACATTGCCAAATCAAGATCGGGGCAAGAACTGTGTGCGCGGCTGGTCGCGTTGGTTGGATCGTGGCTCGAGTGCTGGTGGCATTAATCTCAACGATGTGGAACCGCTGCCCAAGTTCGATCGCTTCGAGTCCATTTACGGCACCTGCGATCGGGAGTACATGACCAGCATCGAATGCCGCGTTAAGGACAACAAACAGTCGTACGACCTTGTGGATGATAATGTCGTCTGCAACCTGGATCGGGGTCTTGTCTGTGTGGGTAAATGCCACGACTACGAGATTCGAGTACATTGCCTGTGCGATGATGATGGATACACCACCGCTAAGCCCCCACCGCCGCCACCACCCACAGAGATCTGCGATCCATCGTTCCAGATGTTCAAGGAGTACCCTGGGGACTGCTACAAGTATCTGCGCTGCGAGCACATTCCTGGGAATACAAACTGGCACTGGGTGCCCGGTTCTTGTGGCACCAATCTGATGTTCAATACGGCCATCGGTGCCTGCGATCAGGTCTCAATAGTATCACGGATTAGGCCGCAGTGCCGCAAGATAACCGACCGTTGTCGCGACGATGAGGAGTGGAACGATTGCGCCAACCAATGCGAGCACACGTGCCACTTCTTTGGCCAGCAGTTGATTAAGCGAGGGCTCTGCAATCCCGCCGAACACTGCAAGGGCGGATGCGTGCCTAAGAAGCGGCCGGATTGTAGGGCCCTAGGTAAGTTCTGGCGCGATGAGAACACCTGTGTGGATCAGGATGACTGTCCTTGCCTGGACGATGACAATGATAAGTACGTGCAACCACATGGGATTATTATCAATGATCAGTTCGACTGTCAATGTGTGTTCAATCAATATGTGTGCGTCCCAAAAAAGACCACCACGGAGGCGCGTAAGTAAATATACTTACCCGGAATGAGGCACTTCATTGACATTTCCTTCTTCATTTTCAGCACCGATTGGAGGTCACACCACAACTACAGCATTACCTTTGATACCCACAACTCTTACTCCGCCTGTATTGTGCCCAACAAATAGGTACGTATAAGCAAAGACCATTACCAAGATTTTGCATGAGGCACCAAAAAGTTTTTCTTGGGCAGCTGAGTCGGTCCCCAGAATAATGCAGTGTTAAAACAGTGATACCTCTCTTTCTGTGCAGCATGGTTCGCTTCTTTACGAGGGAACCCTCTATAAGCGACAGTGCCTTCAGTGCTTCCAGCTCGCTGAGCAACAACCACGTGGCGCATTTGGCCCGTCTGCACCGTAAGCCCAAGCTCAATGCTGGGGCTTGGACACCGAAGATCAGCGATCAGTCGCAATATTTACAGGTGGACTTTGAGCGGCCGCAAGGCATCTATGGACTGCTCATTGCCGGCGATCCACACAACGACAACTATGTGACGCTCTTCAAGGTGCTGTACAGCCTGGATGGCGAGGGCTATCACGAACTGATCGATCAACGAGGAGAGCCACAGGTGCTGATAGGACCTAAGGATTCGCGTGTGGCCCGTGCGCATGTTTTCCAGCGCCCCATCGAGGCCAAGTCTGTGCGTCTCTATCCGCTGAGATGGCAGAATGCCATTGCCATACGCTTTGATCTACTGCTTTGCAACCATGTGCCAACCACCACAGCTCCAGTGCCCGATAGGACGACGCCTCTGCCGCCCACGAAGCCACCACTCGACAGGCTGATCTGTGACGACCCTCTCGGTGTGGACAACGGAGACCTACAGCCCCATCAAGTGACCGCGAGCAGTATTTGGCTATCCTCGCAGGTTGATAGCCAGGTGGGTCTCTTGGACCTGCTGCAGTTCCGCTCCCAGCTGGGCTGGCGTCCACTGGCCAACAAGCAGGACGAGTATGTGGACTTTGATTTCCTGGAGCCACGCAACGTGACAGCCGTACAGACACGGGGCGGAGTCCACGGCTGGGTCACCGCCTATCGCGTACTCTTCTCCCTGAACAGGCTGGTGTGGAACGAGCTGCCTGGACCGAATGGAGATGCTCATATCTTTGAAGGCAATCGGGATGCCCAGGGTATTCAAACGAATGGCTTTGTACGACCGCTGGTCACACGATATCTACGACTGGTGCCCACGGGATGGGAGAAGAACATCAACTGGCGCATTGAGCCGCTGGGCTGTTTCCTTCCTTACCGTAAGTCATAGAGATATACAATCATGATAAGCTCTTCATCAACTTCTTAATTATACAGCCAACACTACTAAGCCCATTATGCGACCCTGCACCGTCTGCAAGGGCATCGACCTGCCGTCTTTGACTGGAGGCGATTGCCCTTGCAGCGATGGTCTCTTTTGGACTGGCTCCAAGTGCATCGAACGTAATCTCTGCCCCTGCATCGACAACTTCACGCCGTAAGAATCTAATTGAGAGAGTGTGTCCTTCGTGGTCTAGCTGTTGTCTTTTATAGCTATCCCATTGGAACGAAATTCGAGAATAAAGACTGCGAGGAGTGCGTCTGTCTGTTGGGGGGAATCATCAGTTGCAAGCCACAGACCTGCCCACCCTGTCCGACCCACATGCGGCGTGTCCGCAATGGCTGCCACTGCGAGTGTCAGCTGTGCCCGCCCACCACGCGGCTATGCCCCACCAGCGGGGATTGTATTCCAAATGAATGGTGGTGCAATCACGTCCAGAATTGTGCCGATGATGAGGATGAGACATGTGATCCTGCACAGACAACGCTGCAGCCACGTAAGATTCAGACAGAGTTCCATTTTTAATCCGTGGCTAATGTTTTCCCTCTGTTCCGGCACAGCCACCACCAGAAAACCCCCTACAGAGTGTCCTGTTATCGAGTGTCCCCCCGGTTACACCGTCAAGATTAGGGGAAAAATACCAAAAGTATTATCCGAAATGCTCTTGACCTCTGTCTCTACAGAAAATTTTGACATCGATCAGGCCATCGAGCCATTGAAGGAGTGGCTATCGCAGCTGCAATCCTCGGATAACCCTGAGATTGCTTCAGTGGTCCGTAAAGTACTATCCTCTTTAACTGCCACTGAAGGGGAGGAGGCGGTGGTGAAGCCTCAAAGAGAGTCAGGTCTAACACTGGAACTGTTGGAGCTTAATGAATTGCCTTTGATTCCACAAAGGCCAGAGACAGAGGCCTCGACTGCATTGCCACTGGGAATCATTGAGCTTCTAAAGAAGATTGGCATTGCAGAACCCACGATTTCCGACTATTCGGATACGGATCAGGCAGGGGATGAGCTAGAGCTGGACTCGGAGACACTGTTGCTAGTAAATGGCGCACGTGGAACCAAAGATAGTTCAGAGTTGAGCTTGTACGGATACAACTTCCAGCTGCCACGAGAGCTGCAGGCTCTGATGGGTCTAACTCCTTACATTGCCACCAGAGATCTTAAGAATATGGAGCTTTGCGACGCCTTCTGCTGCCTGCCCCAGAGCAACCAGACTTGCATGGATCCCAAGTGTCCAGAGGGTTACGAACCAATCGTTGATACTGCCAGCATTGGAGCCGGAAAGTGTCCCATCTACACCTGCAGACGGTCACGGATACCAGACGATACGTGCGACATAACCGGACGTATTTTCAGCACTTTCGATGGTACCGTCTACAAGTATGACATCTGCAGCCACACCCTGGCCCGGGATACGGACGGTAATCGTTGGTCCATCAGCACACAGCTCCAGTGTGCCCCAGATCAGCCGAGCTGCGGGGCCAAAACTCTGATCATTAGCGACCAGCAGAGAGGTATTGCCATCAGCATTCTGCCCAACCAGCGGGTGATCTTCAACGGCTATGAGTTCAGTGTACGCGATTTGGCCTTGGTAAACGCCATCCGGCGATCCTTCGTCATTAGCCAGATAGGAGAGACCATTGTGGTCGTTTGTCGCCAACACAAGTTCTGGGTGCAGTATGCGGCCAGTGGGAACATAAGGATTGGTGTCTCCCAGGACCTGCTCGGCCGTGTGGATGGGTTGTGTGGCTTCTACAATGGTCGAAGTGATGATGATAAGCGTACCCCTCAAAGATTACATGTGATCAGCAGCACAGACTTTGGGGATGCCTGGTATGACCGCAAGGTGCCACTGGACAAGTGTCGGCCGCAGGTCTGCCCCGTGGATTTGCAGCAACGAGCCCTACAAATGTGCCAAGCAGTCAGGTACGAGTGCGATCCCTTGTTAATGTAGTCCATCTTTCTAGAATATCCTTTTCCTTCTTTATCCCTCCCAGACATCCCTCGTTTGGAGCCTGCAGCGTCTCGGTTAACATCCAGGACTTCCTCAGCCGGTGCGTGGAGAATACCTGCGAGTGCCTGAAGGCCAATGCCGGTGCCGAGGGCAGCTGTCGCTGCGACCTTCTGCAGCAATTCGTTGGTCAATGCCTGGCCGTCAATCGCCACTTGCAGCTGACTAGCTGGAGGAGTGTGCACCGCTGCAACCAGACCTGCCGTCCCCCTCTTATACACCACGATTGCTACAGGCAACGCTGCGAACAGCAGTGCGGCGACCTCCAGAGCGGCCAGACGGCCAGCGTTTGTCCATCCATACCAAGGACCTGCTTCTCTGGATGCTACTGCCCCGAGGGCACTGTGCGGCGAGGTGAAGAATGTGTACCCATCGAGGACTGCAAGGACTGCAAATGCACCTTGTTCGGGGCCAGCAAGTTTGTCACATACGACGGAAGCAGCTACAGCTTCAAGGGCAACTGCACCTATCTGGTTACCAGGGATCTGCTCCTGCCAGGCAGCTACCATTTCCAGGTCTATGCCACCATCAAGCCTTGCGGTCCCACGGAGACGGAGAGCTGTGTACAGGCGCTGCATGTGACTGCTGGAGAGCACACTCTCCACATCGAACGACACGCGCAGGATGTGAAGCTGTTGGCTGATGGCTACCAAGTCTCCCTGTGGCCTCATCAGTCCACCTGGCTGAAGGTGATTCAACAGAGGGAACAGCAACTGATTGTGCAACTACCACAAGCCAAGCTCGAGTTAATTGTGAATCTGAATACACTGCAGTTTCAGGTAAGCTCTATCGACTGTTCTCTATCCTACCTCAAGCTCATATCTCTGCCTCCTGTAGCTGAGTGTGCCTTCGGTACGGTATGGCAGTCGCATGGAGGGTCTGTGCGGCAACTGCAACGGCCTTAGCATAGACGATTTGCACATCAATCCCCTTAAGAAACCTACGGATCAGCGTCCCTTGGGGTTGATAGACTTTGTCACCAGTTGGCAGATAGACGAACCCCGGCTGGGCATTAACACGCGTCCCTGCCAGGGCCATCAGATCTGCAAAGCCCTGCCCCGGGAGCGCAATCTTTGCTATCACCTGATCGTACAGTCGGGCATCTTTGACCGTTGTCCTTTGCTCGTAGATCCGCTGGCATTCATTCAGGCCTGCCAGAAGGACACCTGCACTGCCACCACGGACAAGCAGGTGATCTGTGACGCTCTCAGTGCCTATGCAGCCGAGTGTAACGCTGCTGGCGTCTGTGTCGACTGGCGTCCCTTTGCCGAGTGCCCGGCACAGTGTCCGCCTGGATTGTCCTACAAGTCCTGCGATTGCGACGTCAACTGTGACACTGGGGTTGATCGTGTTGATCATAGCAATCTAGCGATCATTTTCAAGGGACGCTGCCTGCATACAGAACGTCATGAGGGCTGCTTCTGTCCCGATGACAAGGTACTTCACCACGGCAAATGCGTATCCCCCAGCAAGTGCATAGCCTGCGGCGACGGCCGTCACGTGGGCGACGTTTGGCAGCCGGATAAATGCACAAATTGCACTTGTCTCGCCAGCGGACAGGTCAGCTGTGAAAAGGAGCAGTGTGGTCGCGATACGGATCACATCTGCCAGAAGGGCTTTACTCAGGTGGTGCTGCAAAGGGATTACGAGTGCTGCCCCACTCGCATATGCGTGGGAGACATTGAAAAGCCTCCTGGACACGTTTGTGAGAAGCCCAAGTTGCCCGATTGCGGTCCAGACCAGCATCGAATTGTGGACAAGGATGTCAATGAATGTCCCATCTATATATGCGGTGGGTTTTTTTGTTTTCTGATATTTTAGTGTAATCATTTGTGTTCCCTTTATAGAATGCAAGCCCAAGGTTCAATGTGAGCCTACTTCTCCAGTGAAACTACGACCAGGAGAGAAACTGCAACCCGTAGACGACGGTTGCTGTCCCGGACAACGAGTTGTCTGTGTGCCCAGCAAGTGCCCGAAGCCGCCTGCAGTATGCGATGAGCATCACTATGAACTGATCTCACAGAAATTGCCCGGAGACTGCTGTGCCGTACACAAATGTGTGCCGCCCAAGGATAAGTGCCTGAGTCATCACGACAATGTGGTGCAGGCCCATCATACAGGCGACAAGTGGCAGGATCCGCTGGACCCGTGCGTCTCGTACGAGTGCGTGGTTATCGGCAATCTGTTGCAGACAGTGCACACCATTCTCAGCTGTGACAAAAAGTGTCCGCCTGGGTACACCTACGAGCACACGAATAGCGCCAAGTGTTGCGGCTCCTGCGTGCCAACGGGCTGCCATCACGATGGCAAACTGTACAAGCCAGACGAGCAGTGGAACAGCCTGGACAAGTGCATCACGTACACTTGCGTGTCCCTCGACGGTCAACTGATCAGACACGAGTCGCACGAGGCCTGTGCGGATGTCAGCCAGTGCCCGCTTGCGGATCTTGTGGATAATGGCGGCTGTTGCAAGCGGTGCAAGAGTAGGCCCCCGACGCTGGATAAAACAGGCTGTCAGGCCGTATCTCTGCCCCTTCAGCACACGGTTAGGCTGATCAGCTACAAGAGCCAGGATCATGGGCAATGCTACAACGAGCAACCGATCCAGGGTGTCACCCAGTGCGAAGGTGCCTGCGATTCGGCCTTCAAGTACAATCCGCTTTTGATCAAGTTTGAGGATAAGTGCAGCTGCTGTGCCGCCACGGGTTTGAGAACCGTCTTGGTGAAGGTAAAGTGTGCCGATGGAAACTATCTAGAACAGTCCCTGGAAGTGCCCACAGGCTGCAGTTGTGAACCGTGCAACAAACACCATTTGGCAAAAGTGCAGCCTGTTGAGGAAACGAAACCCGTGTCTGTGGGTGAGCTCTTGGACAAGGAGAAGGAGAACGATGATGAAGAGGAGCTCAATCTGCAAGACTTACTCGATCAAAGCGGTGGCGTAATTACGCGTTAACCGGAACCATCCATACCCGGATAATATTATAGATTAAAAAGTATCAAGCAAGACAAATAACTTAATAAAGGAGTTTTGTTTCACATTATGTATATGTGAACATTAGAATACTGGTTTTTCTGCACGCTATAACTCTGCTGAGTGCGGCATGTCTTTTCGTGATCGGGAGAGTCCTGCCAGTCGACTGCCATCGGAAAAAGGGACATCCATTTCTTCACGATTTTCGCAAAAAATCATGATGGTTACATCATTAAATTTTACAAAAGTCGGCCTCATTTTCAAAGTCGCGATTATGATGCCGTTTGATTCTCTAAGTCCTCGCGATCATGGGAGAGTTGGTCCTGCAGCGATCTGGCGCTATTTGACTGAGATATAGCTTTCCGAAATTAAAGAATTTTGCATTTCATTACAATACTGGCTTTTCTGCACGCTATAACTCTGCTCTCTTTTCGTGGTCCTGGGAGAGTTGGTCATGCAGCGATCTGGCTCATATCATTTTCATATCATTAAAATACTGTTACTTTATTTAACACTTCCTTTCATTTTAGCAGATCGCAACCTCCGGTTGCTAGGAATACCTTTTGCATGACGTGGTCACCGATTTGCCCACCATTGTTTACCAGGGGCATCAACCTTTTAGTCTTCCGGTCTTAAGAGCGAGTGTGCGCTCGATGACGGCTATCCACTCCAGGCGCCTCAACGGCTGACATCGTGAACATCCGCTGGCTCCTGCGTACGGGGACAAGATTCCTGTCCCCCATTACCGAGGCGTACTCGAGTCGGACAGAATCGTTTCCCAGCAGCACAGAAACGCTCCCCTGCAAGATCCGAACCCAACAAGCCATCGTCATCCTTCAACCTGGCCATCGACAACAAGGACTTTGACTGTGGCAATCAAGGGAAGGCTACGCGGGCTACTAGACTCTAGATAGATCTCGTTGTTGTTAGGTTTAAGGATATACGCGTCCAAATAATGAGATAGTAGATACAAATTTGTTCCACTTGTAAATTTATTTATACTAAGCTAAGTTATGATGAATAAAACTATTGAAAAATCATCCTTGTTGTATTCTGTTTTGGGGAAAATATAGCGAGGAATATAGGGAAAAAATAGCAGAGAAAATTTAATATTTTTGATTCTTTAAAAAGTTCTTGATCCTTGATAAGGACTCTATCAAATCAGGGACATTTTTTGGATCATAGGAAGCCATCGCACGCCCAGATCGGCCCACTAATAGCCCAGAAATACAATATGTATGGTTGATGTTCTTGGAGTTCTTACCGAAGGATCAGGAACATTTTTCTGATCACGGTGGGCCATGGCACGCCTCGATCGGGCCACAAATAAGGCAGAAATAAGATATATAGATCTGGGGAAAATATCCTTGATCCTTGGTCCTTTATAAGTTATCCTACAGATCAAGGATACAATTCCGAACACAGGAAGCTGTCGCACGTCCCGATTGGGCCTTAAATACCGGAGAAAACAATAAAAATAGTTGCTGTGAATTGTTGCACAACATACTTTTGTTGTTGTACAGCAACAACCCTCAACTTGCGACCGCTCAAATGGCCATAAACGAGAATTTCAAAACTGAGTACCAGGCGAACAGAAATCCGCAGAAGGTCGCTGGTTTTTTAAAAATTTGTTCTAATAGTTTTGTTCCTCCGGTTTAAACACCCCAAAAGTATGCAACACATTTTGTTAACGAATCCAGCAACTTTTGCGATTGAAAAAATGTCGTGGCATACTTTTGGGGTTTGCAAAACTGAAACGAAAAAATTAAATAAAATTTTTTTAATAAAACCAGCGACCTTCTGCTGATTTCTGTTCGCCTGGTACTCAGTTTTGAAATTCTCGTTTATGGCCATTTGAGCGGTCGCAAGTTGAGGGTTGTTGCTGTACAACAACAAAAGTATGTTGTGCAACAATTCACAGCAACTATTTTTATTGTTTTCTCCGGTATTTGAGGCCCAATCGGGACGTGCGACAGCTTCCTGTGTTCGGAATTGTATCCTTGATCTGTAGGATAACTTATAAAGGACCAAGGATCAAGGATATTTTCCCCAGATCTATATATCTTATTTCTGCCTTATTTGTGGCCCGATCGAGGCGTGCCATGGCCCACCGTGATCAGAAAAATGTTCCTGATCCTTCGGTAAGGACTCCAAGAACACCAACCATACATATTGTATTTCTGGGCTATTAGTGGGCCGATCTGGGCGTGCGATGGCTTCCTATGATCCAAAAAATGTCCCTGATTTGATAGAGTCCTTATCAAGGATCAAGAACATTTTAAAGAATCAAAAATATTAAATTTTCTCTGCTATTTTTTCCCTATATTCCTCGCTATATTTTCCCCAAAACAGAATACAACAAGGATGATTTTTCAATAGTTTTATTCATCATAACTTAGCTTAGTATAAATAAATTTACAAGTGGAACAAATTTGTATCTACTATCTCATTATTTGGACGCGTATATCCTTAAACCTAACAACAACGAGATCTATCTAGAGTCTAGTAGCCCGCGTAGCCTTCCCTTGATTGCCACAGTCAAAGTCCTTGTTGTCGATGGCCAGGTTGAAGGATGACGATGGCTTGTTGGGTTCGGATCTTGCAGGGGAGCGTTTCTGTGCTGCTGGGAAACGATTCTGTCCGACTCGAGTACGCCTCGGTAATGGGGGACAGGAATCTTGTCCCCGTACGCAGGAGCCAGCGGATGTTCACGATGTCAGCCGTTGAGGCGCCTGGAGTGGATAGCCGTCATCGAGCGCACACTCGCTCTTAAGACCGGAAGACTAAAAGGTTGATGCCCCTGGTAAACAATGGTGGGCAAATCGGTGACCACGGCATGCAAAAGGTATTCCTAGCAACCGGAGGTTGCGATCTGCTAAAATGAAAGGAAGTGTTAAATAAAGTAACTGTATTTTAATGATATGAAAATGATATGAGCCAGATCGCTGCATGACCAACTCTCCCAGGACCACGAAAAGAGAGCAGAGTTATAGCGTGCAGAAAAGCCAGTATTGTAATGAAATGCAAAATTCTTTCCTTTCGGAAAGCTATATCTCAGACAAATAGCGCCACATCGCTGCAGGACCAACTCTCCCATGATCGCGAGGACTTAGAGAATCAAACGGCATCAAAATCTCGACTTTGAAAATGAGGCCGATTTTTGTAAAATTGAATGATGTAACCATCATGATTTTTTGCGAAAATCGTGAAAAAATGGATGTCCCCTTTTCCGATGGCAGTCGACTGGCAGGACTCTCCCGATCACGAAAAGACATGCTGCACTCCGATCGGCTGACGGATAGCAGAAATATAGCCTACGGAAAAACCAGTATTCTAATGAAATGCAAAATTCTTTCCTTTCGGAAGGCTATATCTCAGTCAAATAGCGCCAGATCGCCAGGACCAACTCTCCCATGATCGCGAGGACTTAGAGAATCAAACGGCATCAAAATCTCGACTTTGAAAATGAGGCCGATTTTTGTAAAATTGAATGATGTAACCATCATGATTTTTTGCGAAAATCGTGAAAAAATGGATGTCCCTTTTTCCGATGGCAGTCGACTGGCAGGACTCTCCCGATCACGAAAAGACATGCTGCACTCCGATCGGCTGACGGATAGCAGAAATATAGCCTACGGAAAAATCAGTATTCTAATGAAATGCGAAATTCTTTCCTTTCGGAAGGCTATATCTCAGTCAAATAGCGCCAGATCGCTGCAGGACCAACTCTCCCATGATCGCGAGGACTTAGAGAATCAAACGGCATCAAAATCAAAATGTAAAATTTAATGATGTCCCTTTTTCCGATGGCAGTCGACTGGCAGGACTCTCCCGAACACGAAAAGACATGCCGAACCCGTATTCTATTGAAATGCAAAATCCAAATCTTCGAAAGGCTGTATCTCGACTATTTATGGGCTGACCGACTCTGGGAGTTCCAGAAAGTCCGTTTGTGACATGTTTGGTGCGATGAGTGCTAGTTATTACCAAATATTTCCTGAAGGGTTCCAATCAGAAGATTATTAAAAGATTCCAACTCCGATAGCCACGCTTGAATTTAACGGCCGATTGGTCGCAGTATCGATCCCATGCTATTCGCATCGAAACGTGTTCATTATGTCAACAGCTGTTTTTCAAATGTTTTTTGATGAGGAGCGGTCACACTATTTCTGTAATAAATAATAACAAATCGCTGGATTTTTATTTTGAAACAAGTTGTTTATATTTTCTTCTTGTTAGCTCAATTCCTGGCAATATGCAGTCTACTAGATATAATGGCGTCATCTGGATGCGGCAATGCGTGCTGCATGCCAGGCGAACCTACTCCGTCAGCGCAAACGTAACTTCCGCCGGTAACAACACAAAGGGGGAACATTTGCCGCCGGCGACGCCCACGAAATCCCTCGAGAAGATGCGTGGATGGCAACTGCACAGCTACGGCGATATTGACGAGCTGCTGCTTTCCGACATACTGAAGATCCCACAAATACGGAGCTCCAATGAATGCCTGGTGCGAGTACGGACAACGGCTGTGAATCCCATCGATCTGGCCATGCTCCGAGGCTATGGAGCTACAGTTCTGAACAAACTACGCTGCCAGCCGGGAGATGACATTGAGTTTCCGCTCACACTGGGCCGCGAATTCTGTGGAGAGCTGGTTCAGAAGGGAATGGGCGTGACATCCGATTCACTCAAACTGGGAGCGCGTGTCTGGGGAGTTGTGCCTGTGCATGACAGTCCTGGTGCTCATGCGGAGTATGTGGCTGTCCCGTCATACTGTGTAAGTGGTAAAAATATTTAAATGAAAAATTAATTTAAGATCCATCTTCATTTTCGTTTTTAGTTGGCTCCAGCACCCAAACAGCTAGACGACAGTGAAGCAGCCAGCGTGTTGTATGCAGGATTGACAGCCTGGTCGGGACTCTACATTTCTGGCGGCTTGGGTGGCCCGTGTGGTGCCACCACAGCTGCTGGCGGTGGTGCACATAAGCGCATACTAGTCTTGGGCGGCTCCGGCGGTGTTGGCACTTTGGCCATACAGATACTTAAGTCGCAAGGCGCTCAAGTGCTCGCCACCTGCAGTGAGAACGCCGTGGAAATGGTCCGCTGTCTGGGCGCCGATTTCGTCGTAGACTACAAGAGCAGCGATGCCATGGACGAGCTGTGCAAGTTTGCACCCTACGATATTGTTTTGGACTGTGCCGGACATGGAGGGGCGCATGCATCGGAATTGAAATTTGATTTCCGGCAGTACATTACCTTCTCGTCGCCACTGCTAGCCAACATTGACCAGCAGGGCCTAGGACTGGGTGCGATTAAGAATATGGTCGACCTGGTGCAGACCAATGTGAAATCCCTCGCGCAGCGAGGAGGAATGGTGAAGTGGGGCTTCTTCAATCCTGCTCCGCATGGGATTGCATTCTTGGAGCAACTGGTGCGGCAGCGAAAGGTGAGTGGCAGCCTCCAAGAAAGTCTATTTAGAAGACTAATAATATCCTTTGGTATGCTTCCAGTTGATCCCATTGATTGACAGCACTTTCAGCTTCGAGGAAATGCCAAAGGCCTTTGAGCGCATGAAGTGCGGACATTTGCGGGGCAAGATTGTGGTGAAGCTTTGAGGAGGGTCAACATGCGACTGATTGTTATTGCTGTTTCATTAAACATTTTCTGTTAGTTAATTAAAACATTTTGCCGGACAAACTGTGAAACTTTGACCAGACCAGTCGCTGGTGACGCAGATGTATTCAAACACCTATACCTATAACAAAGTGCATCACAGCCGCTTGCCCGCGGTTCAACGACTGTATTTCTGAGCCGAACGAACCACTGACGCATATCATTATACATATTATATAAAGTAATAGCAGATCTAAACGATAGGCACCCGACAAGGATCACCTTTAATTCACCGTGAAAAGCCGTACAGCCTCTGACAGTGGCTGTTATCGTCTGCGGATCTTCATCGTTCCGCCTGAAGGGCAATTGGTCGCTACTATATTCACCCCTTGGCACATCCAACTATCAGCGAATCACTCTGGAGAACATACTTCCGAGAGCTATGCCACTAGCTGATAATACGCACATGAGTGTGAGTCCATCATATACCTATTCTTGTACGACGCACGACACACGACTCTGTTCTGTGTAAATTTCCGCGACGTCTGCTTAGCGGGCTACCTGTCCCACTGGCCAATACCCCAAAATATCATTATCAGCTAATCATTATAAGGCAGAGAGACGGGGTGATGGCAAAGCACGCGGCATGCCCGGGCTAATCACATCGCTCTCATGTGTTAGCAACGTTCCAGAGCATCGCAAATGTGAGCTGTTCCCGTATGTCGCTATCGCCAAGGTCGAGGCTTTCCGAACAAAAACCAACAAAATAAACCGTATCATGGTCCCGCAATCATCCTTCGAAGCCGACGGCCGGCAAAGAAAGCGAAATGTGCACGCGTCTTTGTTTTGTTTTGTTTTGGTTTTATTAATAGTAGTTGATCTCTCAATTTGTTACCGGGCCCGTGGCCGTTGAAACGATTGGGAAAACTGAATGGCCTGTTGATGGTTTGCTCTAGAAACCTGCTTTAGATAAGAGTTAATCTTTCCGCTTAGCAATATATATTTTTTTTGTATGTATGAGAGACATCGCTACTGCAGTTGTGTTCTCAATCAAAAACGAATGACGAGACTTTAATGGCAAATATTTGATTTTTGCTTTTATACCATACATTGTTTGTTACAATTGTATACAATTGTTTCTTGGTTTCTGGAAACCTTATCAAATTATTGGTACAAAATCAGAATTTGTACTTTATTAATGATGAAAATGTCTGTATTTTTGCATAAAGATAGAGTACTAGATTACATCAAGAAACACACCTTTCTCATGGGTATTGGCTGTTCTAAGTACCGATCTTTAAAGTTGTATACTTTTCATTTATACCAAGACTACATTATGCGAATTACAACAATTATTTAATTTTACATTTATAATTTGTGGTAACATTTGAGATTTTATTTTTTAGTTCTTTTCTTGTTTTTTTTTTGGGTTTGAAATTGTGAAAAGTGACGTTTCTTCTATTAATCATATATGAGAATGCTGGTAGAGCGCTGCACTTCAATGCATAAATATTTATATTTTTGGAATAAGTGATTTTGTTAAAATTTAACAAAAATGGTGCTTTTTTAAAGAGACTTATGAATATATATGTAGAACTTTTCAAAATGAGTTTACAATTATGATTAGTTTGGTTTTTTTCCACGTCAACACTTGCTCTTCTATGACGCAATGAAATGGTCTTTTGTTGGGGTAGCACTACGAAGTCTTTGGGGATTATTTGTATTATGCTGAATAACCGTAGTAAGCTGCATATTTACATATATGCATATATATATGTACTATGTGCAGTGCTGATGCAATCCATTCTTAAATAAAACTAATATCAGCTTGAGGTTTGATCAAACTTTTCTTTTGGAAAATTATTCTGATTTGATTAATTGGAATTGGGTCTCGTACATAATTCATACACTCGTACTCGTACTCGGATTGCCTGTGATTTATATACAATACAGAGTCTACAATTAATTTGATTTAATTTGGTATTTTAAGTACATACAGAAGTGGAGGGAATGGAAATTAAACAAATAAACTCAGACATTGCCGTACATCCATCAGTCGAGGAGGCGAGTTTATTTTTATTTGGAAATAATCTCGAACACAGAGGCCTTTGTGATATCATACAGATATTTTCTCTATATACCATATATACAAATCAGACGTTAAATATTTAACAATTACAACATTACAACAATATTAAAATTTGTCGTGTATTTATAGATACGAATAATAATGGAGACTAAATCGGTGCTGCCCCAAATACTTGATTTCTTGAGCCGCCAGCCAAGCCTCAGTAAGTAAATGAGTATAACGATATATGTATGTATGTACTAAATTTGGAAGCGGGAATATCTCGTATTCGCAGGCGCCGATGTGGATCAAATGTGCAAAGCCCTCAAAAACGTATTGTTGGCCAAGCACATCGCTGCATTCGGGAGCACTGAGAAAGCCGTGCACTTTGCAATAGACTTGGGCGTAAATCTGGGCATCTTCTCGGTGACGGAAGAGAAGCTACCTTTTCTTCCGTTCAAATTGGGCAGGAGCAACCCCGTGGACAAGAAGACCCCAACATCTACTCTCTACAAGAACATACAAGTGACGGTGACATATGCACTTACATGCAGGTTGACTAACACTAACATTTTTCGATCGTTACAGCTGGCCAAATCTAAGCCCCGGGCGAAGGCGACCAAAGCGAAACCACGCGCAAAGGCGACCAAAGCCAAGCTACTGGCGAGGGCGTGCCAAGCCAAAGCCAAAGCCCGGGCGAAGGCGTCAAAAGCCAAACCCAAGCCCCGGGGTGCCGCCAAAGGCAAGCAGGGGGCCGGGCGACAAATGAGTTAACTAGGCGATGTCAACTGCTATGGCACACACTTGGACTAATTACCAGGGCATGGGCACGGGCACTCACTCACTCACTCGCGGATACACCTGTCCTGGTCAGCGTCGCAATTTCTATTTGATTTGGTTGGAGTTAGAGGCAGCGACAGCGGCAGCGGCAACAAAATTTTAGCATGAAAATGAATTATTCAGGGGGCTGGCTGGCGATTGGCGGTGGCGATTCTGGCGCAGTCATTATGAAATCGGGTATGCTTAGTATTTGGTATGGATATGGGTAATTACATATGCGCCTTTTGATGGCCACCCGGCCGGCGTCCTCCCCGCGAACCGAATGCATATAAAGAATACAGCAACTGCAGCCCTAGTTTCAGTCTGTCTGCGGACCAAGTCGGAGCTATACGTGCACACCAAAAGGATATACACCCAACCATCCACGCCACACGATATACATCCTGCCGTTGATCCTTTGTCCACACAACTGAGCTCACAAAGGTTACGCGATAGCAAGTGCACCGAAAGTGATAAAAGAGTTATATCTAAGGAGCGCTTCGTATTGGACAGTGATAGTGCAGTGCTGAAGTCTATTCGACAATTCGAACCGATCGTTCCACTAAAGTGATATAAGAAATGTGAGTCAAGTGCAAAGACAATGGAAAGTGGCGTGTTCAGACAGTCGACCTAATTTTTTGCCATAGTTCCCATCCACTGAGTGTTTCCACTGAAAAAGTTCTTGAAATATCGAATATATTCTGAGCATAAATGATCAGTTTTAAGGACTTTGCAGAAATGAATGGTGTTGGGAATTTGTCAGGTCTCTTAATCAATCTCAAACTTACGGAAATAATGACAATAAATGCTAAGAACCGATGCTTAATTGAGTTTTGATAGAATTCTTCTGAAGAAACCTAATTGTTGGCTTACAAATTAAAAATGAGCACAGAAAAATTTCGGTTTTTGAATTGTTTTCATGAAAATTTAAAGGAGTCGATGTAAAGAATTTCTCTAGGTATTTACTTCTTTGCATTAATCTTAGTCCTTCATACTAAAAACCAAAAAGGTTAAAGGAGTTAGGAGTAAGGAGTCCTTATTTAAAGACTAATAATGAGCTCTTAGCTCCTATTATCTCATATCATTTTAGAACAAAGTTCGAAAGGTTTGCAAATTAAATTTGATTAAAAACGAGGAAACACTAGAATTAGACATAAGAAGCCACAAATGACAACGGTAATGCTAATATAATATACGAGTATTCCAGCGAGCGTTGTTTTTAATTAAACTTTGAAATAATCGAATAAAGTACTTTTGGGAATCATGGGAATCATAATGTTTCACCAAAAGTCTGGCACGCGCCTCATCGGCATAGCAATTACAAGTATACGTATAGGAAAAATTCGATCAGAGTTGAGATCGTATCTGAGCTTATCGAGGCGATTCTGTCCGCTTCCACCTCCCCTATCTTTAGTGCATGGCACGCGGCCCAACGCTGGACGAATTTCGACTATCTGAGCAGCCAGTTCCCAGTAGCCAACGGACAACATGGCAACACGGAGTGGAGTCCCCCTCCATCTATGGTGGATTACGCCGAATCAGCGAATCATACGATCAATGCATACGAGTATACTCGTAGTTCCGATAAAGTAAAGGTGACTGCTGCTGCTGCAACAGTTCCTTATCAGCCACGCAGAGCGACAATATTCAAATCGATCCTAAGGCGTCGTACATTTCAGAATTAATTGCGACCAGCCAAGTGCCCAAGTGTCATTAATTGCCGACTGGGCATTGGCGATTGGTAAACCTTATCAAAACAGAGCAGAGCATCATTTGCAAAGGAAATGAATATTCAAATTCTCAAGATTTGCTTTACAAATCGTACATTGTCGGATGTTTCCTTTCCGATATCCCCCCTTTCCTTCGGCTTATAGATTTCTCCATTTCACTCATAGGTCTATCAATCTTTTTATGTACGAGTGGATTCAGTGTAGATACTATTAAAAAAAATTTTTGTGTTTACAGTGAAAGATCGCATAGGTTAAGAAAGGGGAGTCTATTATAATTAAAAGGCCTGATCGAACTTCGAACCACATAAATTTAACATACTTGTATCGGAATAGGCTTTTAATGAAATGAATCACTGCCGATATTTGCTGATAGATTCTTAATATATGTTCAGGAAGAATCCAAGGAATCTCTTTTTCAATGAAACTTTTAAGATTTCTATTTGTTTTTTTCGAAAGTGAAGGTTAAATTTTGTCAATTTGTATTTTGTTTGGTTATCACTTTTCAATTGACATTAGATCTACACAGATTGCTCTACAGCACTTTTATTCGCTTTGATTTAGCCAGTCATCTATTGCACAAACTTATACTATGAATATATTACATTCCAGGAGTGTTTTTTCTACACATTTTATTTCATTTAGGTGCTTGAACTTCTGCCTTTGTTGATCCCATGCTGATCTTATTGCCGATTTGTTCTGGCACACTTACTTTATAGAATGTTTTGTAATGTCTGGAACAGGGGACATGTTATTTTCAGATTTGAAGTTAAATTTATATTATTATTTCAATTAAAATACCATTCTTCTAAACAAACCTAATACCGAATCGTTATCAAATACCATAAATATTAAAATCAAAATTTTAGTGGCTTTTAAACTATAGCTTTTGGATATTCCGTCTGAAAAGGTTTCCGATTCGTTGTCTAGAACTTTGCAGGAGTTTGAATACAAATAATATTAATTAGAAAAGGCATCAAAATGATTTCTAGGTAATGTAAACAATTTTGATCTTAAGCCCTACCAAATATTATATCATTTTTAGAATGGAAACATTCCTTAAAATAATGTTTTTGATATGTTTTCAGTTTCTTAGCAGTTAGCTAGAGTTAGTTTTTACAGACCAAACATTATAATACCTCTCCAATAAATTTGATCTATAGACAGACTGAACTGCTGCCGAGCCTGATTAGCAGCCAAGGATCGAATAGCCACAGAAGATGCCCAACAAGAAGAAAGCGGAGGCGGAGACCGCAGCAGGTGGGGATGGCACGGACGTCGTGATCTCGGGGCTCTCGGGCAAACTGCCGGAGAGCAGCAACATCGAGGAGTTCAAGTACAATCTGCTCAACGGCATCGACATGGTCACAGACGATCCCAGGAGGTGGGAGGCAGGTGAGTGACCAACATCCTAGAGGAATTTTGCAGAATCAGATCCTGATCAAACCATCGATCATCGATCATCGATCATCAATAGGCATCTATGGACTGCCGGAGCGTATGGCCAAGATGAAGGACGAGGATCTGGAGAAGTTCGATGAGAATTTCTTCAGCGTGCACCAGAAGCAGGCCGAACTGATGGACCCCTGCATGCGCATGCTGCTGGAACTGACCCACGAGGCGATCATCGATGCGGGCATAAATCCAGCCCAGCTACGTGGCACCCGCACCGGCGTCTACATTGGTCTGTCCTTCGTGGAGACGGAGCACGAGATCCCCAACATGGAGCCGAGCACCATCAATGGCTACTGCCTCACGGGCTGTGCCCGCGCCATGTTCGCCAATCGCATCTCCTACACGTTCGACTTCAAGGGACCCAGCTTCATCGTGGACACCGCCTGCTCCAGTTCCCTGGTGGCGCTATCGCACGCCTACGCGGACATGCGAGCGGGCCGCTGCGACTATGCCCTCGTGGCGGGGGTCAATCTCATTCTGAAGCCGATCTTTGCGTTGCAGTTCCTGCGCCTGGGCATCGTCAGCCAGGATGGCGCCTGCAAGACTTTCGATGCCGCCGCCAATGGCTATGCCCGGGCCGACACCTGTGCTGTGGTCCTGCTCCAGCGTCGGGCCCAGGCCAAGCGCGTCTACGCCTCCATTCTGAATGTGCGCACGAACACGGATGGGTTCAAGGAGCAGGGTGTCACTTTCCCCGACGGCCGCATGCAGCAGGCGCTGCTGGAGGAAACATACAGCGAGATCGGGCTCAATCCCGATGACGTGGTCTACGTGGAGGCCCATGGCAGTGGCACCCCCGTAGGCGATGACCAGGAGGCCAATATGCTGAGCAATTTCTTCTGCCATCCCGCTCGACCCACTCCCCTGCTCATTGGCTCGGTGAAGTCGAATATGGGCCATGCGGAGCCTGCCTCGGGGGTGAGCGCTCTGGCCAAGATGATCATTGCCATGGAGGAGGGCATCCTGCCCAGCAATCTCCACTACCGTACACCCAATCCAGCCGTGCCAGCTTTGGTCGAGGGTCGCCTCAAAGTAGTGGACCGCAATATGTCCTGGCAGGGCGGCATTGTCGGCCTCAACTCCTTCGGCTTTGGCGGTGCCAATGCCCATGTCATCCTCCGGTCACATGGCAAGTCAAAGGCCCCCAGGTCAAGCCCCAAGTCCACCGCGGAGGAGCAGTGCCTCAAGCTGGTGGTCTGCTCGGGTCGGACGGAGCCAGCGGTGCAGCAGCTGCTGCAGGTGGCCACCGAGAAGCGACTCGACGACGAGTTCCTTGCCCTCATCAATGACATCCACTCCCATCCCATTCCGCTACATCCCTACCGTGGCTATGCCGTCCTGGGCCCCAGCGGTGCTCTCAAGGAGGAGATACTCCCCCATGAAGAAGAGTCCCGACCCATTTGGTTCGTCTACGCCGGCATGGGCAGCCAATGGGCCAGCATGGCCAAGGATCTCATGCAAATGGACGTGTTCCGAAAATCTATAGAGCATTGCGCCGAGGTGAGTGAAAGAAGCGATCCCCGATGATCATGAGAATTCATGAGAATTTTTTCTATGAACAAACGATCTGATGCTGAAAAGCAATCGATCACTGCACTGAAAATACTCTTAAATTACGATAAGTATTACCCATATATGGTCCTTCTGTTCTTAAACTGATCTTGGAAAAGTAATTCAGATCCGGTCGGCATTTCGACCTTGAACTTCTTCGTTTTCTTTAATCTTTCAAGTTCAATAGCATTACAAAGTGCGAACCACTTGGTAACAGTTCGTTGAATGTACCAGCGCGAATACCAGTATCTTTTAAGAAAGATTCTACAACACAAGAAAAAAGTTGTTCTATGGCGCAAAAGTCCCAAGAAAGAAAAACTCAGCAAATTTTAAGCCAGTACCGAAATCCCAAAACTACAGCCGCAATGGTGTATCTTCGATCTTCTTAGATCTTTCACAGTGGAGTGTATCCAATTCCCATTCGCTGTATTCAAGAAATCTTATGATAACATTAAATCCTTACCTGTCTTAAAATTCAGGTGCTTGTTCGGGTGGACTTCGATCTGATAGACGTCCTGACACGCTCCACAGAGCGCACCTTTGACAACATGCTGTACTCCTTCGTGTCCGTATCCGCTGTTCAGGTGGCACTGACTGATCTCCTCAAGACCCTGGGGATACAGCCGGACGGCATCATTGGGCACTCGGCGGGAGAGCTGGGAGCCGCCTACATGGATGGCTGCCTGACGGCCGAGCAGACGGTGCTGGCGGCCTACTGGCGTGGTCGGAGCGTGCTGGACACGCCTGGCCTGCCGCGTGGCAAGATGGCAGCCGTGGGCCTGAGCTGGGAGGAGATTGGCGGACACCTGCCGGCGGACTGCTATGCGGTGTGCCACAACAGCGAAGACAACTGCACGGTGTCTGGTCCCGTGGCATCCATGGACGCGGCCATCCTACAGCTGCAGGCGGAGGGAGTCTTTGTACGGGAGGTGGGTTCCGGCGGCTATGCATTCCACAGTCCATACATTGAGGGTGCTGCCCCGATGCTCCGCCGTAACTTGGAGCGACTCATCACGGAGCCGAAGCCACGCAGCCAACGATGGCTGAGCACAAGCGTCAAGGAGCAGGACTGGCAGACACCCGAAAGCCGTGAGGCCTCTGCCGGGTATTTCATCAACAACCTGATCTCGCCCGTGCTCTTCCTGCAGGCCATCCGCCACATACCCCAGAATGCGCTCATCGTGGAGATCGCTCCCCATGGCCTCTTCCGGGCCATCCTGCGCTCCTTGGGTCCGCAGATCGGCTACGTGAGTCTCATGCAGCGCGGCCATGCCAACAACTACGAGTTCCTCCTGAGCCAAGTGGGGCGTTTGTTTGCCTCCGGCGGACAGCCGCAGCTGCTGAAGATCTCACCCGAGATCAGCTACCCCGTGTCACGGGGTACGCCTATGCTGGGCTCCTTGGTGGGCTGGGACCACACCCAGAAGTGGAACTACCCGAAGTTCAAGGGCGGCCGGCAGTCGGGACAGCTGTGCGTGGAACTGGACCTGTCCAAGGAGGAGAACGCCTTTCTTGTGGGCCATACCATCGACGGAAGGATCCTGTTCCCGGCCACGGGCTACATGTCGCTCGCCTGGATGATGCTGGCCCAGCAGCAGGGGCTGGACTATCTGCGCACTCCGGTGCTTTTCGAGAATATTATCTTCCATCGGGCTACCATCCTGAATGCGGGCACCACCGTGAAGCTTGCCCTGAACTATTTTCCGGGCAGCAGCAGCTTCGAGATCTGTGAGGGCAGCAGCCTGGTGGCCTCCGGCAAGCTCCGGCTGGTCACGAACGTACAGCAGGAGCGGCTCACACTGCCCGCGCTACCCGGAACTGCGGGTTCCCAGAAGCTCTCCACGAATGACATCTACAAGGAGCTGCGTCTCAGGGGATACGACTACAGTGGCGTCTTTAAGGGCATCCTGGAGGCGGACATTGCGGCGGTGACGGGTCGTCTGCAGTGGGCGGAGAACTGGATCAGCTTCATGGACACCATGCTGCAGTTCCGCATCCTCAGCAACGACATCCGCGAGCTGTATGTGCCCACGGGCATCGAGAGAGTGCTCATTGACCCGCTCCATCACATGGAGCTGGTGAAGCGGCACCAGCAAAAGCTGCCCGTCTACTGGCACCGCAACATCTCTGTGGTCAAGTGCGGCGGTGTTGAGATCCACAAAATGAAGACCGCTCAGACCCAGCGGCGTTCCGGGGGTCAATCGGCGCCCACCCTGGAGCGCTACCGTTTCGTGCCCAATGTCCAGCATTTAAGCCAGCGCGAGGAGCAGCAGCGCTCTAGAAGCACGGCCCTGGCAGTGGCCATTCAGCTGATTGTCGAGAACAGTGCGTGTCCCATCAAACTGAAGGGCGTGGAACTGTCTCCGGACCCACTGCATGCCCTGGAGCTGTTGGAGCTGATTGAACGGGAGCCCATCCTCGTGGCAGATCTGTCTGTCATCAGTACATCCTCCACGGAATCCGAGCTCCAGGCACAGCTGAAGGAGGTGGGTGTGAAGGTAATAGTCAAGGATCTGTCAGCGGGTGCCGTGGAGCAGCAATGTCACTTTGTCCATGCTTTCGATCTGCTGACAAAGCACTCATTGAAGGAGATGCAAAACTGCGTGGAATCGCTCAAGGCAGAGGGTGGCTTCTTGCTCCTGGAGGAGACCGCCAGTGGGTACAATCTGACAGGAAAAGATAAGCTTACCAAGCTCCAACTGTTGCCAGTTTTGGAACACTTCTTTGGCACTGATCGTGTGCTGATCCTCGCCAGAAAGAGCCCATCCCACGAGTCCAGGCGATCGCTCGTGGTTCCCGTTACCAACACACACTTCAAGTGGATATCGGATCTCAAGAATGCCCTGGCCAAAGCCCAGGCCGAACAGAAGTGCCTCTATCTGGTGGCCCAAGGGGAACCTAGCTCTGGGGCACTAGGTCTGATGAACTGCCTCAAACGAGAGCAGGGCGGCAACTGGGCCCGCCTCTACCTTATGCTGGATGAGGGTCTGCCCCGGTTCTCGC
Source organism: Drosophila miranda (assembly GCF_003369915.1). Lineage (NCBI taxonomy): Eukaryota > Metazoa > Arthropoda > Insecta > Diptera > Drosophilidae > Drosophila > Drosophila miranda. The sequence goes on from NC_046677.1 coordinate 21,325,616, forward strand.
TTGACACACCCTTCTACGCCGAGCAGCTGGCCAAGGATCTGGCTATCAATGTCTACAGGAAAGGCAGCTGGGGCAGCTTCCGTCACCTGAAGATCGACTCCCAGCAGCCCCTGCTGCCCGTGGAGCAGGCGTACGTGAACACACTGGTCAAGGGTGATCTCTCCTCGCTGCGTTGGATCGAGAGTCCGCGCACCAGCCAGCTGCCCGTCCAGACAGGATTCGAGCCATGCACCGTCTACTACGCGCCCCTCAACTTCCGGGACGTGATGCTGGCCTCCGGCAAACTGGGCGTGGATGCACTGCCCGGGGATCTGGCCTTCCAGGACTGTGTGCTGGGCCTGGAGTTTGCCGGACGCGACTCCCAAGGACGCCGCATCATGGCTATGGTCACGGCCAAGTCGCTGGCCACCAACTGCCTCGCGAATAGGAACCTCCTGTGGGAAATACCCCACAACTGGTCCATGGAACAGGCTGCCACCGTGCCAGTTGTGTATGCCACCGTCTATTATGCTCTGGTGGTGCGCGGACAGATGAAGAAGGGCGAGCGCATTCTCATCCATGCAGGATCCGGAGGTGTAGGCCAGGCAGCCATCTCGGTGGCCCTGGCTCATGGTCTGACTGTCTTCACGACCGTCGGCAGCAAGGAGAAGCGCGAGTTCCTGCTGAAGCGATTCCCCAAGTTGCAGGAGCGGCACATTGGCAACTCCCGTGACACCTCCTTCGAGCAGCTGGTAATGACAGTGACCCATGGCGAGGGCGTGGAGCTGGTACTCAACTCCCTCTCCGAGGAGAAGCTACAGGCCTCCATTCGCTGTCTGGCACTCAATGGACGCTTCCTGGAGATTGGCAAATTTGATCTAAGCAACAATACCCCGATGGGCATGTCGGTGTTCCTCAAGAACACCTCCTTCCACGGCATCCTGCTGGACAGCGTGATGGAGGGCGAGGATGAGATGCAGAGACTGGTGGCCAGGCTGGTAACCGAGGGTATCAAGAGCGGGGCTGTCCTCCCGCTGAACACCACTATGTTTGCGGACAAGGAGATCGAGAAGGCGTTCCGCTTCATGGCCTCCGGCAAGCACATCGGCAAGGTAGTCATCCAGGTGCGTCACGAGGAGGAGCAGAAATCCGCCCTGCCCAAACTGCGTCAGATCAATGCCATTCCCCGCTCCTACATGCACCCGGAGAAGAGCTACATCCTGGTGGGAGGTCTCGGAGGATTCGGCCTAGAACTGGCCCACTGGCTGGTCTCACGCGGTGCTCGTTTCCTCGTCTTGAGCTCCCGTTCGGGGGTGAAGACTGGCTATCAGGCATTGATGATCCGTCGCTGGCATGACCGCGGCGTCCAGGTGATGATCGATACCAACGATGTGACGTCTGCCGTGGGATGCCAGAGGCTGCTGGAGAGCAGCGACAAGTTGGCTCTGGTTGGGGGCATCTTCAACCTGGCTGCGGTACTTAGGGACGGACTCTTCGAGGACCAAACCTCGAAAAACTTTGAGCAGGTGACGGCGCCCAAGCTGCTGGCCACCCAGCACCTGGACAGACTCTCCCGGGGTATGTGTCCGGCCCTGGAGTACTTTATTTGCTTCTCCAGTTTGGCCTGCGGACGGGGAAATCTTGGACAGACCAACTACGGCCTCGCCAACTCCTCCATGGAGCGGATTTGCGAACAGCGCCAGAGCGATGGTTACCCTGGCACGGCCATTCAGTGGGGCGCCATCGGGGACACGGGCTTGATCATGGAGCACATGGGCAACAACGACACCGTCGTCGGAGGCACCCTGCCGCAGCGCATGAACAGCTGCCTGGAGACGATGGATTTGTTCCTGCAGCAGCCACATCCCGTGCTGGCTTCCATGGTGCTGGCCGAGAAGCGTAAGATGGAGCAGACAAATCGCCTCAGTCTGATCGCCACGATAGCCAACATCATGGGCTTGAGGGATGTGAAGAGCGTGCAGGACAAGACGACACTGTTCGACCTGGGCATGGACTCGCTGATGAGCACAGAGATCAAGCAGACCCTGGAGCGACATTTCGATCTGGTTTTGACGGCACAGGAGATCCGCCAGCTGACATTTAGCGCCCTCAAGCAGATCGATGCCCAAGAGCCCATCACAGCAGCCGGCTCCAACTCCAGTTCGGGCTCCAGCTCGACTGCCACAACTTCTGCAGAGCAGGCGGGACAGATAAAGGGACAGGGACAGAGCGATGAGACTCGCAAGGTATTCGCCAAGGAAGTATTACCCCAGGAGGTGCTCGTGCGTCTGCACTCGAAGGCGCCGGTGGCCAGCGAGGAGCCGGCCGTGTTCTTCCTCGCCCCCATCGAGGGCTTCACAATTGCTGTTGAGGCGCTGGCCTCCTCCCTCACCTGCCCCGCCTACGGCCTGCAGTGCACCGAACAGGTGCCCCTCGACTCCATCGAGGCCTGCGCGGCCTACTATCTGGGCCAGATCCAGCGACTACAGCCGCGTGGCCCTTACAACATAGTGGGGTATTCTTACGGCTGCCTCCTCGCGCATGCCATTGGCGTGGCCTTGGAGCAGCGGCGCTTCGGCGTCAAGGTCATCATGCTGGACGGTGCCCCCACCATAGCCAGCGGCTATGTGCAGGAGGCCAAGAAGCAGACCGATGACCTCAACCGACAGCAGTCCATGACGCTGGCCTACTTTGGGGCACTCCTTGCCGATGTGGACTACAATAAGGTGGGTTTTCGCTTGTATTTTTCCCTATCTTTATGATTTTATGATCTTTGTTCTGTGTGTAGCTTCTGCAGTTACTAGATGGCGTCAAGACGTGGCCATCGAAGCTGGACAAGTTGGCCGATACACTGTCCGGACACACGCAACAAACCAAAGAAGTGGTAAGTCCCCTATCAAAAGGTGTCTAAGGGTGTGTAGAATAGAACAGAATAGATTACGTATCAACAACATACTAATACCAATGTATTATTTATTCTTTGTGTAAAAAAGGTCAAAGAAAAAATAAGAAGATCAGGAAAACGATAATATGTATATCAATTTGATCTAAAAGAACTGAGGATGAATTAAAATTGCCAATATTGTAACTAGTTAAGTGAAAAGTATGTCAGTATTAGTAACTTAAGAGGAATATACATAGTTAGTGGTACATACATATGCATATATAGTATATAGTGTATATAATCCGAGAATAAGACCCTAATCGGTTCATGAAAGGAATAGATTTATTCGAGTAACATTTCACTGCTCACTGCTAAGCGGCTCAATAATATAGAATTATGCTATATTTCAATACTCTTCTTAACATTATTACTAGCATCCTTCGATGCGAATCAAATCGAAAATCAATCTTTATCATTAAGATTAGCCCTCAATAATGGAACAATGATCTTTCCCACTTGTTGTGAAGACAATACATTTTGATTGCATTGATTTAGCTTTGATTATATTTGATTTTGAATTGCTCATAGTCTCTTCGAACTCTTTCGTTATTCATTCATTATTTGTACATAGACATCTTCAAAAGTTCCTAGTATCAGACAGAGTTTTTGAGTACAGAATCTCAAGTATTTGCGTAAATATTTGTTTTTATAGGCAGCGGCTCCTCAAGTGTTTGTTTGTGTTTGGATTAAACACTTTTGGGCTTACAAGTATTTGAAATAATGTGTAAAAAAAATGTGTAATATGTAAGTGCCAGAGCCTCCTTTAATTGTAGATAAGAATGATTTTTGTAGATTGTAAATACGATAAATATTTGTAGTGAAAACAGCATACAGCATACTCCGATCTCATAGCGTAAGATTTAGAATTCGAAATATCTTTAATCCCAAGATAACTTTCGTCATTTCTGTACTCTATGTCGATAATTAGCCATTTCGATCCCATATTTATTCTATCGAACAGATCAAGAAAGCTGCCTGCATGTTCAAACAGAAGCTTTTGCTCTCGGAGAGCTACAAGGGAGCCAAGCAACTGCACAGCGACGTGGTCCTGATCAAATCCGCCGAGCACAATGCCATAATGGCCCAGGACTATGGGCTCAAGGAGGTAAGAATCGATAAAGCTGTACATTTTCTAGAAGAAATCCCTAAATTTCAGCGATTTACAGATTTGCAGCGCCCAGATCGATATGCATGTGGTGGAGGGCACACACAGGACGTTCCTCAAGGAGGCGCAGACGTTACAGATCCTCGAACGTGTGCTGAGGAAGCGGCTCTAGTTGGTAGCATCATGATTTACTCTGTAGCTGTTAATGTATCGTTATATACCAATAATACACGTAGCAATCTCCCGGATTGTATAAGTACTCCTACTAATGCGATTTTGTTTGGTTTGGTTTTTTCGGACACGCGACTGGGATCGTGGCGCTCGCATGATTTACGATGAATCACGATAGTCCGGCGGCAGCAGCAGCAGCGGCGGCGGCCTTTATATGACCCGTTAAACAAAATTCAATGTACCTTTCCATAATTGATAATAATTCCAATTCCTATTTACTACTCGAACATTTTAGGTTCTGTTCTATCTACAAAAAAATCTGCCCAGACGATTAACAGTCGCGCTATGTCTGCCCCTGTACATACTTATACATATTTGTATGGTAGGTATAAGAGAGAGTTTGTGTGTGTGTGTACTTACTTCTGCATGTATGCGAGAGTATATTTTGTATTTAGTAGCAACAAAAAAGTGGTCCGATTGCTGTCCTATGGCGGGAGAAATCAAAATTTGTACATCTTTATCACGCAGGCAACAGCTGACCGACCGGAGGAGACACTTATCGCTGTTAATTTCGAAATTAAATGCTGCACAAACTTAACTAAAAGCACGCAAATCATTTTACAGAGCAACAACAGAGCACAGCAGTGGCCCTACACACTCCGAAAGGTTAACCCCAGAGAGAGCACAAAAGCAGAGCTTATCTTCGCGCTGCTTCTGCTGCTCTCTTCTCTGGATGGCGATGCGAGCAGAAAAGCTCTCGCCTCGCCTCATATAAAAGGCGTCGCGCACCTGATGCCTGGACTATTCCCGTTTATTTTTTCGCTGCCAGTCGTGAACGAAACCGACAGAACACAGTTAGTTGTGTCGTGCTTTATTAACCGCTACGCTTCAAACACAGTGTGTCTTTCGCCTCCATTACACGGCCCCAGCCACAGTGCAAAACGAAGAGTGTAGCAAAATTATTTGCAAAAAACGCTAACGGTAACCGCCAACAAAACGGAAAGAGAACAATAGCAAAAGAAAAAGTGCTGTGTTTTGTATTGGTTAATTGCAAAAGTAGCGTAGCTAACGGTTTCGAAAGTCAGTCAGGACCAACTGCACCAAGAAGCCCAAAAGCCTACCCACTGCTCCAGAGCCTTTAGCCAGAAAAACAGCTGTCAAGAGGAATCGCCTGATTTTTAGGTATGTACAAAAAATAAAATGGCAGCCGCAGGAATAAAATTGGACTCCCGTCAAATGTGCTTGTGTGTGTGTGTGTGTGCGTGGGAACGAGTGCAAATAAAAATTCGTACGATTAATAGGAAATGAAACGTTCAAAAACTCGAATTTAGTGATGAAATAACGAGGAAAAAGCGTTTGAGTTACTTAAACCAAAAATTAGATATAGGTTCACCCTAAACTATGGATTCGTGAGAACTTCTCTTTTTTGTTCTACTCCAAATGATAGAAACTAGAATCAGCTAGAGATGCAAGAGAAACTCCATTATCTACGCTCTAGACTTTGCCGCAGAAACTGTTTTTGTAAAACTTTCGAACTGATATTTTCCAATGTATTTGCTAGCCTAGCCCCCGGCTAAAAATACAAATTACTAAATTGGAGAACATTTCCCGTTTGCTCGATTCGCACTTGGCATGCAACGTTTTGACCTTTAGGACCTTTAGGCTTTGGGCCAAACAGTGCCCAAAGTGTTATTCTAAACGCCCCCTCACTGAATGTACCCCCCAGACCACAACATTCCACAACGCTGCTACAAAAAATTACAGTTGCTAATTGACAGAGAGACATATACATGGCAAAGAAAGGCGTCCTATGATAGTTTATTGGCTTCTCGATAGGGTTTCGTCTTCTAATTGCAGACGGGAGAAGCAACCAAACTTGGATTTGTAAGATTTCCCATGAAAACTATTAGACAATCAAGCTGAATAAGACATAAAACAGAAAGAATTGCCAGTTTTTGGCGAACTAAGCTTCATATACCCTTTGTTGTTCTTCAATTCCTATTGAAAGAGAAATAATTTCGATTTGAATAATCAATTAGAATTCCGGAAACTATAACTTGTAAAGCCACATAAATAAATTCCAATTCTATATCAAAACTATATAATAAAAGATAACAATATGCAGAACATCATACAAGGGTATCAAAACAAAAGCAAATTGGATGATTGGAAAATTTCAAGTGTCTAATCTTTATCAGCTGTATTCATAAGCTTCCTGTTCTACACGCGTTTGGCGTCGGTCCAACAGTTCCGATCAGGTGCAGACTCGTTTGAGTAGGCAGCGCCACACCGCCTTATCAGCTCGGTTCGGAATCACCCCATGGCCCACCTCCCAGCTATCAGTTATCGCCGAAGTGCATAAACTTGAGACATAATCATCGTCTCCACCCCAAAAGTTTTAGTGGGTGAGATGAGAATGAGGGCTAATTATATGTAGATGGATAGATGGGTGCTGGGTGCTGGATATAGGGTGTATAGAGGTTCCAGTACACGTGCACTTGAGTCTCTGCCTTGCCCCACCCTGGCCAAAATCGATAACTGTGAAAATAGAACCGAGTGCATAAATAAACAATATAGAGTGCCCAAGACCCCTACCCCGATTCTAGGGAAGGGACACTGAGGAGGGGTGGTTTGTTTACATGTTTGCTTATCTAATGACGCAATTTTTAGCAGTATGGCCTGATGATGGGTGAAACCCACACACACACATATGTACATACACGAACACAGAGATAGTGGAGTCTGATGAATAGCGGAGAAATCAATACCGAAGAGAACGCTGGCAATAAAAGTAAAAGGATCTATAGAGGATGTTGGGTTGTAGCAGGCACAGCTAAAACAAAGCAAACAAATCGGGGAACAGACCAGCAACAAAAACTATGAAAGTAATACTTGAATGAACTTGAGAAATCACGCCACCTTATCTCACTAAACAAATGGTACACGCGTCCAGCTCATGTGTGTGTGTATATGTGTGCCGGTTGGCATGCAAAATTTCGCTCTGACATACAATTACTATGGCAACAAGAAATTAACTTCGACTACCGTAGCCTTTGATACCCTTTTCCATGGCAGTCATTCGATTTTGATGATATGTAATAGTATTTGTTATCTACACTTTAATACCTTCGCTTGGTATAAATATATTACGACTGCGCGCTATCCCATATGTTGTACTGTTCCCTACTAAGAAGATTCCATCTTCTAAGTGTTGCAGACCTCTAGTAAAAATCGTAATACCTGATGCAGGGGTATAAACATAAACATAGCATCGAAATGCTTTGGATGAGCAGAAAAAACGATAAGCTCTCTCTCTCGCTCGCTCACTATCACAGTACCTACCTACAAAAAGGTGAGTGTGCCGATTTGCCATCGTTTGCCGGCAGCAACATAGCATTTTCGGGCGTCCGCTGTTTCTTGTTCTTCCGCTTCTTCTAGCGACGCTCTGGGGGAGACCGACCGACCGCCAACAGAACTGCCTTCGTCACTTACTTCTTTCCCTTTTGTTGAATCATTCTTCTGCACATCGTACGAGTTTCTCGGCGAATGAGAAAGCAGCTTGTGTTTGTATTGTGCCTAGGGGGATTGATTGCGTGAGAAATATGAAGAGCGTAGAGAGAGGCAGAGGGAGCTGTGCCTATGTTAACGCAAAGCATGTTGCACTGTTACTGTTACTGCCACAAGTTGCCCCTGGCAGCTGCTGTTAGGCTGCGACATCGCATCATCACGCCACAACACTAGAAAGCCGCCCATAACAAACATGCAGCCCGGCCAGCCACATGCGCGTCAAAAGCTCCTCCAGAAATCACCTGATTTGTAATGTCTATACTAACTTTCCACTGCTTGCCTGCCTGCTTGCTGCCCAGAGTCTGCTGCTGCCTGCTGCCCGTCTGTCTGGCGACAGACACCGGTACCGGTACAACGGCTTGCGTCGGCGGCTGCTTCTGCGTTAGCTTCGGGGAGAGCGAGAGCGAGCTCTCAGCTGTCCAAAGCTTTCCATCGAAACGCCAAAGAGCTTTAACAGCGGCTGCAAAAACTTAACAGCTCTGCCCTGTTATGTAGGCACCACAGTTCTGCCGCCAGCTTTTGTGGAAAATTGAATAAATGTTAAGAGAAATAAAAATAAAAAAAACAGCATGACTCAGCAGGCTCTTTGTTAGACATTTAAAAACAGACTAAAAATAAATATTTCGAATTCTTCGAAGTCAAAAAATACCATTTAAACCCCTACTCTACCAATCAAAGGGTTGATATTGTATTAAATTGTTGCACCTTGTGGTATGCTATGCATTTTTCGTGAAATCAAATTTTGAAGGGAATGTAATGATTGAAGTATTGAGTTGAGCCTTCGAAAATTCACTCTTAGAGCGTCCCATATTCCATAAGCAAAGCCGGCGGCAAAGAGACTTTCTATACACGCCAAATAGATTTACATACTTGAACAAGTAGCTCTTGATTTCCTCAGTTTTGTAGACATTTTTTCTGAGATTAAAATGGCATCAGTTTACCAAAGACCTATCGCCTCATTTGCTCATATATACTCGTATTTACAGACGCCACACTCAAACCTGTTGCAAGCCGTGGACCAGAAGCATCCTGTTGCCTTTAAGAGCAATCATCAAAACCAGCAGCATCATTCTCCCAGTGGCCAAAATAACGGCAAAAGTGCCCGAGCCAATCGCCGTCGCCGTCGTCGCAACAAGCAGCAGCAGAATTCCCATCAACCTGACGCCTTTAAGGAGCCAGACGACACGCAGATAACACCGAGCACCTCCACCTCCCACTCGCACTCGCACACGCACAACCATACCCAGAACCAGGATCATAACCAGAACAAGGACAACGACAGCAATAGTAACAGCCCCAAGATGCCAGCCCGTTTTGCCGAAGAAGTAATCACCGCCGAGCCCGCCACGCGTGCCGCTCCCCAATTGGACCTGGGTGGCGGACACTATGTGCCGCGACAGCCCGTGCTGAACGATGAGGTGGCCATAACTGGCTTCTCTGGCCGCCTTCCCGAGAGCTCCAACATTGATGAGTTCAAGCAGAATCTCTTCAATGGCGTGGACATGGTCAACGATGATCCCAGACGCTGGGAGCGCGGTAAGTAGTCTCCCTTCCCAGCCCTAGATCTCTCAGCTAAAGGATGATCTCTAACACCGACAGGTCTCTATGGACTGCCCGATAGGATGGGCAAGATTAAGGAAAGCGATCTGGAGAACTTTGACCAGCAGTTCTTTGGCGTGCACCAGAAGCAAGCCGAATGCATGGACCCCCTGTTGCGCATGCTCCTCGAGCTGACCCACGAGGCGATCATTGATGCTGGTCTCAATCCCACCGATCTACGCGGCTCTCGCACTGGCGTCTACATCGGTGTCTCCACCTCGGAGACGGAGCAGCATTGGTGCTGCGATGCCGATCGCGTGAATGGCTATGGCCTCACGGGATGTGCCCGCGCCATGTTCGCCAATCGCATCTCCTTCACCTTCGATTTTAAGGGACCCAGCTACAGCATTGACACTGCGTGCTCCAGTTCCCTGTACGCCCTGGAGCAGGCGTTCTCCGATATGCGCGAGGGCAAGATCGACAATGCTATTGTGGCCGGAGCTGGGCTAATACTCAAGCCCACCATGTCGCTGCAGTTCAAACGCCTGAACATGTTGAGCCCGGACGGTAGCTGCAAGGCCTTCGATGAGTCCGGCAACGGCTATGTCCGTTCCGATGGCTGTGTGGTGCTGCTCCTGCAGCGCGTCTCCGAGGCAAAGCGCGTCTACGCCTCCATCCTGAATGTGCGCACCAACACGGACGGGTTCAAGGAGCAGGGCATCACCTATCCCATTGGCAGCATGCAGAACCGACTGATCCGCGAGACGTACGAGGAGATAGGACTCAGCCCCAACGACGTGGTCTATGTGGAGGCCCACGGCACTGGCACCAAGGTCGGTGATCCCCAGGAGGTCAACTCCATTACGGACTTCTTCTGCAAGAACCGCACCAGTCCCCTGCTGATCGGATCCGTCAAGTCGAACATGGGACACTCAGAGCCTGCCTCTGGTGTATGCTCCGTGGCCAAGATCCTGATTGCCATGGAGGAGGGCGTCATCCCAGCCAATCTGCACTTCAACAAACCCAATCCGGATCTGTATGGCCTGGTCGATGGCCGTCTCAAGGTGGTGGACAAGAACCTGCCCTGGAATGGCGGTATCATCGGTCTTAACTCCTTCGGCTTTGGTGGAGCCAATGCCCACGTCATCCTCAAGTCGAACCCCAAGCCCAAGGCTCTCACACCACGTGACAGCGGTCCGAAGGTGGTCCTGGCATCTGGCCGCACCTTTGAGGCTGTGGAGCAGCTGTTGGAGTCGGCCGCCGGCCATGCCGATGACGACGAGTACCTGCAGCTCCTGAACGACATCCACTCGAAGCCCATTCCGCTGCACTACTTCCGCGGCTACGGCGTGGTCAGCAGCAGCAAGGGCACCCTCCAGCGCGAGGTGCTGGAGTTCACGGACGAGAAGCGGCCCGTCTGGTATGTGTACTCGGGCATGGGCAGCCAGTGGGCCAGCATGGCCAAGGATCTGATGCAAATTGATGCCTTCGCGGAGACCATTCAACGCTGCGCGGATGTGCTGAAACCAGAAGGCGTCGATCTAATCGATGTGCTCACCCGCTCCACGGACAAGAGCTTCGAAAACATCTTGAACTCCTTCATCTCGATTGCCGCCATGCAGGTGGCCCTTACCGATCTGCTAAGCTCTTTGGGCATCCATCCCGACGGAATCGTTGGACACTCTGTGGGCGAGCTGGGATGTGCCTATGCCGACGGCTGCTTCACTCCTGAACAGACCGTGCTGGCTGCCTACTGGCGTGGCAAGAGCATCCTGGACACGCAGCTCTCTAAGGGCAAAATGGCAGCCGTGGGCCTTAGTTGGGAGGAGGCGCACAAGCGTGTGCCCGCCGACTGTTTCCCCGTGTGCCACAACAGCGAGGATAACTGTACCATCTCCGGACCGGAGGCCTCCATTGAGGCGCTGGTGGTCAAACTGAATGCCGAGGACGTCTTCGCGAAGGCCGTTAACTCCAGTGGCTATGCCTTCCACAGCAAGTACATTGCCGATGCCGGACCGAAGCTGCGTAAGAGCCTGGAGAAGATCATCCCAAATGCCAAGAACCGCACCGCTCGATGGGTAAGCACCAGCATTCCGGAATCGGCGTGGGGCACCCCAGTGGCCAAGCAGTCGTCGGCCGCCTATCATGTGAACAATCTGCTGTCGCCGGTGCTCTTCCACGAGGCCCTCCAGCATGTGCCCAAGAATGCCATCTCTATTGAGATTGCGCCGCACGGCCTGCTGCAGGCCATCCTCAAGCGCGCCCTGGGCCCAGAGGCTACCAATCTGAGTCTGGTGAAGCGCGGCCACGAGAACAACGTGGAGTTCTTCCTCACGAATGTGGGCAAGCTCTTCGCTGCCGGTGCCCAGCCGCAGGTTCTCAACCTGGTGCGTCCTATCAGCTATCCCGTGGGCCGTGGCACCCCCATGTTGAACTCGAAGATTGGCTGGGATCACACCCAGAAGTGGCTGGTGGCCAAATTCGGCAAGGAGACCTCCTCCGGGGAGACCATCGTTGAGGTGGATCTGTCCAAGGAGGACGACGCCTTCCTCGTCGGCCACACCATCGACGGAAGGATCCTGTTCCCGGCCACGGGCTACATGACGCTCGCCTGGATGACCTTTGCCAAGATGCGCGGCGGCGAGTTCCACAAGACGCCCGTCGTGATGGAGAACCTGGTATTCCACCGGGCCACCATCCTCAACAAGAACGCGGTCGTGAAGTTTGGCATCAATTTCTTCGACGGCACTGGAGCCTTTGAGATCTGCGAGAGCGGCAGCCTGGCCGTGTCCGGCAGAATCACCATCCCGGAGTCCATTGAGAACGAGGAGCTGCCGCTGGAGCCCCAAACGGCAAACAAGGCTGCCAAGGAGCTGGCCACCAATGATGTGTACAAGGAGCTGCGTCTGCGCGGCTACGACTACGGCGGAATCTTCCGTGGCATCGTCAAGTCGGACACGGTGGCCTCTGCCGGCCAGCTGCAGTGGGTGGACAACTGGATCAGCTTCATGGACACCATGCTGCAGTTCAGCATCCTCAGCAAGAACCTCCGTGAGCTCTATCTGCCCACGCGCATCGAGAAGGCCGTCCTGAATCCCGTGAAGCATCTGGAGCTGCTGGCTGCTCTCTCCGAGAAAGAGCAGACCGAAACGGGCCTTCCCGTCTCCTGGTACAGCGACATCAATGTGATCAAGAGCGGCGGCGTGGAGTTGCGTGGCCTCAAGGCCACTCTGGCCCAACGTCGTCCGGGCACCCAGGCCCCACCTACCCTGGAGCGTTACCACTTTGTGCCGCAGATCAACACGAGCGAGCTCCACGAGAACTCGGAGAAGGCGCGCCTGCACGCCCTGGATGTGGCCATCCAACTGATTATCGAGAACTCCAGCGGAGCCGTGAAGCTTAAAGGCGTGGAGCTGGCCAATGGCCGGAATCCGGATGTCCTGGTGGCCAATCGGCTGCTGCAGATCATCGAAGGAGAGCCCGTCCTCACCGGCGATGTGGCCGTGGTCACATCCAACAACAATGAGGAGACCATTACGGCCGCCCTGGGCGACTCGGGGGTGCGTGTTGTGTCCAAGGATGTGCTCGTGGAGCCCGTAGAGCAGAACTGTCACTTTGTCTTTGGCATCGATGTGCTGTCCCGGCCGGATACCAAGACCCTCGAGAATTCCATTGCCAGCATCCGCGAGACTGGCTTCCTTATCCTGGAGGAGACCGTAAACACCTACACGAAGACGGGACGTGCGCTCCTCGAGAAGTTTGGACTGGTGGTCGTGCAGGAGCAGAGTCTGGGTGCAACCCGCGTCCTGGTGCTGGCCCGCCGTGCCATCGATCTGAAGACACGCAAATCTGTGGTCGTGCAGGTCACCGAACAGAACTTCCAGTGGGTGGATGACCTCAAGGCGGCCCTTCTCACAGCCTCCACGGAGGAGCAGTACGTGTATGTGGTGTGCCAGGGTGAGGAGCTCTTCGGTGCCGTTGGCCTGATGACCTGCATCAAGAACGAGAACGGCGGCAAGCTGGCGCGCCTCGTGTTTGTCCAGGACGCCAAGGCGGAGAAGTTCTCCCTGACTGCGCCGCTCTACCGCAAGCAGCTGGAGAAGGATCTCATCTCGAATGTGCTAAAGGGCGGCGCCTGGGGCACCTTCCGCCACCTGAAGCTGGAGACCCAACAGGCCACACTCCAGGTGGAGCATGCCTACGTGAATGCTCTGGTCAAGGGCGACCTAGCGTCGCTCAAGTGGATCGAAGCGGCCAAGGGCGACACTGCCGTCGCAGCCGACAAGAACCTGGAGACCTGTACCGTCTACTATGCGCCGATCAACTTCCGTGACGTGATGCTGACATCCGGAAAACTGGCCGCCGATGCCCTACCCGGAGACCTCGCCGAACAGGACTGCGTTCTCGGACTGGAGTTTGCCGGACGCGACACACAGGGACGTCGCGTCATGGCCATGGTGCCGGCCAAGTCGCTGGCCACCACCTGTGTGGCCAGCAAGCGCATGATGTGGCAGATACCCGACAAGTGGACCATGGAGGAGGCCTCCACCGTTCCCTGCGTCTATTCCACCGTATACTACGCTCTGGTGGTGCGCGGACAGATGAAGAAGGGCGAGCGCATTCTCATCCATGCAGGATCCGGAGGTGTGGGCCAGGCAGCCATCTCGGTGGCCCTGGCTCATGGTCTGACTGTCTTCACGACCGTCGGCAGCAAGGAGAAGCGCGAGTTCCTGCTGAAGCGATTCCCCAAGCTGCAGGAGCGGCACATTGGCAACTCCCGTGACACCTCCTTCGAGCAGCTAGTGATGCGCGAGACCAAGGGACGCGGTGTGGATCTGGTGCTCAACTCCCTCTCTGAGGAGAAGCTGCAGGCCTCCATTCGCTGCCTGGGTCTCAATGGACGCTTCCTGGAGATTGGCAAATTCGATTTGAGCAACAACAGCCCCCTGGGCATGTCCGTGTTCCTCAAGAACACCTCCTTCCATGGCATCCTGCTGGACAGCGTGATGGAGGGCGAGGAGGAGATGCAGAACCAGGTCGTCACCCTAGTGGCCGAGGGCATCAAGAGCGGTGCTGTCCTGCCGCTGCCCACGACCGTCTTCAACGACCAGCAAGTGGAGCAGGCCTTCCGGTTCATGGCCTCCGGCAAGCACATCGGCAAAGTCGTGATCAAGGTGCGCGACGAGGAGGCCGGCAAGAAGGCTCTCAAGCCTAAGGCGCGTCTCATCAATGCCATTCCCCGCACCTACATGCACCCAGAGAAGAGCTACATCTTGGTTGGAGGTCTTGGCGGTTTCGGCCTGGAGCTGACCAACTGGCTGGTGTCCCGCGGTGCCCGCTTCATTGTGCTCACCTCTCGGTCGGGCGTGAAGACCGGCTACCAGGGTCTGATGATCCGTCGCTGGGAGGAGCGTGGCGTCAAGGTAGTGATCGATACGAGCGACGTGACCACCGCCGCTGGGGCCAAGAAGCTGCTGGAGAACAGCAACAAGCTGGCTTTGGTCGGAGGCATCTTCAATCTGGCTGCCGTGCTCAGGGATGCCTTGATCGAGGATCAGACGGCCAAGGACTTCAAGACGGTGGCCGATCCCAAGGTGACGGCCACCAAGTGGTTGGACCAATATTCGCGTAGCACGTGCACGGAGCTGGACTACTTTATCTGCTTCTCCAGTGTGTCCTGCGGCCGCGGCAACATCGGCCAAACGAACTACGGCCTGGCCAACTCTGCCATGGAGCGGATTTGCGAGCAGAGGCAGGTGAGCGGCTTCCCCGGCACAGCCATCCAGTGGGGAGCCATCGGAGATACCGGTTTGGTGCTGGAGAATCTCGGCGACAATGACACCGTCATCGGAGGCACCCTGCCCCAGCGCATGCCCTCCTGCCTGCAAACCATCGACCTGTTCCTGCAGCAGCCGCATCCCGTCGTGGCATCCATGGTGGTGGCCGAGAAGCGCAAATCCGACTCGTCGGCCGGCGTCAGCCTGATTGCGACCATCGCCAACATTTTGGGTCTGCGCGACACCAAGAATATCCAGGATGCCGCCTCCCTAGCTGATCTGGGCATGGACTCGCTGATGAGTGCCGAGATCAAGCAGACTCTGGAAAGGAACTTTGACATTGTGCTGTCCGCCCAAGAGATCCGTCAGCTGACATTTGGAGCTCTCAAGCAAATGGACGGTGGAGCCGATACGAAAACTGTAACAGCTTCGGCCGCCGCCGGTGCTGTTAATGGATCGGGTGCGCCAGCAGATGCCACCAGCATCACATCGAACCCGTCCTCGCGCACAACCAGCCCCCTGGGCGATGGAACGCAGGTGGTGTTCACCACGGCACTGATACCCACAGAGGCTATCGTGCGACTGGAGACGAAGGCGCCGGCCAACAGCAAGCAGACGCCCATCTACTTTATTTCGCCCATCGAAGGCTTTGCGTCCGCACTGGAGCCACTGGCCAAGCGACTGGAGGTGCCTGCCTATGGACTCCAGTTCACCGATGCCGTCCCCGTCGATTCCGTTGAGGCTGCGGCCAGGTTCTACATCCAACAGATCCGTACAGTCCAGCCCAAGGGACCCTACAAGCTAGCCGGATACTCGTTTGGCTGCCTGCTCACTTACGTTATGACCGCAATCCTGGAGGACACCAACGAAGTAGCCAACGTGATCATGCTGGACGGAGCGCCCACCTACGTCAACTGGTACACGAGCAGCTTCAAGCAGCGCTACACGGCCGACGACGCCAACAGCAACCAGAGCTACGGTCTGGCCTACTTTGGCATTGTCCTGGCCAACATTGACTACAAGGCGGTAAGTCCAGAGGAACACTAGATAATAGATGGAGGAATACTCATCCTTTCATTACCCTTTATAGCTGGTGCGACTGCTTCTGGTGATCCCCACATGGGAGGAAAAACTGGAGAAATTTGCCGAGCTTATGAGCTTGGAGATCACACAGCCCGTGGAGACGGTAAGAAAGCAGACACAGTTTTATAACCTGGGAACTTTTTAGAACTCTCTTTGTTTTTTCTTTTATCGGTCAACAGATCAGGAAGTCCGCTACTCTGTTCTACAAGAAACTGGAGCTGGCCGACAGCTACAAGCCGACGCTGAAGCTCAAGTCTAACGTCACTCTTGTCAAGCCCACAGAAAACTCTGCAAAGCTGGATGAGGACTATCGCCTAAAAGAGGTAGGTTTCCATACAACAATTGCAAACAAAATTGGGACACAAAATGTAACTTTTGATTTATCCTTTTAGGTCTGCACAAAACCCGTCGAAGTACACACTGTGGAGGGCAACCATCGCACGTTCCTCATAGAGGATCAGTCGCTGACGACCATCCAGAGCATACTGAAGCGTCTGTTCAAGTAGATCCAAGTAAAGGATTAGCATAAGAGTGTTGTGGATGTGGCAGACCAATAAACCACACCGCAGGCATCACCGCATCACACATCCAATACTCGTGTCCCACTCGCTGCAGCAAAGGAGCAATGTGGAGCCACAAAAATCTCTCACATCGCATCTAGTTAGCACCTATTTAGTGAATGAATTTACGTTGTTGAGTCGCAAGAAAACGCAAGCTCTCTCCCAATATCAGTAATCCAAGAATTAACCATTTACGCACAGCAACAAAAGATAAAACTAATCTCGGATCGGATGTTCCTTAAACCTTAACTGCCGTCTTGCAGCGCCTGTGGACGATAGGTCCAAAATTGCAGTCTACAGACGCTGCGATTCCGGGCAGTTGAGTGGATGGGATCCACCTTTAAATCACACTTAAAGCTATGTGCACAGAGTACAGTAGTACCCGCGACGCGACATTCCTTGAGAGCTGGCCACTAGATGTCCCCACACTTACCAAATATATCTTATATGCTCTATCTCTAACGTATATTCTAGTTTAAATTCCTAGCTCGTAAGCCTACAGTTTGTAGTCGCGCATGTAATGAAATTCATTCCTCGATCTAATCCCACACACGAGATTTGTTATCTTTCTCTTGATGTATAAAATAATCGCCCAAAAATTGATCACTCATGAATATTGTGGATATTAAAATTACACCATACTAAAGTTTAATGGAAATCGAATGCGTTTTATTCAGGGAATTTTCTGTATTTTCAGATGGGTGAGACCAGATATATTATTATATTTTACCACGCAATGACCAATATTCCAGCTATTTCCATACCGTGCCTCTGTCTGGGTACAAATACATATTGCACATATATGTATATCAATATTTAAATTCATTTGTGAGTGCATATACTTACGTGTGTAGACTGATTGCTGGCTGTCATCGGATTGGGTCGGATCGGAGTTTTAAAAGGCACAATAACCTTTTGTCAGCTGGCGATTGCGCCTGACCTAAAGCGAAAATCTCTTATCGAGTAGTCCATGTGGACTTAACAACGATTAAAAACGCCTGAAATTAATTAGATTTTCACAATAATTTCAGGTGCTTTCAAGCGACTATAATCGCGTATAAATTAGGCCGAAGGTTCTGGGGGACTTTAATCGTTCGACAGTTTAAAGCATATTTATGGGCTTGCGGAAAATGTATGCACAACAAAACAACATGAATAATAGTACGTACATTCTCGATCTACAACGGCCATCGGTGTTTGGTAACATTTGAAGCCATTTTTTCGCACCCAACGGAAACTAGACTAGTGGATTGTACTGTGGGAAAAAGTAGCTCGGAGAAATCCAACCTATTCATTCCTTCCTTTTGTTTTTTCGAAAACATCTATGGATTTGTGAATGCATTTAACCCATGCTTTTCTTTTAAAAATGCTTTTAAATTGCAATGTTTAAAAACACCTTTTATTTAAATCAAGTAGTCGCGTCTCCACATAACAAAATTATAACGATTTTTTACTTTTTCCAACAAAAAAAATCAAGTGGGCTCTCCATTTCTTGTGATTATTGTATTAGAAATGTTTCTTGAATTTTTGTCAAATGTGGACCAATAACTAATACAACGCAAATGAATTTGTCATTCTTTATTTATTCGTACTATACGTTTCTATTTGGACAGTTTAATGAACTCTTTTCCACACCACCAACATTTGGTAAAGATCTGGGCGCGTTTTTTTTTTACGTGGTATCCCCAGTAGGCCTACTCCACACTTCAAATCCGAGTCGTTTCCAAGTCGTCATCGGTTATATCTTAAAAATGGATTGCACAAAATGAAATGGAAAACGTATTTTCGCAGTTTTCTGAGGTGAAACAATTACCATTCGTTTTATGCTCCATTGTTTTGATCGCTGATTTTTTGTGGCTGGTTGGGTACTGCTGGACAATGGTGTACTGTTCCTGAGTTCTGTTTGCTGCTGTACTGCTCTTAATATTTTGTCCCTGCATCTGTATGCTCTGTACGACTCCGAAGACTGAAAAAATGTGCATTTTATGAAAAGAACACTATTTAAAAACATACAATTAAGACATACATACACTGTTGTAAAACTTAAAAATAAATTCACACTTTAGACTTAAAACTAATTACAAATATTTACATATTTACAAAACTGCTCCGATGTGTTTGTGTTGATGTCGTCGGGCTGACTCCCGTTGCTAGACTGATATTTTCCAGTATTCTTACACAAATCAAAATTTGAAAACTGTGGTTTCATCGGGCATGGGTTACTAGGTTTACTTTTTTGTTGGGAATATGTTTATTTGGGTTTTTGAGGAGAGCATTCTTCTACTATTTGGGAAATATGTCTCTAAGTATTGTTAGTCTCTGAGAACAGGTGTTTAAAAAAAATAGTCTGGATACCACATTTGACTGCTGTAGTTCTTGTAAATAGTTTTATTAAAATAAATATTCAAGATATGTATAATCGCGTCTAAAACTTCGACAAATAGCGACTCTTGAGCGATTTAAAACGCCTAAAATTAAATTTTCGTGCGTTTGAAATCCATGGCGACTTAAAACGCTTGCAATTCCAAACAAGATGTGACGCGACTATAAACGCTGGAAAGTGCGAACCCGCTCCGTTGGAGCGTCGGCATCGATAGCGAGTCATTGCTCGAGACTTTTATGACCCGGCAACGACGCCTGATTGGCCTTTATGTCTGTGTTTTTTCGCGATTCCTCGATAGGAGCACGTTTTAGACAATTGGAATTGGCCCAGAACGAGAGCGAGAACGATCCGAAAACGAGAACCGTGGGCGGACAAAGCGGAAAAATACACATGAAAATCGGTTTGGGCTGGGAATCATTTACATTAATTTCTAATCGCCGCCGTGGCGGAGCAAAGTGGCCCAGTCAAACAGCTTAACGGAGTGGTATATACATAGTAGAACTCATATTTATACCTCTCATATTCCTCTCGCCTGTAGCCTTATCAGCAGTGGGCACTGGCACAGCCACTGGCGATAACAGCACGCGCCCAGCCGCCGATTTGGGCGCCTACCTCTCTGTGCTATGCTATGCTGTGGAGTGGAGTAGTATAAATATTTGGCAACGTTCAGTTTCAGTTACTGAACAACGCGCGACGGAATCGGAGGAGTGGAGTCGTATGTAAATATCGTTACTCTATTGCGTCTTTAAGCTAATTAATAATATTAATAAATAATCCAGCAAAACTTAAAACAATCGGTGATCGGTGGTTTGCGTTGGTTTTTGGTGATCTTTGGACGCGTTTCATTTGCATATACTTAGGTCTGACCGATCTGACCGAAATCTGTATAGCGATTGACATTGGAATATCACGCTGCGCTGTCTGGCCGCGGCAGAAAAACCAAAAGCGCTACCAAATCCGAAATAGATCCCTAGTTGAAGTATGTTTATTTTGTGGTAGGTTAGTAATATTGTGACCGGCTTTAAAGGTGTTTCGTATAAACATTGTGCTGCTGCCTCGCCTGCCCCATAGTTTCCGAACTTTTTTCGGTTTTTCGATAGGCGTTATCATTAAAGTTGGTAAGATAAAACTGTAATTTGGCTATTGGTTAACTTTCTTAAAAGATTATTTCTTCGTGGCACTACTTGGGTTTTCCAAGATTGTTTCATTGAATTTTTTTTAAAGTGAATGCGTTTTGAAATCATTTATTGATAACTTTATGCCCTATTTTATTTGAGGTTTATTTCTATTATAGTTTGTTTCCAATTATGCTTGCCATAAAATATAAACTACGTTATTTGTTCGCATCTGATTTATGATCAAATGCCGGAATGCTGGAGCCAACAGGAGCTTAAGGGGCTCCTTTTTTCTTTGTTGTAAATGAATTAAAAATGGATTCAAAAAATTTTAAGATTGAACTAGCTTAGGAGGAGGAGAAAAACGAAAGCAATACCAAACTACAAATTCGACGGCTAAAGATATTGGTAAATAATAGCAGCAATAATTAATAAATATTTCTGGGTATGTCAAAGGTGATTATTATAGGATAATATATGATCGTTATCATTGTCAGGTACATTTTTAAAGAACAAAGATGAAGAAAGATACATAAAGGCAGACGAAAAGGGAAGAATGTGCAGGTAGGACTTGAGGGAACAGCAAAATTGTCCTGCCCCAGCTTGCTAACAAACATTACCCTATTGAACATTCTGCGATGCAATGAAAGTAGTTCTATAAGTTTTTCCTTAGATAGATAAGGTAGCCATGAGTGGATGTATATCCTTTAAAGCTTATCTCAAATATTCTATTATATTTTGGGATATTTTGTATATATGACCATATATATCGGCCTCCCGGCTTTGGGGATGTTTCCCAGTAAACAAACCGAAACTCTTCAACTACGCCTCGCATTGAATAGATCATTAAATTTGCCGCAGTGTTTGGTGATTGACCAAAACCGAGAGACAAGAACCCAGACACCTTCTTGAGTCTATTTTGGTTGGTACAATCTCAATCAGGGAAATTCAAGGTTAGACATTAAATAAGCATTAGGAATATTTTGGCAATCGGCAAACAAAAAAACCCCGATCGACTCATAAACTTACCCGTCCCGACTTATCTGTGCCACGTTTCCGATAATCAGACAAAGAGACCTTCAGTGGCACTCCAAATAGGCACACATCTGTTTGTTATTGAAGAACTCTTGCAGATGTGGCAGATCCATCCCCAAATCTAATCAGGGATCCCAATTGCAGTGAGCCGATATCCGAGAGACTAATTAGTTTCGTGAGAGATGGGAATTTTTGAATCAATTGCAATATAAATCTTCAGCTGTCAGCGAGCTGTTGATGCGCTGGCTAATTGAATTTATATATTTGCAAAAACGCATTGATCAGATCACATCGCAATATTCAATCAAATATTGTTATCTAAAATTAAGTATTCACGCATAAATTATCGATCCGATTTCCAGGGAAAGAAAAGCGTGTAGTGGCAGGCTGTCGGCTGTCCAGTTCCCAGGCTTAATTGAATATTTATAGACCTGCACTCGATGCAACTGAGTCGTTTTTATGAGTTATTAAGTGCGAATTGTTTCAAATTTTTACTAGCTTTCGACTGTTGGCCCCTGCCCCCATCTGACTCCAATTATAAAATAATCACAAAACAAAAAACACTGTTTACTGATTCAGTTTTGAGGCTTTAACCCCGATGCGCACATCGCCGACACAGTATCGAATACAAAGACCCAATATTGTGATCTAATTCTCACACTGAATAATTAATGGAACACAAGACATGCCATGCGCGGCTATCCAATGCAAATTAGGTAGATTTTACAGGAAACTGTTTTACAGATAACAACCTGAACTAACCTTGATCCGTCTCGTCTGTACTGGAATTTATGAATTGAACGTAATGCAGAGACACCTGCAAGACAGTTCCTAGTTGACCCACTACCAGGGCACTGGGTGCTAGTGCTGCCATATCCAAACGAAAAGCTGTCGCAACACATTTCACTCTGAATGAGAAAGCTCGCGGGAAAAATCATTTCAAAATTGTCCAAGAATAGAACAAAATTTCGGAAAGTTTCACAACTGCTGGACAAAAATCTCAAAAAAGATCGAGCAAAAACTAATCAAGAGAACGGTCGACACTCGAAGATCTGATTCAGAGAATCACAGATTTCTATCGCTATCAGCACTGAGCGCGTTTTATATTGAGCGCCAAGCTCGGACTAGTTGGATCTCGGGAGATTAGTGGCACACGGCTTTATCCAAAAAGCTGACTCGACGTCCCTCACAATTTCGAGCGGTATTGGGGCCGCCATATGAGTGCGAAATATGTCACCCTCTCCACTCAGACCGAGTCCGAGTCCGAGTCCGAGACCGAGTCCGAAACCTAAATCAGACGCGGTTCCAGCTTCCAGTTCAGTTTCTGCGGCCACTGGCGACTGACGAGCGATCAGAGGAACGCGTCTGCCCTGCCTGCCTGTCCTCTGCTGTACGGGAAGCGTGCAAAAGTTCAAACAACCGTACCGTGCCCGTGCTCCCGTACCCGTACGTATACCCGTACGTATACCCGTACAAATAAACTAGATTGCAACGGTGCCCGTGTATATCTGAGAGAGTGTGTATCTGTGTGTCTGTTTGTAATGTGCCTTTGTGTGGCTTAGTCTAGCGGATTTCTATAAGCATTTGTATATATAGTAGCGCCAGAAGTCGCTTACGCGCATTCGAACCTCAAACTTCTTCGAACCTCAACTTCCACAACTAACGGTCAAATGAAATCGAGCTCGAAACCGTAACCGTAACCGATATCGAAAATACGATAAGTCGCGCCGCTCATTTCCGGTGCGTGTGTGTTGTCTCCCAGTCTCCAGCGCTTGAGGAGAGATTTCGCTTTGGTTTTTGCGCAAAACCCAGATCCGAATTGATCCGAATCATAAATGTATGTTCCTTTAATTTAGGCGTGCGTTACAACAAACCCCCTCACCCAAGAAGAAAAAAAAAATAACCAAACGGGAAAACAAACATATAAAAAACCAAAAGCTCATCGCACTCTTGCTCTCTTTTGCACTCTCGGCTCGGCTCAGCTCACGCACCCACAACGCCGCAACGGCAGCAGCAGCAGAAAAGCAGAAGCAGAAGCAAAAAATACTGCTAATTTGAAACGGTAAACCAATGTTTTTGCTTTTGCATAAATTTATTACATTTCTAGTACCATAGTGTGAGTGTGACAGGAGGCGGGTGCGTGTGCGTATGCGTGTAGACGTGTGTATTTGTTTTGTTGTGTTTATCGCTGTCCACGCATTTTCCGCTCAGAGATGATGTTGTAATAAATTGTCAGTCGACAGCTGATAACGATTAATGATCCACGGAAGTTCTATCTAATCTGAGTAAATTGATTTGTACATTTTAAAAGTGATTTCAACGATTAGTGCATAAAATTATATTTGGTCGTGGCCCATTTCCATTCGTTTCTGCAAGAGGTTCTATGAAAATCTAAACACAATCAATAAAGTCGGGGTGAATTCCTATTAGAACTATTAGTGAAATTACATTCATTCACCTCAGAAGCGGCTAATAACAATCAAGAGAATACTTTTATAGATTGTGCTGGTTGAGGAAAACATAGGAGGGAAATAGTTCTATGATTTGTATCATATAAATAGAATCTGTGTCCATTAACTCAAATCAAATCTTTATAAAACAGGCACAATTAATTTTCATAGTTCGATAAGAACCTAATAGATATAATCTATAGCTCTATAAATATTCGTCTCCATATGCAGACGACCATAATATATTCTGGCTGAATGAGACCTTATAAAAGTATGTACATATACATACATACAAGTCGATAGATGTGCAAATAGATATCAGGAACGACACATTTTGGGTAACGACAGGAATTCAGATAGAATACAAACATTGAAATTAGATATATTTAACAATACTTTAGTTCATCGAATGATATTCTTCAGTTTGCCACAAAAGATGCTCGTTTTGTATCAAATGTTTGCCCGTTCTCTAATATTTCTTTGTGGAATTAGATCGCATAGAAGCGGTTATTCAATCTGACAATGACACCAAAGATAGCACTTAGATGCTGATAATGGCAAAAGTAAATATTGAACAAAACCAAGCTGTAAAAGATGTACTCTTTCCATTATCGCAGTCGGCACCTCGCAGACACCTGAAAATGCTTTCGAACAACAAATATTTTGAATCACTCGTGGAATCGTAAACGTTTAATCATTTCCAAATACATCAGCTAGACCGTAAAACGAGGCAATTCAGGAGATTGTAGTGTTTAGGATGGATGGCTCTTATCTTTCTATGCACAAGATACAGCTTGAGACTATATATTTGTTGGCAAACCTAATTAGCTTAGTCGGGAGACTTATCAAGAACCTTGCGAAAAATTGAGCTTGAGTCGTTGTCGTTGCTCAGCGTCCAATTTGGCATTTGAATTGTCACCCGTTCTTTGTCAATTATCTGACTTAATTGGAGTACAATGTACAGCAAAGAGGGACGATTTGGATGGGAATGGGGATGGGGATTGAAGGATGGGGATTGGAGGATGGGCCTTACTGACTTTGCATTGAAACGTCATTTGGCCCACTTGGGGAGTTTGAACTTGAAATCAGCCGCTGCTGAAAGCTCATTCTCTCCTCTAATCTGTATATGCGTATGCCAGATATAATTTACGAGTATATATAGTCATCCATCTATCTATGCAATCTATTGGATCCAACCATCAACATGCGGTACCTAAACGAGGAAGTCTTGCTGGGCGGCCGCTGCCTCAATGAACCACTCCGCGGGGCATCTATTTAGCCAGTGGGTCCACCACTTTGATTTAAATGTGAATGCGCTTGACCCAAACTGCAGTTGCTGCTGCAGCAGCCTCCCCAGCAGCTGAGACCTTCGCCGGAGGCCCCCAGCAAGTCGTGTGTTTAATTATCGCACATACGCCGCGTTGTCCAGACAAAAAAACAAAACCAAAAACGAAAACGAAAATCACAAACATCCTGCACTAATTCCAAGGGGGCGAGAGTTCCTCTTAATTAGCGGTAAAGCCATTCAGTCGATGCATAATTGAGAAGAGAGACAGACTGTCAAGTGAGCAATTGATGAAATAAATCACTGGCGAATATATTTCATTCACACGTAATGAAAATCATTCTGTAATATTAACGATTTTGTGGAATATTTTATACATAATTTATGTTCATTTTAGGCATTCTTTGAACACAATTCTCAGCTTTTTTTGATAAACTAACAAAATTGAATCAAACTGAAATGATTTTATGCTTGAACAAGGTTCTCACTCAAACGTTTTTGATAGTTGAACTCTATTAACAACCAGATCTACGAGTATTCAAATTAATTCGATTTGAAAATCTTTTAGGCATCAGAACTCATGGGAAGAGCTTTTCAGTCACTGGAAAAATTTGGTAGATATCTTCAATAGATGATCTTTTTCAATAACTGAACGTTTTTAATAGTCTGGCTCTTGTCTGGCTATACTCTCTTTTAAAAATAATATGAAATTATATGCCAAATTTTTAAATAAATTTCCTGATCATATCTGGACACTTAAACTGAATAATTTCTATAGCTCAAACACAACGAAAAAGAACAAAGTTAATGGGTTTGCTCACTTACATTCGACAGTGAGGAATATTCTAAATATAGAAGTTTAATCACATAATTAAAGCACTTTAGTTGAGGTATATTGGAATGGAATTCTTCGAATATTTCCTTACAAGTACATGAGATAAAAATAAAGCATCACCACCCATCCCTCCCCCACCTAGATATTGCATCATCATTTTCTTCAGTGCCTTTTCTTCCCTTTCCCACCCCCTGCTTGGCGTCTGCCCCTGACCTCTTCATAGGTGGGGAGGAGGAGTTCAAGATCGTGGGGCCACTGTCAATGTCTCCGCTGAGGCGTGTGCGGGATCACTTTCGCTTTTTGTTTCGGAGGCATTTTAGTTTTAATCAAAGCTCTTGGATGTGCCTAAATTGGATCTATTAAGTCACTTGAGATAAGTCAGGAGCGTCGGACTTAAGTGTCTGCTGGAGGGCCACTCAACGCACAGATTGTCACGTTGACGTTGAGCTATCAGTAAAAGAGCTTCGCTCTCAGGTGATCATCATAAATGCGGCATGTGGGATGTGGGACATCTGACATCTAAAAGGGCGCGAGGCAAACAGACTTTATATATCTTATGGTGGATATATATTTTATACTATATTCAGATATAATAAAGGATTTCCAAGCTTAGCACTATGATGAAATACGATTTGTATATATTTCCCTTCAGGTTACGATCAGGAGTATTTGGAAGGACATGGAAGGGTTGCCAAGGGAAACAATGAAACAAAAATAATAGTTGTAGAACCATCCATGGGATAAAATATCTTATATTATTGTAAAATGCTTTTAGATTAATAATATTTGTTGTATGTATTGCCTTTTCTTCAGTTAAAGTTCCCTTCATTTTCTAACAGAGAAAAAATGAGTGTTTCTTTTATAAGGTCATCACTTAAGTACTTTTTAGTTAATGTAGTTAAATAGGGACCCCTGTATACATGTAATCTAGTGATACGAGCTCTACAGTACATACTCATACCAACAACAAGACAATGCCTTTCTACTTGTCGGGTGCATACTGGAAACAGTCAGATTTGATAGGATGGGATGGCTGATGTGAATCTGATAAGCGCACATCTATGGGAACTATCTGTTCTATAAGCTATTTTACAGTACACTACCCATTAGGACTATTTTCTTTGCTTTGCTATACCATGTTTATGGGAAAACTAAATATTGATAAGGATAGCGCGGCCCCATCTTCTAACAATTCTTTACATTTCCATTTCCAGAGAGCCAATCGCCCGGTGGATGCGGATTTGAACGTTGATGTAAATGTGGACCTGGATTATGCAACAGCAGACAGTCGGTGGAGAGAGGGAGAGGTGACAGACTGTCCAGAGACAGACAGACAGACCGAGTAATTATCAGTGCCAGATTATTATCATCAGCAGCAGCAGCGATGCAACCACGGTAACACAGACCCGGAGAGGACCAGTCGGTGGCACTGAAGCGGGGCTCTCTCTCTCTCTCTCTCTGTCAGCCGGACGGAGCTGGCAATGAACACAATGCCCACGGCCTCATTCACAAACTGCCTAGCCCGAGACCATTGCGAAAACAGTTGAGCATTCGCCGCGTTCAGGTTGTGGTTGCGATTGCGGATACGCTTACGGCTGGAGCGCAGGACCAGCAAAGCCCGGCAAACATATCCGGAGTGGAAATTTTCAGCAATTAAAGCAATCAAAGCAACGCAACCCATCATCAGAGCAGAGCATATCAGATCAGAGGATCGGCTTGATTCGGCTCGGTTCAGCGATGCTGACTACAGACATGGGCACAGCGGCAGGGCCGACGCCGATCATCGTCAGCAGCAAGCCACAGAAATCTCATTGCCAATCCCCGGCGCTGGCGTCGGAGCAGCAGCTCTTACAGCACCATCAGCAGCAGCAGCAGCACCAGCATCCCCACCTGCCCATCCACTCACATGGCCATGTCCATGGCCAAGTCCATGGCCAGACAGCGATGCACTGCGAGAAGTACATGCCGGAAGCGCCGCGCCGGAACCTGCACGAGCTCCTGTTGGAGCTGCTGGACATGCTTCTCTCCTGCCTGGTGGTAACTATTAATTATTATTATTATTATTATTAGAATCAGAAAACAGTGTACACATACATATATCGCGATATCGAAAAATACTATAAAATATTATATGAAAATATTTCCATCTCTATGAATTTTTGGTGGCGCCCTGCGTTATTGCCTACTGGCGCGGCACCTGGGAGCTGATGGGAGTTTTCCTGTTCCCGAGCAGCCTGCCTCTCTCCGCGCTCTCCTCCTTTCTCATCGGCGGTGTGGGGCACTTCGTGTTCACCATCACCCAGAACTTCTTCAAGGAGCACATCCACCCGGACAAGCGACGCCTCACCTACTACGCTGTCTCGCGGCTCTACACCGCCGTCTTCGGGATTGTCTGTGTCAACATGTGGCGCGGCGCCTGGATGCTCTGCGACTGGCTGACCAGCGTGGACTCCCTCATCATCGTCTCTGTGGTGACGGCAATAGCCCTCATCTTCCTGGTCGCCACGCGCACCCTCCGCAACCTGGGCGCCGCCCCCTACACGGTAACAATGGACCACAAAACCGACTATTTCGAGGTGGACACCATGTTCAAAATACCCGTAAGTGAATCCTGAAAATACTTAAAATTCCATCCACACACAAACTCCCAGCTATCCCATCCGGATGCTCTTACAAAGAGCTGACAACGTAGAAGCCTGTTTTAGCAGTTCCACAGCTTTGATAGTTACACGGCAGCCACCGCTGGTCGTTTCATAGCAACCAGCATTGATTGTATCACAGCAGCCAACTTATAGTTGCAAAGCTTCTTACAATCGGACCTCGCTATATCGACTCGGCTATATGTACATGCTGATCAAGAATTTATATACTCTATGGAGTCCAAGATGGTTACTACTAGAAAATTTTATAATAAACACTTTGGGGGTATAACAAAAATTACGAAATATCATAAAAATGCAGTTTAATATGCTTCTTACTTATGTAAAGGTGTTACGATCGTACTTACGATCGTTAATTAAATATTTTATAGTCTGAATAAATTAGTTCATTAAATTAAAAAGGCAACTAAAAGGCTATTAATTCTTATGAAATGAATTGCCCGTGTTTTACGTATAGATACTACTCAAAGTACTCTATAGATAATCTGTTAAAAACGCCATATCATTAACATAAACATACCAGTATGTGTATCCCGGAAAGTATAGATTTGTGATTTGATCCTTAAATTGTGTTTCCCTTTTCTCGTTTCTTCTCCTGAAGGGTTTCCATCAACCTGGCCTGTATGTGCTGGACACACTCTTCTCGGTTTTTGTCATTGGCAGTCTGGTGGTAATAGCATGGCGCGGAGTCTGGGGCATCTTCGACTTGACGCTATTTCCCAAGGACAAGGCCAAGTCGGCATGGGGATCGCTGGTATGGCAAAACACTTCTTAGCCAAATCATTTTGCATCTGTCTAAGTGTTTTTTTCCTCTGTGCAGCTAATTGGATATCTGACCGTCTTTGTGACGTTTCTCATCCATCCCCTGATGCGGTACGTGTGTCGTCGGATAAGCGGCATCCTGAAGCTGATCATATGCGACATTTACTATCTGATGACCTTCTTTGGGGCGGTGAATGCATGGCGCGGTATCTGGAATCTACTCGATGTGTATCTATATCCAGGTAAAGGGATTTTTCCAAAGTAAAACTACATACCTTTGCTTAATCTGATCCTGTCATCCGTAGACAATCGACTGATGAGCTTCTGGCTAACACACATCATACCGTTCCTGCTGCTGGCCGCACTCAAATGCTCCAACTCCATCCTGGTGCGTGGGGTTTTCATTGATGCCGACGGAGCTGGCGCCGAGAGTGTCGACATTCCTATTAACTATGTGCGTCTACACTTCCTCCGAGAGCGACGCAAAAAGGCGCAATCATCATCATCAGCATCTCCTCCGCCGCCGCACTATTACCTGAAACCGGAGCACGCGACGCTCGGCAGGAGTGCGGAGAAGGATAAGGAGGCGCAGAGCAGCCTCATCGAGAAGCCACATGCCACCGTTCAGATCGTTTAGATCCGGATACGGACTTGTTTGTTACCGTTAAAATCGTTTCTATGTCTAGCTGTTAAACTAGTTGTACACTTAAAATGCCTAAGCCTAATCTTAAATCGCGCATAATTCACGTTTAACGAGCTTACTTAAGAGTCAGATGTGTAGCCCTAAGCCCTAGACTTAGGCCTAATCTTAGATGTTATCCTACTCATAATCCTTATCCTAACCAACTACCTACACCTGTAAAAAAGTTAACCAATAATGTCTTTGGGCAGTCACTTAGAAACTTGCCTTTTTCACTGCAGTTTCGACTTTACTATATATATATACATATCGTCCAAATATCACAAAGGTAGTGACGACAGCACCATCACACACGCTCCGATACGATTACGAATATAAATACTGTACATTATTCGTATTTTCATATAGCGCAAAATGAAATGAATAAATCTTTGTAAATATATGTATAAAGCAATGGGGGATGATCTTTCACTTAATAAATTAAAGGAGGTTATCTGCTGAAGATGAAATAAATGTTATGCTCATGCTTCTATAAGTCTAAGACCACATGGCATTAGTAGTCATCTAAGCAATCACCTATCAAAGACTATACAATTACCAAGATACAAGTACTGCATGAGGCGCCAAAAAGCTACTATGTCCAAGCAACTTATATGGTTTTGCTTCTATATAAAGAATTTAATATGACATGGTACTTTTTAGGTTTAGTTTGTTGAAATATTGAACTATAAAGATATTTTTAAAGTTCTTACCTCTCTTTTTCCACATTGGCTTACAAGACCAGAAATATATTCAAGGGAGACACACAGAACCATAGACAAGGATAGAATTTATAGCACGCAGACCTATAGTGACGTTATTCAATGAAAATTTCAATTTCCCTTTCTACAAACGACAATACAATGAAATAAAAATAATAAATTCGAATGCAGTCTGGTCGTATAAAAGTCTCAGGGCCCAACCGTTTCCCCAGCTATGAACTTGTCATTCCTGGCATCACTAAATATACAGAAAGCGAAATCAAAAAAAGGAAGGGGCTTCTAAAACCAAACCTTATTCTATACATTGTTCTGGGTCAAAAACGTTTGTCATCTTGAGGCAAATAAACGAAGAAATCGTTGATAAATTGAGCAACAAATCGGATAAATACCTTAATGGTGGCTTTTTGCTGAGATACATATATATGTATACTATATGTATATATATGTATGATAGTGGCTACGTGTGCCCTACACGTCTGATTTCTGACAGCCCAAATGCTTACGAGGACGATCTGGGGATAGATCTGAATGTACGGTTTTACGGTTTTCAGTTGATAAAGAAATCAGAGAAAAAATAAAGTTTTTTTTTTAATCTTAAACAGTACTTTTGTTGATATACAAATTTACTCATTTCATCAAAAAATCAGATATTTTACTTCTGTAGATTGACAGTAAAAGTAATTCGAAGATAAAGATGGAGTCACGTGAAATGGATCTATGATCATTTGGCTCTTACTTAGGATCCCCTGGAGTGAGAATATTCTACTATCTTAATCTTAAAAGACCTTTTACCTGCATTTTCTTTGTGTTCTGACTTTGGAGAACCCCTATAATGATAGATCTATAAAACTGAAGTAATTACACCTCCCATCCACTGGCAGTTTCGTGTAGCGCATCGAAGCACAGGTAGCAGCCGAAACAGTCAGCTGTCTGTGGGGCGCCTTCTTCAGAGATCTCTCCTCCGTGTGTCTATTGTCTTTGCTTAAAAATAATAGCAAGAACAAAAGCAACAGACAATCGGCAGCTAAAATAAATACGCAAATACAAATCGAAAACGCAAAATAGAAAGCAATTGATATGCTAGCAGAGCGCCAATTTGCAGCAACTTGGCATTTTAGTTTGAAATTTGCGACGGTTTGCTGAAAATCAACATCGCATGCAATCGCGGCGGATAAAATATTATAGCACGAGTACTACCGACTATATAAAATTCTGACAATTTTATTGACAATCAAATATTAAATGCCTGCATCTTTCCAATAGTTTGAAATTGATTTTGTATAGTTAAAGAAAAGGGAGAGTCGGAACCCATCCAAAAAAGAGTTTTAGATTTACATAACCCAAAAGTGCGCAGCAATTGGTAAAGTTTCAACGGTTTTCCGTGGAAATGGGCATTATTCCGGACATACGTCAGCTGGTGACACTGGACTTTGAGGTGTATGGACATGTACAAGGTGTGGCCAGGCAGGATCGGAGCAAGGGCAAAGTTCAAGGCTGCAGGCGCAGTGGCAGTGGTCAGTGGGAAGCGGTGGTACTCGTACCATATCCACCAGCTAAAAATAGACCCAAAGTAGCTGGCTGGTTACTTGGGGGCTGCCTGCCTCTGCGGCTGTCCTTGGCTTTGTTTCACGCCCCACGGCACTTTCACTAGAATATCTAGAATAATTGGGGAATCTGTATTATCGCCAGGTCTGAACCTAACGAAAGATACACGCGACCGCTGCACCAAGGCAGGCATCACTGGATGGGTGAAAAACAGCAAGCAGGGTACGATTGTCGGCAAAATGCAGGGCCCCAAGGATGAGGTGGACAAGATGTATGTAGCACATGCACTTTGATAATGATTTTCAAGTAATTCCATTGCTGAACTCCATTTAGGGTCACCTGGCTGTCTACCGAGGGTTCGCCGGGCTGCGAGATCCAACGCTGCGACCTGCGGAATCAGAGCAACCTCAACCGGCTGGATTACAAGGATTTTGCCATTAGGTTTTAGATGTGTTACAGTCCACGCCATGATGATGGTGTGGTGTGCAATTTTTCTGTTTGTTCTGTACACTATTTCGATAAGTTTGTAAATACGAGTAAATAATAAAAACGCTTAAGTCCCGACTCGGAATCAGCTTTGTCTTTGGGCAGTAAAACAGCGCGGTGCACATACGAGTTGAAATCTATTTAGTTTTCAATACAGAAGCGTAACGTAACACATCGTCGACTTATACTATATGCGTACACCTAGGGGCGTAGGGTCGCTTAGCAGGACTGGAAACGGCCGGCGGCCTTCATGCGCTCGAAGGATTTCTTGGCGTCGTACTTTCTGCAATTTAAATGAATTGTCAGATGTCACAGAGCAGATATACTATCTTGCAACTCACTGGTAGAACTCGGCGTAGGCGGCCTTCTTGGGATCGTTGATCAGCATCTTGTAGGCGACGGTTACGATGGCGGTCAGACCAAGGGACACGGCCAGATTACGCTTGATCGTGGCGTTGTGGAGGCCACGCAGGACTGGGCCGGCGGCGCTGGCGGCGGAGGTTGCTGGAGCGTTGGTCATCTTTCGACTGGCTGTAAGGAGAAAAAGTATTTGTATTGGACGTCAGTTACGTAATTTTCGCAGTGCCATTTTGCGCAGTGCTGTAGCACTAGCAGCATTGTGCCCACCAATAGCTTGCTATTAAATGAGAATTTAAATCAAATTAAAGGTATTTTTAGACCCTTTTTAAATAGTTGAAATGTAAAAAGAAAAACACTCACATTTGCAGAAAAATTTCGACTGGAGATATCGATAAAATATATACGGAACCGTAATGAACTTAACCCACTTAGGCCCCCTAAATATAAACAGATGAAAAACTTTAATTGAACAGAGGAAAATAATACTGTAAATACAATTTTTTTGTAGATTCGTTTTACTTCAAAAGAAAACTACGGTATCTTTTAGCTAAAACTCTTTAAGTTTCATGATATTCATGTGTGCATACCCTACAATGGTCTACAATGGGTTAATCGGGTTGCGTTCATGATCGAAGTCATATTCCTCGATTTTGGTATTCGATTTCATATAACTAGCTAAATAAGACCCTCAGCTCTGAAAACCTAATTTTATCCAATTAATGAATCAATTTTCTACACTATTGCCAGATTCGACGTACTCCTTTTTATTGGGTTGTGTTTAAAATAAGGTTTAAACCAAAAAGGGAAAACAAAAAATTAAACGTAAAATTCTTCGTCCTTACCAGGGATGAATCATCTACTTCATCCTAGTGCTGGAAAACGCAAAAGATAAAAACTAACTCGCCATACTATTAACAACTTATTTAAAATTATATAGAAATGTTTAATTTAATTTGAATAAATAAAATGACAATTAAAATTCCGTGTTTTGATTTATTATTTTACAGTGCTGGTCAGCAATCATATGTTATTTATGAAAATTGACTAAAAAACTCTAAAAAGGGGAAATTTAGGGTATTTTCGAAACAAGCCGATTGGCATCTCCGGCTGGAAAATAAAAATGGCTACCACAGAAGGCGAATGCAAATGGCGGTTGTTATTGTTCGTGGAATTTCTATAATTACGAAGTTTTTTTTACAAAATAAACAAGAAAAACACATTGCTACAGCAATTGCAATAAGCTGAAAAGCAACTACATATATTCAATTACATCCGTGTGCGGTTACCAAGTGTCCATTCGCTCGCGCTTCATGTGAAATTATGCTACAAATTTGCTACCAAACGCAGTCGTTGTAACAAGAAAAAATTTCAGGCGCCTATGAAAAGCAATATTATTAGTTTCAATGCATGCCATGAAAGACAGTGAAATCACAATAAATTGAATCAATTTGCTGTGAATGCTATCAACTATATTGTTAACATCGAGCTGTGCGATTTGTACACGGAAAAAGTTATTAAAGTGACGAAGGAAAATCGGAATCGGCAGCAGTAAAAGCAACACCAACGGAGCCCTGCCCGCGCCCCGCACGTTTTCAGTGTATGAGTGTGTGTGTGTGAACGAAAGTGTGTGTGTGTTGAGGCTACTATTAAAAAGTAGCAGGCAGTGGAAGAAAATGCCCAAAAACAAAGTTGCAAAGGTTAAATAAAGAAACTAAAAGAATGATTAGCTGGAGATGAGAGAGAGGATCCAATCCAGTGAAACCTAACAACAAATAGTGGCCCCCGCGAGAAGTAAGTGTGTGCAACGTGAGACGAGAGAGAGCGCGTGAGTTTTTGTGGAAACCAAAAAGGCAAGGCGACACATGCAACGTTGTCGTCCCAATTATCACCGCCGGTTATTGTGCGGCCAGGAGTCGTCCAGTGCACCAGAAATCAAAAATCTCTAGATCATCAGCAAAGACAATAGATTTGGTACCGCGTATCGGTACCAGAGCAAAAAAAGGAGTGTTACCAATTAATAATGCAAAAATGCAATTGTTTAAATGCAAAGGACGACGCTACATGAATTATCTGCATTTGCTGCAAATAATAGATTTCAGTTCGGGCGGGGATATGTGTTTTGTGTTCTACTCTTGCCGTTCGCGTTCTTCGACTTCGACACCCATTCGATACGACGACCGTTTGTGCTAAATGCGATATTTGAGCAGCATTCTACCAATTAAATCTACGACGCGTGCGATTGTCGTGTGATGATATGCCACTTAAACAGGTGAGTGTAGGGTATAGGTGGATGGATGAGAGGCATCTCGGCATTGTCGGTGTCGGTGGCGGTTGGGAGAAGCTTTTCCTTCACTCACTTTTTGCCGAACAGCTGATCTGTGATTATTGCACTGTTTGTGCGGTACATTTTCTGGAGGGGGGCAAAGGGTCATTCATTGAACACTTGCGTCACCCACGCAGGTCCCATTGAACAGCAGCAGAAACTAATTTGAACGTCATGCGTTCGGCGTGTGTGTGCTTCATTTTTTTTTTAGTGAGTTTATTGAGGCACTACCTACAACCACCCGCTCTGGCCCCCTGCCTTACTTCTAGCAAGTATTTTGGTTACCTTTTCCCCTCTTGCCCACACACACACACACGCACACCCTTCCAAGAGGCCAAGAGAAGAAAAATGGCGACGACGGGGTATCGATAACCAGAGAGACGACAAAAGAAAACGCGCTCCTTTGCACGCACGCATGTGAAAATGCAACCTGTGGCAAACCCCCCCACCCTGGCACAAAGGGGCCGTGGCACTTGCCGCACATTGAAAATTCATCAAGTTGAAGATTAGTGCAGAATTTGGTCACCCCTATTATTTTTTTAGCCATACCATCGTTCCGTTTAAATCCATAGATTATTCCTGTTGAATAAATTGTTGTTGGAATTTCCAATGAGTCTCGTATAGCCGTCCCGCTCCCACACCCCTGACACAGCCCAGCTACGAAGCAGCAGCACACAACAGAAAAGTCAAAACGTTTAATAACCCATTTCTTGCGGGCAGACGACCCGAGCAAAAATGCTTAAATAAATAATTCACTTTCGTGTGGGTATTAATTTTTAATAATTTTGTGAGAGCAGCAAAATGTGCTCTCTGCGTTTAACAGCTTTGTGTGCGTGTGTTTGTGTGCGTTGTGTGGAACCAGGGCTGCAACATCTCACGATAGTTAATATTCGATGGTTGCCTCTGTTCTTATCGATATATCAATCAACAATCCGAATCTGCTTCTTAATTTGTTAATTAAATGTAGTAAAAGCGTGAATTTAAATTTATTTTATGAACAAATTACAGCAGCTCGAACCGTCATCTGTGCGGATATCGGTGTCTATCCCGTGGGATGCAGCGCAGCGGCTACGTCAACTGGCAGCCGAGGGCAATCCCGCTCTGCGTGCCATCGGCATTCTGTCCGTGCAACCTGAAGGCGATTCTGTGATAACTTTGAAAGTTGGTGGACAAGATATTAAAATAACAAAAGGTACGTTTCAGCAGTGCATATTATTATATGCATATATCTTGGATGATCCGTCTAATCTTATGGTCTCTTCCCCTAGATAATGTTAATGATGTGTTAGGAGGAGGTGGTACAATTGAGGCGGCTGGCACGTCTTCCAACAAAAGTTTGGCGACGACGCATTTGTCGGCCCCGAATTTCGATGGTCCCAGCACGAGCAAGGCGGCGTCAGCCTTCTTGCAACAGCAGCAGCGGATCGTACAATTACCGCAAAATGTTTCAAACGATGCAATCTCAAATCAACAACAGCGGCGCCAGGGGCTGCCACAGCAGAAGATGCAACAGCAGCAGCAGCTACAACAACAACAACAACAACAACAACAACAGCAGCAGCTGCCGCCATCTACACCGCCCGTCTTCAAGTCCCCGAACACGGTGTGTCCCATGGAGGGGAAAGTACCTCTGCTGCTGCCCTCGCCATCGGGCACGCCCAATGTGCCAAGGGATTATCCCTTCGAGAGCATGCGACAGGCTCGTGTCCTGCAGGGTAGGGAGACATCGGTATCCGTCAGTGGGTTGGGACCGCCGCCGCCTCCGCCAAATGTGACGCTAAAAGTGTTGAAGAATCCTCCACAGAATGGGGAGCTTCAGCCCACAACGCCGCCAGGAACGGGTCCTCCAGGACTGGGACTGGGGCCGGGGTCGGGGCCGGGCAACAAATCTCAATTCATTCAACCACCGCCTCCGCCATACCCCGGTCTGGGAGCCACAGCAACAACCACTACCAACAACAGCTCTCCCATAGCCATAGCTGGTGCGAGTGCAAAGCAGCCTGCAATCGCAGTCGGAAATGCAAACGCATCTGCCTCCAGTCCATTACCTCCCCATCCGCAAGCGCATCCGCACCCGCCGCCTCCATCGGCAACGTCGACGGGCAGCAACAACATTGCCATATCGTCGCCGCTGCTGGTGAATCTGCTGCAGAACGACGGCAATGCCATGACGAATCCAAATCAAATGAAGTCGCCACTGCAATCGCCAATGATCAATATGAGTCCCAGTGGAGCGCAGATGATGAACTCACCGATGCGATCCTCTGGCCCGGCAACACCCAGCGATTTTATGATGAGCGATGTCCTCAGTCCTCAGATACCTTCATCTCCCACAGCACCGCAACAGTCGGCTACTGTCTCTTGCCCGCCAGTGATTATGCGGAGCATGCAGCAACAGCAGCAACAACAACAGCAGCAGCAACAGCAAGCGATGCTCAGTCCGAGTGGCAACAACGGCAATCATTTGTATCCGCAGCAGCCTATTCCCCAACACCGTTTTCCGCATCAAACGTCGCCACAGGGAATTGCACAATTGCACGCATTGCGGCAGCAACAATTTCCGCGCCTGCAGCAACAACAACAACAGCAGCAGCTTCAGGGCATGCAGCCGCAATTCATGCAGGCCTCGCCACAGCAACAGCAGCAGCAGTTCCAGACTGCGCCTGGTAAGTCCTGATACACTTTGAAACCCCAGCTGGAGATTTATACTTACATTTCGGGTATCCCTCCTCTCCACAGATTGCTTCAACAACATGGTGATGAGTCCCATGCCGCAACAACAACAACAACAACAGCTGAGGCAGCAGCAAATACGCCCTGGTGGACTACAACTGGCACCTCCGCCGCCACATCCGCAACAGCAGCAGCAACAGGCGCATCAGCGTCTCATGAGCATGCCTATGCAACCTCAAGCCTCGCCCCAGGCTCAGGCACAGCAGCAACAGCAGCAGCAGCAGTTCATGAGTGGCGCCTCGCCCCTTGGCCCAGCGCACTCACCCGCCTCCAGTCACCATTCGATGCACAGTCCGCTGATGGCAAACCATCAGCCATCTTCACAAATGATGTCGCCGGCGGCTGTGCCCAGGACGACCACTCCTGCACCTGGCCCCGTTCCCGCTTCGGCTCCGAATGAGCTTATGCAAAATGCACATCATGTACCTGCAACGCCACCGCCGGACTACAATCAGGCGGCGGCCAATTCACGCTGGCCGGCACTCAACAAGCCAATGGACTCGGTAACGAAGAGCAGTTTCCAGGAGTTTACGCGCTACCAGATGCAATACAATCTCCAGCAGCAGCAGCAGCAGGTTCATATGCCAGGACAGCAGCAGCAGCCGTCACAGCAGCAGTCGCAGCAACAACAGCTGCCACCGCCTCCATTGCCGACGCAACAGCAACAGCAGCTGCAGCTGCAGCAGCAACTGCAGCCGACACAGCAACCAGCCGGGTCACAGGGCACGCAGGGCCCACAGGTGGTGGATCCATTGATATCGCTTTCAGTGCTGGATGCCCTAACCACAAACGACTTGGACGCTTTACTGCCCACACTCAACTGTGATCTTGACTCGACGCTTAGTCTCGAAGATAAAAATGAGCTCGAATCATTACTGCAAGATGCCAAGGATCTGGACTTGGATTTGATTGAGGAGAATCTGTCGGCGGTGATGGATGTGGGAGATGCATTAAGCACGCTGCAAGAGCAGTCGCCAATGGAGCAGCAACAGCAGCAGCCGCAACAGCAGCAACAAGCTGTAATGCATCCCCAACAACAGCAGCAGCAGCAGCAAATAATTGGCATGCCCTATCAACAACAGCAGCAGCTACAGCAACAGATGATGATGCAACAACAGCAGAGACAGCAGCAGCAGCAACAGATGCCTCAGTTGCAGCAACAGCAGCGGCAGCACCAGCAGCAGGTCCAGCGACAAATGCAATTGCAACAGCAGCAACAACAGCAGCAGCAGCTACTGATTGCTCAACGCCAGCAACAACAACAACAACAGCAGCACCAGCAACAGTTGCAAGTCCAACAGCAGCAGCAAAGACCGCCACAGAAGCAGTTCATTATCAATCCACACACTGGCGACATGGAGCCGATGGCCAGCGATGACAGCGATACAGAGGCTGAGCAGGAAACGGCTCAGTTGCAATTCCGCAGCAGCATGTCTAGTGGATTGACCAACTTCAACTTCAATCCGGCCAACGCCATGCTCCTGCCCAACAATATCTTCTCCGAGGAGGATTCCAATTCCGCCCAGCAAATGCCGCTGGCGGGCACTGTCAGCAGTGATCAGGAGCGTTCCCGTGACTCGCTGGCATCCAACAAGTCGGCCGGCTCGAATCGGGCCAGAAAGGGACCGGGCCCGGCAGCCCTCAAGGCGAATCACAGCAATTTGGGAGGCGAAAGTTCGCCACGATCCAGCAATAGTTCTCCATTGATCGGATTGAACTCACCCCAATCGGTGGCTCCCAGCGGGGCCACGCCGGCGTCCAATAAGAAGGCTAAGCCGAATCTATTGCGGGGCAAGCTGCAGCAGGGAGTCAAGGAGCGCAAGGCTAAGGATACCACAGCGACGCCGAAACCCAAGAGAGAGCGGGCCAAGGGAAATGCCAAGACAAAGGCGGCGGAAGAGAAGCTCAAGCTGCGATTAAAGATTGACAAAGTGGAGCCGGGCATGGGCTACGATGGACAGATTATTGTCAATCAGCAGCAGACAGTTGTAAGCAACAATCATATGCAACAAGCACTGCCAATGCAGACACAGTTGCTGACGATGCCAACGCAACAGCAGCAGCAGCAACATCCGCTGCCGCAACAGCAACAGCAGCAACCCCAGCCTCAGCCTCAGCAACAACATCAACAGCAGCAGCCACAAACACATCTGCAGCAACATCATCCGGTGTACACCAACTTTCAACAGCAGCAGCAACAACAGCAACAGCAATCTGTACAAGGTCTCAACGAACCACGTGTGCCTCCCCTGCAGATTCGTTTGCGTGGAAAGAATCATGTTGTAGTTAAGAATACGCGCAAGGATCGCAAGAAGTTGCAGACGCCACTGGTAGGAGCCACACCACAGGATCTGAACCACATGACCGATGAGAGACAACTGAAGCGAAGCTACAGCGATCAGCCGCAACAACAGCAGCAGCAGCACCAACAATTACTCCTCGATGGTTTGGGGGATAACAAGACGGTAAAGCTGACGCCTCCGCCACATGTTAATGGGTTGCCCATTCTCATACAGAAAACCACACAGTCGACAGCTCCTTTGCAACAGCAACAGCTGCCAACGGGAGGCACCAAGACCACCACTATTGTGGCGGGAAAGAATGGTTTGACCATCAGTGCCATTGTTGAGGCGCACAAGGCTCAAGCCCAGGCCCAAGCACAGGCTCAAGCTCAGGTGCATGGCGATTCCCAGCTAATTGTAGGTTCCACGAATACGGGAACAACACCGACAACATCCACAACGCTGCAGCAGCAGCAGCTGAGCAAGATAGCCACATCGCTGCCCAGCAGCATCACTTTGAGTGCCATCAATAGCAGCAACAACAACAATAATATTAATGCTGGAGGTGGCGGCATCAACATCAACAACAATAACAACAACCGACTGCTGACCATGAAGAATCAGATCAAGACTGCGGCTACCATCACGCCCATTGTGGGTGGAAAGCCGATGACAAAAAACCATAAGCCGCCGCCATACATCACAGCCGTGCAACAGCTGCAGCTGCAGAAGCAACAGCAACAACAACAGCAGCAACAGCAGCAGCAACAACAACAGCAGCAGCAGCAGCGACAACTGGCGGCGGCCGTAACCATGTTGCCCAGTGCAACGACACTGAAGCGAGTCGAGAGTCGAGTCACCAAGGTCACAGCTCTACAGGTGACGACAACAACAGCAGAGGCGCCGAGCATATCATCCATACCATCATCTGCCACAAGCAATCTGACGAGCATGACGACCACAACTACGCAAACGATGAATCAGCTGATCTGTGATAGAAAGTTGCCAGTGGCAGCTGCGGCAACGGCAACGGGAACAGCAATGCCTGTGAGTACGGTCAACAATGTGGTGGTGGCGACTGTCAGTCAACAGCATCAGGCCCCAGCAGCAGTGAATAGCAGCGCCCTGTCCACATCAACCTCATCCTCATCCTGCTCATCGGTATCCTCTGCGACGATCATCAGTAGCTCTTCGACCTCTACCTCATCGCCGGCTGGCCTGCCCAGCACGCTGCGCAGCTCGCCGGCCAGCAATGGCAGTGGGACACCCGGACACGGCAACAATGGCGGTGGCGAGGATAGCGGCATCGAGTCTATGGATGCCCTGTCCGAGAAGAGTCCACACCAGCTCTCTTCGAGCAGTCCCATACAAGTCAGCAAGGCAGCCACAGCCACCATTGTTGCTGCTGCCTCCCAACAGCAGCAGCAGCAGCTGACGAGCAGCAGTTCTATAACAACCACAGCCACGGCGGTAACTAATGCTGCCACGATGGTCGCAACGACACCAACACCAACAGCAGCAGCACCGCGTCCCGGCGGTGTCTCTCTAACACAGCAACAAATGCAGCAGGCTGACGATGAAATTGAGAAGGCATTGGCCAAAATGGAGGGCGATTTTCCCGATGACCTCGAGAACATTGTCTCCAATGTGCTGAAGGAGGCGAGTGAATGTGCCAGTGCAGGCGGTGGCTATCATCTGAGCAGTTTGGAGAACTCCCTGCAGCCGACAGCGGCAGCAGCGTCGTCAGGAGTGCCAGTAGCAACGTCAGTAACAAGCAACGTCAAATTGAACGGAGAGCACAGTATACTCGAACACGATGATCTCATCAAGAAGCTCACAGACAGCAAGACGACACCAGCGCCGGCTGCAGCTGAGACCAAGGCGAAGGTGAAGCTGGAGGAGGTGCCGCCACTGTTGGCCATTAAAAAAGAGCCAGCCGGAGCTCAAACGCCCAAGACGGAATTGGTGAAAGTGGACCAGCCCAAGATGGCGGCAGAGGCGAAGCTGGATTTGAAAGTGGAGCCCAAGCTGGAGCTAAAAGTGGAGCCCAAGCTGGAGCTTAAAGTGGAGCCTAAGCTAGAGGAGAAGGCTCACGCTGAGATCAATGCCGCGGGAGGGGCTTCTCTGCAGCCCATTTCAATAGAGATACCAGCACAGATGGACGGCGAGACGCCGAGGATAAGGACACGGGCCAGCAGTCGCCTGGAGAGTCCGTTGGATGCTGCCCAAAAGACCAGTCCCGAGGCGGCAGCAACACCCATACCAGTGCCTGCCACGGCAAAGAACCTATCGCGATCCTCCTCCAATGCCAGTCCACGCGTCCTCACGCCTACGCCAGTCCACAACAACAACAACAACAACAATAATAGCAAGCGCCGCCGGCCGGAGTCGGAGTGTGGCAGCAGCAATGATGCCGCCGATGTTACCGAAAATAGCAGCAAGCGTGCTCGTGTGAGCCTTGGCGGAGGTGTGCCGGGAGTAGCCACAAATGCGGCCGAATTAGCGGTTGATCAAGCCACCGGAGCTCCAGCACTGCCCAAAAAGATTGAGATCGAGTCATCCGATTCGGATGAGCCGCTGATTGAGGTGGCCGGCAAGGTACGCAACTCCAAGGCGCAAGTGGAGGCCGATGCAGCAGCAGCAGCAGCGGCAGCCGTAGAGAAGCACGTTACGCGACGCAACGCTCAACAGCAGCAACAACCGCCGCACAGTAAGTACACTTTTAATTATTTAAAACAGAGCGAATGCCACAACAGAATCTCCCCCACAGAGCCCGCTAGCAACGGCTCATTTAGTGGCACGCCCCCGCTGGGCGCACCAAGAAGTGGTAAGGCTCAAACGGCAAGTTCCCCTGCCAGCAGCAATCACAATGCCAGCGGCAGCAGCAATTCGAGCAGCCCCAGTGTTCCCATATCAGTGGCAGGAGCAGCCGCAGCAGTAGCAACTGCAGCAGCATCATCGCCTGGTGGAGCTGTTCTGGCCACCAGCAGCAGCCAAAACAACAGCAACACAAATGTGGTACATGCTACACGTGGCGCCACAGCTGCAGCAGCCGGCGGGGGTTCTGCCAGTTCGCCCACGGACGAAAAGATTGGTACTCGGAGAAGCGTGAGGGCCAGCGCGGCTGCCAACAAGATCATATATAGTCGCAGCAATGCTGCCGCAGCTGCTGCTGCAGCCGCCGCTGCAGCCGAACCGAAGGGCACACCGATAAAGGCGGCCGTGGGGAATGCCAACAATGCCAGTGCGGCCACTGTGGAGAGCGTGGCGGAGGCCAGGCGAAAGACACGCAGTGCAGGTGAGTGTGGACCATTGGAGTCCCTTCATGAAAGCAAGTATTAACATGTTCCTTTCTTTTCTGGTTTTTCGCAGTCATTGGCGAGTCCATGCTGACCGAGGGACGCCGGAGAAGAACATCGCGTGACTACAAGTGACCAGAGTTTTGCGCCTTGGCTAAAGGCTTGAACCATCCGAGCGATCCACAAGATGACGATCTGATGGAGCTGTTCGAGCTGGGAACCGCCGATGAGCAGCTTGACATCAGCAGCTTCCCTTTAGCCCAGGCGCAAGACGATGGTGGCGATGAAGCCAATGAGTATGATAATTTGGCGAGAGCAGCCGGCGGCGGCGGCGGCTACATGGAAGAGGCTGATCACTTACTGTCCTACCACAGCAGCAGCAGTGCCGCGGATGTGGAGGTCGACATGGACGTGGATAACGATGCAGTTAGTTTGCTGATGCCAGAGCTCGACAGTGCCACGGATCTCGATTGTGGCAACTTTGTCGATTACGATGAGTTCAATCTGTGTCTGAACAACATACTCAGCGAGGAGGATGATGACAGCGGCGGTGGTGGTGGTGGCGTCGGCGGCGGCGGTGTTGTCGGTGGCAATGGCAATGGTGGCGGCATAGCCAGCAAGCATCAGCAATGGCGCGATGCCAGCGATGTGCTCAATATTGTGCAACTCAATAACGATCTGGGCCTGAGTTTCCAGGAGTTTGTCAGCGAAACGACGGCCGATGAGCAGCGGTCCGTCAGTAGCAGTTCGCCGCAACTGGCATAGTGGGCCGCCACTGTGCCACACATCCGTCAAATCCACTGCTACCTGTATATATCACACAGACACACGCACTGATACTGAACGCTTTCGTTTGTAATTTATAGTCGTAATTTTCGTTGAAGAATATAGTTTTTTGTATAGTTAGTGGTAGCCACAAGTTGCA
The DNA here is from genome assembly GCF_003369915.1 of Drosophila miranda. Taxonomy (NCBI): domain Eukaryota; kingdom Metazoa; phylum Arthropoda; class Insecta; order Diptera; family Drosophilidae; genus Drosophila; species Drosophila miranda. Next base: position 21,370,220 of record NC_046677.1, read on the forward strand.
ATAATGTTGCATCTCATAGCGAGCAACATCACACACACACACCCAACACCCAACATCCAAATCGAAGTTAAAACAGACAGAAAAGATGCATAAGCCGAGCGTATCGTATATATGTTTTTCTGCTTTTCACTTTTTCTGTTTTTCTCCCTTACGATCAACTACTTTCAAGACCCGAGCTTAACGCTATTCCCATCATCTAGCACTATTTAACCCCCAGAACCACGATCCACCCATTGGAAATGAAATGATTTGCTAGTCAACGTGAAAACAGGCAATTTATGTATAGCTCTAGCTCCGAAGAGAGGAAATTTTGAACAAATTAGTTGAATATATACTTTACATACACTTGGGGGAGCTCCACTCCAACACACCCACACCCACACATTAAACTCAACAACGCGTAGCACACATATAAGTAACACTAGGCAAAAAAGTAGTTGGCAGAACGGAAGCTTCATCTACTCTTCACAACCCCACCAGCCAGCCCCTATGCATAGTTTTGATTTCCATTTAACCGAATCCGAATCCGTTTGTACATATCTATATATATTTTGTATTTTAGTTATTCTTGATGCAACATGAACACATTTCTAGCTTTTAGGTTGTCCTTACATTTACGCACTGCTGCTGGGAAAGAGCAGAGGTTTTGCATTAGGTTTTCTAATTTTTCTAACAATTAACATACGATTATGCATAGAGAGAGAGATGCAGTTGCAGAAGCAGAATACAGATCAGATATAGCCTATCTATACATATATATATATATAGTTTCTGTAAGCTTGCGTTGTTTCGAAAATTTGTTTTTTAGTTTTAAATGCTCTAGCGCCTAAGGACAGTAATAATTACGATATTTCTTTACAACCAACCAACCAAGCAACCCCCAATATATGCACATGGAACCGAAAACCCCTATGCAGTAAGTTAGTCAAAAATGTAAAAAGGCCAAGCACCACAAAAAAATTAATGAGAAAAACACACAAAAAACAGACAAAAAACAACAAAAAAAAGTACACGAACATGAACAAGAAAAAAAGCGGAAAAGCAAAATGAAAATTATGGAAAGCTAGTATTTGTCGTTTTGCAAAAGTGAATGAAAATATATATATATATATATATATATATATATATATACAGAAATCGTACCGTATATAATGTTATATATTTTGCATAAAACGTGAATAGCAAACGAGACGACACAAAAAATATAAAGTTGTATTGTATATAAGGCAGGCTCTATTTTTGCTAAATGTTATTTGAACAAATAGGGAAAACAAACAAAAAATAAATAAAAACAACTCAGTAAAGTAAATGAAGCAAATGCAAAAAGCGCTAGACACAAAGCAACAATTATATATATATATATATTTCTTCACACGCATATATATACTGTTCAATATTATTATTATCTTATATATATATATATATTGTATGATTGCTATATAAAATAGTTCTTTTGATACTTTGTACATGTTTTACTTTAAAGCAAGGCAAAAACGAAACAAAAAATAAGCATATGAAAAGCCCAATCCTTAGCATAGATACATATAGTACCGATAAACAAACAGAAAAACACACACACACGTATATATAGAAGGAGAATTCTTAACTGCATACCAGCCACAGGCCCCCGCCCCTCCCCCCAGAAGTATCCCGAGCTCCGTAATAAAAGCAGAGGAAAGGAACCTGAAGAAGCGTATTTAGTGAACATTATTTAGATATTTTCTGAAGACAGCCCCCCCGCCCAAGCAAAACTGCAATAAGCCCCGCTAAGCACAGCAGCAACAAAATGTTAATGGAAGTTGTATAAAACGTATAAATAATTTATATACCAGTACACACACAACCACACCCACACACATAAACAAATAAAAAATATATATATATATTTAAAAGCAAATGCAAAAAGTATAAAACAACCACAAGATGAACAACAACAACAAAAACGAAAGTGTCTTAAAACCGTAGTATTAGAAGTTTATTATTAATTTGTTTGTACTTTAAAGTAAAATATTTATAGAAAAAGAAAAAATACAAAGATTTAATATACACAGAAAATAAAAAAAAAACAAAAACCTGTCTTTTTCTTGGGTATTTGAGGAATTTCAGGAATCATCCAATGGAATACAAAAATAATTTCTTTTGAATAGTTTTGAAATCATGTCGTTATTGGGAATACATAAAACTTTTCGGGAACCGAAATATACCTTTCTAGGAAAACATTAAGATCATGTATAAATTTCCAACATTTATAGAAGAATAATACAGAAATTTCAATAGGTTTCTGTGGGGTATGAATATCATTCAGAGGTTCAACTCCACATTTAAAAGGACTGCTATTCCTTCAATGTTTTATAAAGATTGTTTTCCCTTCAAAGAGTACTCGTAAGTACTTTACTTTTCAATATGGATATATTGGAAATATAATGGAGTTTACTTCAATTTGTGATTATTTGAATAACTCCTCATCACCAGCATCAACTTATACCACGCTACATAAGGACCCATAAAAGATCATGCTCCCAAGCGAAAAATCTTTGTGAAATTCTTAAGAAGACCGACTGAAACCTGCTGGGAATTTAGCGGCCTAGCGGCAAACTCTCAACACTTTGTTGTCAAAAAAAAAGCTGTCTCGCATCCTTTCTCACGGCGCCGGCGCATAGCATAGATTGTCGGCTTCACGGGACCAAAAGGATGAACAGCAGCGACCAGCAGCAGCAGCTGCGGCCTGCCACGGGCTGGCAGTTGAGAGCGAGGGCCGCAGTGAGCAGCACGGCAAAGCGGAGCAGGCAGGAGAGACCCAGGAAAACGCAACACGTAACAGCGCCGCGACGAGGTGGTGGGGAGAGGGCACCACCAAGAGGCAGGGCAGGCAGCCAAAGAATAGGCGCATTCAGTGCTGTATACACAGGGAGGCTCCAGAAATAAAAGAAAAACTAAAACTAAAACGCCTGCCGCGCTTCAGAGTGAGTAAACCAAAGGATATATATCCTTAATAGAGTGAATGTATACAATTCTTGAGGTGCAAATCTATGTGAATATATATGGACATACGTGGCAACTACTAGCCATGCCATCAATGGTCTACCATTGTGCCACAGCTATAACTGTTCTCAAATGGTCTCTGAGGTGTTATGAATACTTTAAGTCGCTCGTGTCCAAATCCCAGTCCTGCCAACAAATGGCACTATTAAAAGAACCAACAAAAAAAGCACTGGCAGCAATAAAAACGCAAGGAAAAACAACAATAAAAAACTAGAAAAAAAAGAGAACAGCAGATAGAAAAGCAAATGTTGACGTTTAAGGATGACGTCCTACTTTTGGAGTGTTGCTGCTGCCAGCAGCGCCCTGTACTCTCTCCACGGCCATGCGTGTGCGTGCGGGCTGCTCCATTTGTGTGTGTGTGTGGAGGGGTATGACGTAGTTTCAAGTAAATACATACGTACATATTTATGTATTTTGGTGTGTACACACCAACAAGTGTCGCCTGGTGAAAGCGCAAAAAAAAAAAAAGGAAAGGAACCAGAGCGAAAGAGGAACAGAAAAAGAAAGGTTGCTTGGGGGCTGGCTGAAGCTTTTAATACCCTTGCAACAACCATCGTTCCCAGCATTGCAGTTGTATATGTAACATATATTCCGATTTCAGTTCAATTTGAGTTGGTTTTTCTAAATTCTAAAAATAATAGTGCTATAATTGGCATTGAAAGTACTACCAAAGATAATTCCGAAATCGCACGCCTCTAAAGAGCCAAATATCCCAATATTCACGAATTAATGAACAATATAAAACAGAGATTTAACATAGAATGGATTAGTTAATTAAAATTTGAGCTGGGTTACAGGACAGGTCATTCCTTACTTTAAAGTTTTTTCTTTGTTTGACGACGCGTTGCATAGAAATATAGACGGATATGGCATATCGATTCATCTGTTGATTCTTACAAAAAAAAATAGTATAATCTCAATTGCTTGTAGAAACTAAGAAAGGAACCCCAAATCTTATTACTTGAATTCCTTTAAACCTTTACTCGTTAAAGTACCCTAACTAAGTATTTTTCCTTTTGATGCCGCCTTCACAGACATCCCCAGTATTCCGTGGAACATGTAGTGGCCGCTGCAGGGCGGCGTTCTGCATTCATAAAATGATCATTCGCCTACGCTATGGGAGACGTCTGCAGACCTATCTGAAGATAGGTGCCTGTGTCCTGGTGGGCGTCTGCTACTTTGCCTTCCTCTTCCGCGAGTCCCTCAATGCCTACGAGCACCGGGAGCGTGCCACGGCCGCCGAACTGGAGGCGGACGCAGCGGAGCCCTCCAAGCAGCAGCTCAAGCTCAAGCGCCAGCAGATGCAGCGCCAACGACTGCTGGCGCAGCTGCAGGCGGCCCAGGCAGGCACCACTGGATCGAATGCCACTGGGAGCTCGGCTACCGCCGTTGCAGCTCCACTGCCACCGGCCAGCACCCTGAATCCCGTCTACGAGTACTCCGAGGAGCTGCACAGCAGCACCGAGCGGGAGCTGCAGAGGAGGCGCGAACACCTGGCCGCCGTCTGCGAGCGCTACAAGCTGCAGGAAAAGTACCCACCGAATCCCTGGGAGTTCTTTGTATCGCCGGGCCACAACAATCTCGTCTGGTTTGTGTTTGATCAGCCTCCTTGGCGATCCTGAAATACCTTCTAAATTCTCTGACCATTTCAGGTGCAATGTCTTCAAGGCGGCCAGCAGTACGTGGATGTATTACTTCAACGTATTAGGTAATTATCACTAGGTGTTTTGATTGATTGATTGATAAAACAACATACATTGCGTGCACATGAGGCGGAATTTTGATGCTCGACTGTCCCTTTATCCCTTTTGTTCCAGCTGGCTACGATGTGAAGTATCTGCAGAGGACAGAGACTCAGCCACTGGAGCTGGCGCGGAAGCGTTTCCCCCGACCGGAGCTGGCCGAGCTGATGGAACTATTGCCCAGTGCACTGTCCTTCCTGTTTGTGCGCGATCCCTTCGAAAGGATACTGAGCGCGTACCGCAACAAGCTGGAGGGCAATCGGAATACCTTTTACAAGGCCTTGGGCACGAAGATTGTCCACCGTTTCCGAAATCACAGCCAGGGCGGGCCCTGGCCCCGCTGCGGACCCACCTTCGAGGAGTTTGTGCGCTTCCTCATCGCCGAGCACACGGCGGGCAAGCGTTTCGACGAGCACTGGGCGCCCATCTACAGCTTCTGTACACCGTGCAGCGTCAACTTCACCATCATTGGGAAGACGGAGACGTTCCAGCGCGACTCGGAGTTCATCATACGGCAGGCGGGCCTGGAGACGCTGCTCCTGGGCCTGGGAAAGTTGCCGCAGCGAAAGCAGCGCAGGATCGGCAACCAGGCGCGCAGCGGCATCAAGTCGGAGGCCGTGGTCGAGCGCTACTTTGCCGATATCGATCGCTCAACGTTGGACCAATTGCTCAAGATATATCGCATCGATTTCGAGCTTTTTGACTACGACTACCGCAAGTACTACGACATGGTGCATCCCTGGAGCCTGGAGCAGAGCACAGCCGGCACGGCTGCAGCTGCAGCGGCTCCCGCCACGACCACGGCTGCGCCGGCGGTGGCGGCTGCAGGGGCCTCTGGCTCCACTCAGGGCTCAGCGGCGGCGTAGACTACAGAAGCTCAGTAGGATCCCTTGGATCCCGTAATCCCCCTCCCACATTGCGATGCGTCGTCAAACAATCTTATCATGTACCTTTTTACACAAGAAAACACGAAACAAACCACAAACCAAAACAGAACCCAACCGATGCTAACAAATCTACCAAAGTTTAAGGCCAAAATCAACGTTTTCCAAAAACGCAAAAAAAAACAAAACCAAAGAAACACCAAACAAAAAACTCTTGACCTCTCTTAGATAATGCCAAAAATACCAAAAAGGAATGTATTGTAGAAAGGAGAATGAAACTTAGTTAGAAACGAAAATGCATTTTGATGGATTTTGCCACCAAAATTCGTACACGAATCCCTTAAAAAACAAACAATTTTACAACTCCCACACGAGAAAGGATGGACCGTGGCGTGGCGTGGCGTGGCATGTGTTGTGTTGTAGCTAGTGTTTAAGTACCTACAATTTACAGTTGCACTTTCAACCAAAGAAAACAAAAATGATATATATATACTATATAGATAAACGATATATACAGACCTCTATACCAATATCGCGAACGCTATTCTTCAAGGCAAGGCTGGGAGAGTTATATACAACCACAAAGTGAGAGATCGTCTTAAACCAAAGGAAAAAATTCTGTATTTACATATATTTACAACCGAATCCCCCAAAAAAAACCAAATACCAAATACGAAAACCCTCAACAACCACAACATATGGTACTTACTATTCATAAGCTATTATACGTGCATATATATATGTACCTATACTCGTATATATGTATTAATGAAATTTATAAACAGGTCTTGATCTAAGTCTATAACTTTTGTGGACTAGATACATTTTTCCTAGGCTAATTACGAAACAATCCAATGAAATTCTTGGAAATCTTCATATGAAAATTATACCAAAGAAGTATAGAAAGTACGAGTATTTGAAATGACAAACAAACAAAAAAGAAAGAAATAAAAATGAGAATGGAAAACCAACAAGAAAAACTTTTCATGTGATGTTTAAGGATTTATTATTAAAATGACAGAGAATATTTAATTATTATACCTTTATTGTATTTCTAATAATGAATGATAAAAGACAAAACCAAATTAGTGACATACACACGATATTATTCTGAATAAACTTAAATTATCAATACTTTTTTTCGTTGTACAAATACAAACAACAAATCTATTAAGAATAAATATAATCTCTTTACCACTCAACAAGGCAATTGTTTTTGTTTTTTTTTTTTTTGTTTTTTAAGGAAAGTTACAAACATTAACCAATACTTAGATACTCGTAGGCCCAAGACAAAAAGAGAAATATAAAATCTATTAAATCCCTGAGATCCAGACTTTCATAAGTATTATTACAAACATTTCCCGCTGGTCGTCTATCTTCAAAAATTTGTTTCCACACTTTTAAAATATCAACATGTGAAATAGTAAAGCAGAAGAACAGACGAACAGATACAACAAGACAACGAAAATGTGCGTGTGAGCATGTCGCAATTGCATGAATTTTATTTAATTCATGCTTCCATCGTTCGAAGCAACAAAGAAGGCTCTGAAATAAATTTTCTAGCCTAGGAGCTATACCTTACATTCCATTTCATTTCAAAACTGAATATTGTCGAGAGCTTATCATACATTACAGTTCAGTTCCAGTTAACTTAAAAATTTTATGTTTCCAGTCAACAAATTGAATAATTCAAGCTCAGTTATGAGTAACAGGTGAGAGCACTATTCATCTTTTACTATCATTTTAATAACTTTTCTAAACAACAGCACAAATCAGAATGGACTGTGGATCCTTCAGTTAATCCAGAACCAAAAGCAGCCCATTACCTATGAGCGGATCATAGCCCTTATCGAAGAAGTAAAAAAAGAGCCGTTGGATACCCAGGAGAAAATAATAATAAACGCCACATTGCGAGCTGGCCTGCGACTTGGCTTTTTTCAACGCGTCGGTAAAAAGTTTTCAGTGCCAATACTCCATTAGAAAATGTCCAATTACTGTATGCAGCTCAAACTAAACCAAAATTAAAGCAGTTAATGTATCCATGCCGACAGATAGAATATCACTTTTCAAATAAACAATATGATTTATCACTTATCACTTATTGGTTATGGCGTGTATAGTTACACCTTTGGATACAAGTCTGTTTGTTCACCGGACTAGCTAATTCGCTTGAGGATTCACAGCTCGCGACCGCTTCTTATCGAACGCTTTTCAGAACTGATCTCAATTTCTGATCTCGTATCTTAGTGAAATCGAAGCCTATGCTTAAGCCAATCTTCTAGCATTTCAAGAGCGCAGTTCTATTAAGGTTTATTGTTGATGTTTACGTTAACAGATATTAGCAAGTGTGGCGGAGATGTTTACATTTACTGGAGTAGCGTGGGGTCTGGCTTATTAATGTTATTGATCGCTCATCGAGTGAGTCATTTGGTTTCGCTGGTCCCACAAGAGTTTTGATAATATTATAATTCTGCTTTTGTCAGGCCTGTCATTCTAACTTATAGTCATTTTATTCAAGCAAATCAAATAATTCTTTTGGCAGATCGATTTGGAGAACTTATTCTAAATAGGCCTTTAGTAATTTCATTAGTCGAAGAAAACTTTACGGACATTTTGAACAATTATGCTACGTGTAGGCCTAGACTTCAGTAAAAATGTCACAAGACTTGATAGATGCCTTTTACAAATATTAAATAATAACTTAAATAACTACCACTAATAGACTTACAAAAATACTGCCCTCAGCAGCATATCCTCAGTACGAGGCATATTTTGGGAAACAGAACTTCTTTCAGATTCTCAAAATGCTGCATGGTTAGCTTTTGAGATGGATGATATCATCTGATTATGTATGGTAAGATCCATCATCCATTTAAAACATAAGTACTGAAACTTTTTTTAGCTCGAATACAAAATGCACAAAATGCAATTCATTTTATTGTTGGACTTCTTAAAGATTTCAGTCACTGCCTACAAAAAAAAACTGTTCCATGTTTGAAGAAATTAAAGTGGTCAAAAACGAATATGGATTTCTTTCATCATTATTAAAATGTAGTTTTATTTTCATTGATCAACACAAACGAGTTATATATATGTATATATATATTTTTTTTTTTTCCATGTATATATTTAGTTGGTATAGATTCACATTATATCAATATAGTCATATAGATAGAGCTGCGTAAGCACAGTAATAGTAATAGTAATTGTAATAGTAATAGTAATAGTAATAGTAATAGTAATAATCATATGTATTTTCTTGTGTGTGTTTCATTCTCTTTCATTTCCTTTGTGTAGTGTGGCTTTAGCATATGGGTAAATAGTTATTTGTAGAGTTAATACAACTGCAAAGGTGAATGCACGCTCTCACATGGACTACACTGGCTGCTACAACACTAATACACATCTACAACAACTACAATATATAGTATATAGTATATGCATATCGAATTGAGTGTGTATTTCCTTTGTTTTTTTCTCAGAGTTTCTTAAACTTTGATAAAATTTAGTTACAGCGCTACAGCGCCCAAATAAAGCAGCAGCAAAACAATAAATAAATTGGGAACGACAAACATTTTGGGTAGGGAGACATTTTTAAAATTATTTATTGCTGAATATAGTCGAATATATTACGAATTCTTTTCAGATTTCTTGCATCTCTCAAGTTTTGAATGTGCTTCACGCGTTTCTCTCTTAAAGGTTAATGTATATGTTTTTTGCTTCACTACGCAATTAAATATAATATAGTATAAAATAAAATAAAATAAGCTTAGCTTGCAACTAAAATTATGTACACGATATCGTAGGAATACAGCATATAGCATAATTGTGTAATATGTACAATAGCAAAATACTTAGCAACGTTTGTTTGCCTACAAAATATATATCTTCAATCTTCAATCTGTGCATAAGGAAACTTTTTGGGACACATAAACGTGTTTTGGTGACCCCGACTCGCGTTGGTCACCAATCTCCTATATAGCGTATACGTTGAAAGAAAGAAATTCTTGTTGATCTTAGGGATTCATCGTTTAGCTCCGACTTAGACGAGATCTATATAGTTTTAACGCACAGATACATATAAATAGATACGCTTTGAGTACACGATTACAGAACAAACACAGATACATTTAAAGTTACAGATACAAACAGAGATAGAGATAGAATGGAGATAAAAATACATCTTTCGATAGATATAAACTCTTCTAATAGTCAACACTCTGGACACTCCCTGGACTCAGGTTAAACATTCCATTCCTTATATGTAGCTCTGGAGGTACTCTATATATAATCGTACTCAAAAATTGTGTGTGATTCGGTATGTGTGTGTCAGGAGAACAACTGGCGCCATGGAACTCTCTCCTCTCCTCTCGCTTCGTATCCGCTCTACTCTAAGCGCTCCGCAAAACTTAACCTCGACTCTGATTCAACCAGAGTCTCTGTCTCTTCGCTCTCTCTCCTCTGCCTTGCTTTCTTTTCTCCTGATCCTGATACTGCTCTTGCTCCCGTGCCTACTCTGCGAGTGTCATCATGCTCTTGATGCTGGCCACCTCAGACTCGAGGCGCTCCAGCTGCGTCTTCAGCATTTGATCGCGTTCGGCCGTCGATACGACAGCGCCGGCGGCCCCCTCCTTGGGGACCAGCAGCTTGCGCTGGAATTGCGCCGTCCACTCCGCACTGGCGATGGAGATTCCAGAGTCGCGTTCGTCGCTGGAGTTGTCGCCAGCATCGTTCCAGGCTGGCGGCGAGGCTCGGCTGCAGTTGGGCTCTTGCTTGATGTGCTGCAGGGAGAGCAGAGCTGTGGCCGCCGCATCCTTGTCGCCCAAGTGAGATTTGTGGCGCAGCTTGAGGGGCAGACAGTTGTTGGCATCGCTGTTGCCAACGCCATGGGGCGGACTGTTGCGCTGCAGCTGCAGGGGTGCCAGATGGGTGCCATGGACGTGCGGCTCGAGCTCCTGATCGTCGTCGCCGGAGCCGGCACCCGAAGAGCCGGACGAGAGGGCTGAAGAGGCGGGGGAAGATGTTGAGGATGTGGTGGAGGAGAGCATGTGCTCGTAGCTGGGAGAGCAGGCTCGTCGCGACAGGTTCAGCACGCTGGCTGCGGCTGAAACGGCAACAGAGGAGCTGCTGACCGCATCTACGGCGCTGCTGCTGACGGCTCCCTCCACGCTGTGGCTCCACGCGGCGGCTTCCAGGTGCTCCTTGTTAATGGCGGCCACATACGGACCCGGTGCGGGCACATACAGCGAAGCACCGGGTGGGGGAGGACCCTGTGCTCCCACGGCAGCGGCATTATAGAGGGCTCCGACAGCCACCGCCTTGCGGAGACTGTCCAGATCCTCGGGCCGCACATTGCGATTGAGCGCCTGCTGGAGCTGCACTTGCAGGCTGGCGATTGTGTTGGTGGGCGGGCGGTTGAGCGAGTCGATGGGCGGTGAGCTGCAGTCGGCACTGGGTGTGGGCTCCTGCTGTTGTTGCTGTTGCTGCTGCTGCTGCTGCTGCGGCTGCTGTGGCTGGTAGAGATGCTGGGGCTGGTGTTGGGGTTGGGGCACGACCAGCGTCTGCAGGTGTGATGGCGGCGGTGGTGGAGGCGCATGCTGAACATGATGGACGCTCTTGACAGGCGGCTCTACAGAGGACTGACGGCCATTGCCATTGGGGCCGTATATGAGAGGTGTCAGTGGAGCATTTTGTCCGTTGTAGCCACTGTGGGAGTGTCCGCTGGGCGAGGAGCCACCGTCATCGTTTGGCGACGAAGAGGACGAGGAGCCGCCGCCGCTCATCTTGGCGCGCTTTGTGTTGCTCAGGACCTGCTCGCTGGTGGGCAGCGAGGCGAGGATCTTCTCCACGCTCACCAGATTCTCGCCAGAGATGTTGAATTTGTCGCGTATGGCATCCAGCTGGGCCTTCAGCACGTGGTTCTCCTTGGTCAGCTCGATGACGCGCTGCTCGAGCACCATGTCATTGTAGCGACGCTTCTCCCGGCTCCGTTTGGCCGCCTCGTTGTTGCGCCGCCTGCGGTCCCAGTAGCTCTCGTCTTTTTTGTTGTCCGGCGTGAATTCCCGCTGCTTGCGCTGCGAGAAGAGCTCTTTCTGGGCGGCCGTCATGGCCGACTGCGGCCCGTTGCCGTTCGGTGAGTTCTTGCCCATCATGTTGTCGCCGTAGCCGTTGCCTTGGGAAAATTTGCCTAGACTGTCGGACATGCCGCTGTCATTGGACTGTGGACTGATGGATCCTCCGTACATGGACAGGGGATGCACTGCAAATGGGAATAGAAAGGAGAGATTAGTTAGATTGGAAATTGGCTTCTTGGTGTGCTGCTAGATGGACTTACAATTTGTGGCCTCGTTGGAGCTGCCGTTCATCGACAGCGTCGGGGAGATGTTCGTCATGCGGACGTTGTTCATCATGGAGATCGAGCTGGAGATGGCTTTGTTGTGGCTATTGGTGGGGGTGCCGCTGAGCACTTCGGGCATTGCAGCGTCCTTGTAGAGCTGCTTTCCTGGATCCCTCAGGGGCGTCAGGTGTGCTCCGCCCGCTGCTAGAGCTAGGGGATGGTGGTGGTGTGGGGCGTACGGGTAGTCCCCGCTGCTGCCACTCAGCTTGTGCTGGCTATAGTGTTGCAACTGCACTAGTTTCTGGTGCAGATGCTGTTGCTGTTGCGAATTGAGTTGCTGTGTGCGTGCAACTGGAATGAGAGAGTAAGGGAATAATTTATAAGTTAACATATTTATTACGGTATTTATTAATGAATATTTATTTTTGGATCATTCTATCTTTATAAAAAACACCCTCCTCTTTTTGACGCCTAAAAACAGGCTAACAAATTTGTAATCATCAATTCTATCCTTATCCATAGATCTTCTTGGCAAACAAAACACCATGGTGCCAATTTCAGGTCTCAAGATACCGGCTATCTCCTGTTTCTGTCAGAAACACACGGCCACTTATCACATATTTATGACATTTCTTTTATAATGTTATCTCCTCTAACCGTTATCGGGGGAGTTGGCAAGAGTTCCCACTCAATTCGAAAACCGTTGGGTCCGATGTGTCTAAAGCGATCTCTGCTGTTCTGGTCTGGTCTGGTCTGATGTCGAGGCAGACACAAATAACGGCAAACACTCACACGCAGACTTTCTTTGTTTGATGGTCCTTGCCCTTGCCCCCCAAAAACCCAACCCACAAAAAGGGGGGAGGAGAACCAACTCCACTCGAAAATTGCTTTCGTTTTTAGCACAAGCATTTACACAATGATTACGGGGAATGATGCAAGAATCGGCGAGAATTAGACGACACAGAGGGAGAGAGAGAGAGAGAACCAGCAACAAAGGCAGACTCACACACACACAGACACAGACGGCGGCGTCGGAACGTAAACAAGAAATCGCACGTCGGAGATTGGCGTTGGACTGTGTGTGCTCTCGGTCGCATCGTCTCACCCTCACCCTCACCGTGACCATCGAATTGGCATTTACAGTTCAATGTGCTCGCCATCACACACACCCATACACATGCACGACGCTTGTACAGCCAGTCACGTCAGCGGCCAGACGCTGTTAACGTCGACGCTGACGCCGCAGCTGCCGGCAGGCAACCCCTACGGCAACGGCACCCACCCACCCCCAAGAACCTCGCCGCAGCAGCAGAGAGCAAGCAACAGAGGAACGACTGCAGTCGCTGTCGTCTTCTCTGCTGCTGCTGCTGCTGCTGGCCTCTGCCTTGACAAAATTCACAAAAACAAAATGACTAAGCGTGCACGGCCATCCATGCTGACTCTCTCTCTCTATTTCTCCCTCCCGCTTTCATAAGAAATTGGCAAATTTTTGTTCTTTTTCCGATTAACTGGTAACTGTTCTTGTCCCGATTTGTTGTTGTTTGGTAACACCTACATTGCTGGGAATCCTTGTGGCTGTTCGTGGTATTATTCTGCTTGTAGGGGGTATCCAAATTGTTGCTGTTCTTCAGAATCAGCAGATTCTTGGTTGTTGCAGCCGCTTTGAAAAAGTTCACTTTTTGCTCCAGCGTGCACACAATCGACATAATGTTTCGAAAATATTTTTATCTCACTTTTCAGTTATTCTTTTCTTTTGTATTGTTCCGGTGGCAGATGCTTAATGATAGTTCCACTGATATTTGCATTCCAAAAATCGAAATTAATCCACAAATTAATCACTTTGTTTGTTCCACTTAGAACCACAAAAACTTTCTATGCACTTGGCTTTCGTTCTGGTTTTTTCTTTTTCTGATTTCTTTGACTTTCTGGCGGGGCCGTGTCTTGTTGCGGATCGCGCACTTGGCCGAATGCTTGTATTAACGGTTCTCGTTGACGTTTTCACTGCTGCTGCTAGTGGTTTTAACCGAAATCGCGAGAGCCCCACAACCGCTTTGGACGAACTCTGAAGCGCAATTGAATTTGTAAAAGCATTTCTCCGCTGTCGGTCGCCCGCTTCGACGGCGCTCGGTCACGTTGGGGCTGCACGCATTCGCTACACGCGACTCCGGTTGCCTCTCAAACAGGTCGCAACATGCTCGACCGCCTTTGGCGCATTCGGGCTGCTGGTAAAAGTGAAATTTTCCCATCATTGGGGGGCCATCGAACATGTTGCGTCCGGTGCTGCCTGTTGCGCGCGTTGCCAGCGATCACATTGCCGTTGTTGAGTAATCAGCCGTCCAAATCGTCTGAAATCGTTCTGAGCTGCAAATTTGAAACTAGAACGTGATTGCCCGGCCGCTTCTGGTTGCAGGGGGAAAATCGGGGGCGCTCTTGACGCTGCCATAGGTGACTGGAGGAGGTGCTGTTGGCCGCGTGAGCCACTCTGCGACAGAGACGGAGAATCCGACTGCTACCGCGACTGATTCTGGCAGTGTTTATGACAGAGTCTGTGTCTGTGTGTGAGCTTTAAGTTGCCATTGGTATTGGTGTGCCAGTTGTCGCGGCGGGGTGACGCAAGCGTCTTACACAAAAATATTCAGAGAACAAACACATGATTAGCAATCAAGAATGCAATTACAAACACAAATGCATATGCATATATGTATGTACCTTTGATGGAAGATAGATAGAAGGAGAGGAACGAACAGAGAACAAAAGAAAAGAAGATAGAGACAACAAACAGGCAAGGAAGCCAAAACAATAAGTTCTTTATGGAAACACTGATTGTCAGTATTAATTTAAAAATGGTAATTGGTTTCATCGGTTTAGAATAGAATATTTTTTTCATATAGGAATCTATTACTGTTGCCTCAAGGAACATAATCTACATTGAACTTTGATTGATTGTGCAATGATTTTCTACGATTTTCGTGAATTTTTAAAACAAGTATCGTCATCTTGTATACCCACAGATGTATTTCCACTGATTTCTAAGTATATCCTATCGAATTCGATCAAATGATCAATAATGAACACGTGTATAAAGGCATCCGGTACTATTGCCCGCACAGATCTACATAATAAAAATGGAAAAAAGCAGCATGCAATTAACAGCCATTCAAATATGGTTATATTTAGTATGTACTCCGTGGAGAGGGAAGTGCGCTCATTTGAACGATCACGTGGCCCCATTCGAGAAGGTAAACAGATACGAGTATACTCGTACTTGCAGTCAGAAGTATTACCACTCTGAGGTCTACTTGCATCCTGCTACCAAACTGTCTGCATGGCCGACCATTACAAAACGATTTTATACTTTTATATAAATCAATTAATAGACCCTTTGTCAGATAAGGTTATCTCTTGGGGACGGACAAGTAAGTTGCAATTCAAGACCCCAAGAGAAGCCAGACGACAATATCAAACAAAGACTCTCACATTTCAACCGGGAAGCAACGGGGAAGGAAGTGGAATTGTGGAAACATTATGTAAGTTCTGGGACGATACTCGACGACGACTGACTAACACTCGGCAATCAAATATAAGCAAATATGTGAGTATATACATATACCTTTGTGGGACACTATCAAAACAATGAATTCTATTGAATTCGAATTAAAAAAGTTCTCAAAGGTGATTACAAAACGCCTTCAACTAAAGCGATAACAGACACTGCAAAATGTTTGTCCATCAATGAAATAAAAAAGCCAAAGGGAACCAGAAAAGAAAAGCTCGTTTCTTGTACATTTTTTCAATCAAACTTTGCTGAAAAAATAGAAATATAAAAATATGTAGCTACAACTCTGGGAATCTTATTGGATTATCTTTTAGAAGCAAGCCTACAAAAAAAGAGAAAGAGCGAGGAAAAGGAAAAAATTATGATAAAAAGCATTGCATTGCATACAGCATATGTAAAGTAATTTTTTCTCCCGGTCTTTTCTGGGAACAGGAAGAGCATTCTTATTGGATGATATTTATGCTGTAAGAACAGTGCATATCAGTTCTGCGAAACAATTGTTGAGCTGGTAATATTATCAACCAGTTTTGTATATGAAAATCACTGAAAATTTTTGTATTTAGTGTATTAAAATAAAATTAATGGCATGCGAACAAAACTCTTTTGAATTATTTAGAAAAAATATTATTAATAGTAATTAACATATTTTGGGCATAAATAGATTTCTGAGAGTTTCAATGAAGATTTACAAGTTTATGTTTGTTTTATCACACAATAAAATTAAATAAATTAAAATTTGTGATAAAAAAATATTTTGAGCATTTTAAAAAACATGAACAAGGGGTATATGAGGCAAAATCATTGTGATCATATGGAGGATTTTGTCAAAATATATTTGAACCATGCATCACTGATTGAACTATAGAATCATCAATCAGTGAGCAATAAGTCACTAAAGAAAGAGGTTAGTGGTAAGATTAGTTGGACACGGTTCTTAGACTAATAGTTTCGACTGTTGTTGGAGATCCTTAATTTCCCCTGTCTTAACAGGATGTGGATTCAAGCTACCATATCCGTCTTGGTAATATCTCTTCTATCAATGGAATGGATGGACATGGAATCTAGTTTTAGAATTCAGCCAGAACTTACGAGTACTCAAGTCCGCCTTCCGTTTTTTCGTCACAGTCGTTCTACAGTCCCAGACAGCTCTGAGCAGCAAAACCAACAACATTTCCCCCATCCACCTGTTACCTAACACTCACTTGACCCCTTCCAGCCGGTTCCAGCTGGTTTTCCGTACTAACTAAATAATCTCAGACGAATTTCAAGCAGCTCTGCCGCCGCCGCTGCTAATCATGAACAAATCCCAGTTACGCGATCAAAGCGATATCCACGTGAGGCAGTGGATTCACGTGTACGAACCAATCGTGCTTAGTTTTGTACCCTACCTTGCCGCTGCTCCTCCAGGCCACCCACCCCTTTCAAGGTGCATTCCAAGTGTTCTAAGTAAGTATATTAGTGGTCTCCAAGCGACTAGTTCTGTTTTAATTTGAGATAAATCATTTGGAAAGATTATGCTAAATTGATTTTATTTCCTTAAATTTCCATTAAATACAAATTTTGTAGACCTTGTGAAATGTTAGTATAAGGATATAATGCTTGGAAAACATACGCAAATATACTCGAACACAAAATGAGTGATATATATTCTGGAGAACCTCCCATATTACACCCTTAACGATTAGTATTTATAGGCTCAAAGTGAGTATGCACTAACATTTTACCCAGGGAACATGGAAGAGCCTCGAATAAATCACCCACACTCACGCACGCACGCAAGCACGCACACAATCAGCGCTCTCCCATTGGCTGCAGGGAGAAAGAAATAATGGGAGAGTGAGAGAGAGAGTGCGAACAGTTACAACGCCAACGCAAGCGTTGACGCTGACGCTGACGTTGAACTACAGCCAGAAATAACGCCAAAAAAGGTTACGAAACGTCGCCGACAGCTGAAAGAACAACAACGTAATAGAAGCTATCGCCCCAGCATTCCCCCTGCCTTTCCACACACACCCACGGAGCAGAGACCCAGAGCAATATCCCCCCGCACCGCACCGCACCGCACCGCACCGCCCCGCACTGCACTGCACTGGCATCGGCAGTCAAGTTATAGCAACGCGACAGCTATTTATACCGAGAGGCGCGCGACGCTGACGCTCGCACCCGCCTCGGTCACGTGTTGGGGAATGTGCCCAGGCCCGGCAGCGACGTCAGCGGCAGCAGTGCAACGCTCCCGAGAGCGAAGCGGCCCGCCGCAGCAGCTCACATGTTGGCGACTTGAGTAGAGCTGCAATTTAACGTGTTTTCCACTTATTGCGCGATTCTTGAAGAACATTCCACGCTATTGTTGCCATTATGTGTCCACCACCCTGTGTCTTTCCATCCAATATAATATAGGTTATATTCTTCTTATTCCTTATTTTTTCCACTCTCTGGATGAGGGTGAGGGGTTGGTCCTTTCGCGAGCTTTTATTTCACATACCCGGTAGTAGTAAACTGTGAGGGTAGATTGGGTTCGCGTAGGGTAAGATTATTTCCGATATTCCCATAGAATATATATTCCCCACTCCAAATAAAGAAAAATCTGTGTCTATACTCAATTAAAGGCTTAGAGCTATTGATATTGGTATTATATACCCTCTGAATAGGGATAACTCTAACTTTCTATGCTTTTCATGTCTATATCCTTTTTTTTCACTCTGCTGGGCATTTCCTAGTCGGAATACCAACCAATACCATTCTTTCGCTACTTTTGCGTGTTGTTGAGGTAGTGAAAATGTACAATGGTTGAGTGGACAGATTGATTGCAGATGCTATGATGCGCTCTGTGGTAACGTGTTCTGTTTTTGTTGTTGTAATGCTATGTGGCCATATAACCTGCATTGGAGTGACAGTGCTGCAGATACATTGCCGGCTTTTTGGGAATAAAGTACGATAGGTCAGTGCAGTAGAAATCGAATTGAAGGTTGTTTCCCAGCGAAACGAGGCCAGTTCCTGCATGAATGCAAGCCATTTTAATGCATTCGAATCCTATGACCTAATAAGATTTATATGGCCCTGAATCGCAAGGAACTGCGGAGGTGTAGTGCCCACAAATGCACGCAATATTTTTTAATAATTTTCGCATACTTACAATTACTTGATTCAAAAGCTATTTCAAACAATTCATCCAAAAGTCTGTGAGATTTCCCCGATGATAAGGCTTATATAGAATATCGATTACACCCTAATTGAATTAAGTACTTCTTGTCATATAGGCTTATCTGTCAGATAGTGTTCGTATAGGTCGTTTAAGTATTGTCTAAAGCATATAATCCAGCGCTATGAACACAGTAAAGATAGTTAGCGAATTGATAAATCCCACCAAAATGGTAGTGTTATCTTCAGCTAAGTAGTTATCGCGCTAATTATGGTACTAAACAGTCTATAGCTCTTCCAGAATTTCTCAGATTTGAGGATGTATCCGTAGATGTTTAATTATTGATTCTATATCCACTAAAACTCAGTAAGTA
This sequence comes from Drosophila miranda, assembly GCF_003369915.1. Lineage (NCBI taxonomy): Eukaryota > Metazoa > Arthropoda > Insecta > Diptera > Drosophilidae > Drosophila > Drosophila miranda. Next base: position 21,389,293 of record NC_046677.1, read on the forward strand.
ATAGCGAGTTGAAGTATGCATAATTTCTATTTTCCAGTGCTATACATTTGCTATCAAATACATACCTACTTCTATAGCAATCACCTCCATACACATGCATAAATCCGCTGTGTAAATACACCTACAAATACACATATTGGAAATACATTTTTTAATGACATTGCATGCAATTCAATTTATTATTACAATCGTTGACTTACACTCGGTACACATACAAATTCGTTCTTTGTCCGGTTCTGATCTGATCAGCCGTTCGAAACACCCGCGGGGAAAATTATGTAACTTTTGCAATGTGATTTTGCACAGTCATTTCTGTTTAATTACAGAGCAAATATATTTGTCAAGTGCAAAAGGTTTTATTTACAAATTGCTGAACACATTTCAGAGCAGACTCCGAGACGAATTGCACTGCTCTCTCGTACGTAAATTTGTGTGGAATTCCAGGTGTGCGGAATGACCGATATGGTCTATAGAGAAACAAGGTGATACTGAATGTATTCAAAACAACTTTTAGAGGAATGGTATGTGCCCTGGCAAAAGCAGATGAAAATAATGAGTTCTTTCACCTGTTCTTACATTAAATAGTCGTATAAATGCAGGCAGTCCTTGCCATCTAACATATAATACTTCTTTGAGTTTTGAAAAAACTTTAATACAAAATAACCTCTTTTAATTCTTTTATCTGTAGTCCTATTAGGAACCCTACCTTCTATAAATATCCTCCAAATACCTGAAATAAAGTTTATCCTTTGCTCAGATACATATGAGTGTGTTACCATCTATTCATTTATAGAACTTGGCGTGCTTCCTGTATAAATTTTCCATTGCTCTGTGCTTACGACACACCAGTCCACGTCTCTTGACCTCGAAAGCGTGCCCAACAGCAGCAGCAGTGTTGCATCGACAGCTTCAACCTCATCATCATCATCATCGATGTTTCTGGACACTGGCCACTGGCCACTGGCTCTGTGTTTGGTCCGGCTGTGCAACGTGAGAAAATATGCCACAATCATTACCACAGCAACGCTGGACGTCACCACATCTCAAAGGCAGGCCCAGGCCCTTCCTACTGCCCTCATCCCCTACTACGGCCCACCCCATTGTCCAGGTAGCCCCCGTTTTCTAACAAACTGTGTTACGCTGGCACACAGACACAGAAGACAGACCAGACCAGACCAGACCCCGCGCCGTGCAACAACCAACCTGTTCGATGGACAAACGCTGGCTGCGCTGCTAGAAAAACGTGAGCAGCAAACGTGACTGTGCGAGTTCGAAGCGATTGCTAGCTGGCCTACTGAGCGGTCTATGTGTAGGGTTGCGATGTGGAGTGGGGTGGAGTGGAGAGAGGTGCAATGGAGCTTACACCATTCGCCCGGGATAGACCCGGAGCACGTTGCTTAAGTGGTGGTGGGCGGGGGGTCGGGACGTTATGGCACGGGACGGGTTCAGGTCGGGCACTCGAAAGTCACACTACTCCGTTGTGCCTATTACATGACACAGAAACAACAGAAACGACAGAAACAGCAGAAACGGGAGGCGAGGCGTACGATGAACGTCAAACGAGGCGCAACAGTTTTGCTGGGCCTGGACTTGGCAATCGATCCGGGACACCTGTAAGCGGCAACGTGATGAAAAGTGTGCTTAGAAAATATCATTATTATGTGCAGTCGGGAGCAGTGGCACATCATCATCATCATCATCGGCTTCACTCAAACCAACGGCCACAGCAGAGAGCAGAGAGAGAGAGCATCACTAGAGGGGCGCTTGCATCCCATACAAACACTTCTAGCGCGTGTATCTGTGTGTGTGCGGGGGCAGCGACGCCAACGTTTGGCCGCGTAATGAGTGCAAATGTGAATGAACTTCCCGCAGACGCACACGCAGGCCCTCACATCGCTCACTTACTCACTCTCTCACAGTCGCCCGTGGTCTTGCTCTTCCTCTGCCGAAAATCTCAGAAGCAACGCCAATAACAACAACAGCTATGTGTTGGCTGGCGTATGCCGGAGCTTACAACTTTCACACCGAACCTCGAAACGTCTCTCGGACACACACACACACACACACACACATACACTTGTGAAAGGCCGGAGATCCCCCAATTCCAAGCAACTTTTGATATCAGACCGTTCTTTAGTGGCGCAAACGAAACCGAAATTTATCTGTAAAGATATCCATAACGGTTTCCATTCGAGCCAAGAACTTTCTTTGGCCCCCTACCAACTTTTATATGTGTGGGTAGCATATCGTATAGTGCCGATCCAATTTAAACGTTTTATTGATCAGTTATTAAGAACCAAATAGGTTTTCTATGACCCATCCATATCTCTTCCATACACGATCTTTTGAAACAAGTAAAACGCACTTCCTGTTATTGAACTGATCCAAAAAAAACTGAAGATTAGCTAACATTTATACATTTGGTTGACAGCTCTAGAATATCAATTTGATTATTATTTAATAGTTCTCAAGAGTAATTTTTTGATGAAAGAACCAGTCGAGTATTATCAGGCCACCAGAAAGAAAGGGGTTGTTCAGAGACCGAGGTCTTAGATACCTTTGCAGATCGATTATTCCTTCATATGGTTATGATTTAATTCGATTTTAATATAATGTATGTTTATTCATTGGAAGGGTCTAGAAAATCAGACTAAAATCTTATCTCCCTTATATAAGAAAGTTTTGGGTCGTCGCCAGATATGTGCGCTGGGGGCTTGCCTCTAGTATAATATGTATAAAAGCCATATCTTATAATGATTATCACCATAGCATACAATTTTCCTTGGAAATTCTAATCATATAGAATTGTAATCAAATATTTAGTTATGAAACCAATTGGAACCAAACGTGCCCCCAATTTTCGAATGATTCACAGATAACTTTATAATTTGATATAAACAATTTATTTATTATTTTCAGGTCTATTGCGTATTGACCGGTGACACATTAACACACATGCACATCCATAGAAATGGGTATGGGTATATTTATGACTCTTATCACAGAACACAGCCATGAAAGCCATTTGGCTTTTTGCTTTCATCACTGGAACCCACAAGACAAAACAAAGGCAGCAGTTGAGAAATCACTTAACATAAGCGATAATGCCACATGGGGAAGCAAGCCTGTATGATGTTGGCCATAAAATTCTGAGGGATTTTAGGTTGGATTTTCCATCCATATAATACCAAAGACTGTGACAAACAATTTTGTTGGTATTATTTAAACTTTAAAGCTTTATCTTATACAAACTTTAAAATTTATTATATCTTGTGATCGTTTTGAACGATTCTGTAAGGACACAGTACTGATTTCAGCTTGGGGGACGGATTTTCTTTTTTATTTTATCTTCTTTTCTAGTTTTACAAGATTGTTCTACTCACAATAATTATTTGAGTTTAAATTATATATTAATTATAAAGTGTATATTTTTTTAATACATGTTGTTTTTTCTGTTCCCTGCTCCATGTATAATATTTTACCCAAAGAACTAATTCCAAATATATTGGAACAAAAAACTGATTAATTGTGATAAGCAGTAGAAATTAATCTGAGCAGCAAATGACATACATTATATATAATCCTCTGACTAAGATACTTTACCACAAGGCTTATACAACTGCACTGCCGCTGCTGCACCGTGGCAGAGGTGTCATACGGGCTTAAGAGGTACATAGTAATAGCAATAAGCACCAGCCAGCACCCGCCAGCACCCGCCAGCACCCGCAGTAGCAGCAGCAGTAGCAAACAGCAGCAGCGCAGCAAGAAAGAAAGACAGAAAGAAAGCTATCCACAGAGTGGGAGCAAAAGAGAAGCTGATAATACACACACACACACTCGCACCGAGCATGTGTGCGTGTGCTAAGTGCGTGTGTATGCACTGGCGTTGTGAAGAAATTTGGGTCTTGCTCTAGTTTTCACAACCAAAGTTCAATGATCGATTGCAAAGCCAAAAAAAAGCTCACTTATGAGTGAGAGAGTAAGAGAGAGAAAGAGAGAGAGTGGGAGATTGGGAGAGCATTGCTCTCTTGCGTTATGTTTTGCAGAACGAACACTCGGTCGGGCGGTCGGTCGGGCGGGCGGTCGGGTCGGGCGTCACATGTAGAAACGTCCATCGACTGACTGAAGCGACCGGGAGACAGACAGCTTTCTGCTGCTTTCTTTTTATCGTGCAAGTTTTGTTGTTGTTAAGTATCCGAAAGAAATTCGTCATATAATAACAATTTTATAATTTTTGTTGCCATCTCTGTGTGTGTGTGTGTGTGTGTGTGCATTCAACTTGATTTCATTTACGAGTTTGTTTTCATTATTTACGCCGTTTGTTGGCGTGTTGTTCCGTTGATAAACACTTTGTTTATGCCACACAGTCGAACGTCTCTAACTCGAACTTTCCTAATTGACTCCAAAACGGGGTGGCTCTAAAGCACTGAAGATCACTGATAAGAAATCTGTAAGAATATCCACTACTAAACCTGCCAGAAAAATTAGGGAAGTATGCATAAAAGGGAGCCGAGGGTTGCCCCTTAATGTGTAAATATTATCTAACAGGCTACCAATGGCTTCCTTATCGGATCATTATAGCTGTCAGTATAAGGAAAACCATATGCCAATACATTGCAGTTCCAAGTAATACTGGTATTAATCAGGCATTTTCCACAAAAATCTCTAGAGATTTCTGGAAGTTTAAGAGTTTTTAAAAGAAAGTTTTCGCCTGTTTTTGTCAATGCACAAAAAATATACTAAGTACAAATATAATAAGTAAAACAAGAAGATGGAATGCCTGTCTCAAAAAGGATTTTGAGAGCTGTGATCCACGGCACTACAACTTCTCATAGAATGCATATATCCTACATATGTATGTACATATAGCATACTTATCGTATATATCGCAGTAGATCAATAGAAAATGTATAATGTTGCTAATCCTTTCAAAAGTTTCACTTTTAAGTTCTACAATCAATCTTCGTACATCGTGTTTCTGTGACAGATCTTTTTCGTTCTGGTTAGAGAAGTTTGCCTGTGTTTTTGGTTAACGAAATTAGAATAATGAAAGCAAATACACAAAAACATACAAAAACACACAAACACACACTCTCAAACACTCGAAGCTTTGGCCCTGGCCGCGGCACAAGAATGGAAAGTCAATGCACGCAGCGACGTCAAAGCTCGGCAGAAGCAGCACAGCACAGCACAGCACCACAGCAGCAACAACAACAATTGTGTGGCTTTCTTTTTTTTCGTAATGAAATTATTAGAATTTCACATAATGCTATTTGTTGTCACTGTTGTTGTTGGTGTTGATTTTTTTGGGGTAAATCAAGTCCAAGCGAGTTTTTTCTTTCTAATTGGAAATTATTTGTTGCTTTGAGCTTCAAAAGTCTGTAGTCAGTAGCTTTTAGGTTTAGCTTTTGTCAACCTGTTATTCGGAGTGGATATGGGCAGGGGGGTATGGGCGGATAGCGTGTGTGTGTGCGCTTCTCGTTATAGAAATCTAACTGTTACCCAAAGCAATTAGTGCATTACACGCCGCTTAGAAGGTACGTAGGAAGAAGATCCGTAGAAAGATGGAGAAGATCTGAAATCGGATATGCCAACGAAAAATAGGGACTTTGTGGGAGAAATCAAAACTAACAGATGCTTAAGAACGAAAATTGGAAAACTTTACCATATTTGGGCTGGATTTTAGATTATGTGGGATAACACTGTGTTACAATTTGTTTGCTTTTGAGGAAAACTTCAACGAATGATTCTAAATTGTTTGCCTGTACGAGGCTTTGTTCTTCTGTGAATACATACCAGGTTCTTTTTACAGTAAAACTAAACAGAAATGTTCCTCTTAGTTAATTCTATATGTAGATTTTCTTGATGGCTGGATTCTTTATCCATGAATAAACCTCAAATAGCACTTACATAACCCTTTAATATTTACTGATGCATGTTCTCATATCAGAAAATGCTAATAGAACTTGTGAAACATCCCGTTCTACAGGTTTTACATGCTTGTAAATATTCTCTCGAGAACCAGATGCCAGATGCTCTGGCACATCTGGGCACAAGAGCAGGGTAAGAAAATGGCTGACGAATATCATGTAAAAAAGGACCCATAAAAGACTAGAACTGAGCAAAATCTGACTCCGGATACACACGGGATTCCTCAAAGGAGGAGAAGACCTTAATGGAACCTTGTGCTGGAGGCTTTCTGGAAGGCCGGCAGTGAGTCACAAACGGAGGAAAGAAGATATATGTAGGGGATATAACAAATATGTACATAGTTTCACTGAATTATTATCTCTGCAATAAAAAAATAAATATTATTAATAATTATTTGTTGTTATCAGTCACTCCTTAATACCTTAAACCCCATTTAACCCTCCCTCTTGCCAGCTATAAGAATTAGGCTAAAAATAGAAAAAATTCTAAGAAATCTCCCAAAAAAAGGGCGATAAGCAATTATGTAACTCCCACCTAACCGAACAAATTCTTCAGCCCAAGAAACCAATAAAGAAAAAAGAACAGTGAAAGAGTCCGATAAGTGGGGAAAAAGAGACTTCTGCCAACTAAACAAGTTTTCAGAATTGGGTAAACGACATGATTAGACAGGCAGTCGCATTTGTGCGAGCGAGAGAGAGTGTGTTACAATATTAGGCCACAATACCGTTAGGCCCATGGTACAGATCCGATCCCCGAGCAGATGGCAGACAGAACCCGAAAAAAGCCGAATACCGCAAGAGCAAACAGTGCTTAAGCCGATCTGATCTTAGAGGTTTGATGGAACACAGACACACACAGAGAGAGCGAAAGAGAGAGAGACGCAACATGCCTGCCCCCCCTCTTTTGTCTTATGTAATCAATTACAACAAGAATGATAATAAAGAAAGCACGAAACGGAACGTTGAGTCGAGCAGAGCGATCGCTGCGTTCTTACTTTCTCCCCAGAAGTGGGACAAGCAGAGGACGCCGGCAGAGACAGAGACTGAGACGGCGATTAACCAACAGTAAGACGTGAACAGAGAGAGAGAGAGAGAACGGACCATGTAATTATGAAACTTTCACGCAAGACACACAAACACAAGCACACGTATGCACACGTAAGCAGCGCTGTTCTGCTGCAACTTCTTTTGGGGGCCTTCTCTCGAACGCTTTTTCGTTCGTTTCCAGTTTAGAATTGGGTCAAATAACGGATTTGTTCGCTCTCGCTCTCTCTCTCTCTATCTCTGCCTCTGCCTCTCTCTTTCTCTTTGTTACTTTGTATGGTGCTGCGGCAAGATCAGCACAAGAACGTAACAAGCTGCGTCATCGCTTTACTCCACTCCACTCCAGCCCCAGTAACCGTGCCCCCCCCCCCCCCCCCCCCCCCCCCCCCCCCCCCCCCCCCCCCCCCCCTCCCACTGGAGACGCAACACACAAACCGAATTTCAAATTCAGAGCACAAGAAACCGGTTCGAGAGAGCGCAGCACAGTCTTGAAGCTCGGCTCAAGCTCAAGAGCTCAACCTAGTGGCCGGCTTTCATGCAGGTTCGTCTCGAACATGCTTGAGCTGTCACCGAACACCGGTTTAGAACGTTCACTCACGCCCCAACACAACACACCGCCGTTCCGTGGCTCATTAAAGCCGCTCGAGCCACATAAAAATCTTTTACTATTTTTTATTTTTATTGTTCAAGAAGAGAAAGTGTTACGCCAATTGATTGTTTAATTAATTTTCTTTCTGCTTCGGCCCTCTGCTGCTGGCTGGTTGGCGTCTTCTTCTGGCCCGCTCAAGTTCGGCCAGAAGCAACCACGTCCGTGTCCAAGAGCAATGTAGATGACCATGGCCCAGGGCAAACAAAAATGCATGAAAGCTAAATAGATATATTCGCAGTGCATAATACCCTGAGGTATAGCGAGGTCTAGATAGATTTTAATTTATAAATTCTTCTATTATATGTATATTTTAGATTAAGTTTTTATCGAATAAAAATTAGAAACCTTAGTTTTTTAGCTTGCAAAAATTCTTAGGAATACAGAGATTAGATCTCTGTTTCTTGGCAAAGTGTTAGTACCCCGCCCATGTTCAAAGGGTACAACAAGCGTGGCCCACTGTCAGAGTAAAAGTTTTGCACAATGCGCTTCATTTGTTGGCCATTTGACAACTTCTTTTGCTGCTTCTGTGGCTGCGCTGCTTTCATATGTGGCTCGCTGGCCTGCTCTTTGCTTCATTCTTTGGTTCGAGCGCCATTTGCAATTGTGTCTGTGTGCCTTTTTGTCTACGGACTAATGTGTCAACTGTACCACCGAGCGAACCAACTACTGCCGTACTGACTGTCGAACCCAATGAATTATGCATTCGGGCAAGTTACAACTTTCCAAATTGCTTTCGGATGGTATGGTCTTGTTGTTAGTGGCTGTGCTGTTGCTGTGTTGTTGCCAAATAGAAAACTCTAACCGCTTATTTGCACTTAGACTTTCGCGCGATCTTCAATTAAGATAAATGTCTTGCCTGCCCTGGTTGCAAATTAAAGAAATATTATACCTTGGGCCAAAGCCAAAAGCGTGTGGTCCGAACCGAGTATCAGAACCAAATCGTTATCTATTACAAGTATTTGTGTTATCCATTAAATATTCATTACTATTGGTATAACATAATCCATTGGTGGATCTAAGAAACTATGTATCAACTCTCTTATGCGGCAGTCTCTACGAAACATTCTGGAACCTTGGTTAGCTCTCTACGGGTCGTCGCCCTATAAGAGCTTTCACTATTGTGTGTATTGCAAGTGTGTAGAAGAAAATTGTAAACGTATTTGGTATTGCATTTACAAGAGAAGATCATCGTTTCTTTTGCTTATCGACTACTTTTTACACTCCACACTCCCAAAAAAAAAACCGTTACTAAACCCAATTAATTTAAAAGATACCCAGATATACGTATACGTAATATGTGCTATAACAACGGTACATAAAGCATACGCCCCATGGGTTATATAAAAACGTCGCTGTAAATTACAATTATATAACGCAAAAAGTGATAAAAAAGAGGAAGAGTACAAACACAAAGAAGAAACAAGAACAGCACACAAAGAATCCAAGAATCGCAGAGGGAGACGGGAACGGATCGTTGCAGCCAACAAAGAGCCCCACGTACACGAGGCCTTTCACAACAGGCGCAGCCGAAGTGTGATGGGGGCAGAGGGGCAGAGGGGCAGAGGAGGGAATATATCGAAGACCCAACCCCAACCTCAGTCGCAGTCGCAGTTGCAGTTGCAGTCCCCAAGTCTCTTCCCCAAACCCTCAAAATCCCGATGCCAGCGGATGTTGCGATTATTACGAAATAAACGAAGAATAAGAATGAAAACGAAATGCTTAAGAGAGAGAGAGAGAGGACCACAGACAGACACCACACACACACACACAGATGCAGCGAGTAGGCAGCAGAACGTTTTATATGTATTATATTATCCCTTTTATAGCAGAAAATGCCAACGGCGCAGGCAGGCAGCGTGCGCCCGAGCTCAGGCACAAGAGCAACAGCCACAGCAACAAATTCTTCAGAAATGCTAAATTTAGAGCGCCAACAGGGCCCCTCCAAGCCCCTCCCCCTTAAGTAGGTTGATTGGTCATATCTGTCGCCCCGCTCTTCCCCTCTCACTGTCTCTTTTGCTGCCTCTGCTTTCGTCAGTTAAGCAATTTGCGCAGTTGCAGACGATTACCAGCAACAACAACAAGAATACGAATAAGAACAAGGGTTCATACCAGCTCTGACGTTTGCTTGAACTTTAGCTTGCAACATGGTTGAACTTCTATCGCACACCAGACCAGAGCAGGCAATCGACCCCTTATTTCAACCAAAAACTGTCTCTTATCGCATTTGATGGTTGATTTTCTCTTTCCTCTGCTTCGTAAATCATATTTCTGTTCTACGGAGGCAGACAGCCACACAAATACAGTCCGTTTGATACCCTGCAGCCGAGCCATGTCCGTCTGTCTATTTATCAAGTTAATCTCTTAGTTTAGGGAGAAAATTTTAGTTTCAAAGCTTCAAGGTCATGGAGGCTGTGCACTCTGTACTTAGTACTATTATTTATTTTCAGCTTGTTGATGCAATATTTGCATATTGCTGAAAAAATTCGATTACGCAAAAAGCTCTCCCCGAACAACAGTTCTAAGAATTTTCACTCGTCAGCTTAATTGGCAATTTTCATTTTTGCTGAGTAATGGGAAATGCATGTGATGTCATGCGCAGGTTGAGAGACGATCGCTGCTGCGGGGGCATGGGTATGGGCTATGGGAAGACGGAAATCATTTTTATGGAAACTTTTCTCCTGTTTCTCGACTCCGAAAGATTACAAATCGTAAGATGAAATTACATCATTTTTAGTTAAGCGATTTACATACTATATAATCTTAATCAGCAAGTGGGTTCATTAGAGTGGTTCTAAACAAAAATAATAAGTAATTATATTAAGTGTGGAATGTCGTATTGGAATACTGTTACAGCTGGGAAAACTTCTCTTCGATTTTTCCTGAACAAAACCGAAAGAGCCTCTGGGGTTAAGGACCAGCCTAATCCAAATGCAATTCTGTCATAATACTTGAGTCTGTTTACAGCACAAACACGCACACAGAATGTGTGGAATGGGAGAGTAGGGGGGGAGTGGCGCAGTCATTGGCATGTATACATATCAATTTAATTGTAAGTATGCATAAATATTTCAACTGTTACGGGGGTGTGGGGTAGGCCACAATCCGCCATACTTAACGAGCCTTTTGCGTTGGAACAGATCCAGTCGAACGCACACACACACACACACAGACCGAGTAAGCGAAAGAGAGAGAGAGAGATGGAAAGACAGAAGTCCAGCCAGACAGACATTCCATTACATTACCCTGAATATTTTACATAGAACAAGAAGGGGGAAATCCAAGGAAGAAGCAGCAGCAAAGGGAGCAGCATCAGTCCAAGAGGTTCGATGCGACTACCCCACCAATTGCCAGCTGCGCATTTTTATAATGCACAAACACACACCCATACGCTGTGCTAATTTATACAACAATAATGCGAGAAAATTTTTTTTGTTCTTATTTTTGCGCCGCAGCCAAAATGATCTTATTGGAATACTCACACACACTCGCACACATGCAGAAAACATACACAGGCAGGCTGTCAGGCAGGGGCGCTGCAACCGAACCCAGCGAACGAACCAAGCGAACGAACGACTGATTTGTTCAGCCTTGAACTTCTGTTGGAGTGCATTAACTCTGCGGACAGCGCTGCTGGCTGCGCTGCGTTGCCTCTGCTTCGCTGCTCTGCTGCTGCTGCTGCTGCTGCTGCTCTCTCGCAGAACTTTTATAAATGGCACACATACGCAATGTGTGGCTATGTGTTTGGACAGAATGACAGAGTGAGGGAGAGGCAGACAGAGTGTGACTGTAACATGGTTTTGTTCTGTGGCATTCTCTCGGCCGGCTGTCTGATCTTGCTGTTTCCACTGTAACGGTGTGCGTGTCCTGATGTCACTGCAAGAGCATGTGTGTGTGTGTGTGTGTGTTTGTGCGCCTTTATGTAATCTAGAATGTGGTCTTATTTACACAGCAGCTGTATGAGGGAGATGGAATGAGAGTTCTCCTCTGCTGGCACCCCCATTGCAGGATTGTATTACATAAGCGACAGGCAGGCAGGGCAGGGCAGGGCAGGGCGATAAGTTTCGCTTTTTTATGCACATGTGGGCGTGGTAGCACACCACACATACAAACACAAACAAAGACCGAACACAAACACACGAACACAGGCACACTCCTTTTGTCTGTCGAGTATTTTGAACCTTCCAGGCGCTGGCCTTGAACCTACTACTGTCGATCGGAACGGACAACGACGGTGGCGGCGACGTCTCGGCTCTGCTCTGCTCTGCAGAGTGTTTGCAAAACAGATACCCCACACACACACACACACACGCAGAGCCCCTTATGAGTGGGGAGTTATAAAAACAACTTCAATTCAGTTTTATTTTTTTTTTGTGTACCCCTACATAGGGTATTACAATTTGAACGATGGATGTAGGGACAATGGAAGGAAGCATATTCTCAGTGTTTTTTTTTGTTTAAATAGTCCTAAAGCAGGAAATCTTTTAGAATGAAAGTCATATACATATATCATATATCTGCTATAGAACCGATCGATCTGCCAGGGTATCAAAAGCTTCGGCCCCCCCGTTGGCCAGGCCTTATATTTTCTCATTCTCATTCTTGTTTTCATTCTCTTTTGTTCTTGTTCTTGGCGAGTGCAAGTGAGCCCACAGTTGTTGGTTTTGCCATTCACATTGGGGACGAGACTCGTATTTGCCTGACCCCACACAACATTGCACGCACACACACACACACATGCACGTTTTTATATGCATCTCATTATGTGTGTGTGTTTGAGTCTGTCGCAAGACCTTGAGATCGTTTCTTGGCGTGTTGGGACCCCTCACACTTTTTTCTCCGCTCTGCTACCGCACCAGCCTCCCCCTAAACAGAGAAACAACTGTTTTTACACCCTGTACAGACATACCAGAACAAGTGTACCTGGTAACTTTTGTGGGGACAGATCCCTCATAAGCTACATCCATCCATCCATCTGTTGCAATTGAAGACCACAAGAGGTGGAGTAACCAAATATTTCTGCAGGAAAGACCGACCAGGGATGTGGTAGTCATAATTTAGAAGACGTGGTAGAGATATACCAAATTATCTATTGAAATGCAACCCTATCGGTTCATTCAGAAGAAGAAGCTAGTAATATGTAGTACGTTTTACAGTAAATGCTTCCAAATAGAGTTTTTTATCACCCAGAAAGTGTATGAAGCTCTTATCTAAAGTATTTGAAAAACTAGAGACAAGAAATTGCTCAACTTTGTTCTCGTTTGTATCCACAAATATCCTATTGGGTGTCGCAAATATTAGCCTAGCCTACAATTAGCTAATTTTCCACTTATAAATCTGAGCATATGGTTTACGATTATAGCGTTCTGCCTTGCTCTGTGTGTTCTTTCTGTTACCGACTTCAATATTTGATTTTCTGCCAGCTTATCTGCACCCAGGGCCACGCCAGTTGGTTGCTCTGGGTCTGGGTTTGGGCTACGGCTGTGGGTCCCTCTCTCTATGTATGTCGATTACGAATGCATTCCGCTTATCACTCTCGATAAGTGCCACCAATTTGTATATGCATATGTAAATGTGTACATGTGGAGTGCAGCCGTCAGCTGTGGCCTTTGTTTCAATATTTATCGAGTCATTCTGTTTATATACATTTGTATGTGTATGTGTATGTGGGTGGTGGAAATAATTCTAGATTTGATAAATGACGGAGTTTCAGGATTTCAGTGAAGTGAGCGACCGATAAGCAGGCAAAAATTCACATACTGACGCTTTCTTTCCACCATGTTTGACCGATTCGTTACCCAGAATTCGGGTTCAAGGATGTTGAAACAAAAGTGAACTGCGATTTCGGTTTTGTTTACGACTTCTATTGCATCACTTGGGTTCCATTTTGCGATTACATAGTACACATATTTTAATATGTATTTGCCTCTCTAATTGACGGTAATTGTTTCATTTCTGAGTCACATTTGAATCACGAAAACTGCACACAATAATCTTCAATCGATAATTCGTTTATAATCATCGTTTGGTTTAGTCGTCAAGCCTTAAGTTTTGATGATAAAAGTTGATCTGATGGGTGTGAAATATGTTATGTAACCGCTCTCAAGTCAAGACTCATGCGTAAGCGGATTTTAAACGGCTAAATCGATTAAGCTAGATTTGCTAAATGGTTATTAGCAGATTTATAGACATTCAAAATAAAATTTTAAATTAAGTTCTTTCAGAGAACTAAAATTCTTTAGTTTTCATATGTAAAAGATAAGAAGCAAGACATACATTTTCGCATGCTGCTGCATGATATATTCCGCATTATATAGGAAACATCATTTAATTAAGAAGATATACATATGTATGTAACCCTGTGAAAAAGAGCACATACAATGCCCTGAATCTCTGCTGATTCGCGTCTTTATTTTGTATCCCCTTTGGCATCCTCTCATTTATGAGCTCTACATTGAGATTTATGGGTTCATTAACGACAAGTAAACAATTCTTTAAATCTTGAAAATATAAAAAATATATGCCTGACCAAATGTGGTTCTACTTTCATCTGTAAGGTATTTTATTACTACGTGCATGAAGATGATGTTCAGCCGTTTTTCATTCAGATCGGCACAACGTGACTCAGTCACTTATAGGAACTACCGGAAATTTGTCATCGATATTTAAGTATACTTTTATAAACGGTTCATTAAGCTCAAAAGTCAATTTGTGTGGAATAGAGGAATACACAACTTTCTTGGGGTTCTTACGTCAGAACAAAAAATACAATTTCTATTTTTTTATTTACTCTGTGAGCTTAAAATTATAAGCAATATTATGGAAAATAAAACTAATATTCATTGTGTGATTTAAGGGGAGTTTAACGGATATGCACTGATGTCATAGGGAAAAACTAACCATAACTGATTAATAAATAAACTAACAAAGGGTTACGTGCAAATATATTATATATTTATAATAAAATTATGAGCAATAGGCATTTGCATAGACTCCAAAAGAGTAAAAGGGAAACTAACTTTGCAAAGGTAACGTTTTGCAGTGAAGGAAAAGAGATTTTTCCAGAAAATGAGAAAGGTAAAACCTGCTCAGACGCTTTAGATGAGCTCAAAAAAACGACGGGTAAATAGAAGTTTGTTTCCAATGAATAGTGGAAAAAATACATCTAAGTAAGTATTTATATACTTTTAGAAACTCTGCAACTGGAGAATGCATTTTATCGTGGTAAGACTAATAAAGATTAATAGAAAAACATTTGTTTAATCAAATTAATTCAAAACATTTTTTTAGATCAATTGAAAGCAGTGGTCCAAATGTTGGCGGATCAAACTGTTTTAATCATGCAGCTGGTCAAGCAGAAGACGAAAATGAGTCCCATTCGGAAACAGTTCCCAATAAAATGTGAGGAAAATTTAATAAAATTGGAAAAAGAATTAAAATGAAATAGGAACATTTATGTAAGTAAATCTAAACTCTAAATTGTAATTGACTTTTTTCTTTGTCTTATCTTCATACATATTTTAATGATTCAATTACAGATAACAGTAATGAAATCAATTAATCAGCCAGCTGGCGTTTTAACCAGCTTGCACTTTATTCTGAGTGAGGACATTGTTCTGGCATATAACGTCGATGGGGTCTAAGGGAAGACGGCCCTTAGGACCCACAAAGAATTTTTTGCAGCTTTGCTAGGTAAACTACCATTTAGACTTCTAGAGTTTAAAACATATATTAATTACAGAATGTATTCCGCCTGGAGATGAGCCCCCCGAACGCATTTTACGCAAGGCAATGCATAGGATGAAGAAGAGGGTATTTAAAAAGAAATGTCTTACAAAGAACCAGGAACAGGCTAAGCAGCATACAACTTAATATTATATTATATTAATATTATATCTATATTGTATATGCAGCTGCGATCTGTCTATATTATGTTGACATAGAACTTTATCCATTAAAGATATATCTCTGGTAGGATTTCAGAGAAATAAATAGTATTCACACAAAGTCTGTATCTGTAATCTATATTACATAGTGTTTCAAGTAAATAGGCAGATATACAACTATACATATAATATATATTCGTGTACAAGTTTACATACATATGTACATACATACATATACATACATATGAACGATGGCTAACCATTCCCCATCTCATTCTAGAATCAAGATTCCTCAGACGTTACAATCTGGTTTTCATACCCTCTGAAATGTATATGTAAATTCTGTTACACTCTCCCACACACACGCACACACACACACGTGCACACTTGCACTTGCTGTCTGTCTGGCTGGCCGTCTCATTCACTCTCCCTCTCTGCTCCTGTGAAACACTTGTCTGCCTCTCTCTCTCTTTCTGTTCCTGTCTGCGCTTTCTGTGGGAGGGGAGGGAGTCTGTTTGCTTGTAAATATCCGTTATATGCGAGTTGTTCTCGAATATGTACGAGAGGAGAGAGTGTGTGCATACTTGTGCGATGAAACAAAGAAACAACTTTTCTGTTGCACTGTTTGTTTCGAATATGTGTGTGTGCTGTGGCCGCCAACGCAACGTCGCGTCGTAGTTGTAATTGTTCTCGCTGTTTTTGTCGCTGTCAAGTCCAAGCCGTCCGACGACTTCCGCGTGCAAAAACGCGCGTAATCTCTCCATAGACGCAACACCCAGACATCAGAAGTTCTATATGCGTTCTAATGGCGCTGCTCTCACTCTTTCTCACTCTCTCTCTCGAGACAGAGAGACGCACCTGCACTTGTTTTAGTAGTTGGTTCGTTGTTTGTTTGCTTAGTGATTCGCTTTTATCTCAAGCACCGCGTAAAGTTTAAGGTTTATGAATGAAACGCAGATACAACTACAGAAACAGCTACAACAAACACGACACAATACTGCAAATAATCGAGTGAATGCCTCTATTAAACGTCCCAGCAAGGGCAGCGGGGAGTGTCGTCAGTCTGTGGCGTGAGTCAGTGGCGTGCTCGTGATAATCATCGCGACCGACGCGAAGAAAGACTGACAAGGAGAGCAGACAGAGAGTGAGAGAGAGATCAGAGTTGAGAGCGGCGCCGAAAATTTAGCGATAGGCTTTTGGTACCCTGTGTTGCTTGGGTACATTAGGCTATCATCGTTATTGGCCTAAGGCCTTTCCTTTAACAAACCAAAATATTAGAGCTATTGGTTTACCAAAATATAAAGTTTCCGAGTCTAGAAAGAATGTCTTCATCAGTCAACGGAGAACAAAATGTATATCTCCCGGGACACCTGACCTCCCTATATACATATTAGGGTTTTATACACACAGTATTATTGGAACTTTTATAAAATATTTGATTGTGAGGATTATATGTCTCCATGCTACGTTAAACAAATACAGGGTATTCCCTGCGTGTACTACTTGTCTTTTTGCTTACTTGTTTTTGTTGGATGAAATGTTTTGGCTTTTTGTTTTGATCGCGACGTTTTCGGTTGTTTCTTTTTATATTTGTTCCGGTCTCACGTGTTGTTGTTTATTGGGTTATTGCATATATTATATGCACAAATATATACATATAGTATGTAAAAACTATATATGGGGTTTATTTGCGTCTCTTTTAATTTACATTCACATATATGTTAACGTATGCATTACATACGTACAGACATACATTGTACATATATGAAGAATTGCATATTTTCAATTTCATTAATTGCGCCACAAATTACAAAAGAAAAGGCTAAAAGGCGCGGCACAGCACACTGCGCAGCAGTTCAGTTATGAAATTCTTGGCGTCGCCGCTGGCCGCGGCTTTCGTCGTTGGGTTTTTGGCCTTTTGTTTTTGAAATTTCACTTTTCGCTAGAATTTTCGAAGCAGACTTTAGTTTGTTTGTTTTTTTTTGTGGTTGTGGTTGTTGTTGTTGTTGTTGCCGCAGCGCCAAACCAATCGAAAATGAAATTGTTGCAGGCCGGTCGCAGTCGCAGCCGCAGCGCTGCTGCAGTCATCGCAGTCGACGTCAACGTTGCAGCAGCAGCGTACTCAAATGTTCTAAGAGAGAGAGAGAGAGAGAGCGGGAGAACAAAACGATCGAGAGCGAGCAAGTTTGAGCAAAGGAGAGCCAGACACAGAAGGCGCAGCTGTTGAAGCCTTTGGCGCATCGTAATTCTTCAAGCAGTACGAGGACAGACGACCCCTCTATACATACCCCCTCCACCCACACGATTTACATTGTCACGGGCGAACAAGTTCAATGCTAAGCTACAACATGTTGGCCATCGAACATGCTCGCGTTGCATGCTGCGGTTTGGCTCGCTGCTCTGTTGTACGACCCAGTTTATTCTTTGTTGCCGTTGCTTTTTTTGAACGCTGTTGTTTGTTGTTGCTGCTTTTGGTGTTCCCATCTCTTACCGTTGTTTGGTGTTCGTGTTCTTTAACGGGGGCCCCGCTTTCTCTTTTTATTTTGGCCAAGTCAATTGATATGCTGCGCTATGTTTTGATGTTTGATGTTGGGAGTCAGTCGCGGCAAACTAGCCCTCCTCCCCCCCCTTTTGTCGATCGTTCTCAAATCGTGCTTGATCTTAGCTTCAACCCGAAATCGAATACCAATTCATGTTCGCTATAATGGTTGAGGGCCCCAACACGAACGAGCAGACACAGCTTTGCATGAGTCAGGATTATTCACAGACACTCAAATGTATAGATGTGTGTTCTTCTTCAACCTCTCCATCCATACACTAGGTCCCATATTTAATCGTACACCCACATGAAATACGCCTAAATTCTGATAAGAGTTATTTATCAAGTACGTTAGTACCAAGGCACTCCACGAATTCTCCGATTAGTAAACTAGGGCTTTGAAAAATATTCTTATACATACATATGTATACATATGTGTAAAGACAATTTTGTTGGATTGGCTGTGGTTGCTGTTTGCGACTTTCCCTTTAGAGAATGTTGTACGCATTTTTCGAATACCATAACATTCTCAGTTATTTTTACTTTTCCTGATTTTCACAGAAATTAACTATTATTAAATTATCAGATAAATGCATTACGAGTATAGTAATAGAATCTGTTGCGTATGCCAACGACACGCTAAGTAAAAGACGAACGAACTTTGCTCTTAGGGGGGCGGGTGTACGAGTAAATGCTGGGCAGAGTGTACGTATACGCACACATTTGCTAGTTTAGCATCGTCCTTTATTGCGATGTTAAACTTTTCAAGGTTAAGTCTTTGGCTGGCGTCGACGGCGTGCAATGACATTTGGTCATGGTGTGGGCAAGGAGGAGGAGGAGGAGCGATGGGTAGGGTAGGGTAGGGCAGGGAGGGCAAAAGAGGGACCAGAAACATCACACGCCACGCACACAGACGCAACAAACAGTTCGTTCACTTGCCGGGAACTCCTTCTCTCTCTCTGCGTTCTCATATTTTTCACCCAAGCGTCTGCCGCAATTCCTGTGCGACCACAGTGGTTCGGAGCTGTAAATTATATGCACATAATTAATAAAAGAGCTACAAATGTGCCAAAAATTAACAAGTAAATTCTGTGTCAATTAGTAAGGGAGACGCGTCAATAAGGATGCATCGTATTTTACAGTCAAACTTCCTGAAAGCTAACATTCCAACTACGAATTTTCTCAAACCTGCACATTTGAAGCCACTGTGCCCACTCTCTCTCTCTCTCTCGTTCTATTCGGCTCTCCCAATTCCCTTTCCTTTCCTCCCGATAATAGTCTGCTCTGCTCTGCCCGTCTGGATGTTGTTGCTCACGTTCTCCCTGCCGGCTGCACGCTACGCTTTTCGGCTCTACAGTTTTCGAGCATCGTTCTGCCTTCGAGCAAGGACAATGCCGTTGCATACGTGATCGAACAAGTCGCAAAGACCGCTAGGCAGACGACGAAATTTCATTAGCATGGCCCGAGCTTACATAAGGCCGAGCACAGGAGAGCGGCAGGAAGAGGTCTCAGCAGCGCTGCCTGTTTGTGTGCGTTTGTGTGTGTGTGTAGGGGCGTCGTCTGCTGTTGCTCAGTGAAAGGGAAAGGTTATTAGACTCGTCCTGGGGACATGGTGGGGGCCCAGACATTGGCCGCTGCTGCTGCCTCTGCTGCTCCTTATTGTTATAATAACCTTTCGGTTTTCTGTTTTCGCTTTTCGGTTTTGGCGGAGGGATTTGTCGACGGAAGAGCATGGCATGGATGGTTGGATGGACGGACGTGGCAGGGGGATCCAGGACAGCATCTTGCGTGGGAGGATAGCAGGAGGGACTCGCACAGATAGGAGCAGAGTCACGAGGCGAGCCACGAGCAGGTCCCCGAAGGCGGAGGTCGGGCCCCAATACAGAGCAATGACAGTCGTCGACGTAGGTCGGCCGCATGACGAAGGCTCCCTCCCACTCGCTGTCACTTTCTTCCTCTCCCTCTATCTCTCTCTGTCTCTCTGGGATGGAGGAGCCGACGAACTCTCGGCCCAGTCAAAGGCTCAACATTTTTTTTTTTGGTATGTACATATATCACGGGCATTGACATTGACTTCAGAAACCTCCAGGCTGGCGTCAGCAAATGGCGTCTTTAGTTGAATGCACGAGGCGGCAGCACGCAGTAAGGTCACAGGGCATGGACCCGTGTCCCGGTCACAGTCCTCTAGGCCATAGCCACTGAAATCGAGTATTAGATAAACACCAAGTGCGGGACTAATTTCCAAAAAATCTACGAAAATAGAAAACCCAAAAAGAACTTTGCGTATTTGAGTGTAATAAAACCGTAAATTCAGTGGAAATCTTCTTCAAATTACGAAAGTTTTCTGAACCGCATTAGCCTTTAAGATTTTTTGGAAGAGCTTTCAGGAGCATTTTACGTTTTCCGAATTAAAGTGAACAATTTATTTCCATCAATTCGTTCAGAAAAAAACGGAATAGTTGTTGACTCGTTGAAATGTTAATGTTTGTTGTGTAACTATTGTGGGGGTCTGGGATTTTTCAAGACTCTTTTGTCCCAAATCCCGCTACTTGATCGTTTTATGAGTTTTTGCAGAGTTTGGTTTTTTGTTGAACAAAAATCCCAAAGAGATAATGTACATAAAATGATACAACTTCAAGTAATTAAATTAGTATAATCCCTGTTTCCGTAGGGATTACTTACACATTTCAATATCTATTGTGACAATGGTGCCAAGAAATTAAATGTGCTTTTATCAAATTGTTTATTGTCGGTGGGCGTCATCTACCGAATTAGTTTGATTATAGGGATACGATCAACTACCAATGTCATTCAAGGTAATGACTCACAAGTGGATTATTAAATTGAAATAGGTCATTGAAATGATCAATTTGGAAACAAAAATATTAGTTTTGCATTGAAAATATTACGAGTAGATTATCCGTATACTCATGATTCTATTCATGATTGAAAACTGCTGAAAACTGGAATTTCTATACACGAATGCACTTTCCCATAGGGCCTTTCCGACTGCGGGTTTATAGATAAATTTTCTTAACTTTAGCAGGGATATCAATTTTTTGCACCCAACAGATATTGTATTTACATCCTTTTGAATGAATGTGTTAAAAAATATTTTTTGTAAACAAGTTGCATCTTTTTCAGGATCCACTGGGACACAGGGAGTGGCTAATACGAGGCTATCCTAGAGATAGAGAGAGTAAATACGACTACGACTAGGGCAATGTACGCCCAAGGAAAACTACAATTTATATGAATATGAAATTAAAAATCTTCTGGAAGGATCCAATGCTCCAGAGTTTCTGAGGTCAAGTGCACTTTCCCCAAGCAATAGATTTTCAGTTTATTGCTGTTTTAAAGAGATTTTCCACAGATGTTTTCCTTGTAATAAATGGTAAAATTACAAGAACATTAAAAACTAATTTAACTAATTTTAGATCTTTTTTTTGTTTAACAAAAAATTTAAAAAACAATTCTTTCAAATTGCGCCTATGAAAGTTTTCAAACTTATATACAATTGTTTAATTAATCGAATAAAGGTAATTTATCTATAAAAAATTGCAATGGAAAAGCTCCTAAAACAGCTGTTAACTAAAAAGTAATTGCTATGCTAACACTTATGTCCGGCACTGTATGTAGTACACGTACAATCTATGTATAATCTCCCACAAATTCTTGTAAAGAGTTTCTCTAGTCAAATTTCCCAAAGACGAATTGCAAAAGACACAAACTCGGTTTGGTTTTCCTAACAGAAGAGAGAAAATGCTGGCAAAGATTTTATGAGGTCAAAACTCATGACAGTTGTGGCAGGCACGCTGTTGCATAGTGGTGCTGCTGCTGCACGTTAGCCCCGATTTGGCGAGTGGGAAAAAGAAAAGCTGCAGCGGCAGAGCCAGTGGCAGTAGCAGTGGCAGTGGCAGCATCGGCCCATGACAGTTGCAGTTGCAACTTTCTAATGCGGCAACAGGCAAACAGGCGATGTGCCGCAGCAGCAACTCAAAACGGATGTGGATCGTGGGGCGCATTATGTGTGCCACAATGCAACAGCAACAACAGCAGCATGCAACCATCTAGCAAGAGCAAGAAAGAAAAACGAATTTCTCCAAACTGCTTTCCACTGCAAATTACTTAACTATTTTCCCAGTTTTCGCTTTGTCGTACAATTTGCAAAGCAGTGGTTGTTGCATGTTGTTGCATATTAGCCAGAGCCAGAGCCAGCGCCAGAGCTAGAGCTGGAGCCACAGCCACAGCCACAGCCAGTGCCATGCCCACAACAAAAAAAGGGGCAGGCAACATGAGAAACAAGCTTGCAACCAACGGCAGTGAAAAGTTGGTCATGACAATCAAATGGCAAACAACGTGCAACATTCAAGGGGAGAGTATCTGTGTGAAGTGCATCTCTCTGGGTATGGGTGTGTATCTATGTGTGCGCACTGATGCATTCCGCCTGCTGCAACTGCAACTGCAATTTAGGTGAGCCTAGGGTCCCCTCTACTCCCTGACACGGCACTGAAAAGTGGGGGGGGAGAGCGAGTGGTGGTGGAAAGGACTGGAGGGACCCGTGGCACAAAGAACTCCACTTAGTCACTGGATGACTAACCGACTGGCTCGACCCTAAATTCCCAAATGAGTCAGGGTCTTCAGCTTTTGGCCCAGACATTAACGTACTGCAGACAGATGTAAAGTTTGAACACGTTCTTTTTGGGAAATGCAATCAATGGGATGGGAAAAAGTCATCATCATAGATGGGTTTGCACATAAGGAATGTGTCAGAAAATTATACAAATGTACGATAAGTTAAAGCTTTCTAAAACCCTTAAAAATAAATAAAAAAGGAATGTAATATAAAAGATGGATGCACCCAACGAATGTGTCAGAAAATTATACAAATTAAGGAGTACTTAGAGCTTTCCTAAGCCATAAATAAATATGTACTAAAAAAAAAATATAAAAATAAACAAATAAAATATTTTCATAAGGCATTTGCTTTTGGTAGTATTTAAGACTAAAAATAGTAGATCGAAAATATTTAATGTTAATGTTTAAATTTAACTTCTGAAAACATATTGAAGCACTTTAGGAGACCTAACAATATATACTTAACATACATACTATGTAGTTATAAGAAAATTATTGGAAATTGTTTCTTGAAATATTTAATGTTAAAGAATCGTTCTATAATAATAGATAATAATAATAAATAATAAACCCAGACTGAATATATTCACTGTTTCGAGTACCACAAAACATAACTTTTACTGCTTTGAATTACCAAAAAATATATGTTCAAAGAAAGAAAAATTATTTCTCCTTGGTGAAATCGTTTAATCCCAATAAATCTGTTTAAGCCACTTGCATTTGACCAACTTAATTGTCAAGACATACATATGTACACATACTTACGTATTTAAGTGCAATTATTTGTAGAAACTCTTCTCCTTAGCTGGGATTAGGATTTAGTGCACTGAAAAAATTTATAGCCGGGATTCTAAGGATTTTAATTTTTTTTGTATAATAATGTCCAAAAGCGAGGATATTAATTTATGAAATCTGCTTTAATATATAATTAATTGTAAATACTATTATTCAGTTAATTTAATTTCTAGTTAATATTATTTTCAAGGGATATTTTTCTTTTCTTCCACTGTATACCGCTAGCCCCTTTTATTGGAAAAAAGTTAAGTGTCTCCCCCGAGATAGCTTTTATATGGTCTATTAACTTTATTTCCTCTTTCTAATTCTATTTTATATATTTTCCTCTTTCTAATTCTATTTTATATATTTTTTCTGTTGGCTTGTTTTCGATGAGCGATTGAGATCTGTAGCCGCAGTCCCAGTCCCGTCCCAGTGGATCGTGCCCCAGTGATCTAATAAACACCGCATTGTCATTCGCTTCGCTTGGCATCTCTCTGCCACACGGCAAAACAAAACATACAGACACACTCGTAGATACAGATATAGAGAAAGAGACAACTTCATTTGTCACTCAATGCCCAAAGCCCGAACTGGGACACCATTCATTAATTTATCGCATGCAAAACAATCCGCCAAATACAGACAAATACACATAATGTGTATCTCTGTATGTGTGTGTGCGTTTGTGGCAGCTGCAATCGGTGGAAATGCAGCCGACACACAAAAAATAGAAAGTTTTTCTTCGTTTCGCACTGCATTTGCTGCAATTTTCTCTTTGCAATTTGATTAAATAAAAATATTGTGTAAAAGCCAAAGCCGTGCCAGTGTTGTGGCAGTGACGCAGGCAGCGCAACTTTCCAACTGCTGGCTGGCTTTGGAGCTGGCTGCCACGACTTCTAAGTCGGTTACTAGATGCAATAATAATTGCATTTGTCCCACTTTACTTTCACTTGGCCAACGTGCGGCAAATGCAACAAGCAACAAGCGACAGGCGCAGCAGGCAACAGGCAGCGGCGCAGGCGTCGACTTTGACTTTGCTTGTGCTTGTTGCATCTCTCTCTCTCTCTCTCTCTGTGTGTGTGTTGCATGAAAAGCTAGCTGCAACTTTTTCCAGTCGCTTGGTGGAAATTGTTTGCCGTTTGGCTCTGACTGGCAAAAAGGAAAAGTGGGTCAAGCGCACCATTGTTGCACTCGTCGTTAGATGCGATGCTGTCGCTGTGTTGCTGCTGCTGCTGCTGTTACTTGTTGCATGCCACCCCACTTAATTGACAATTGCCTGCCACAGAGCCAGAGTTTTGCTGTGGCATTTGATTTATGAAATTGGGTTAAAGCTGCTTTCCTTTTTCATACCCTGGCGGCCCAGGCACTGGCACAGGCACAGGCACACGGGTATTCTAATTTGGAGACGCACAAAGAAGGAAACGAAACATTTGTAATCCTTTCACACACTTTTATGCCTTTTAGGTATCTGCCGAGTGAAACATAGTAGTTTAGTTGGGTGTAGAAGGAGTCGGAGCCATAAACGCGATGCCCCCCATGTTCAATATGTTCAATCTGGCCGGATCGGAACGCTGCGCCAGTACTTCTTGCAGCGAGGACTGATCCATGAAGACCATCAGCATCAACAAGTGTCTTCTGTCCCTAGGCCGGGAACGTGGTCAACGCTTTGGATGCGGAGCAAACTCCTACCATCAGTCCATGCTGATACTTCTTCCAATGAAAAACAAGCCACTTTTAGCTAGTGGCCAACGAAACATGAAGAGTGGCCTGCTAAAGAAAGGGATTTAGAAATGATCCGTCGAGACGTGTCATACTCACCGGCCACGTCGATTGGGTTCAACAGGATGAAGTTCCTTTCGAGATCGGTCAAGATAGATGTAAAGTTGGTCGTTAATCAGATTCCCGCGGCAAGAGCCACTTTCGCCGCCGGCATTGCCAGTGGAGAGGCAGTCCCTGCGGCATTTGCACCTCCTTTGCCGGCGAACATATTTCTGGGCCGCTTTGCGGGACAGTACTTCTATTGAACCGTTCTTGTCGCTGCTCTCCGCTTCCTACACGTGTGAGGAAAGGTTATTTACATTAGCACTCAAGTACCTATTTGTATTTGAATATTCTTATCTGGATTTTGGAAAACCAATTGGATATTTGGACTATGCCTGTACGGTGACAGAAGGACTTAAGGTCCTCTTTGGCATTCACTGGGAAAGCCTCGTGGCTTACCTTCTCGTGGTCGGACTGCATCCGCTACTCCTTCTGGAGGGCTTCTGCTGGACTAGGGCTTTGAGTGTGTCTTCTTGCTGATTTTAGTAAGGCAGCGGAGGCGGTTGTTCCGGTTGTTGAGGCAGACCTTCTGCTGGAGATCGGCTAGTCAACTAAATTGTGTGGTAGACTAAAATCCGGATCGCAGTCTGTTGGTGGACTGAGACTGCTCTCATTTGCGCTTCATCGTCTGATGCTGCTTGTCGTGGAGGGTCCTGCAGGCGCAACATATCGCTCTTCATCCTCTTCGCCATTCGATTGATGCCGCGCCACCTTCCTGTGCACCTGATGATCGTGTATGGAATGGCCAGATCGCAAGGCATTGATCATGTTCCTGGCCTAGCACCAGGAAACACCAATTGATGATGATGATCTTCTTAAATCAGGCGACACTGGGAAAAGACGTGGCGCAGTGTTTCGAGCCTTCCAGTTTAACCAAATTAAACATGGAGGTTGTGGCGGATGTGGCTCCAGCTTCCTGGCCACCCTTGAAATTGGTTCCTCGGGACGAGGAACAGAGCCGCGCCTCAGATGATCCAGTCACCCCCCCTCCTGGTTGGAGCTGACCACCTCGCCGGAAGTCTGGTGGAATAAATAAGGATATAAAATCGGAGGTAAAACTTTTGTGAATTAATTTTCTTACCGATTCCAACAATTTTCCTGACAAGTAACGAAGTGTTGAATATAAACAGTGCTGTGAAGCTCTGTACTGTGTTGTTCTAACAGCTGAAGCCTGGCAGCTTGTGGCTGTGTTACTGTGTTACACAAATCAAATGCTGCAGTGCAAACGGATACTTGAAGTCGCCTCAACACTACTTTATCTGTAACAGTTTCGAGGGAATTGTGAAACGAGCAGTCACTATTGAAAATAGAAAAAAGTTGAAGCCGGTAACAAAATCTGTGCGGAATACAAAATAAACTGTAAATTTTAAATTTGTTTTCAGCCGTGATGCCGTGATTCAACGATGTTGAAGATTGTGTAATTTGTGTGGAGGCGATGCAAAATCCTTTCTCACCGCTCCTCTGCTCCTCTCCCCTAAAAGGCAAACAAAACCAAAACACGACACTCTTAAGCGACAAAACAGATATTCACCACACTCCGCCTCATTTTGACGTTGAGCAGCACTTCTTGTATTCAACACTTCGTAGCTTCGAGAAAATTCTCAGAACAGCTGGCAAGTAAATCGTTCGTTTTGGTAAGAAAATGAGTGGACAAAATAAAAAGGATGTTGTTTGAAAAAAGGTTTGATTTCAGCCGTGATCTACTAAAAAATATGGCGACTAATAAGAAGGACAAGCCAGCTGGAGCTGAGGAAGAAACTAAGACGGGCAGCGCTGATGACTTTTGCCCCATTTGCTATGGTCCGAAAGTGGAACCCGTGGCATTGCCCTGCAAACACACGTTCTGTAAGACTTGCATGGAATATCTGGTTAAACAGAGGTCTTACTATTTTGGTGAAATTATTTCTGATCCAGTCATGCGTTGTCCAGTGTGCCGCGACAGGTTTAGATCAAAGAGCGCTGTTGCCACTCCCCCCCAGCCATAGTTCTGAACACATATGTAAACACATACAAAGTACATATGTATGTATACTCACAAAAGCCAATTAAATTTTGATTAATAATTGTAAGCAGAGTGGTGTTTTTGTAGTGCTTTCCCGGTTCCTGGAAATCCTGGAACCCTTACCTGCCCATAAAGACAGAAGGACTGTGGGGCCATTTCCATTCCAGTTTGAAAGTGTCGGACTGGCCTGATATTTTTCAGATTTGATATCACCAAACCTTACATAGCCCCAAAATTTATCTCTACAAAACTAACCCTTAATCTCCTTTGGATCCACTGAAATCGAAAGAAACAACATAAGTAGACCCTACCGCCTTTGGACAGACAAAGAGATGATATATAAAATATTTACATATACATCTGTACATGTTTTTCCATGGTACTCTGGTAATCAAAAATGTATTCCCAGTTAGTAAAAGATTCGTTTCTTTTCGCCTGTGAAAAGAACAAAGTAAAAGGTGTCATATACCAAATGGATCTACAATTCAAAAGTATTCCAGCCTTAGTATATCCATTAGAGACCTAAGACATCCGAATTCCAACTGAGTTGCAATGGATTGATTGGATCGATGTAAAAAAGATTTAATTTCAATGAAAACTCAGTTCCAACTCATCCAACATCGGGGTTTTCGGGACCATGGCATGGGCCGATATTCCAATTCCTATTTCTCCAAACCATCTGATAAAAGGTTGTACCTTCTTCGAACCCAACATACATATATCCATGTCTGTGAATCCGTAGAAACCATCAATCTGCAAGTGTATAAAATAGCATATCAGTTCTTTCGATCCATGTGTGTTTTGGTTTGTTTTTGTGTTAACATTTCGTCAATTTATTTACTATCATTTAAAGTTCTTTATATATTACTCAATAGTACAGTAGATCGAACGATTCAATCTGATAATTGTGGGGGTTTTTATCGCTTTTTTCTTACTTTATTTTCTTTTTACATTTGCGCTTGTTGAAGTTTGCTGGACATATACATAAAAAATTACACTTTAGTAATTGTGTTTTTCACAAACTCATTTCAAAAGTCTTGGCTTTTGGGTCGAGTCTGTGGCTAAAATATTTACAGAATCTGAATGTTTGTTTAGCGTTCGTTTGATTGGTTTTTGGCATCGAAATAAAATAAATAGAGGGTTATTACACTTTAAACCTAAGCAATATAATGTGTGTTGCCTGCCAGAATTAGCCCTGGTGGGCTTTTAGCTTTTTTAAACAGTTTGTGGAAATGTTTTTCGTGGCCATCCACGAGAAGGGGTCCTATTTCATGTGTTTCAAAGGTTGACTTGAGTCAACAGGTTAAATGAAAATGTTTGTAGAGATAGAAATAAAACTAATATAATAGAGTGGAACGGCGAATGCTTGGTTATCGTCGATGCAGGATGTTGGAGAGAGTGCGTATCTGCTTCTGGAGCTCCGAGTCCATGCGATAGCACTCCTCCTCGATGATGTCGCGCATATCCCGCAGAGCGGGCAGCTTGTCTGCCTGCATATTGAGCAGCTCGCCAAAGAACTTCGACCAAACGTGCTTCTTGAGGTAGCGCGGCAGCTTCTGGCGTATGTCCCATGTGGCGCCGCGCTTCTGCGGCTGCATATACTCGCCGAACAGCATCACATGGACGGTGGCCGCAATGCAGAAGAGATCCGTTTCGTATGACCAGGGGCGACCCTCCTGCATCTCGATGCAGGTGAAGCTTTCGGTCTGCACAACCTTGCGGAACTTTGTGTGCTCTCTATCGGGAAAGAGCGACATGTCGATCGCACAACCAAAGTCTATGAGTCGCAGCGAGGGCAGCGGGCTGTCCACGCTGGGCACACGCATCAGCAGAAAGTTGTCCGGCTTTATGTCCGCATGGACGATGTGCTGGCGATGCAGATGATCGACAATGTTGCATATCTGCGCCGTGAAATGCATGACCAGGGACTCGTGCATCACTTTGGTGGTGGCCTGACGGATCTTGTTGTTGATGTCCAGCAGGGAGCCAAAGGGCGAGAATTCGGTGGCTATTAGGCTGGCATTCGGCGCAATTATCGCCGTTGAAATGTCCATCAGTCCCGGCAGCACCTCCGGCTCCTTGATGCGTTTCAGTACCTACAAAAAAACAACAGAATTTATGTGATCCATAAATGGTTTTGCTTTTGTATTCCCTTACCTGATCACATATGTAAATCTCCCAGGTGTTTGGTGGCTTCTGGTACTTGAGGGCCACCACATTGCCTGTCCGCGAGTCGGTGGCCTTGTACACGGAGCCAAAGGAGCCACGGCCCACCTCCTTGTCAATGTTGAACTGCACCCCCTCGAGGACGTTCAGGGTGCGCGTATTGGAAATTTTTGGCAGTGGCGTTTGTACGATCTTGTAGCTGGCATGGTCGTCATCGTCGCCGGGAAAATTCAGTTTGGTGAGGAAGGCCCGACACAGCTCGCTGTTGAACGGATCGATTGTCTCCTTGGCCAGATGCCGGGCTATGGTCTCTACGGCCTTCGACCGCCGGCGCTCCTGCGCTTCCGTGTCGTGCTGGGTGGCAAAGTACGAGTTCTCCTGGAACGTGGAAAAGTCCGCCAGTGTCGCCGTCGAGTTGCCATTGTTGTTTGTGTTGTAATTATTGTTGTTGTGCGTTTGCAGCGTCTTGTTGCCGGAGGCATTCGCCTGCGAGGTGTCGCGGAAGTGTAGGCGATCCACAGCCAGGGCCAGCGAATTGTTGGAGTTGTCCAGGGCCGTGGCGCTCGAGAAGGAGAAGTTTGCATTGTCATTGAAGGTAGCATTGTGTATGGGCAGGGCGGCACTGGCCGAGGCAGTGCCTGCATTCACAGCAGCAGCAGCCGAAGCAGATGCCGCATTTCCAGAGGCCACTCCGGCCACATCTGCTGCCGAGGAGGAGTTGCTGTTGCTGCACAGATCCGGCTGGAATTTGCTCCGCTTGACCTTGGCGCGGGACCGACGATAGCCATTCGCCTCGCTCTTCGGCGTCGATGTCTGCACATGCAGATATGGATGGAAATGATGGCCTCCGTTTCGCTGACGCTGGATGCCCGCTGTGGCTGTGGCTGCTGGTATTGGAGAGCAGGCGGGCTGGGGTTCCAGCGGCACATGAGGCTGTTGTGGATGTGGATGCTGGTGTTGCTGCTGCTGATGCTGTGGATGCTGCTGGTGGTAGATATTCTCGATGGTGTAGGCACTGTAGGTGCTGCTGCTCTCCAGCGTGCGCTCCTTCTTGAACTTGATCTTGATAGAGCGATTGTCCTGTTCGAAGGTTGTCTGCGCACTGAACTGCACTCCCCCATTGGTGTATCCTTCAGTCTGGTTGTCCTCCTCTTCATCGTCATCCTCCTCCTCTTCCTCTTCGGAGTCTTCTTCTTCCTCCTCCTCCTGCTCGCCTCCGTCCTCGTCTTCATCTGCTTCCTCCTCCTCTTCCGGAATCTCGCCTGCCTCCTCTTCGGCCGCTTTCTCATCGGCAGAGTCTGCCGCCGCACTGGTGCTACCTCTGTTCCCATAGAGCGCTCCATCCACGGCAGTCATGTAGTACGAAGCCTCCGACTCGTAGGAATCATAAAGTGTTTGCTGCTCCTGGTGCTCCTGCTGCACTTGTTGCACCGTCGGCTTTTGCTTGTCCTCCAGCATCTGTTGGTATTTGCGGGCGAGTATCTCCTCGGGACTGTACTCGATGCCAGCGCCTGGCGGATAAACCAATTGCTTGGCATAATGACAGACACGCGATGGATCGTCGGGCTCCTCCAGCGTGAGGGCTGGCTTCCACGTCTCATGATTATTCCGCCCATACGGATGGAAATTGCGCGGCAAACGTAGTCCGGCTACTTCAGAGATGGCAGGCGACGGAGACGGAGTTTCTGCTTCTGCATTCACGCTATTCCCATTGCCATTATGCTGCTGCTGTGGCTCCTGCGGCTGCGGCTGTGGGTGGTGCGGTTGTGGCTGCTGCTGTGGCTGTGGCTGGGACTGTGGCAAAGCCTGCTCCTGGGGTGGTTGAAAGTGCGCCTAAAAGTGCATTCACATGAGAATCTTTCACGAAAAAGGGACAAGTTTTTATACCAACCTGAGGCGCATACTCCGCCTGCTGCTGCTGCTGCGGAGGAACATGTGCTGTGGCAGGTGGAGGGACCTGCTGCTGCTGCTGCTGTTCGTAGCGCGGCTGATCCTGGTAGTGCGTCTGATATGCCGCCACCTGTTCCTGAGAATGAGCCGGAGGTGGCGGTGGCGGCTGTTGTGGCTGCTGTTGCTGTTGCGGATATTGCTGATAAACAGAGGCGTGCTGCTGTTGATATGGCGGCTGTGGACGTGGTTGTTGTGGCGCATAGCTTTGCGGCAGCTGCTGTGCGTAGTTGGCCAGCTGTTGCAAGGCATCCGGCTGCGGCTGTTGTGCCTGCACCTGCGCCTGCTGTTGCTGCTGCTGTTGTCGCTGATAATGCAATGATCGGGCGTAGGTAAACTTGGTGTGCGCATGTTGGAGCTCGGCATTGCTTTGGGCCTTCTCCTGGAAGGCCAGGTTAAATACAGCCTCGGCATCCTTGAACTGCTCCCGCGACTCATAGTAGCTGGCCCAGCCAATATAGAAGGCAGCCACTTGGCGCCCAGAGCCCCGCTGAAAGAGCACCTGATAGAAGTGCAGCGGATCCGTTTGCATGGCTATATACTTGAGCCACAGGCGCACCATGCGTGCGTCCTGCCTGTAGTATTCGCTGTGCTCGTACTCGGTCAGACAGCGCTCGAGGGTCTCGCGGAACTTGAGCTCCGGATCGCTGTGCGCAAGGTTCTCGTACCAGCATATGTAGTTGTACCAATGATCGAGGGGATCCGGTCCCTGGTACAGCGATATGGCGTGCTCCCAGGCCTGCTTATCTTTGAGGAAGCCATTCATCTCGTCCGGACTCGCCTGGCTACTCGCTTGAGTCTGACTATGGCTGGGGCCCGTCCGCATGTACGAGTGCATGGCCATTGCAATAAGAATGTGGTCACTGTTTGCCTAATCCCAATCCTGGTCCCGATCGGTGTCGGTGTCCTGCCTGCGGGCAGACCGAGGTTTCGTAATGAAAACAAAAAATTTATATCAACAGCAGAGAAGAACCACTCCGGATGCGAGGGGGTATCGGCCGTGCTATCGGAATACGAAACTCCAATGCAAAACGTTGCTCGCACATAAACCCTAATCACGTTTTTCCATTGCAACGCGGTTACTGCACCGAATTTCCATTAGTTTTTCGCTCTTTTGGCTACGAATCACAAAAATAAAATATATCTGCTTTTTATTTTTTTTTTTTTGGCTTGCAAATGGATGGTGCTGAAGAAACATCGATAGCACTATCGCCACTGCGCTCACAGTCACGTACACAAGTCGATATATCGCTTAAAGTCACGTTGATTGGTTTATTTTAAAGAGATAAACACCCATTTCGATCAAATGCATGTCTAAATTAATCATTTAAAATAAACTTGTACATACATATGTTGAAAAAGATTCAACGATGTTTCAGTTCTCTTCAACAATAAGTTGAAGTAGCAATATTATTTGTTCAAAAATATTCCAATTTATAAAGTAACTGTTTTAAAATTAAAATGCCTACATTGGTTTCAATTTAAACAAAAACTTAAAAGTAATAATATGCATTTTTTACAACAATTGCTTTAATTTAAATGTTGTATGATATATTTGTATCTGTCCGATAGCTGTGACTTCGATATGCGCGCCAGTGACGTGCCCCATTCCTAGCTGAATGACTGTTTTCTTTACTGCCCGTCAGAAGGCGCCACAGTGCTCGGCTATTACTGCATTATATTATTGTTTTTTTTTTTAATCAATCGCTAAGCCAAAATACTGCAACCAATAAGTGCTGTGTTTTCTGTTATTTGTTCCAAAGTGCATATCATAGTTTAGTGTAGAGTCCCCCGCCCTCCCACGCTCCAAAGCCAGACACGCGCTTGCCTTGTCCTCCTCCACCTCCACCTCCATCTTCCCCTACGATTACGCTTATAGTTTCGTCGACCCCTGGCCGTGGAAGTCCCCCCCGCCCAGGTGCAGTGGCAGCGGCAACGCAATAGCAGCGCTTTATCGATTTCACCGCAAGATTTTCCAAAAACGGCTACAAACTGCAGGCGCCCGCGTATCCCCCGCGATATAATGGAAGTGTCCTCCGATCCGTATGAACAGAAACTGTATCAGATGTTCCAGAGCTGCGAGACAACGCACTGCGGCCTGCTGGACGAGACCTCGCTGCTGAAGCTCTGCTCCCTGCTGGAGCTGCGCGACCAGGGGGCGGCATTGATCACCAGCCTGGCCGCCAGCTGTGGCGCCCACGAATTTGGTGTATCCTTCGGGCAATTCAAGGAGGCGCTACTTAATTTTCTTGGCGCAGAATTCGACAGCAGCACAGCGTCCCCGGGATTTATGGGTAAGGCCAAAATCAGTATCAGTTTTTGGGTATTTGGTACGCGGATTAGCAGCGGCGGCAGCTGGTGGCCGCGATCATAAAACCCATCGATGTAATCGCCACTTTTTACGATTAGCGGCCCGTATCCTACCTGCTGGTTTGTCCAAAGGATGCTTCAGGTAGCTGATTCTAACATATAAGAGCAGCTCTCATTCTGGCAGACACTTTAGTTCTTAATCAAAATGGGAACGCGCTTCTACTATCGCCGTGCTGGCGGCCACATCACAGATCCAATAATTGAAAAATTAGCCGCACGCTTTGGTAGAATCTAACAGCAGCCACACCTTCGTTTTGGCCTCAGTTTCTCATATATTTCTTTGTGTTTTTGTTCTTGTTTTAGAGCGCTCTCTGGTCATCAGTGATGAGCCCCTGGCCAGCACATATATTGAAAGTCCACCCGAATCCTCGGATCGCGAGGTCTCACCGAAACTGATTGTGGGAACGAAGAAATACGGACGCCGCTCGAGGCCACATCAGGGTGTAGGGCTCTATGAGCTGTCGGTGACGGATTCGGACAATACGGATGAGGATCAGCAACAGAAGCAGCAAACGAGTCTCAATGGCTGCGATGATCTGACCGTACAGGTGGGTCCCCCAATCTTTATTTCTAAACGATTTCTAGGCGATCTTCACGAGGGAAGGGTTTCCTGAGGGAGGACAATGGACCTATCAATGGATACGGATAAGAAATGGAAGACAAATGCATTGCAGAAATCATTTTTGAACGTGTAACCGTACCTTCCACAGCAGTTCCTTCCTTTTGGAGGGAAATCTGCCATTCTTCTGGGCTCAAATTGTCCTTCTATCGTTTTCGTTCATGCTCGTCACTAATGCCAACTTCTCTGCACACTTGTAGGTCCATCGTTCATCATCTCAGAGCGATCTCCCGGGCAGCCGGCGATTGCGTTCCGTCCACACCAGCGGCAGCAAGCTGAAGCGTTGCGCCTCGCTGCCCGCCCGCAAGAATCTGCAATCGAAGATGGGTGCAACAGCAGGAGCGGGTGTGACATCCCCCACGGCGGCCAGCAAGCTGAAACAGTTGGCCAAACAGAATCAGAATCAGCAGCAAAACAGCAGCAGCGTCGAATCTCTGGGTAAGTACGAGGAAGAGCATACACAATCGCCCCTGGCAGCCCCAGTCACTTTTGTTAGCCCAAAATGCCCAGAATTTATGACAAAAAGCAAAGACAAAAACACTACTTGTTGTTGTTGGTACACCCACCGCAGGCACCCACCTGCTGCCAGCCACTGCCACCGCACCGGCGTATGAGCACGGGAGATGCTATCACGGCGGCCGTTTGTTCTGCTGCAAAGGTTTGTGCCGCTCTCTCTATCACTCTCTCGAGGAGGAGCATTCTCCGCATCCACATCCAAATCCAATTCCAACCATTCGACTCCGGTATCTAATCGCACTCTACTATGTAGCCCGCACCGTTTAATTGTTGTATAATCACATAAATAGTCGTACTATATTGTATTTACCTTCACCTATCTATTACCAAAAAAAAAAAGAAAAAGTGTTGGAACTCCGCAGGGGACTTAATTTGGCAAAGACATTTAGATAGAATAGATAGTACAGATACAGATAGGACTCATACTTAAAGCGAATGCCGTACAAGAGAATACCCTAGATAGACCGCGAAAAGGAAACCACATACATGTCTTGTGCATGACGAGTCCTATTGTTGCTCAATTAGGGACGCAATTCTCATATATTTATAATATCTTGACGAACATAATGCCTTTAAAAGATCAGAACATAATGCCTTTAAAAGAAGGTACATTTTCTAGTTCCAAGCTGAATTTCTTTGTACAAAATTCGCTTGTGTTAAATTTTAACTGTTTGAGTCATTCGAAAAGAATTTGTCCGTTCGCTTATCTGAAATTTGCACCTCCCAATTTTGTCCTTGCAGAACTTGAGTATTAGGCTTCCTTTTGCACTATTTTTTCATGATTTCTATTTATTTCTATATGCCAAATTATTTCCACTGTCGGATCTTAAATAAAGTAAACTTTCGGCGCCTTCGCTTACACCATCACCACACCTACATCCGTGCCCTTTGCCTTCCCACTCCCTCTCCCACTCCCTCTCCCACTCCCCTACACCTCACCTGGTATCTTGGGCTATAAATGTGTACATAAATACTATATGTACGACTCGGTACATAATCTTATCATTATTGTTGCTGATTTGCTAATTGCCGTGAGAATTGCAGACATCGTGACGCCACAGCAGCTGGAGATGATTGGTGCGGAGAGCATAATCGATGCCTGGGATCAGGCCAACATCGTCAACAGTCGCGCCCTGCTGCATGCCCTGGGCTTCGACGAGGAGGAGGTCAATCTGATGCAGCTGACCAAAGTGTTGGAGGAGGAGTCCCGCAGTCCCATGGACCGGGATCCGCACACGAATACGCTGCGTGCCTTGGTGGCCCTGCAGTCGTCGGAGCTGGCCAACTATCGGCGAGCCTATCGCCAGCAGCACGAGGAAAACCTTAAGCTGCGCTCCGACAATAAGGCGGCCAACCAGAGGGTGGCTTTGCTGGCCGCCGAGGTGGACGAACGGCATGCTACGCTCGAGGATAACTCCAAGCAGCAGGTGCAACAGCTGGAGCAGCGGCATGCGAGCATGGTGCGTGAACTGACGTTGCGGATGAGCAACGATCGCGATCACTGGACGGCCATGACGGGGAAGCTGGAGGCGCAGCTAAAGAACCTCGAACAGGAGGAGATCAAGCTCAAGACGGAGCTGGAACTGGTGCGCATCGAGAACGCCGAACTGGAGGGGGATCAGCAGAAGGCGCATCTGCAAATGACTGATCTGCTCGAGCAGAACATCAAGCTGAACAACGAGCTGTCGGGTCGTCATCAACATGGCAGCAGCAGTCCCGAGCACAGTCCGCATAGCGGACGACGCGATAGCGTCGACAAGGCGGCCGCGGACGAGGAGGAGATGCTGCAGCTGATGGAGAAGTTGGCCGCCCTCCAAATGGAGAATGCCCAGCTGCGCGATAAGACTGACGAGCTGACCATCGAAGTTGAGAGCCTGACTCTGGAATTGACGCGCATTAAGACCAGAAACAAGAAGCAGGACCAAGACTCAGAGGCAGCGGCCGGTGGTGTGGCGGCCACAAAGCGACGCGGCGACTCCCCCAGCAAGACGCACATCACCGAGGAGAGTCCGCGTCTGGGCAAGCAGCGCAAGTGCACCGATGGGACTGGGGGCACTGGTGGCGGCGACTTAAGCGACAATAGCAACAGCAACAGCGGCGATTGGCTGGCACTCAACTCGGAGTTGCAGCGTAGCAAGAGCCACGACGAGGAGCTGGCCAGCCTGAAGCAACGCATTGCAGAATTGGAGGAGAAGTTGCAGGCGGCCACAGCCACAGGAGCCGCACCAGACAGCCGTTGCAAGGAGCTGGAGGGCAGTCTGGAGCAGATGCAGCGCGCATATGAGGACTGCGAGGATTACTGGCAATCGAAGTTGGGCGAAGAGCGTCAGATGTTCGAGAAGGAGCGCCAGATCTACGAGGATGAGCAGCAGGAGAGCGACAAAAAGTTCACCGAGCTGATGGAGAAGGTGCGCGAATACGAGGAGCAGTTCAGCAAGGATGGCCGCCTCTCGCCCATCGATGAGCGCGACATGCTCGAGCAGCAGTACACCGAACTGGAGGCCGAGGCCGCCCAGCTACGTTCCAGCACCGTGCGCATGCTGGAGGAGAAGTCCCAGGAGATTGGTACGCTGCAATGCGAGATCGAGGATCTGCGGCAACGACTCGGCGAGAGCGTGGAGATCCTTACCGGTGCCTGCGAACTGAATTCCGAATCGATTGCCCAACTGAGCGCCGATGCGGGCAAGAGTCCGGCCAGCTCCCCCATCAGCTACCTCTGGTTGCAGAGCACCATCCAGGAGCCGGCCAAGACTTTTGGACAAACAGCAGGGCCAGCAGATGATACCAGTGGCGGCAGTGCTCTCGATATGTTGGGTGGCTCACCTTCGCACAAGGCGACCAGTCGGTGAGTATTCCATGACCATCTCTGTCTGTCTCTCACGCTCTTTTCTCACCCTATTTCCTCATCCTGTATATATGTTTTATCACTCATTTTTAACCACATCTAAGCTTAAGCTAAACTAGTTCGTAATATATGTATGTGTTTGTCCAATAAATATAATTTATAATGCCGAAAGGTTGGGTGCCATATGATGGGGTTTTACATAAAAAATATTTTTGAAAAATTATTAGGAATTATCCACAGATTCTAGGCAGATTCATTTTATTTCAATAAAGTTTGAAAATGGCTAGCTTTTAAATAAATAAAATCATACAAAAAACAAAAACAAAGGAAAATGTAACAGCATATAAATGCAGCATTTTTTTTACAATGCTATTTTATTTTTATTTTTAAAGATTTTTAAACTAACTCTGGCTTAAGATCTTATGGTCCTTGCTTCTGGGGCCATCGAACCCTTTGATTTGTTGATACAACATTGTTATAAAATCCGTCATCGGTTAATATATTTTAAGCGAGAATAGGTTTTTTTTTCTAAAGTTTATGCAGTAATAAATTAGATATTTTGTTCTTTTTTCGGTTCAATGGTTACAGGAGCCACAATCCTATATCTTGCTCTCTCTATGAATAGTTCCTCTCTAGTTCTTAAGATTAATATAAATATTTTTTTAACATTCAGTAATGGTATATAGGATCGTTATCTTGGGGTTTGTTTACGATACAAATATATAGAAAGTAAACCTTAACAAAATATTAGATAAAATACTGGCCCAAGTCTAGAAAAATGCAATTACAAATTCTGCAAAGATATGAACTTTAGGAAAGACGAAGTTAAAGCATTTCTTGTGTTTGAAACATTTTTGAAGTAGCTAAAAATAAGCTATAATTAGTTATTCCGATCGATTGCATAGTATTTCCTTAAAAATGTCTCAAAATGGATATTTCCGAAATAAGCATCATATTTTATATTCTTGAACCGAATCAAGAGATTCTTATTGTCTGAGAGATCGAGTTGTGGCTGTAGACAAATTTCTGTGCCCAGATCCACCTTAAAAATGGATCCTTCCGACTTTCAAATATGCGAATTTCAATACTCCAAAAATCGGTATAAATATAGCCTATAAGTCTGCACAGTACATGCACATGCACTTGATATATTTTCTACGGTCTATGTGTATTTTCAAATTATCTAAAAATGTTCTCCAACAACAGGAACAACCTCACCACTTCGGAAACATCCATATTTAGTACGACACCGTTTGACAGCACATCTTCGGGTGGGTCGCCCACAAACAGTGGATCATCATCTGCTGCGCAACCGGGGCCGTCCGGACCGGCACCAATCAGCAAACCCAAGCGGTCGCAGAGCCCACAGCAGGCGCAGTCGGAGGGAGAGATAGCCGATTGCGAGACCTCTTCGACGGCATCCAACAAGAGCTTCGATACGCACAGCGTGGTGTCCAACAGCAAGGCTTCGTGCCTCAGCCACGAGAAGTGCAGCAGTCCCAATGTCCTGAAGGAGGAGCTGAAGCGCCTCAAGTTCTTTGAGCTGTCGCTGAAGGAGCAGATCAAGGATTTGAGCCTGCAACGTGACGGTTTGGTCATGGAACTGCAACAGTTGCAGGAGGCGAGACCTGTGCTCGAGAAGGCCTATGCGGTGAGCCATTGGAGCGGGGTAACCAAAGGATAAACTTGATGATTAAACGTTCAATTTATTACAGCGAACCACGCATCCAACGCTTCAGCAGCGACTGAACCAACTGGAGCTGCGAAATCGCCATCTGCAAAATGTGATCAAGCA
This sequence comes from Drosophila miranda, assembly GCF_003369915.1. Lineage (NCBI taxonomy): Eukaryota > Metazoa > Arthropoda > Insecta > Diptera > Drosophilidae > Drosophila > Drosophila miranda. The sequence goes on from NC_046677.1 coordinate 21,428,834, forward strand.
GCAGCAGCAATACACCGAGTCCCTGATGCAGCGTGAGTGGCTCAGCTGGTATGGCAATAGAAAATACACAATTCTTATGGGGGTTTGTTCTTTCAGAATCCTGGCGTCAGCATCAAGTGGAGCTTAACGATTTGCATGGCCGCATCGAGGCGCAGGGCGTTATGCTGGCCGATCAGACGCAACGTCTGCAGAATGCCGATATTCTTGTCAAGGATCTGTATGTGGAGAATTCGCATCTGACCGCCACCGTGCAGCGCTTGGAGCAGCAGCGTGCGCGCGTGAATCTAATACACCAACAGCAGCAGCAGCAGCAACAGCAGCAGCAGCAGCGTCTAGTTGGTGCCGCCCTCGGCGGATTGCCAGGCATGCCTTAGTCGACACAAGAAGACAACCAATCAACCAATCAATAGAGAGACATCGAACTTGAACTCATGCACTCCGTATGCAGCGTATCGTTATGAATGTTATATATATATAGACTTAATTTAGTATCTGTTTTTTCGTGCTGCATTGTCGTTTGTAAATGAATGTTGTTTGACACGAAAGAGGCACAGCACATCGACAAAAACAAAAACAAAAACAATAACTCTAAACAAGTAACTAAAAAACTCACCCACGCGCAAAGAGGAACAATCTCCACACACTAATGTACCAATTTGTAACACAATAATCGACAAAAACTAAACGGAGAAACTATTTACGTGCGCGCGCGTATTCGTTTAATATACAATATATAGATATCGCTATATATTCTACTGCAATGTTGACTTTAATAATTGACTACGCAAAAATAGTTAACGTCTATTAACATATAATTATATTAGAAGAAAGAACAAAAACAGTATTTTAAATTTGTTATGCGTCTGAGAGAGAGTAGGCAAGCCACGTTTATCAAATGTTTATCACGTGCCCAATCCAAATGCATCGGAATTGTTGTTAATTTTATTGGTAGAACAAACAAACAAACAAAATGATCTATGATATTGATATAATATGTAACGAAAAAAGACCTGTACATCTGTAATCCATACCACACCTTATCTTACACAATTGAATGTATTTTGTATTTATGCGATTTAAGTTAGCCAATACTCTTCGATTGCTTTTGCGAACGCGAACATTTTGTTAAACATTTTTCAATCGCACCGCGGTTTATCCGTAGGGGAATGCAATATTCCCCCTGATCTAACTATGTAATACATATTTCGATTCAACACATTAGTAAATATTATGTATGCATGGCATGTGTGGTCAACGCTGCTTAACCCAATACTTTCGATCAAAATAGAAATTTACTTTTTAAAAGTATCAACAAAAAGTATCAAAAAATATAAAACCAAATATAAAATTATTTAAAAAACCTATTACGATTGAGTTTTTATAAAACAATAAGCTTCCAGTTCCCTTGGTGGTACATTTATGATTTACAAATTTAAATTTAAATTCGAAAGCAATGGAGTATTCTTGCTGCTAATCTACACAGGATCCGAGTGGCCTTCCAATATCCATGTATACTAGCTAATTCGTCAAATGATTCGAATGCGGTTTAGCTGTACAAATTTAAGCAAATGGATTGTACGCTGCCTTCGCTGAAAAATAAAAACCTTAAAATTTAGTTAAATTTACGGGGTATTGTCACATAATTTAATTGCAATTTTAAAGCAAAAATTGTGATGCTAAGATATTTTAAAAAACAAACGCAGATTACCGCCGAATTCGTTACGCATATGCATCATCGATGGGTAGAATCAAAAGTCGCGGTTCTATCTGGTCAAACTAAACTGATTAACCAACAGAAAAATATTAACAACTATAAAAGCAAGTGTTTAAAGTAAACCAGTCAATTAGAAAATAGGTTCATTAATTGGATAAAACTATGTGGGCAGGTCTGAAAGATCTATCTAGTTAGTAATATTCTACGGAATATCAAAAACGAGGAATATGTATTATAGAGTATGAATTCGTCAGTATATTTACGGTATATTTTGAAAATGAGACGATATATTTTAGTATATTTCTGAGGGTTGGACGGTATATTTTATTGATAAGTCGGTCACATATTACAATAGTAAATAATGTGCTGTTTTTCGTTTGTTTCTTGTGTATTTGTGGTTTTTGTGCATCTAATAAGTGGTGAGTCCCAAGTTGAAGACCATATAAGTGAAAGTAGTAATATTAAAGAACACCATGAGGCGGGAAAGCCCAGGGACGACATGTTTTTCATTGCTTGTTTGTTTGGCCATGTGTGTGTGCGTGCTACTGTGTGTGTATGCGGTTTGTTTTGTTATTCGATCCGTAAAATGGCATTAAGTTAATTAAATTAATGATTTGTGAAGGCACTCTGAGGCATAGACTGGCCAACCACAAAGAAATTGCAATAATTTGCTGCCAGAAAAGTTGCAGCACTTGCATGGCCTCACCATTAATGTTGTAATGGATACCAGGATACCAAAAATCATCCTAAGATTGACTGTAACTATATATTTTGTGTGTTTAAGGATATGCATTATGTTGCTAAATGCAATTATTTCATTGCACTTGATCAAAATTTGTTTGAAAACCATAGCTGCCATTTTGGACCGCGTTTTTTTCTCGTCCACCTGACAGCAACAGGCATTCCTGCAAAGTTCTGATTGGAAAAGGTTATTCCAACAAGTCTTGATACTAAATTCCAACTATACCATTATTGCCATTCATTATTATATATTTATATGGTGCTCCATATTTATTGATATCTATTCATAATTCAATTGCTTAAGCATAAATATATTTCCTGTTAATTATTTACTTTCCGTCCGCATGTATCGTGTATTCCAAAGAACCTACATCTACATTCTACATGCACTCTTATATTTTACATGCATTTTCTAGCATGTTTGAACAGAACATTATTTTGAAATGGCTATTCCCAAATATGCCAATACTACAATATATAGATCTACGTATATATATTTCTGATCTGCGTAAGGAAACAAACGAATTATTTTATTTTTAGATTGCAGTTTAACAAATGTGTCGTCAGGTGTCGCCACAGAGCCATGTCGTTCGCGTCTATATCTTTTATGTAAAATACCGTGCAACTATTTTTTATCGTTCGTTTGGCTCGAATATTTAATGTCTCCTTTGTCTGGGCGAGAAAATCTCCTTATCTCCTTGATAGGTGGGGACTATTTCGCAAACTAACATAAGAAAATGGGCATTAATGAATTCAAAATGTGGTTTTGTATGTAAGAGTATAATTCTTTCCCCTGATCGATTCTATGGGATATTCACAACAACATTTCATCCCACCCGTAGTACCAATTTCACTTTCACCTTCTGCTGTGTCCTCAACACTATGCCATTCTCGATTGTGAGATCCTCGAATCGTGTGACTGGAAGAATCTTAAAGTTCCTTAAAACAGCGGCCAGGAGTACTTTGATCTCCAGAATGGCAAACTTTTGTCCAATGCAGTTCCTCTGTCCGGCACTGAAGGGCACAAAGGCAAAGGGATGACGATCGATTGTGTTTTCGGGTAGGAATCGTTCTGGTTGGAACGCATTCGGGTTCGGAAAGTGACGCGGATCCCTCATGATGTCGTATATGTGGATGTTGATATGGGTATCCTTCGGCATTACCAGTCCATTCACGACACACTCCTCCGTACATTGACGACCAATGAAGGGAACCGAAGGAAACATGCGCAGGGATTCCTTGATCACGCACTCGAGGAATATCAGTTCATTGAACTGAAACACACTGATGGAGTCCGTGTCCTCGGGGAGGGCTGACACCTCCTCCAGGCACCTCTCCTGAATATCTTCGTGGAGGCCCAGCATCAGGAGAGTGAAGATGAGGCACGTGGAGGTGGTGTCGTAGCCCTCGAACATGAAGGTGTTCACCTCATCGCAGATGCCCTGATGATCAATCTGCCCATCCGCCTCAGCCGCCAGGAGGGTGTCCAGCATGGCGTACCGCTGCTTCTTCCCAAAATCATCCACGACTCCGAGTTCCTCGCGCTTGAAATCTCTCCGTCTACGCTCGATAATGCTGCTCGAGAAGTCGTGGGCTATCTTAAGACTATCTATGTGCTTCCGATAGTCGCCGTAAAGATAGAAGTACAAACTGTTGTACAGAAAAGGGTTGCAAATGCGTTGCAGGATAACTGCTTCGATGGCGTGGATCGATTCGCGGTATTGGAAACCCTCAGCCATATCATCCAGCTTGACGCCTAGGGCCGTCTCTATAATAGGAATATATTAAAACTATAAATAATTTAAAGAAATTATAGATACTAATAAAGTCAGAAAGTAATGATCTGCTTATTATACTGCCTCTTATCACCCGACAAACTACACTTTGCTTGATTTGAACTTGGACTCTGGGGAGCAATTTCCATCTTGAAATTGGACAGTCATGGTGATATATTATTTTATGGGGGTTCAAAGTTATTGTACTACAGTGCCATTAGGCAGCAGCAATTGCTTCATTCGTGGCGAATGGTCTCTGCTTGTGACATTCAAATCGAAGGTGTCCGTTCGCTTAGGGGATTTATCAAAACCCAAACGTATAAGAACTGTTTCTTCTGTTCCTTTCGGATTTTCCATTTGTTTCTCTGCACTTACCGCAAATATTATTCAAAGTAAACTGCGGAATGACCTGATTCAGTACCAGCACCTCGCTATCCACACTCTCATGCAGCACTTTGACCAGCTTGTGGCACTCTTCCCTGTAATAGACCTACGTTAAAAACGAACACCTCTCTCGCAGAATCAATCACTCACTTGAAAATGGCCAGAAAGGACTGTAGAACATTGAAATGAAAGGCTGGAGTCAAAGCCTTGCGCCTGGCGTGCCATTTCTGATCTGAAAGAAAAAAAAGGGATTTAATGAATGGTATAAAGAACAAAGACTGAAGAAGCATCACACACCTGTGCTGGTGAGCAGACCCTCGCCAAGGAACGGTCTTAGCAGATCATAAACAACGTTCTTTGTCAATAGCTTGGTGCTCTGGAATATCTCCTCGGCCTCCTCGGCTCGAATGACATTGTACATGGGCGAACCAAAGAAGTACCACAGATAGTTCCGTCCCCGGGCATTGGCACACGAGTCGCGCATAAAATTAAAGACGGTGGCTGAAAATATCAACTTCGCTGTCAGAGATGTCTCACGATTGGATGCTGTCTGTCCCACTTACACGGCGTAAAGTTGAGCAGATCAAAGTTGTTGCCGAACCGAGTCCGGCCCGGCATGACGGCTATCTTACTCTCCAGAGGACTGCCATCCTCTGCTTGCAATCGTTTGCATAGGCTCAGGACGAAGTACTTTCGGTTGAGACGCTGCAACAGGACACAGCAAAGGAGCACGATCAGCGGTACACCGAGTAGAAGTTCAAACATTATTTTCGCTTTCACAGACCAGGGGAGAGACTTGGGGCTCCCTCACAGATTAAGCTCTAATCTACAAATGGCTGTCGTCGATGAACGAATGTGTTTGCGAAATAAAAATAGAACATATACCTAGTATATAACATGTTTAAGTACGCCATGATCTAAATGATCTAGAAGGGTAGATCGGCTTCAATCATTTCTATGGCACTTTCAACTATAAATATTTATAATTGTAGCGTGATACATGCAGTCCACGTTTTCCAAATCCTTAAGTGGTAAAAAGTTTTGTAAGGATCGCGTAAAAAACTCCTCGTAAGCAGCAATTTTAATTTATATTTTTTGATGTAGAAAATTCATGTTGGGTTTTTCATGAACGTTTTGAAGAAAAATCATGCTGAGATCTTAGTGGTCCCTGCTATCTGAAGAAATTTTATGTTTTAGGGGCATTCGAAATTTAGATTAAGTTCTATTTGAAAGCATTTGATACATACATACTACATCACCAGTAATTCCGAATTGATAATCAGTTAAACGAAGAGCCAACAACCAGTACTGGTACTCCCAACATTCTTTGGTTTATTTTTGAGAGGTATAAAATAGTCTAGACATTAAAAGGGAATATAAATAGTAGTTGTTAGCACTGTAACACTTCTGTTTAAAAGGATTTGAATGAAGTTTGAATAAGACAAAATGTACTTTAATTATAATTCATTTATAATTAATTTTTGGTACTATCTTTGGCAATGAAGTTTTCGCAATTCTCCTCTACCTTCGCACCAACTTAACCTTTACATTCTGCTGTGTCCTCATCACAATGCCATTCTCAAAGGTTAGATCCTCCAATCGAGTGACTGGCAGAATCCTAAAGTTCCTCAAAACAGCGGTCAGGAGTACTTTGATCTCCAGAATGGCAAACTTTTGTCCAATGCAGTTCCTCTGTCCGGCACTGAAGGGCACAAAGGCAAAGGGATGACGATCGACTGTGTTTTCGGGAAGGAATCGTTCTGGTTGGAACTCATGCGGGTTCGGAAAGTGACGCGGATCCCTCATGATGTCATAGATGTGGATACTGATTTGCGTGTCCTTTGGCAAGATGAGGCCATTCACAACACACTCCTCCACACATGTACGACCAATGAAGGGAACCGAAGGAAACATGCGCAGGGACTCCTTGATCACGCACTCGAGGAATACCAGTTCATTGAACTGAAACACACTGATGGAGTCCGTGTCCTCGGGCAGGGCAGACACCTCCTCCAGGCACCTCTCCTGAACATCTTCGTGGAGGGCCAGCATCAGGAGAGTGAAGATGAGGCACGTGGAGGTGGTGTCGTAGCCCTCGAACATGAAGGTGTTCACCTCATCGCAGATGCCCTGATGATCGATCTGCCCATCCGCCTCAGCCGCCAGGAGGGTGTCCAGCATGGCGTACCGCTGCTTCTTCCCAAAATCATCCACGACTCCGAGTTCCTTGCGCTTGAACTGCTGTCGCTTGCGCTCGATGATGCGACTGGAGAAGTCGTGGACTATCCGCAGGTTCTGTACCTGCTTCCGGTAGTCGCCGATCAAGAAAAAGTACCAGTTGTAGAACATGAGCGGATTGCAGACGCGTTGAATCAGGACTTCTTCAATGGCATGGATGGCTCTTCGGTATTGATTGCCCTCCGACATGTCATCCAGCTTGACGCCCAGAGCGGTTTCTAAAACGAGAAAATAATTATATTGTATTTAAAGAACAAAGGTTCGCTTGGCGTTTGAACTTTGCAACAAGCAATAGCTGCAATTAGACAACGACCTACCGCAAATATTATTTAAAGTAAACTGCGGAATGGCCTGGTTAAGATCCAGTTCCCCGTCAACTTTTTTGTCTAGCACTTTGATCAACTTGTTGCATTCCTCTCTGTAATACATCGAAGATTAGACACCATATAGAAGTCTCGACTGATTAAGAACTCACTTGAAGATGGCCAGAAATGATTGCAGAACATTGAAATGAAAGGCGGGCGTCAATGCCTTGCGTCTGGAGTGCCATTTCTGATCTGTTGAAGATATTACAAATGGGTAAAAATAGGAGCTTTTCCGATACTATTCCACCACAAACCTGTGCTTATTAGAAGACCCTCTCCCAGGAAGGGTCTTAACAGTTCGTAGATCACATTCTTTGTTATCAGTTTGGTGCTCTGGAATATCTCCTCGGCCTCCTCGGCTCTAATAACATTGTACATCGGGGCAAACAGAAAGTACCACAAAAAGTTCCTGCCCTGAGCTTTGGCCGCGGAGTCTCGCAAAAAATTGAACAAACTGGCTGCAAGGAGAGTCCATTAGGTATCGCCTTATACAGCGGATATCATAGAAACTATCTCTAATTACAGGGTGTACAGTTGAGAACGTCCAGATTGTTGCCGAAACGCGTTGTGCCCGGCATTACGGCCACCTTGCTCTCCAGCGGACTGCCATCCTCGGTGCGCACTCGCCTGGTCAGCGAGAGGATAAAGTACGTCCGATTGAGCCGTTGGAGGAGCAGCCACACCCCCAACAGCAAGAGAGGAGTACCCAGCAAAGCGATCAACATGTTTCTGCTATAGTATATTCCCCGCCGATCCGATTCACGGCGCTTTTCACAGCCCACTGGGCCCCAGAATATTGTAGCTTTCAGATCCAGTCGCATGCTGATAGTCGCAATCAACAATTTTTTGTATACCTAGTATATTGCTTATATTATCAGCCTGTTGTATGGGTAATTTAATGCTCATGTAGATTATGATTACAATAGGATTTGCATTTTATGAAAGTCTATTGGATGTTCTGAAAGTTCATTCCTTCCTACACCAAAGTCTGTTTGGTATTATGTCGAAACTTTTAAAGACTATTTACGAGGTGTAAAGCAGTCGATCATTGCAGTTATTATCTGCAGCGTTTAATCTTTTTATATACTAATCTGAAATTATACGCGATTAAAAACGCGGCAAAGTTCAGTAAAATGTAGTAGATAAATACATATGTATTTAGTTTTTTTTAGGAAAGTAGCTGCTTAGCAAATACTCTTCATTCAGCATAATATTTATACAGGACATTGAACCTCAGTCACCTGAAACTTCCCGACTTCTTCAGTCAAATTTAGGCTTTGGAAGGAGTACAATTGATCTTATAGGAGATCAATAGCGGAGATCGAATCGATGTGCATCGTCCCACACACGATCACACACACGCATGTATTTTGTTTCTGGATTTTCGGGCATTCTCTTTTGCACATTTCGCTTGTGCGTCCGTGGGACGTTGTCGAAGAATAAATATCAGACCAGTATCAGCCAATCAATGTCACTTAACAAATGTGCCCTACCAGAATGTGGGATTTAGGAAGACGGGTATTAGTCAGGCATGACGTGTGATCCATAAATGATCATATATCAAATGCAATAATGAGTAGGTACAGGTAGATAATTACAATATGTATTTACCCGTATTTCGTATGGCACGCGATTAAAAACTTTCGTTACGTCAAAGTTCAAAATTCAATGAAAATTGGGACACTCAAATAATTGTTTCTCATTATGTTTTCAAACAATTAAATGTTTGACTAAAAAATGTACTACACTCTGAAGATTGCTGATCTAAATGATCTAGCTGAAAGTGTGTACGGAACATATAAAAAATACTACCCATTGCTGTATCCAATTATCATATCAAAACCAACAATATCTAATTGATTGCAGCTTTTAACAAATATCGAAACGACTTGGAAAGCATTTAAAGAATTCCACTAAGCGGCTCGATCATATAATTTCCTTTATACGAGTTCGAGTATATGACCATTCCAGATTAATAACAATTTCTTGGCTGTGCCTGGCAGAGATTTCCTCTCAGTCAATGCCGCATATTTTCCCATCGTTCCAACTATGGAACTGGCTACAAAAAAAAAAAGAAAAAGAAGAGAAAACCAAAGGAAAGAGGATAAAAAGCAGCCAGCAGCAATGTCGCATCAAAATGCCGCATTGATTAAAGTTTGATTAGCTTTGGACCGGGTAAGAGAGCGCATTTGGGCTTGAAGAATTAATTTGAGCCAAGTTTGTAATGCACGTACAGAAATGGCCAGCAGAGCAGTCTCAGAAGCAGTTGCAATAGAAGTAAATGTTGGAGAACAAAAAAGGAAAACGAGTATGAAGGCTACAGAGGAACCTAACAACTGTTAGGATACCTCCTACTTGGAAGCCTTTGCCTAGAGCCTAGCGAAAGAAGTGGATTTCGAAGGAGTTGATCCAGCTATTATAATAAATATGTATCCATCGGTGATAGTTTTTGGTAGCTAACCTGTAGCTAATAGCATTAGGAATAACTCAACTAGAAAGGAGAGGAATATCTATAAAACTCTGGCTTTTACTGGCTGTCTTTTACGATTAACCTGAGATAGAGTACAGGGGGACCACGGTCTTAAGCAATCTCGATCTTTGGAGCATTTGCGTTGATCTAAAGGATTCGTATAATATTGGAACGTCTAATAGTTACAAGTGAAGGTCTCTTAATGATGAAAGGCAGACAATATTAAGACCTATGGATGGTTCCATCTGGGATTCATACACATAGATTTCTTAAAACCCTCTTTGATGATGCGGAAAACATTGATTCGGTTTGCAAGGTTCAAATCGTACGAACATCATCGCTAGATCGTCAAATCTCGACAACTCTACTAAAAATATACTCTTGTACTCTCTGGAAAAAAGGGGTATCAAAATTAAATCACTGTAATTACATTTTCTGTGGAAAAGGCCCGGAGCCGGAGACGAACGCGCAAACATGTTGCCCGACGAGTGCGTGGCTGTGTTTGTGGGGACATTGGCGACGGCAATGACAAAAATAGTAGTCAACGTGCAACAGACGCAGCAGCAGCAGCAGCAGAAACAGCAGCAGCAACAATCACAGCAGCAGCAGCAGCAGCAACAACTGCATTTGGGCATGAAAAGTGCAGTGCCGGCAATTGGAAAAACTTGCCCTGGAAAGCGAGGCCTGTCTCTGTTTCTTGTTTTTATGAACAAATGTTATTGCAACAACAAACACAAATGTGCTATGCGGCAGGAACAGCAGTACTCCAGGAGCTGTAGCAGCAGTTGCAGGGGCTGTGTCAGTGGCAGGAGCAACATCAACAGCAAACAATACTCATTAAGATGCAAAAGACGTCGCTTGCCGCTTTTTAGAATTACTAATTGAATCGACGCGATCAGTGGCAATTGCAGCGGCATTGCAGCCACAACAGACTGCGGTGGCGGCTTCCAATGTTTGTTGTTTCAACTGTTTGTTGCACGATTGTTGATGTTGCTGCTGCCACTGTTGCCACTGTTGCAGTAGCAGCTTCCGCTGCGGTGTGAATATACAAACATACAGATTTTTATTTATTTATGTACGTGTCGATCTGCGGTTTGCCATTCTTGTAGGGCCCAAAGCTCTCCCTTCCATCTGAAACTGTATCTGGATCTGAAGCTGAGGCAAAACAGAGCATTATTGTTGATGCACATCTGGGCAATCCGCTTGGGGAAATCGCAAAACAAACAAAGACGGTGTCGGACCCCAAAGGCCTGCTGAGAATAAGGATTACTCAATTCTGAGAGGACTAATAAGAAAAATGTAGCCAATTATTCGAGGAATTCTGAAAGAATTGGTGAAGAAATATTGTTTTAAAAAATGGTACAAATGAGGGATAAGAACAGCGTTAATATTTTATGAATTCTGACAGAAAGTAAAGAAAATTTCTTTTATCAAAGAAATAATATGAGAGAGGCATAATTTCTGTTTTACTTATAGGTATTTATCAGTAGTTCCTTAGAGCACCTTTTGGTAACGGATTACCATATCACATCTTATCGGAATAGTTTTGAGTTTTTCCTTTCTTTGGCTGGAAATCATTTTCTCTAAGATTTAGAATATTATTATAGAATGTAATGTAATAATATGTATTATTAAATCTTGGGCTTATAAATGATTGATTTTTGAAACGTCTTCTTAAGAATATCAAATCCCATATCTGTATGACGTCCAAAACATTGAGATTTAGATCGATCGAGATCTCCAAAACGCACTGAGTTATAGGATGGATAATGGAAAGATGTTTCCTAAAACGGACTATGTATGCGATTATTTATGAATAGTCTACGGCGATCATTCCATAACCAGGTCATACTATCCCATCTTCTTTTTATTATCCTACTCCTATCTTTAATAGGAGTACTATTTAGGAGTGGCTACTTTGTATTTTTAGATTCATCTTGATTTTTAACCGTTTAACCTTTTTACCAATGTAATTACCAAAGAGTTCATCGCTCTTTTACTTGAAAAATTCCCAATGGAGTGGCCTTTCATGATTTGCATTTGCCAGAGCCTCTCATTCTCCTCCTCTCTCCAGAATCCTGTCAGATTCCGAACATTTTTTACCATTATTTTTTTTGTAAAGTGCAGCCAGAGATCTCTTTCCATCTTTCATGTTTTTCCGTGTTTGACCTTCCCTCCTGCTAGTGCCTGGCGGGTGTTTTGGGGGGAGGGTCGGTGGTGCCTAAGCACATAATCGTGTAGCAACATGTTGCTTGGGCGCGCTGCAACATTTTGTTTTGTGTGGCAACATGATTTTTCAATTATTGCATCGGCATGTAAAATTTGTTGTAAAGCGCTTGCATATTTACCTTAACACCTCGTCCATGTTGTTGTACCTCTTTTTTTCTCGTAATTTTTTGTTTTTGTTTTGGTTGCAGTGTTTTTTTGTTGTATTTATTTTTTGCGTGTGTTTGCTGACAGGCGATGGCGGCGGCGACAAAAACAACAGCAAAACAAGTAAGGATGCTTACAGCATTCGATATTACGACTAGGCGATACCTTAAATTTGGGTTTAGTTGGAATGCATTTAGTGGAAAATAATGGTGCTTACCAAATATAAGCCTCGAACGCCATGAGTAGCTAAAGATCCGTACCATAATCAAAGAAGGGAAAAGTATATGACCTCTCATAAAAACAAGGCCCCTATCTATCGCACCTATTCGCCTATCTGGATCCAATCGATGGTGATCCTCTGCTCTTATTGGTCTTGGAGGAGAAGTTAAAAATCATATTCATTCAGATATTATAGTCCCTAAAAGGCAGGTGGTCGTTGAAGAAGCAGGAAGCTTTCCTCCAGTGAAACATACTTCCATTCAAATGTATCCTTCGTACCCCACTCCTATAGGGTGTCAAGACAGCAACAAGAACAGCGGCGACGTTGACGCTTGTTAGCCATGTTGCCTGCCTGACACTTGTTGCACGGCCCCGGCCGGCCGGCCTGGCACGGCATTCTACCTCAGCAACCTTTTGCGGTTGCATTGCGCCCCAAAAGATCTGGTGGTGCCACAGTTGTTGTTGTTGTTGTTTTTGTTGCTTGGGCCCCAATGCTTGTTGCTGTTGCTGGTGGCTGCTGTCGTTGGCGTGTGTCTCTCGCTCCACTAAACTTTTAATTAAAATTTTGTCGTATCACAGTGGCTGGCTGCTTCCTTTTGTGGCTTGTTAATGTCACATGGGAGAGAACGCGATCGGCGGGACGGAGGGCGTGCAGCGCTGATTTTTATGCAAATTTTCCAGGTTTTTTTTTTTGGTTTCGGTCAGCGACTTGAGAGGCTTCCAGAGAGACTAGGGTTCGGGTTCGGGTTCGGGTTCGGGTTCGGGGGATCAGGTTCCCATGAAAAGTAGCGTTCATCATTAAGTTGTCATGACCATAATCATCTTTGGAGACCGCCATAAATGGTGGCGTCCCCTGTCCAAAGACCCAACGTTGGTATCCTCTCTATATGTCTCTCTCTTAAGCCATCCATCAATATGGCAATTGGCATTTCCTTTGGCAGAGAAAGAAAAAAGAAAAACGTTTATATTGATAAGAAAATTACCCAAGGCTCAAGTAAAAGAAGTTTTTCTTTCTGTTTCTTTTTTTGGAGTGGTGGCATGGTGGCATGCACACGAGATCTCTGGTTGCGGCAATTGGCCAAGATTTATTGACATAATGAAGACTAATTCGCGCGTCTGTGGCCGCACATTTTGACAATTATTTATGTTGTATTAAGTTGTTTGGCGGCTGCGCGTGTAACGATGTAATTAATTGCCATTGGATTAGAGGCAGCATCGACTGAGGAGACACCTGGTCACGCAGATAGCAGAGGCGGACGCAGAGGCCGATACCGAAGGCCAGACCACTACTTGGCCAAGAAAGCGGCGGCTCAAACCCATAAACAACCGAGTTTATGCTCAGACATCATCTATGGCGATCTAGGCGATCTGAAATGGAAGCACTTCAATTGGTCGTTCGACTTTAATGCGATTTTAAAGCGATTTAAATATGAATAACAAAGAATTTCATACACGTCCGAGCGCGTATCAGCAATTAATACTCTTCAAGCGAACTGGATCGGGAATGCTCAAGATTTGGTGTTGGTATATGGATTCCCTCGGACTACGCGTATAAGCTTCATCGGCACCTGAAAATCTAAAGAACTCATGGAAAAAACTATCGATAGTTGCAATTTCGATTACTGATAAATGTAAAGGAAAAAACGAAACAAATTTAAACAACCCAATTAAAAACCAAAATTCCAAAAGCGCAAAAGAAAACTGATTTCGCTCTTCAGGAAGGAAAACATCGTTTGATCTCATACAAAAAAACATGACAATTATAGGTTTATCTCTGATATCCTGCTGAAAGATTCATGTATTTTAAACGTTGGTCTAGGAAATACTCCATATAGACGAGGAGCCTATATTTAAAGTGCTCCCATTCATGCCACAAAACCCGTGAAGATTTACAAGGAAAGCGATCCTCATCTGGCGGAGCTCTACTGTGTCCAATGTCCAATTCCCGAACGGATACATAGCACAGGAAACGTAAGCGGGGGAATTGATCCTTACAGACTACGATAAGGCATTTTAGTGGGTTGGGGAGAGAGTTTTTCATAGCTGGTGGTACATAAAATAATACTGCTGTCCAATTAAATATATATAAAGAGTTTTCACATCCTTCTGAAACACTTAGAAACCAAATCGATTTTCCTCTGCTAATACTAATTCCTAACCGATTTAGGTATTAGCTTTTTAAGTGTCCTACCACTTTACGTACGTATTATTACTTTCAATTTAAATATGATTAAAAAATGCTGCTGCTGCCGGGAATCAATTAAAAAGCAAATTTCGCTTTTAAAAACCGCTTCGAATGGCCGTAGAGACCCATAAAAAAGTGTACACAGACTTCGGTCGATTCGAGACAAATTGAATTTCCTTTCACGGGATTTTTTGGTTTAATTTTGCTTTTTATTTTATTTGCGAGTTGCTTTTTATAGAGCAGCTACCATTATAATGTTTATGGGTCTAAGCTCATCAAAGTTTAAGCAGGCACTTTATAAGCAACTTATGATTATTTCCACCTTTTGTTTGTCAGATTTTTGGAGCTGCTGCAGAGACAACAACGAGTGTTGACAGCCCACCAAAAAGCGACCCCCTTTGGGTGGGGGACCAGTCTAGTTAGTTTTGCTTTAACAAGAAAATCGCACGAGACTCGTAAAGTTTCAGAGAGGGAGAGAGAGAGAGAGCGCGTCTCTTGAGGGATCAAACGGTTTTTGCCGCGCCAAAAACGCGCGCGACTCGCGTTCACTAATTGAGTGCGACAAGGCGTCGGGGTGTGGGGTGTGGGGGTCGCACGAAGCCCGGTGTGGCATGGTGTACTGCATGGGGCCCTTTGGCCGACATATCCTTGTGCAGCAACAAAAAAAATAAATAAAATTTATTACGTATGCTGCCCCATTCCCATTCGCAAAGCCACAGAGCACCACATATACATGAAGGACAATGCCGACCTGCTCGCCTCCACCTACCGCTTATATTTATTGCTTCCACGAATCGCGCGCGTCGGTTCCGAGAAATGTCTCTCTGGCTCATCCTCTGGCGATCCCCTCGCTACCCCCCTATGTCGGCTATCTGTCTGCTGGCCGGCGAGCGAGCGAGCGGCTTAACAAGTCGACACTTTTCTTCACACCTCTGCATAGTTGGGCCAAGAATTTACTTGGCCATATTAAGCTTAATGGCCGCCCGTTGCGATCGTCGAAGCGTTGTCCAAAGGTCCCCAGATCCGACCGGCACTGACCAGTGGCAGTTTTTGCTGGCAATGCGGTTATTAAATGCAAAAATTAAGATAAGCTTCAGAAGGGGTTTCTGGATCTGCATGCGGATCTGGATCTGGTCCCCCACGGCCGGCTGGCTGGCTGGCCACTCACCGCAGGTTAGCGTTAACGATGCCTCTGAAATTGGCAGTGGCCCGCAGCTAGACACTAGTTAGGGCAATGTCACGGCTAATTAGCAATAGAAAAACAGAAAAAGAAGTGCCTGCATTGGGGTGTCGAGTCGTTTACTTACCCTTGAACATCGAATGAACTTATGCCAGCCATGTGGATGCATGATGGATGATCTTTTTTGTTAAACCGCAGCTAAAAGAAGGATCATCTGTAGGATGTTTAGATTTTCAACAGCGTAAGAATAGCGGTTCCATTGAATGTGGTTCCACAGGAAAACTGGTTTCTAATCAATAATATTAGCATTAAAAAACATAGATTTACAATGTCTTTGGAAAACGTGTGTATCCTTTCGCTTATGGGAAATTTGTACAGCACATCAACCTCACTCTCATCATTCGAAAAAAGTGTACGAAATACCTCCTGCTGCCTGTTACATACCCCTTTACGAATACCATATACCCAAGTAATCTACGAATATCGGGGCATAAGCCGAGGGTATCCCTTCTCTAGGAAATATCCGACAGTCCGCCAACATTGGTTGGTTAATATTTTCTCCAGTCTCGCAGTCGTGGGCATAAATCGACTCACTTTATGCCATTGAAGAGCCCAGCGAAATAGGCCTGGCCGAAAGACAGAGGAGAGAGAGAGAAACTCTGGCAGCTGTGACGGTGACTGTGCCCATAGAGTGGGCTTTTTATAAGGCCAACGATCGTAAAAATACAAAATTTATATGCACTTAATTGCGGTCTCCTTTTGGGTCGACTCCCTGGCCAGGGAATGGTCTCGCTGGTTCAATAAAAGGCAACAATATTGTCCCCGCTTATGATGCACTGAATCAGCTTTGAATTGTCAAAGGAGAGGCGGATTAGTAGCAGAAAGGGGCAAGAGATGGTGGCAAGACTATGACTATGGCTTTTCTCTATCAAAGGAGACGTTGCCTTTTTTATGGATAGACGAAGTTTTCTCGTGCTGTAATTTTACAAGATTTTAAACTGATTCTAGATTGGGTAGAATACGCAATCTACAACGCAATCTCCTACTCGAAAAGAGATAAAAGATAGTTTTAAGCCTGCCATTCGATGGAGCGTTGATTTGTACAGTTGTCAACCGGAAGGCTAAGGAACCAACGGCACAAAAGTACAATAATTTAAATATCTATAGTACCAAAAAAACATCGATAGAGAATCGAGGGCTTAACAGTTTTCAGGAGAAAACCGAAACCATCCATTGAATCCTTTTAAAAAGTCGTCTCTCATATTTGTGGAGCTTCCATCCATGCCAGAAGGACGTAAGGCGTAAAGACGTTCATGGAAACTAATCGTCATCTTGCTTATCAAAATTTCCATAATACGAATACTGATTTCATTAGCTGTCGGGTCAGGCTTCACTGGATATGATTACTGCCTCCGATTCTAGATGCCCTGCCCCCAACTATTTATTTCCGCCGATTGCGATGTTGGAAGCCTGCCAGTCAGTGTGTTGCGCGGCAATTTAATTAAAAAGTTCCAACCACAATTTAATTAGAAGAGTCTGCACTTGTGAATGGCGTTTGAGGGGCATGGGAATGCTGCAAGCAAGGGGTTAATGACGCGTCCCAGTGGCGACACCTCATCAGACCAAGGCGGAGGCGCAGGCGAAGGCGGAGATGGAGGGATTGCCAATTGCCAGATATGACTTTAATTTCATTTAATTGGCAAATGGCCTGCAGAAATGCAGCTGGGAATGCTCATTACGAAACGGACTTTAATAAGATGGGAATGTTGATCCGAACCATTCGCTAACTGCATTCGCTAAGCATATTTCCTGTTGCCCAGAATTGGGCATGCTTGGGAAGCTACCCATCTTTCGTCTCAGCTTCATCATCCAGCTCCAAGGTCCGTCTCCGGCACCGGCATCGGCTTGGGTTGTTATAGGAAACTAATCAAGCGATTTGTTGCGCATGCGCGTGAAGCGCTAAAATGTGCAATTCTCTACCGCCAAACTCGAAAACCTTTTGCCATCTTAATAGCCTCCGCAGGCTTTCCGGGGCTAAGTCGGGGCTTTAAGCCCACCGAGATTTATGCCACCAAAGGGCGCAATATATTCCGATATGATTAATTGTGCGTCGCATTTTCGCATTCTCCTCATCCTAAGCCCCAGCTACAGCCCCAAGCTCCAGCTCCAGCTCCAGCACCAAGCTCCAGCGATGCAAAGACGGCGATAACAACGCCGCAAAATATTTCTCGATTCTCCACAGACCCTCTTCTCTTCCATAACTTTTGTGGGATGGCAGCGGACTGGACACGTACGAGAAATTTCGCGCTTTGCTGGAAGCCTCTCGGATGCTGAGATTCCTCAGAGAGGCCTCCTCGCAGCTCAGCTTTTATGCAAAAAGCAATTTATTTCCCTCTTTTTTTTTTGCCTCCTTTTGCCTGCCGCTCGCTCGCTCAATGCTCAATCTATGCGCAGAAATCTCACTCACTCGCCATTCGCTTAACCAGTCGTACACACACACACCCCCAGATGCTCACAGATGCACTCACACGCAGAGAGAGAGGTTGTTGTTGGCATGTACTGAGGATTCATGCAATCCGTGCCTCACTGTACCGTGCGGTAGATGACTGACAGTGATCAATATATCTGCATATGCATGGCTTACCTTCTCCAGGAACAGTGGAAAACAAGGACAAGGGAACAGGAAATCCTATTCGAAGCACCAAATTGACCAGGATACATCTTTGACCCTATAAAGTATATGCATATAGTACATACTTATTCTCAGTCTGTACAGATATTCCCCCCAACACTCACTCTTTTGGTACAACTGTTTTTACATAATCTAAAATGATTTGGTCAAAATGCAATTGTTAGTTCCATAGTTGACAGACCAATAAAATATATACATATATACGTGGATGGTTGGGATATATTGTGGGGATATTTTGCATATTTGGTTTACCTGTGAGCTTAAATTTTAAAAGATCTTTGAACTGCCATTCGAAAAATATCAAGGCTTAACGGTAGAGCGCTAAGATGGCTGCTACGAGACTGTAATACGGCTGCTATGAAATTCCTTAAGCTGAATGCTAAGAAATTATCAAAACCTAACTGCTATACAATTATAAAAGATGGTAGCTATTAAACTATTAAGTCTGGCTGCTTAGAAACTATATTAGATGGCTGGTTTAGAACTATAACAGCTGACTGCTATTAAACTACAAAAACAGGCAGCTATGACACTATAAAAACATGACTGCAGTAAAACTACTACAAAAACCCAGAATTCTGGCTGCTATGACACTGGCTGGCTGCTGTGTAACTATACAAGCTGCCTGCCGTCGAGCTCTATTTAATTTCATAGCCGCCAGCTTATCAAAGCACAGCAATTAGCTTATAGTTGGGTACAATTTAGTTTGTACTCCCATAGCAATCGCTATTACCTAAAATATACAGATTTTTGCTACTTTATCGATAAAGTCCAATTG
Source organism: Drosophila miranda (assembly GCF_003369915.1). NCBI lineage: Eukaryota > Metazoa > Arthropoda > Insecta > Diptera > Drosophilidae > Drosophila > Drosophila miranda. The sequence goes on from NC_046677.1 coordinate 21,447,948, forward strand.
ATCCATTGAAATGAACTGGTCGATAAGAAATCGAAAAAACCAATACAAAAATCATGAAATACACTCGTAAATTGTTGCGATGGTCATGGAGGATTGTTATGCTCACAGCATTATATCATATTTTGAAGGTCAATTTAGTGGTTGTACAACATCAAGAGTAGCTGCTTCCTTACTGGTTAAATTTAAAATTTCAAGAATAGTTCTTTAGATCAATAGAAAATTGATTGTATTCATGGGTAGGACTGTATTCCTACATTAAACATTATCATCAACAATTGTTTCCATTATAATGGTAATGCATCGCCACATTACGCCTAAAGTATCTTTTCTTGTCTTGGCTGTCCCTACCCAAAAGAGCATTCCCAAATCGCAGTCTTTAAAACGCAGCTCTAACCAGACTTCGGGCTTTGGGCCACCCTGGGCCGCTCCTCTCAGGGTCTCGTTTAGGTTTTTTTAGTGCAAAGTCGTGTCTGATTTTGCATAAAATGTCGGGGACTCTCGACTAAAATTGAAATTGGAAATGGCAGTGCAAATGGAAATGGAAATGACTGAAATGCCGTCGTCAGTGTGTGGCAGTCGTCTGTCTTTTTTCTGGGTCTTCGGGGTTCGAGGGGTCTGTGGGGTTTTGGGCTTTGGCGAAGCTTCTTCCTGCCTGCGGCAATGTTTCCGTTGAACCCTAATCAGTGTGTCAATATATGCTCGGGGACTTTCGATCAAACATTTGCCAACGCTGTAAAGCGTAAACAAGTTTGAAGTTGAATTGTATCTCTCTGTTGCATGTATCTCAAGCAACCTGTATGACTTGTATCTGAACCGAGAGCGAGATAGGCAGATACATAGCACCCCCCACACGCACATCGAGCGACTCAACCAAAATTGAGTTGATTTTTATCGCTGTCACATTTATGACATTATCGGGGAATCGGTCAATATTAAAACGAACCCAGGGACCGACCGACCGACCGACCGACCGTACGAGTAGGCACGATCATTCGCCGCATGAGTGCAACACCTTCTCATAAGGGTACAGCGATTGTGTGTTTATTATGACTATTATTATTGACAGCCTATCGTAAATAACCCCAGCGCAGAGGCATAGGATAGGCAGGGAGAGCTCTGAGCTCTGAGCTCGATGGCTGTTTAAATTGAGCCTAACCACTCGAGTGCATTCATAACCCATAAAGATTAAAGTCTTAGCGATAGCCACACCACGGCACCCTGCCACATTTGCTGCTGCTATGGCCTTTGATTGTGGCTGTTGCATGCAGCATAATTAAATTTAGTAGAAAGATAGAGGGGCAGCACCCACCAACACACCAAAAAAAAAGAAGAAGAACTTTTGCTTATCACCATTTAATTTGTAAATGTCGATGGGCCGAAAGCGAAAAAAAAAAACAACAGAACCCAACCGAACCGCACCGAAAAAAAACCTAAAAATAAACTGGTTCTTAATTAAAACGACATTGTCGAGTTCTCTGTAAATAATCGTAACGAATCAAACGACAACATAAAAAAAGCAGAGGGAACACCGACCCAGAGAACCAGAATACGAGTATCATCAGAGACGAGCCCTGGACCAAAAACACAAAAAAAAAACCCTAAGCCCCAGAAACTACACCACGCAAAGGTCTCTTCTCTTATAATTTGAAACAATTTTTCTGCCGTTTCCCGACATTCAAACGAGAACTGGAGAACTGGGGATTGGGGATCACATGAGGAAGGTAGGTGTAGGGCCCTGGCTTTGGGCCAACATTTATTCTTGCCCTGTTTTTGGTTCTCTTTTTATCCGTCCGTTTCGCCGATTCTGGTGTTTGTGTCGCCTCCAACTGATTTATCGAGAGCTCTGGCACTTGAGACGTTTTTTAATTATATTTTTGGTCGCTTCAAATGACAAGAACTATTAATTTTTTCCATCCTCATTCGTTCGTCTTTGGGAGTCGTAAAAAAAGGCGTTAAAAGGCCGTGCAGGAAGACGAATCGTTGGCCATAAAAGGAAGGGGAGTTTTATGGGAATCAATTTTGACGCTGATCACTGAAAATTAAAGGAAATGAAACTATTTCGGTTCGGCAGTTCAAAAAGATATGGACTATAGAGATTAGACAAGGAGTTTGAGTGGAATGGGAGGAGAGAATGGGGGAATCTTATTTAATCTTTTGCTAAGATGAGGCTGTCTTTCTTTCAAATATATATTTGATTAAAATAATTAAATCAAAGTGTTGCTTAAATTACTATAGAAATCACCCATCTCTCACTTCCTAGTCATCCCTAAATATTGTCTATCTGAAACACATTTATCATATATTTTGTCACACTTTCAACCATTTGACATATCTTTCATCTATGCATATGCAATCTTAAATCATGAATTTCATTATGGGTTTATAAAGGGATGATTTTCACGTCTCAATAGGGAAAATCACACCATAAAGGGTTGCTATTATGTGTTGGAAGGGTTGGAAATATAATCAAAACAATTCCAGAACGTTCCCTTTGATTGCACACCCAAATGGGTTTAACATTATAGGCCATTCAATTTAAATTCTGTTCATATATATTTGCTTATCAATGCATCCTTTAACTTCCATAAAATGTTTCATCTGTTATACCCTTCTTGATGTAATGCCCTTTTATGTAATTTGGGATAATTGTGGCAGTCTAATTGATTCGGCAGCAGCAGCAGCTGCTGCTTCAGAATTCTCAGCCTTATTCGCGGATCCATTAAGAGTCGTTCCAGTCGGTCCAGTCCCGGAGACTGTGCGTGCCACGGCGACGTACCAGGCCGAAACAGTAGCCAACTGGCATGGAGTCAAGCCGCCACATAATCTGTCAAAAGGAAAAGTTCATAATAAATCAAATGTCACGTAAACAATATTATTAAAATGATGCAGTCAGCGACACGGCACTGGAGGACGGCACCCAGAACGATCCCCAGTCCGAGTCTCGCGACCGACCCAGACAACACTCATTAAATGAGAGCCTGCGGCGGGTAGAAGGGATCTTGGGTCTTGCATGCAAAGTGAAGCATTGGGGCAGCTTCCACTGGTGGTGGTGATGCAGGTTCTTCCAACCTGCAACCTCATCCTCCTGCTCCTCCACGTCTTCCCCACGTTGCTTATCTGCGGCTGCTGCTTCTGCTGCTGCTGCTGCGGTAAGCATAACGAGTTGGGGCATTTAAGCCCCAAGCCACACAAAAGTTACAAACTGCTATTCAGGTAGAAGCCCAGAAACGGAAAGAGCTACACTGCAAGAATTATGGTTGGAAGGTGAAACAAACATTAAGCAAGGAATATAAGAGTACTATAAGAAATAGTACATATGTTATGTTTATGTTTTAGGTTCAACCAAAGGGAAATACTTAGGATACATTTAAGTACAGATTTTAGAAGATTTGTAAGCCATGATTTTAATAAAAGTAAAATCGCAAACGAAAGCGCGAATTTTAATTGGGAAGCAGTCAGAAAAAAGCAATTCCAGTCGACAAAACTCCCTTCGAGCAGCAATGTGCCTTATCATGCACACGACATGTATTTTGACAAATGAATCGCGGTACAATGGGAGAAATGGGGGCAATGGAAAGAGCTGGGAGCAAGGACATGTGCCTTGTAGTGCCTAGATCAATACTCCCTTGTATCGACATTGCTTCACGATTGGAACTCTCAAGCTTGGGGAATCAATAATATCAGTTCAAGCTCAAGATCTGTCTTTCACGCTTTCCAAATTGAACACAATTCGAGTTCTAAGTACATTCTTTCCCTCAGTGTACGATTTTTGGTTAAAGCAGTGATGGGGCGAGGAGACGTGAAGATTGGCGAGTTTTTGTGCAGCTTCTGCGCGCATTTAGGACGATCGGTCCCGCGGGTTTTTTTTGTCAACGTCGCGTCGCGTCGTTCACATCCACGTCCAGGGCCAGGGCCAGAGCTGGACTGGGATCCCGAGAGCCGAGAGCAGCTTTGTGTCAAAAAGGCCGGTCCCAGAGCCGTGCCGCGCCGTGCCGTGCCGTGCCCGTCCTCAATTCCCGTCTGAGTTGCAGGTACGCGTTAATCACACTTTACGTTTGCCGTTTTCAGATTTTGTCCGCTGTTTTGTGGTGGCTATGGCTGTGGCTGTGGCTGTTGTTGAAATACATTTAAAATTCCAGCCACGTTTGGCGGCCAAGCGAATTGCCTTGGCATTAAATTAAAGGCTTTAGGGCTACCCCAGGCCCCAACCGAAGGTCCACCAAGGAGTAGAAGGAGTAGCAGCGGCAGCAGCAGGAGGCTGACTTTGTGGGCCTTTGGGGAATATGTCCAGGCTGCAAATTTCACACCTTTCGTAGTACAGTTGCAGGCCAGCGAGAGAGAGAGAGAGAAGATTTGGGAGAGAGAGAGAATGTATTAAGTGTAGGCGTGAACCTTTTAGGAACACCCGAATGGATCGTTTCGAACCCACCATTAAAGCGTAACGAATACCTTTCGTTTATGTAATTTGGTTTGTAATAAGTTGAAGCCGGGCTTGGACCAGGGACCTGGTCGTTGAACCATCATTGCCCATATCGAGACGGCAGCAGCAGCCCACTCTAATCGATAATTTATTGCAAAGCCAAGGGAACAATGCGCTCCAGTCCAGGCATCGAGCATCGGGCATCGGGGATCGGCTCTGGAATCAGCCAAGTCAAGTCCCCCGCTTGACCAGCCTAAGAAAAGCCTAAGCCTATGGGACTATGGGACTATGGAAAATGCGAGCTTGCGTTCTGTTTGGCTGCTTTTCTGTTTCGTTTTGTTCCTGTTGTGGCAGATGTGGATCTGGATCTGCTGGCCATACAGACAGAAAGAGAAACACGAAGCTGCTCTATGGCTCAGACTAATCTGCCAGAACATATCGCCAGGACCGACACAGACAAAGACACAGACCGACCCGGCTTAGGCCTCGTTCGTTCTCTCTCTCTCTTGGTTTCCTTTGCACTTCCTCGTCTCGTTGAATTTATGTTTAAGCATTTCATGGCATTGCCAGTCCTCCACGTACTGTTCTCGATATGAGATCTCATTGTACGGTCTAGGGATGGGCTGTGTGCGTGACACGCAATATTAAAACCGAATGAAAAGCGGGAGCTAGTGAGCCGGGGGTTGGCGCACAAGGCAAGCGAGTGCGTAGGGTGCTTGTAGCCTAGTATTTACAAAAAATACCTACTTATTTAAGAAAAGTTCCTAAAACTAGAACCTTAGGAATGATTACTCGAAAGGTTGCTATGATAGACCCCAGACATCCTTTCCATAAATGAAATGAGCTACAAAAGTTAATCAGATTGTCATACCATCTAAATCTAGCATTTACTAGCAAAAATCTTTAACCCAAATCAGAGTTTCAGCCATAATGAAGCCGCTCCTCTGAGCAAACCATAAATGAGCCTCCGATTGCATCGATTCAAGACATTTTTGGGTTTTAGCAATCCTGCTCGTGATATGTTTTTCTGGCCATCTCTATGGGCCCTGTTTACGTTTGCTTCTTCCTGCAGCTTTCGTTCGCAGCTTGGCCATAATATTTATGCCGTTTGTGTGCCCTTTGCTGCCTGGTGCTGCTGCCTGCCTGCCACAGACGACGTCTCTCCTGCAGCTCCATCTCCAGGCTGATGGCGGCTGCTGCTGCTGCTGAACGCTGGCTGTGGCTGTGGCTGGCTTTGTGCCTTCAGCTGGGTTGGTGTGAAATAATGATGCCGTTGCACAGATAAGGTGCCTTCTAAAAGTGGAGTTTCGTGCCTGCCCCATTGTGATTGGGGGATTGGGATTGTGTGCGATCGGGCCTTATAGAGTGGAAGCAGCAGCAGCAGCGGCAACAGCAGAAGAAGGAGACCGAGACGAAGATGGTGATGGAGAGCCAGGGCCAGGACCGGAGCCAGAGCCACAACCAGAACTGGAGACAGAGTCAGCAAAAATAACATAAATGGCTCGACGTCCGACGAGAATGGTAAATCTTGAGCTGTGCATCTTGGGATGCAATTTGAAATGTGCTTCGTTTGGGTTTCCTCTCCATTCGTTTCGCTCTTTTCGCTCTCCAGTGTCCGCTGTTCGCTGTTCGCTGTCTGGTGTCCGCTGTCCGTTGCAATTGCAAATTTCTTTTAATAAGCCTTTTGACGCCTCGATGCCAATGCCAATTGTAAATTGCATGGAACCGGCTCCAGAGGGGCAGCAGAGTCTCAAATTATATATACTTAGCGTTGGGGCCCTTCCGGTCCGATTGAAATAGCAGACCAAATGCTTGACGCAAACGGAGACGAGCATAATGAGGAGGCTCTGCCGCGGATAAGGACGAGGTGTAACCCTCATGCCCAGTGGAGGTCACAGTTGGCTCCGGTTCATACTTGCATAGAGCTCTACAGTACAGTACAGTGCGGGTCAGAATTTTAAGACTAAAGCAGTATACACAGAATCGGTTGTAGATGTTCGAAATCAAAGAAATCTACCATTTGCATATACAATGATCTGTTAATGAGTGAAGCTAGTGAGCCGGGGGTTGGCGCAGAACGATTTGTACTAGCCATAACCACTTTAAGAACAATATTTGTCACTCAAAATCTTCTGGTGGAATCGGATTATAATGTAGTTTGGAAACATGTAAAATCAAACCCTTCCCAAAAACCTCTAGGATGTAAACCCTTGTTGGCGTTATATATTCTCCCCCGAACGATCTGCCATTAAAGTACCGAAACCCACTGTACAATTACCGGGGGTACTTTGGGCAAAAGCAATGCGATTGCTAAATGGTGGAGAAGGAGCAGGCAGAGGAGGGTGTATCCATTTCTCATTTCGTTTTTAGCCCGATGCCTGATCATTTATCTTGTCAAAGCTAATTTAAAGTTGTGGATCCCCGCCCGTCTGCCCTCCATTGCTGCCCTCCTGCTGCCTTATTTCGCACGTGAAGTGTTAAAGAGCAACAGCAACTGCCACAGCAACAATGAACACTGAAACCCACACAGACAAAAGATCGCAATTTATTTCTTCCTGTGGCTCTGGGGGCTGTCGAAAAAAAGCTAAAGAAAAAAATCAACCAACAAAATATTCGTCAATTTTTGTGCAACGTCACGTAGGGCTTTTGTTGTTGTCGCGATTGTTATTTAGCTTTTTTTTTTTGTGTGTGTGGGGCAGCATTCACACCAATTTGAACAGTGTGGCAAGAGTTAGGGAATATATTTGGAGTACTACTCGTATATATTGTAGCTGTCATGGGGGGAAGGGGGTTGGTACATATAAAATGGGAACAATGTACTATAGATCGATTCGTTGGGGGTCTTTTTCTGCGATCTTTGGATGTGATATGACTTGTTCTCAAAGTTCATAAGAGAGTGGGACACTTTTTGTTTGTGTTTTCTGAGTATAACATAGATTCAATCGCTACGATTTATGATAATCTTTATATGCCTTTGCAGCCTAGAAGTATAGACTCGAAAGCACGTTGTTCTAGCATTAATAGTGAGGAAAAGCCAGGTGTTTAAATAGCTAAACTGCAAGCCAGGCGTTCAAATAGTCAAACGACATCAGCGCTTCAACCTTTTTCTTCATTCTGGCTATAATACTGATCCGATTGGGCCAGATTCGACCTACAATTCCATCCTGTTCTCCGCCTCAATAATCTATAGGATCATTCTTTATGATTCTGTAGTATAAATACTATAGTTCTTTTTAATAAACAGATCTTAACTATAACAGTAAAAGAAAATAATTCCAATTGATGTTTTATCACAAACGTTTTATCACTTTCCCTTTTGTAACATCTCCTTGTATTTTCTTGATTTTATAAAAGTGATATATTTTATGGGTAGTATTCTGCTTCATGGCCAAGAATTTTCCTTTGCCCACGGTCCGCGGTCCGCGGTCCACTGTCCCTAGAAGTTTCAGTTTTGTGATCTTGGCATTGCCATTGGAAATTGAAAATTGGCATTGCTTACTTATTCATGCGTCAAAAGCCGACCCTCGGCATCTTTTCGCAGCGACGCGTCACTGGGGGGAAGGACAAGTCCCATCGACTTGCTTTATGCGTCCATTGTGTGCCGTCTGGCCAAGACCAGACCCGGCCAGGCCAGGCCAGGCCAGGCCAGAGCAGCCCAGACATTGGGCATCGAGTAATGAGCTGCTGCTGTAGCTGCATGTGTCTAGCCATAGGACATGCCACCGCGAGTCAGCCAGTCACTCATCAATTAGACTTTTCCTCAAAAATCCACCCGAAAAGTGCAGTATGCAGCCCCAGACTAGTCTGCTCCTCTGTTGGCCTGTCTTTGTGGTCCATTGTGTTGGTATACCCTTGCAAACGGTACTATATTTCGTTCGTCGATCCTTGGCATTCAATGAAAGAGGCAGCAGCATTTCCTCTGGCCATGTGCCTGCTTAGAGATAGTTCCTCTTACTATATCTTTGCTTTCATCTACAGTATGAGAGGAACGATCTATCTGTAAGAAAAATTCAGAGATAATAAACAAATCCATTATCGAGGGTATCTAAATCTTCGGTCTCCCAGGCCTACCATTTCTCTCTGTCTTATTTCTTTTGGGGTAAGGAGAACATGATGTTCGACACCACAATTTGTGTTGTACTTCGTGTACTCGACATGGGGATCCAGAGAGGATTTGGCGGAGGAGCAGGAGGGCCGAGGACGTCGCGTCGCGTCGCGTCGCGTCTTTTGCATTGCAAAGTACAAATGGGGAACGACGCAGACGTCGCTGCTGTGCAACGACCCTGAGGAGCCGCCTCCAAATCGAGTTGGAGTCCCAGCAGCCGCAGCCGCAGCCGCAGCAGCATTGTTCAGCAGCTTCTGCGCCTGGCCTCGGTTCGTTCTGTGGCAATCAATTGTGGCATCTTCCTCTCTTTCTCTCTCTCTCTGTGGATGCGCGGCAGAGACCTCGTTTGGTAGCTGGATTCCCTCGGCTCTGGTTCGAGGTTTGGGGCTGGGGCTGGGACTGAGGCTGAGGCTGGAGCTGGTTGTTGGTAGGTGATATTCCCTTATCTGATGTGTCATTTCTCTGTGTCTGCTTCTGTGACTCTTTGCACGCGCATTGCGAGCCTTAATTTTTGGTCAACAGTTTTTTGCTTGTTAGCCAAGTTATGCGGCGATCGCAACGGCCCGGCCCGGCCACAGCCAGAGAGAGCAGAGAAAAAGCCACCAAGCCACCACAAAAAGGAAAAAGGAACGAGAAACCGTTTACCACATTGCCCAAATAATTGTCGTGTTAGCGGTGTTCGTCGCCATCCTCTTCCACTTTTTGCCAATTATGAGGCACGCTCCACGCGCCTCTTTCCTGGCCAAAATGTTGCAGCACGCCCACATTCTCACCATGACTCCCACACCCACTGTGATATGCCACCTTCCACCTCCCATAGCTGGCCTCTGTGGCCCCCAGGCCATAACCATGTTTTCCTCGGAAAGTCGGGCCATGCCACGGCGTCCCCCGCTATCAGGCGGCGGGCATCTGGCAAAAGTTCGGCTCTCCAGCTGAAGACCAGACCCCATTCCAATTCGCAGGAGTCGCAAGCAGCATTCGTGTTTATCAAAATGAAATGAAATGAAGATCTGCATAATATTTCCTGTTTGGTTTGGCAAATAATGGTGGCAATGCCAGAAATTGAGACAGGAATTCTCTCAGTCCATATGCGGGTTTCTTATAGGGATGGTACCAAATAATCGGGATATATTTAGTAGAATGTTATAGGATTTATTGTTATTTAAAGTGCAGCAAAAGCAGCAGGCAGGATATTTTTTAGTGAAGAAGTTCCAGAAATACGCATTTGATTGGTTTATAGTCTTTAATCGATATGAATCGATACAAAATCGATTCAGTGGCAATGTTAAATCGAAACATAAATGTTTTAAAATTATGTATATTCTTGCAAGAAATAATTCTATCGGACTAATCGAATTTATTAGATCGGTTTTAACAAATTCACTTTATAGGATTTATGAACTATCGAAGAGGACCTCTAATAAATCTTATACATGATTTCTGATTATGTTGATGTTAAAACAAGGATGCTATAATGATTGACCTGAGATTTCCAAACAGTCGGCTTCTTCGAAACCTATTCCTCTCCATTTGTTTTCTCTAGAGTCTCGTCCACATGATCATCGGTTATCCAGCTTCCGCATCGAATGCAAATTAGCCACAGCAGCAATATCTCTTCTATTTCTTCGATTCACTCAATGGCAACGTGTGGCAAATCATAAAACATTTCCACTCACAACAACCGCATTCGAATTTCAGTTTAGGTTCGGTTGTAGGCTCCCCATTGTTCCAATGGGTCCACCGTTCAGCCGTTCGGCCACAAAGAGCATTTCGTTGTCTAATCAAACGAAATCACATCGAATCGAGACTCAGCGATCGATCTTGTTCTACTTTTTGAGCTCAACCTTTTGTGTTTCTTATAGATTTTTTTTTTTGGGTTTTTTCAGTCGTAACGAATTTGTTGTTCCCGAGCGCATACCTCGAGGCCATTGGCATTGGTTAAAAAGCGATGTGCCATTGTGCCACAACAATTAACATTTCCAGATCGAGTGGGAGTTTGATATACTCCTCTCCATCTGGTATTTATTGATTTAGCATTGCTTTTAACAAATTTGTGGGCCAATTAAGAAGATGTCATTTGCCGGGGGATTAGCATTTAATGCGAATTTTAGCGATCGCGTAGGAGTCTAGTGTGGCATAACATTCACACAACATTCGGCTCGAGAGATCTCCCAGAGATATTTATGAGGGTGCGCGATCGTTAACGTTATTCATGGATCGATGTATCTGGTACAGCTTCTGCTGGTGCTGCTTCCTCTTCGCTTTAATGATATCGAATTTCACTTTGGCCAGCTACTATTTTAAATGATTATATTCGAAATATCAACAGGGGGTTCGGAGCCGTATTTAAATACTGTGCGATTTCTATTGCAGTATTAACACAATTCTTGTGAGGAATGCTGCTTCAGTTTGTTAAAAAACTCTACGGTATTTATTTTATTAAACCCGTATTTAATGAGTTTTTTAACATTTTGATACGCGGGAATCTTGTTGAGTATTTAATAGTCCCTGCTATTAATCCTTCTGCAGATCTATTCGTCTCTTTGGGTACCAATTGAAACCAAATGTCACACATTATCTCTGTGAAAAATGTGCACTCAAAATATAGGAAACACAAACCTATATTTCATCTTTAACATATTCATCCTTTCTGCTTAAGATCCGCAATGGAACAGGGTACTTTATTCATCTAATAATGAACTGGGAGAAAATTAAATCCTACTTTTAATCGAAATCCTTGGGACTTGGGACTAAAAACAAATCTCATAAAGAAATTGCGATATCTAAGATATATCTAGGAGTTTCACTCCACTTCCGGTATAGTACAGACTTAGGAGTATTTTACCAATAAAGTGTAAAAATATTCATATTCCTAGTTTATTATGAAAAGGTCATTAATTGGTAAACAGGTGCAAAAACAAGGGATTTTTCTACATAAATTTCAATGTATTTTTTGGAGACATCTATCTTTTGGAAGTGAATACAACCATGCCTATGTGTTGGATAATTGTAGACTCGACATTTTTGAAGAGATCTCTTAAATCGAAAAAAGCTCCCTGGCAGCTGTCGGCGAATGTTCGCTTCTGCTTTTTGGCCCTTGACTGGCAGACAGTCTTTGAAAGTGATACCATGACACGCACAGATACACACACATACACACACACACACAGGTCGACACAGTCACACACATAAAACACGTAAAGTTATAGTTCGGCGGGGACGACGGACGACGACGACGACGCGTCAAACACTCGAATGTGTCAGCCTTTAACACTTTTACAATTTGATTTGCGTTGTCTCTTTTCAAATGCGGCTGTCGTCTTCGCTTCTCCTCCGTCTTTGTGTTGTTTTTATTTTGGACATTCGCCTTGAAGGTTCCCTAAAAAAACACAGCCCAAGGGACAGGCAGGCAGTCGGGCGAACCAAAAGAAGCAGTAAAATATGTAGATGCTCAAAGAAACCAAAGAACACTAAAAAAAGCATGAGCCCCATTCCGTTTTCCAGAGCTCGTACTCTCTGGTTATCGGTGTGATCTGTGTGTGTGCTTCTTGGCATGCAAGACGACCGACCGACCACGAGACCCTTTTCGGGGGACGACGATGCCGCTATGTGGAGGTACATCCATATGTATGTGTGGAGGAGCCTCCTCGAGATTGAGATCGTCGCTGTCTTTATCATTGGGCATCTCTATCTTTGCCCCGGCGTGTTTGTGTGTCTGATTGTGTTTTAAGCTAGAGAGGTGCTCGTGACACGATTATCTGTGCTGATCATGTATCAGAAAATGTATATAACCATACCATCATAGCCTCTACTGTACATACATCCTCTGGAAGATGAGCATCAGTCTTGAGTCTTTAACTTTCTGATCATACGAGCCTATGCCCCCCTCACGTATCTAGTCCATCTCTGGTTGCTGTGTACCTTTGCCGCTGACACTTGCACATATTTTCATTTTTTGTTCTGTTCCTGGCTCTGCGGCTGCTGTCTTGTCTGGTGTTTTCCCAGCTGAAATTGTAGACAATACATTTATCCGAAATGCGCCTCTTCACACTTTGGCATTCAGCAGAGATAGTCGAGTCGAGCAAGATAGGGAGAGAGATTGAATTACATGCCAACGTGGCTGCTGACATATCATCAAGTAAGAGACCGACTGAGCATCCGTTGTACCATCCATCCACATCCCCATCCCCATCCCCATACCCATCCCCATCCATCAAAATTGCGTCTAAGCGCGCGGCTGCATCAATTTCAGCGCTTTTGGGTGACATTATTCAATTTAAGTGTTTTCTATAGAATCTTCCCCATAATGAGCATCATGACAGGAAATCTTCAATTACTGGTTGTGTGCCGCCGCCTCTTTGGATCTGTGGATCTGTGGATCCATGGATCCGTCGTCTCAGCGGCCTTTGAAATCGAGAACTGTGCAAAACTTTTCCAACGTCATAGGCAATGGTCTATGGCCAGAGAGACAACTCATCTCTCCGATGGCCGCCTGGTGGCATCTAGGACCACCCAAAATGTCCGACTGCGTAAAAGATGAAAAAAAAACCACACACACACACACACACACACACACACACACACATAAAGAGCTGAAAATTATGCGGCTGCCTTTTTCAATTACAAATCAAACGTCTGTCAAATGTTGGAAAATATTTGGAAAATACATGCGTACACATCTCTGATTATATAAATAATCATCATAAATGCATGACTGCGACTGTCAGAAAGAGGGGAGGGGGGGTCTAGGAGCACGAGGCACGAGGCTCGAGCTTGTGGCATGGGTGGCCCTGGGTGGGCATCGAGTTGCACATTCGTCTGAAATCGGAAAACCAACAAAGTCCAGGCACAAAGCCACAAATAATAACAAAAGACGGTTCGCCGAATTGCATTCTTGATGTTCTGTATTTACGGTATTTGATGATTGATTGGAAGAACTAATACGGCAACGATGTGTGCCTCGAAATAAAACTAGAATAATGTTGCAGGCAGAATATATCATTTACAAATTATAGTAGGTTAAATAGCAATAGAAATAGATTTACCCTAAACATTTTCAAATATTTTATAGGATGCATAAAGTACCTCTGGATTGAGGCATAGGAAATATAAAGAATTGTGTATAGCCTCTTAAAGTCACCACTCTTCTGAGCTAAGACTGACTATTCCCAGTCGGACCGCCATGAAATCAGCATGGCATCCCAATCTTAGGTCTACTTGATCTGCCAATTTATTCACAGTTCTAGAAGGCACACAGTTCAACGGATAGATACAAAATTTCCTGCAAAATATTGCCTGAAATACGTCTGTTGTAACGAATGTATGGATAATATTATTGATCAATAGATTGATGGTAAATACAGACATGCTCATAAATGGAGAGCTTGATAAATATTTATAGATCAAGAGTGATCGAAACAAAGATAGATAGCTCTATAGATATTGAATTCTAACCAAAGATACAAAGCTTAAAAGATAGAAGCATTCTTTCAAATTATGTATTTATCCATTAATGTATCATTCCTCTAGTGCCAGAAGAAGAAACAAATTGCTAAATGTGCATTAAAAATATGTGGATCAATCAACAAACCACTCCAAAAGCTTCTTCATTAGGCCAATCTCTGCTCTTCTCCATCTCTTCCTTGTGAGAGGTATTGAGTTATTTGAGAAAACAAAAGTGCGATTAATGATGGAACGATCTATTTTCATGGGGGGTTTCTCCGACGACTCTGTAGACAGCCCAGCATCTCTGCTGTAGACAAATTGATGTGATTTCAGCAATTTGTGGCCATTCTTTCCAGGCGAGAGATCATTATGGTGCATTTATGCCAGCCCAAATTGAAGTGAGGATCTCCCAGCCCAACACCTGGGAGCCACACCACGAACACTCACCTCACAGTACCCCATTGACAGTGCTATTATACGATGAGTTTTCATTTCTCATTTGGGTTCGTTTTTTCTTATTTTTTTTTTTTGTTTTTTGTTCTGGCGTGATCGGAAAGAAAATTAAGGCTGCATTGTGGAACCGAAGCGATATGATTAAGCAGAAAATGCTGGAGAGGATGAAGATGAAGATGATGGTGGGCTGTACGGCAAGGCCCAGCTGCAATCAGCGGGCCCAGCTTGTTGTAAACAAATTGAAGTGGCACTCATTCTCCTCCTTCTCGTTGGCCATTACGGATTGCACTCGGCTACGGTTTGGATGGTACCCCTAGGGACGGGGCGACACGGGACGTATGGATGGATGTACGTGCCTTCATTAGGCCATGCAGAGCGCGTAGGCCGAATGTGTAAACATATTCTGTGAGGGTCTTGGGGTCTGGGGTCTGGGGTCTGGGGTCTGGGGTCTGGGGTCTGGGGTCTGGGGGCATTGATTTCCATTCCGAATGCGTCTCGTGTGCTATGCGTAATTTTAATTGATTTCATTTACGCATTTTTGACTAATGTTCACACGCCCCCGAGGAGTCTCCGAGCGGCAGCGGGGTGCAGCTCATTTAGCATAGACTCGGCGCGTTGATGGACAGAATCAGAATCAGAATCCAACCCCAAAACGGCTGCTGCTGCACTCTGGCCACATTCGGCCCGGCCAGGAATGTTATTTTTGGACCCCTGTCCCACTCGCGCAGCCGCCGCGTCGCCCCGTCCCGGCCCGCCAACCCACTCAATGCATAATTTCCTAAAAAAAGAAAACCCAACAGAAATCCGTAAAATAATGTTCACTTTGATCTATTTTTAAGCAAAGACTGCAACTTTTTGCTGAATTTAGTTTAAGGCAAAAAAATATTAAACTTTTTAATTGCTAGAAAAGTGCCGGCACTCTGTCGGACGACCCAATTTCGGGAGTCTTTCCGCCTGGGCAATGGGGATACATTTTTGGGTGTATAGATGGGATTTGCGGTGGATAGGATCATGACTGAAATGGAAATTTGATCATTTTGTGATGGGCATTAATTTAACTATTTACGTTTGAATTTTAATTTTTTTCAATACATTTTAAGTCAGAAACTGAAGTCATAGGCTTATCGCGTCTTTTGATGCTTTATAGCGAAGGCTAATCGATAGACAGCAGACAGCTTTGTCATCGACCAAACTGTATTTTGATAACTGACAAAAAACACTTATAAATGTTTCTATAATCTTGTTCTACACTTACTGTGTTTAACCCTAAATAAGTCCCGCAATATGTTTTCAAAAGAAGTCGATCAAAAGGTCGACTTGATATTGGTGAAATATGTTTCCTGCATGTCGCGCGTCATACAGCAGCGCCCCATGGGAATTTTCATAAAAGAAACCACTATACATTTAAATAAAATATGATATTAATATTTATGCCATAAACTCCTCTAAAATTGAGGAAATATCAAAGAGGACTGACTATCTACTTCTCTTATCTGATGTTCATTCAACATCTATCATTTCATAAACGTTTCCCCTTTTTTTAAGTCTTTTGAAAGTTCCTCTTCATTTGCATAAAATATATGCAATTCTCCCACACTCTGTTAATGGCCCACCTCTGCAATCAAAAACTCCACCGACGTCACTTTTGATTTCCCCAATAGATAGTCTTGGCTTTTGGGGGGTTTCCTTTTACCCAGTTCTGCCATCAATCTCCGTGTTGACATGCCCCAAACCCTGAGCAAAACCGTGTGACTTAGTCACAAAAAAAAAAAAAACCTAACTTTAAACAAACCTCAGAGCTTGGTCGGGACCATCAATCAATCAGTCACTTAATATGAATATGAATATGAGCCCGAACCCGAACCCACACACTCATTGTGCGGTTTTTATCTGGCGAGCATTCGCTTACCATTCATCATTATTCGTGTATTTTGTTATCTGTGGCAGCAATGTTGGCAATGTTTTTGTTTTGCGGCTGGCTACTGCTGCAACTGCACTCGAGATTGGACAGGGAATGGAACTCTGGGGCACTTGAAAGAAAACAACAAAAATCAGCTAAGCAAAGTTCAAACAAGACCCCCCCCCTTGAATGTCGGGGCTACCCACCGACCACACCCAATTGATTCCCGCTCGCTGACTGAATGACCATCTGACTGGCGCGTCAGTGAATTCATTTGTAATGCAGCCGGCATTTGCTTTTATTTCCCCGTAATTGCGAATCTTTTGAAGCGATGCGAACGACGCTCTCGAACTATATCATCATCGTATGCATATTGATTGATTGCCGGGGCTATTTGCTAGGCAATTTGCACGTGCTCCAATTTGTGCTCAGGGGTTTGGTTGGTTGTTGTCGCCTTGCCGTGCTCTCTGCATATGAAATTAGTTACCCAGCACCTTTCCCCACACTGAAAGGAAAAACCTATCGACTGAATATTACAAAAATTGTAAAATATTAAATGAGATATCAAATATTTAATCCTGAAAAGGTTGCAGTATTCTGGTCATTCCAATACATATGTACATACCTCGATAAGAAATGGTTGAGGCATCCTGCATATCCAATGCTCAAAAACAAAACACATGTTGTGTGCATGACAAGACACATTGCTGTTTGACTCGAGACTGGGATCAAGGCTTGCACGAATGCAAAAACCAAACAAAATAAATGTCGTGTGCACTGCAAGATGCGAGATTCGACTCTTGCAGATTAATATTTTTGTTTTTGAATTGTTTTTTGATGCTGGAGCTGGATTTGGACCTAAGAAAAAGATATAGATTTTACTGAGACTAATGTGAAATATAAACAATCTGAATCTTTCTGCCGCTCATTTCACTTTGCCCAAGTTTTCTTTTCCTATCTCACGAGCATATTTCTCGTTTTGTTTTTCCCAGTGTATCGCTACCTTAGCCTTTCCTATCAGTTGATTGTTGTTTTGCTGCACCCACCTGGATTGTCACGTTTCTATTCTCTTTTGTTTTGTTCTTCGTTTGTGCTGTTTTGTGGTTTGTTTTGGTTTGGTTCTTGGAAAGACCCGTAACATTTTCCACCCACCATTCACAATCTTTGATAGATGGCTTGTGTAACTGCCAAGCGAAGCAAAGAGTGTCTGAGTGCGAAAAAAAAAACACGAAATTATCAGCCCCAACAACGCTTCAGGGGAATTACGTAGCTCAGTCTGCGAATGGAGTCGGCAAGTGCCAAGGCACTCAATCAATTAGCGATAGTCAAACACTCTCCTGGGGCACATGTTTGGGTCTTTATCAATTTTGGATTTGCATAGTCAGAGCACTGGGAGCCTGTGCAGTCCAAAGGCCTTAAATACTCTGTCAATGTTGCGGGAGCTTCAAATATTCTTTGGGGTTTTATGCGAGCTGGTATCATAGATATAATTCAACATGTACACATAATATGGACTTAACTTTGGGAACATTAATTGATAATTATTCCCTTTGGTCTTAAGAGAATTGGTATCCCAATAAATGAACGTTCTGTTCTTATATGGAGAGTCTTCTTTATAAATTACTTGTTGACCCGGCACACCATTTGCCGGACTTCAGAGAGAATGGTGCTAGTGTCTCAATTTCAGGTGGTGGTACTTTTCCGGATCAGCAAAACTTACCATCTGCCTCATGTTTGAATTGACACATCACAATGTAGATATTTTTTGTGCAATCAGCACTTTTGGATGAGCGGAATAATAGACTTGCGTCTATTAGATCAACTGAAAGTCGTTCATACACCTCGTAGCCTCTCGTAGCCCACCCCCATTCCATTGCAGTTTATTATCGGACTGGCACTCGCATAATTCATCGGACAGTATTTTGACAGATTTACGCTGAATTTTGCTGGCGATTTTCGTTGCATGCCACCCAGCGAGAGCGCGCGTTTTCAATTGCCCGTTGAGTGACACACATTTCCCTGTGTTGTGTGTCTCTGCCACTCGAAATGAGACGCATCATAAATAATAAATAATGTTTTGATAATTCCGCTCAGGCCGAACCACTTTTTCGCTTATCAAATGATGTATGAAGTTTGTTCATTAATTTTGGCAAATTTATCTGGGAAAAACTACGCTGTCTGCCTCTCTCTGCCTCCCAGACGTTGAATCGCCCCCTTCCGTTAAGACACAGAGTCTGAGCTGCTTCCGCTGACTGCCTTTCATGCTGCCAGACCATGAAAGTTTCCCAGTGGGAGCTCCGGGAGCCCCCAGCGTCAACGATTCGCACCTCAATGAAGTGGATGGCAAGTACCACAGCCGCAGAGTCCCCGTCTAGGCAGCAACGTGGGCCGACGAGTCGTCAGCGTCATCCTCGAAAGTCTGGGTTGCGTGCAGACGACAGAACTAGACGTAATCTCGGCAGGCCTGTCAAACAGTATCTTAAAGATGCGCGTAGACGTCTTTAAGTCGGCCGGGGGATGGAGACAGGGACTGCCGGCGGCAGCAGCAGGCAGACTGGTTTTTGAGGGAAGCGGCAAATTACAGCCTTTTGACCAAGTTTATGACACACGTTTAGCTGCCAGTCCGGGCATCCCACATGCAGTCAACTTGGCCCACGCTCATCCGCTCGAATACAGGAAGAATAGAGAAACCCCAACCCAACCGCCTCCCTATTGAACTTTCTGCAGCACTAATATCTTCACAGAGCCGGCCCTCTGCATTTCTATTTTCAATTAAGATCTCGTATTTCAGGCGCCCCACAATCCGACAATTGTTGTTGTTAAATTATTAATTGACATTTGCCTGGCGCCACAGAAGAGCAACTCAAGTGCGCCCAGTGCCAGTGCCAGTGCCAGGGTAGTGCTCCCCATGTCTCACTCCCGCTCTATTTCTGTCCACTCTTTCTCTCTGCTTACAAATTAGTTACACAGTTTTTCAATTTACTATATTTCTGAATGGGTTTCTTTGGTTCTTCTTTGTAGGTGAATTCAGTGCGAATGTTTGGCCAGACGACGAAGCCATTGCAGCCGCATTGAATGCAATGGAAATGGGACCGGGACCGAGCTTGGAGGGATTCGAAGCCATCACACACGACAAAGAGAAAGTCATGGAGATTGGTAAGTGTCAAATCCACAAGTGGTTGACTTAAAGTGGATGGAAGTTATCCTTCAGTGCGTTTGTGAAACATATAGAGAATTAAGGATGCAAAGTGGTATAAGTATATGTATATTTATATATTTTTGTATAAGTTATACAGGAAATCAATTAAATTAAAATTAAATAATGCAAGAAGGAAAACATGATTAGTAACATAGACCAACAAAAATAGATCTCGTTCTAGAATAAATAACATTTAGAATTGTTTTTGCAATTTTCCGCTAGACTCCGGAAATTCAACATCCTCGATAGTATAGTGGTCAGTATCCCCGCCTGTCACGCGGGAGACCGGGGTTCAATTCCCCGTCGGGGAGAGATGTGAAAATCCTTTTTTTTCTTCTTTTTTTATACCCGATATTCAAACGGTATAGTAGTAGCGTTTCCGATCACAAAATTTGCATAAAATCTTGATTCGATAGCCAAGTCTGTCTCTCCCTCCGTCTGCACACTCCCAGAGATACATCCAGCTGACGACAGTCATTACCCCGAATGTCAATAAACGTAAACACATCAAGAAACCTCCCCCCTAGCCGTTAACAACTTTTAAGGGTGATTCTAGCCCTGTCTAAATATTTTAAATACAAAATTAAATGAAAAACCAAACCCGTAAGTCCAGCGACAGCGCCTGTGGCAAGAACCAAACAAAAACCCAAAACTATAATCTAACGACTTTGAAGTGTAGCATTTGGCGGTCGGCTTTCAACATCCTCGATAGTATAGTGGTCAGTATCCCCGCCTGTCACGCGGGAGACCGGGGTTCAATTCCCCGTCGGGGAGAGAAATACAAAATTCTTTTTTTTTGCCTTTTGTACCCAGTATTCAAACGTTATAGAACGGTATAAAGAAGGAAGCATTTTAGAGCCCTTTATGTAACATATATTCATATATTCTTGATCAGCATCAATAGCTGAGTAGTTTGTCTGTCCCAAAAATACATCTGACGACACCCCTCAGGTACTTAAACCGTGTCAAACACAATTTGTAAACACACCAGGTATCTTCCCTTCGCCACTAACACCTTAGAGGGCGATTCTAGGCTTGTTTAAATATATTAAATACAAAACCAAACAAAAACCACAGGTACTAATGAAGAACAGAATTACAAGTCATTTCTAACGATTTTCAAGTGTAGCATTTGGCAAACTGCATTCAACATCCTCGATAGTATAGTGGTCAGTATCCCCGCCTGTCACGCGGGAGACCGGGGTTCAATTCCCCGTCGGGGAGAGATGTAAAACTCATTTTTTTTCTTCTAATTGTTTAAATTGTTTGTTTTAAGCAAATTTTTCTTTTACCTCACACAACTTTTGTAATCTATGTCAAAATACAAATAAGATATTTTGGTATTAGTTTCACATAGTATCCGTATTGTAACAAGTCGAGCCATCTGTTAGAAAATTAAGCATTTATTTGGAATTTGTTACTCCAACCAAAAATAAGTTTATTTTACCGATCGAAATTTCGCTGTTCGGTTCGAAGATGTCCCACTTTTTTGCTACCCCGATGTCTGTAGCAGTGCGCTTGCGTCCAATAAACAACCTGGAGTTGGAATGTAAAAGCAGCACTGCGGTGAAGCGAACACCGGACGGATTGCCCCATGTGTCTGTGGATTTCCATGGAAGCTTCGCTTTCAACTATGTTTTCGACCAAAGGGATACCCAGAAGGATCTTTTCGAGGCCTGTGTCCAGTCGAGGTTGAAGAGACTTCTTCAGGGATTCGACGTGACCATCTTGGCCTACGGCCAAAAGGGTTACGGCAAGACCTACACCATGGGCACGGACTTCAATGGTGTGATGGACGACAACGTGGGCTTGATTCCGCGAGCAGTGCACTACCTCTTCCAGTACATTGAAACTCTGAAGAAGTCGTACACTTTCCGTGTGAGCTGTTCCTTCGTGAAGATCTACCAGGAGCAGCTATTTGACCTCCTCTTGCCAAGAAATAATTTGAGCAGCCGCCTTGTGGGGCCCGGTCTGACAGAACTGGAGGTCAGCTCCGCCCAGGAGGTAACCGATCATCTGATGCGGGGCTTTGCCAAACGGGCAGTGAGCGAGAAGCCTTCCGAATCCCATTCCATATTGACATTAACATTGGTGGCCAGGAAGTTGGGTGGAGGAGCCCCTTCCTCTGAAACCACCACCAAGCTCAATTTTGTAGATCTGGCCGCTTCGGGATGCTGGAATTTAGGCACCAGTGACCGATCTAAGGAGGGTCTCGTGGCCCTTGGCAACGTGCTGAACACCTTGGCTTATGGGGAAATTGCGCCTGAATACATTCCCTACGGACAGTCGTTGCTGACGAGCCTTCTGCAGGACTCGTTGGGCGGCAGGTCCATTAGACTGCTTATTGCCTGCGTAAGTTCCGCCGACACCCATGTATCCCAGACTATGAGAACTTTTCGCTTTGCGGATCGGACTCTGCCAGTCATGAAAAAGCCAGGGCTGCGATTGGATCAACAGCATGAGGATGAGGTCAGTAGGCTGAAGGATATCATTCAGCAGCTGCACGGGGAGCTCTTGAGAGCAAAACAGGCGGTGGCTAAGCCGTATGATCGTCAGAGTTTGGAGGATCGGGCCAAGAACCTCGAGAAAAAGAACCTAAAGCTGCATCAGGAGCTGGAACAAATCCTAATCGATACACGCAATGCGGATGTGCGGGGCGGCATGCTCGCGAGGCACATCTCCCAATCAAAGACTCACGTTAGTCGGATAGTGAGAATGCTGGGATTACAGCGACAGGAGGAACCCGGTCCCCAATCGGTTCAGAGTGAGGGCAACCAGCTGTTGCAGACGCTTGTGGAACTCAATCGCATAGTATCGGACACCACTGGGCAGTTAAGGGCAAGGGACAATCTATATCTACAGACGCACAGCCAGCAGTCGTGGCAACAGTTCAACATCGGCGGTGAAGACTTTGGATTAGAAGCAAATGCTGCAGGACCAGAAGATCACGTTTCTACACAACAACAAGCAAATGACGAATACTACTATGACAGCGCCTGATGAAATTTAAGAACTATTTATCTTGGGTCAGGGCATATTTGATATGGTATCTAAATTAGGGTTATAAATAATTACAGTTTAACGCTTATGCGTTTCTAGTTCTAGTTTCCGATATGTACTGAATGGTTTTGGCTCAATTGTATCTATCAAATTCAACGAAACCCAAACAATTAAAAAAAAGAACATTAACAAAAAGCGAAGAAAAAAAAGAATCTTTACATCTCTCCC
This sequence comes from Drosophila miranda, assembly GCF_003369915.1. Lineage (NCBI taxonomy): Eukaryota > Metazoa > Arthropoda > Insecta > Diptera > Drosophilidae > Drosophila > Drosophila miranda. The sequence goes on from NC_046677.1 coordinate 21,470,698, forward strand.
CGACGGGGAATTGAACCCCGGTCTCCCGCGTGACAGGCGGGGATACTGACCACTATACTATCGAGGATGTTGTGAGCGCCTCGCCAAATGCTGGACGTGAGAATCATTAGAATATAATTATGTTCTCCGTTTGGTTCTGGCCACAGTCGCGGGCCAATACTCGTGCATATGAACGTTTTAGTTTCCAATTTTTCCTGAATGGTTTTAGATTCATTTTTATTATAAAATTTAACAAAAAATTTGTCTTTACAGTGGACACGAAGCTTGTGAGACCGAAAAAGATAAAAAAAAATTACATAATTTAACAACAAAAAAAGAACTTATACATCTCTCCCCGACGGGGAATTGAACCCCGGTCTCCCGCGTGACAGGCGGGGATACTGACCACTATACTATCGAGGATGTTGTAAGCGTCTTGCCAAATGCTGCACTTGAAAATGGTTCGAATATACTCTTAGTTCTCTTTATCGTGTGGTTGTAGGCAGAGTAGCGGGACTTTCGGTTTTGGTTTTGCGTTTAATTTAGTATTTAATATATTTAGACAGGGCTCGAATCACCCTCAAAAGGTGTTAATGCCGGAGGGGGAGGATTCTTGATGTGTTTACAAATTATTTTTGACGCGTTTTAAGTCGCTTCGGGGCTGAGGACTGCCTGTATATGTGTGTATCTATGGGAGTGTGCAGGCATTTATGAGAGAGAGTGGGTAGATTTATGCGCAGCGCTGCGTGTAATTATAATTTATCGTTGTTGAAATTCCATAAAACTTTAACACCTCTCACCTTGGGACCGTGAAGTGCAGCAGAGAGGAGAACAGAGAAGAACAGAAACCGAAACGAACCCGGGAAGGAAACAAAATGAGCAAAGATGGTGGAAGAAGAGGGCCTGTTGCATGCTTAATTGCACTTCACTTTGATGAACAGTCATGGAATGGGGGGGCACCACTCGAGAGTGTTAATGATGCAACAGACTCAAAGAGACAGAGTTGCATTTGCACCTTGGCTGCAGCTTGCCAAGAGATTTGGTCTCGTTTTCGAGTCGATTGTTTTTCTGTATCTCTAAGATCCAAGGCATTGCAAAAGTGTGCAAGAATGGAACAAATTCCAAGCATTTTTCCACATGTTGCCGACAGCATGAAATGTCTTTCGGTTTATTTATACACACAATGAAAACTGTCGCCCACGTTGACACAAATTTCTTGTACTCTACGAAAATTTCCATGCTGCAGATACTCAGATACACACACGCAGAGACTCTGTTGTATCGGTGAGATGCCTGGACAGTAGTGCTGCTGCTACCAACAAAAAAAGACTTAAAAGAACAATCTGCTTTCTGTCTGCTTTGTTTTTGGGTCTCGGACTTTTGCTTTTGACTTTGATTTAAGGCCCAGCCACACTCCAAGTGACATCTACTCGAACCTTTTCTGTTCCAGTGAGGGACCTTGTCTTTTGTCTTCTCTTTTCGTTGATTTGGGAGCCTGTTGCGCACATCTGTTGGCCATGTTGAGAATACGAGTGACCTGCAGCAGAGCAGCAGAGAAGGTTCGTCCCTGTATCTGTATCTAATGTGAGTTCTAACAATAAACCCAAAGATACAGATTCGTTACAGATACAAACGATCCATTGGGCCCGCCACTCTGTCTGGCTGGGCCTGTTCTGTATATGTTTATTGTGTGGATTGTGGATAGGAAAGTGTTCCCCCTGCCTGTGCCGCCCGCCTTTCACACGAAATACTCGAAATATCCAGCATGGAATACATGGTTCTATTGTATATATATTGTATACAACAGAATAATGGGTATTTGCTCGATTCATTGCTGGAAATTCCACCCCCGCCTCCTGCTCCTCCCCCACCTCCCAGCACAGACAGTTCTTCAAACTCAAACAAATTTCAAAGCACAGTGCAGTGCTAATGGAACAGGTAAATTGGAGTCGAGTCGAGTCGGGAGTCTCGGTTAGGGGCTTTTTAGCACAGGTGCTAATTGGTCAATGCAGCAAATCCTCACGTTTATCTTTGGGTTTCCTCCATTACGCGTATTAGCACGAAGATCATCGTATGGAAATTTCGCGCTAGAAAGAGTTTCCGAATTTTTGCCTCTAATCAAATGCGTTCCACACAAGTCATGGACTCTGCGCATTCCACTTCACTCCACGTTGCATGCACCACTCCACTCCACTGCTGCAATACTTTGTTGGGTGAAAGACAAGTGAACAAATCCAATAAGATATAAGACGCATTGGGTACCCAGCGAAAGGATAGAATAGAAGATTGGGTTAAGAATAACTTTTTACGAATTTATGTCAAAAGTCATTTTTTGGAATAGACTTTCTGTAGGTCGCTTAGTTATAAAATCATATTTTTTTTAAGAATTTTGTATTCCTTAATTTTGTTATATGAAGGTCCCAAGGGTGTCTGGGTTTTTGTTGGGTCTAAGATTATGTTTGTGAATAAATCATCAGTTTTTTAGCGGTCTCCGATAATTTTCGAAGGATAGATTATCCGTGATTATATGTGCTTTCTATTATTTTTGAGCCAAAGCAAAGTTTTGCAAGTTGAAATTTTTTTTTTTATCACCATCAATTGATAATGTTTGTTGATCAGATATTCGTTGTGCATAAAGATCCAATTTATTGGAAAACCTTGAGTTTGGGTCAAATGTTCACAGTTTATCAGGGTCTCGAAGAATCATCGGGAGACTCTTAACTTATCGCTGAAAAATTATACCGATTCATGATTTCATCGAAGAGAAGCAATAAAACCAAGTTCTTTTTGAACATTTTGCACCTGCAAACTAATGGTTAATTTAAGAAATTATAAACATAAATCTGCAGAATGATTGTTGAATAATTCTACGAAATTTATTGCTGCCGCTGATTCCAATTAACCAATCGGGTCTGCAACATCTTGGTTCTACCAAAAATTTCCCCCTTCGGCTGAGATCAGATCAAGGGTATCTATAGAACCAACTTGATTTTCTGGTTCCCCCAAAACAGTGGCCCTCTGCTCGGCTGCAGTTTTCTGGTCTTTTGGTCTCTGGTGCAACACACAGTGCCGCGTCTGGCTGTGCACCGCATGACTCCTACACTTGAGAAATCACACCTCGGGGGCAATGGCAGGGGCAGAGCACCAGAAGAAGTGGCTGCCACAACAGCAACTACAAAATCTGGGCAGCCTAAGAGCTGAATGGAATGGGAGCTAAAAGGGCATCATCTATAGATTGGACTAGACAAAACCAGAGCAAAGCAGACCCAGACCGAGGCGGAGACGGAGGCGAAGGAGCAAAATGAATTATGGCCGCGGGCGTGATAATAAACGGGAGATCAGACCCCGGGTCTGGGGTTGGGAATGGGGCTTCGACTGCAGGAGGTTGAGGTTGAAGTTCGGGAGCCATTCTCTTGAGGGTTATCGCGCTGGCCATAAACCAAGCAAAAATAACTAGGAAAACTCTTTTCTCATTCTATTTGAAAGTTAAAACAATCAATATGATATTTGTGCAGTCTTTTAACGGGAAATGGCATTAAAAGATATATGTAAATATTATTTAGTACTTAAGGAGTACAATTGCGACCTGCGGATGGATATTAAGATCATATTAAGCTTTTATATTCTTTGAAGTACGGATCAGAGATATTACTGATGCGTTTTTAATGCCGAAAGTGCTCAGCGAGGCTGAAGGTCTAGGACTACCTGGTGGCTAGAAAGGAAGAAGTGCTAAGCGCTTCTGACACCAGGTACCCGGCTGCGAGGCGACACCACAAGGAGAAGCCTATCGTAGACCATAATTAGCCGCGACTACTGTGCGGCTAATGAAGGCGGAGAGGCTGGACATGGAAGAGGGAACCGCAGCCTAAATGATATCTTCAAGTACGAGCAAGAGTATCTCATGGATACGCTCGTGAGGGCAACAGCAAAAGGAGTCAGACTATTAGTTGGCAATGGTGTTGCTGCTAATCACTGGCTTGCGTTGCCTCGAATCGCTAACAAATTCGACCAAAACTGTTATTATTGTTGCATGCCCCCATATGCAAAAGGGCCCTGCAATTATGCACCCAGCCAGCCCCCAACAGTCCCCCTCTGTACTGCCTCTTCCTGGGGCACGTCCACATCTCCCCCATGCTGCCGTATCTAGATATGTCAGTTATAATAAGCAGCAGCGAAATACGAGCGCACAGACAACGGCCACGACGACGACGACGATGCTAACCAAAGATCAAGATACACACGCTCGCGAACACAGACACAGATGCATCCATACAGACATAGATACACCCATACTAAGGGGAGGCATAAAAAAACTTGAAATTCAACCAGAACGCTCTCTTGCTTTCGTTGTTGTCTCTCTCGGCTCTTGTCGGTTTTCCTCTATCGGCTGTTGCTGAGCAATGTTGCGAAGTCAGTGCAACTTGTGCCGCATCAAAATGTTGCCATTACACCGTTTACAGGGCGTGCTAGTAGGAAAACCAGGTAGCCAGATAGCTTAGCAACATTTCAGATGCTGCTGGGCGCTACCTCGTTGTACCAACACACCCTGCCACCGGCTCTCAGCAACATGTACCCCGTCGTATATACCCATATATATTCTTGTTGAGGAAAATATGCGCTGAATCTTTTTTTGAATCTTCGAAATTGCGGCCGCGTCGCTCCGTGTTCGAAATTTGCGTGTGTTGGGTAGGAAATTCGTGAGATCTTTGTGATATCACATAAAAAATATCGAAAATATATTATCAAACAAAAAAATATATAGTATATTTCTTTACCTGTTGCACATTCAGTGTTCTGATATGTGGTATGCGATTCGTGGCGTTTGTTTCTGGTGTTTACACTGGAGGGTGTATAATTAATACACACATGTTTACGGATAATATTATTAACTAAAAAATAAATGGAAAAACGTGTTTCAATCAAGTCTGTTTCAACAACAAATAATCAACAAAAGAACAGAAGAATATATCTATGTGGATATAAAAACTGATAAATAGTGTTTATGTTGTGCTAGTGCTGATCGATTAAAACCAAAAATAGTGCAAAACCTTCTTTGAGATCCAGCGCAATAACAAGAGAGGGGAACGAAAAGGGATTGAGGATTGAATTTCACCTGATTTGTATTGCCACCTTTCGTATATAATTATAATCAACGTGATCACGCGCTCACACCATCCGCACACACACACCGCACACACACACACCCACACGCACACACACACACACAAGAGGATACAACAACAACAACAACAACGTTTCCAACACCAGATGCAGCAACAACAACGTTAGCAACACTCCAGCTCCAACTCCAAGTCCAACAAAAGCTTCTTGCATCCGTCCCGCCCGTCCTCCAAGGATCAAGTTTGGCAAAACCCATAATTCTGCGTCGGCTCCATGGTGTCGCCGGCTTGACCGACGCCGTCGCCATAGCCCTCCGGCCCCCTCTGCTGGCTGCTCCTGGTCCCCCCCAACGGGGCGCTATAAACAAAACCCAAAAGAAGAGAGCATACGAATCCAGTTCTTCAGCGCACACAGATACCTCGTAGAGACAGCGAAAGAGAGATAGAGAGAGGGAGATCGTATTCCCCCCCTTGCCTCCCCCTTCTAGAGATCCACGATCTCGTGTGCTTTTGTTTTGCTTTTGTTGCTTCGGCTGCTTCGCGTTTATTGTTTTGTTGCACAGCCCCAGAAGAGCGGAGAGTGGAGAGTGGAGAAGAGAGTGTGGAAGGAAGACTCTGTGAAAGGAGCGGAGGAGAAGGAAGAACACAACACCAACAAAGTTGCATTGCAGCCGCTGCCACAGCCGCTGCCCCGCGCACCGTATAACAATCATCAGACATGGCGCCGAAATCCAGAAAGAAGAAGGCTCATGGTAAATATTAATATAACATTTCTTTGCTTTTTATACTCTCTCAAAACGAATGCCGGAGTTGTCGGAGTACGATACAATTGGTGGCATTCGTGCAACTTGAGCAATCTACAAATCTCCAATGATCTCTGCCAGAACGATGGGGTATATATGGATTCTATAGGAGAGAACTGAAAGAATGTAACTTTGGGAAGATATCCTCAGCCTGTGAAAGAGGAACAGTGTAACAATCTGAAAACAGTTGTCCTTAAATGTATGATACTATAACAAAACAAAAAACTGGCATCTATAATGCTCTCTAAGAATGTCCTCGAAATATTCGTTGCACCGTCTAGAAATTCCTGGAATAGATAGAAATCATTTTCTATACTTTTCTTATCCGTTTTGAAGATCTACGTCGATTGCTTCTATTGATTTCTTTCCTTTGATTAGTGTATCCCCTGTTCGTATTGGTTCTTATTTGTTTAGCCCGATTTGATTTTCCCTGGGGAATGGCTGGCTCTTGTTCTTGGCCATTTATAGTTTTATTTTGCGATTCTCTAAGAGATTTTCCCCCCAAAGCTTTCACTGGCTGCGGTGCCACAGAGAGGAAGACTGCCCTGCCTGGTCTTGGGCCGCTTATCTTGGCGCTGATCGGCCATGGCGGACAAGTTAGTGCCTTTATCATTGTACCATGATCATTGTCGTCTCATAAGTATGCAGCGCTCATATTACAAATCTTTGAGCATATCCTGTTGGCCGCCGACTCTATCCCCTGCCACTCTGAGGCACTCACTGCTTGTGTTTTCAATTGAAATTCGTTTGGTTTTTCGTTATGTTTCTAATTGCGTTTCGTTGTTCAGTTCGGTTCGGTTCTGTTTCGGGATCTTATTCTATGCCAAGTGTGGCTGGGACTGTGCCCTGACCATCCCATCGCCAGGAGATCCCATCGGCTTAAAATATGCGACGTCTCCGCCTGTCGTTGTCTCCTTTTTCCTCTGCTGAGTTTGCCCATGTTTTTCTTAATTTTTTATGACCCTCAAGCAGGTAGAATCCGGGAAAAAGATTGAAGAAACGAAAGAGACAGATCGAGAGGCAAGGGAGATACAATGGGGCCCGAAATAAAAAAAAAAGGAAAAGAACGAACAAAAAAGATCAGCTGTCAATTTTATGGGTGCCACAGTTCTTGTTCTCTTTCTCCACCTCCAGCTCTCCCTCTCTCTCTGGGGTGTTGCATGCCCATATTTTATGCCTTTTTTTGTGTGTGTGCCCAACATTGTTGTCATTTCATTTCATTTCATTTGCTTAGATTATTTTGATATGCATCTGAGCATTTGATTTGATTTTGGGACCTGGGATGGGCCCACGAACCGAATTTTATGACTGCGCGTGGGGATGGATTAGGGAATACACAAACAGATAATCCCCCATCATTCCTTAGATCTTTTAATAACATCGGAAAAGATGTTATTTAAATAAGAATTGTATGCAACAAGAAACTTGATTTCACTATCTCCCGTCACACTACGTTTACGTGTGACTGGAAACTACGTCAAGCGGCAGAAATGGTATAAATTCTAATTTGGTCAGAATTATTATAAGACATACTCGTAATACCAATACCTCTGGTTATATACCATATCTTCCCATTTTTTTTTATTGGAGTGAGGTCATTCCCTTATGATACATATTTTTTATCAGGGCAGACGACACGTCATACAATAAATATTTAAATGCGAAAGATGCCTAGTAAAACGTTATCATAAATTTGTATTGCCTCAAAATACCATTTCAATTGTGAATAATCTCGGATGAAAACGACTTAAAATCGTACTATATTTTTTCTTAATCTTTAGAAGTGTTTCTTTGTTTGAAACTAACAGAAAATTGAATCAGTTCTCTATGGATTTGTAAAGACTACATTTTCAGAGTTATTATAATTCAATTTTCTATATTTCATTCCTTTTGATCTGCATTTCATTCGTTTAAAAACGCCTTGAAGTCGCTTTGGCTTTCCGTCCAGGTGCAGGGCAGAGCAGAGAGCTGTCTGATTATATGATTTCCTTTGTGCAGTCACAGTCACAGTCGCAATCGCATTCCCAGTACCCAATCCTCAGTCCTCAGTTCTCAGTTCTCAGTCTCTCTTAATAATAAATTGGCCACGGGGGGTGTCGTCGTTCCCTGCCCCGTGGCCCTGCCCCGTTTTCTGGCTGTTCTTTTAGTCAGGCGGTCGGTTGCGCCCATGAAAAATCGCAACAAATGCCAAACAACAGACAAGATAAAACCCTCGAAAGCGCAACAAATACGAAAAACACCTTTTGATGTGGGCATTGTGCGCAAAGACAAAAGATATCAGGCATAGCACACACTTGCAGGGAAATCAGACAGAGTTTTCCTCGAAAATGCCCCGACAAGAAAGTCACTTTTTGATTGAAACTTTAGCTGTTCAGGACCGAAGAGAGCTCATAAGAGGCCCTGATATAGGGCGACATATGCTTGAATGAATGTAGTTCCACTTCTCTCATCACAAGTGCTGGACAGACGTCGATTCTACGTGACTGTGCTGTGCTGTGCTGTACGGGTATGGTATTAATGATCGAATGGAAGCACTCGAAATGTTGTTTCGTGGAATCACCTTCACAAAACAAAACTCTATGCTTTCTAAACTGATATGGAATTTGACGATAACAGCACTGTGATAGTGTGCAGGCGTATGCGCGTGCGTATCTGTGTGTGTTTATGGCAGACGCTAAATAGTACCAATTCCCAGGTATATGACCGACCGACTGGCCGCTGTTTAAGTTATAGGTTTGGTCGGGAACTACACCCTAATCTTATCAATTTTGTCGTCTGCCGCCGCTGCCGCCGCCGCCGCCGCCTGTTCACGTAAACAAACAAAATAAAAATATATATAGTTATAATAATAGTAAACGGAAAGGGAAACAAAAACAAGTCACAATGATATAAGCGTTATTTCGACTATGGTGATACCTGATATTTCTAGGCCTGATAGGAATATGCTAAAGAATGATTATTTTGGGCAGCATTTGCTCCATTGCAAAGGTGCAAATCAAACGCGTAGAATGTTGCTGTACCGTGTATAATAATATAGTAATATAACATACAAAAACCCGCTTAATTTTACGACCAAACGTGTGCCTGTGTACACATTTTCGAATGCATTTTAGTGGCATTTTTAGCCGCCTCAGCGCATAACTTACAGATCTCTCGGAGAGAGAGAGAGAGAGGCATGCCCCAGAAAAACAACAGTAACTGTACCCTTGTCGAACACATCTAAAACATATATATTATATTTCAAACTGACGTTTGTGCTGACCATTGACCGAATAGTTTGTGGCTTGCACTTTTCACACGCGCAAAATTTCCTCAGTGAAATTTCATTTATTTTTACTTTAATTTAAATGCCAACCTGTCGAATTATTTCTTTTTTCATCGGCCAAGACACGCAAAAGAGGTCATTGATTTGTCTTGGGGGGGCCCTCTCGGTGTGTGATCAGCAGAAACCCCGACTAGACGACGACGACGACGACGACGACGACGACTACACGACCACCAAAATCGCTCTAAATGCCGTCTGGTCGCGGTCGCGTCTTTAGGCGGAATCAGACAATTGGTTTCTGTCTGATCTGGCGACGCCGTAATAACTTCGAATCGGGGCTACGTGGCTTTCATTAAATCAGCTATAACTCTGACATTGGGCTGGCCTAAAGTCACATGAGGTTAAAGCCACACAAATACTAGAATAATAATTAAATCCCCCAGAAGATTAGCTAATGTTTCCACGAAGTGCAATCACAATTTAAACGCGTACTTTCCCCAATAAAACCTGACTAGAAATGAAATATAATAGGTTTTAATATGATTATTCTCTTTACTGTCCGACTAAAGTGTGAAAAATATCAGTTTTACTACTGAGAAAATTGTTGCATAAATTAGAAAAAACTTAAACGGTTGCAGAAAGATGGAAAAATTGAATTAGCTAGTGGAACTGGCAGTTACAGGCATATATTATATTTTAATGAATTGTTTGATTAATGAACCCACTTATTCTCATTAGAACCCGCAGCAGGTAAGGTTTATTCACACTTGTACCATTAAAAAGATGGAGATTTGATCTATAAGAGTTCGGTTCTCTTTTAGTTCTCTCTCTCTCTCTGAAAATTAAGGTCTTGTTTTATGTGAAGATCAAGATCTCCATTCATTATCGGATAAGTAGAAAATGTTTGCTTAGTTTTATTTTCTCGGTTCCGTTCCCTTGCGGTTCGAGTGCAGCGTCCGCATATCCTGTTCTGCGGATCAATCTCATTCCATCCCATTCCCAAGCGATCCGATCCGATCCGATCTGTCGCCAGCGTGTGGAACACACATGTGCGAGGAGAGCGCGTGAAAATGACGACTAAGGAGAGTCCCAGAGTATGGTTCTGCCTCTGGTGCTGTCCGTCTGCGGGGATGTGCGATGTGGGATGGTGGATGGTGGATGGGGGATGAGGATGAGCGTTCGTCGCTCTGCACCGAGGAGATGCGGATATGCTGAATGCTGAGTAGGCGGCAGCTGCTGCTGTTTGTCAAAACATTGGCATGGAATTTTGCTGTGAGGCGAGGCAAGTGAAATGAAATGTATCTGCCAGATACATATGCACATCTCTTTCGATGTCTGCTGGTGGGGCATATGTAAATGAAGTTTCCTGTCAGGCAAAAGAAACTCCATTAGCGGACAATAACAACAGCAGCATCCATGAATTCCCCTTAATTTCGTTGACGATTAATCAAAATCAAATAAATGCAAGTAACTTCGGATGGGTACTCCTCCATCTACTACTGCTGCTCCTCCCTCCTCCTCCTCCCTTTTCCTGAGCTCCGACCTGCTCCTGCTGGCTCTTTTGTTGATGGATTTCGTGATAAATGAAGTGAAATTTGAGGGAATTTATCTTGAAGATCCGTTGTTAAGGCTGTTCTTGGGTTGTTTTCTTTGTGTGGCATCTCCACAAACAAATGCGTTAAACGCTTCAAGCGATTATCTCTCAGACCTTAACTTTTGCATACATACATATGTACATATTAACGAGTATGTGTACAGTCGGTGGGTTCTTTCCAGTTAATGGAAACTTTGGTGCATTGCTAGCTTTGGTGAATGTAAATAGATGAGTACATCAGGGATTAAAACCTTCATTATCTTGTGTCTGTGTTAGATCTCCGTAGTGGTTCTATTTTTATGACCACCACTGCTCGCATGCCCCGTTATTTTTACGAGTGTGCTTTCGGCTTTTGATTTATGCAGAGGATTAACATTGATGCTATCGCTGCTCTGCTGCACTCTGCCTAGCTTTACGACTCTCGACACTGTCTATCTCAAGGTCACTGGCCATAATCTCCACACAACAGAGCTCTCCCATTAACAGTGAGCTGTTAAAATCGAACAGTGTTTACGGTCGCTAATGGAGCGAGACACGTTCTCGTATTTGCTTTGATGTCCGAAATTTCTATAACTTTTATTGTACTCCTCCTCTCCCCACCCATCATCTATTGTTGCTGGCGGATAAGTAAATGTGTCGCACCGACAGACAGCACGGCGGCATGTTTATTAGACTACAAACACAACAGCAACAACAACAACAACATGTGTACAGTGGCAGACAACTGTTAGCCGCACAATGGGAAAAACGAGAATCGCGTTTCGCAAATCGCACATCGCTAGCCAATGACAACGCACAATGGCACGTATTGCTCATTTGGGCGTATGTGCATGTCATATAAAGAACCAGTCGGCAAGATCTAGTCATTCGACTATGGGATACCTGAAAATCAGATCTAGTCTCACGATGAAATACAAATTCATAGAAAATTGCTGGGATTTTTCATTACCTTCGATGTAATATACAATATATCCCATTTCAAAGGTTTGTCAAGATGCATACAGGTAGATTAAAGCTCCAACTCCAACTCTATTAAGTATGATAGCACTACCCTTGACCTCGGTATCCAGGGATTCTAAAAGAATTTCAGAAAATGGAAAATGTAAAGCTTCTAGGGAAAAGCACCTTTCCTGTATACCCACATACCCTAGGTAAACATTCAATACCTGGTACAAAAGTATATATGTATATATCGATAAAAGATGTTTATATGTTTATATACATTTGCATATTTTTGGTTTATTATGTCGTACGTACATTTGTAGATGTTGTATTTTCCTCACATTTGGCCAGCACACGTCATGCTGTCGCCGGGACAGCCTTAAAAGGCAGCGTTCGGCACAACGACATTTGATTCATCATCAAGTGACCAAAAAGGGGGGAAAAAAAAAAATCATAAGACTAATTGCCAGGGAACAGTGAAACAGTCGAGTAGTCGAGCAGTCTGGGCCTAGAGTCGGCCAGCAACATGCTGCCACTATATCCGTGTACTATATGCATATGCATATAATAGAACGGGCAACATGTTGATAGTGGATCGGTTGGATTGGGCTGTGGCTGTGGCTGTGGATGTGACTGGGCTTTTGTGTATGCCGGGCGGGTTGTGCCCATAAATTGAATTGACATTTTGACGCGACTTGCATGGGTTGTTGTTGTTGTTGGCCGGACAGGGCCCACCCACATTGGCATAAATCTGGTATGCAAATTGGCAACATGGGCGACAATGTCTCTTTCGTTGGTCAATGATTCATCATCTGCCTGGACATCCGTTGCAGTTTGGGTTTCCTGTTCGAAGAAACAGGAAAAGAGAGGTGCCCAAACCTTGATAACTGATCGATCCTTGGGCAAGATCTGCACAAAATCCTCCACTTCTAGACAATTGCTGCGTCTCTCCGGTGTCTGGCAACAAATTGCAGATGCCAACAGAGCAGACAGCTTGACTTTATTTTTGTGTCGCCAAGCTATAGCCAGAATACGTATATACAGAGACCAGACAATGTCTGAATATATATATATGTATGTGTCCAAGTTTATTTTCAGCCAAATAGCATTTGGTATTTCGTCTGGCAGTCGCATACATTTCAAATTAGAAACAAAGAGAAAGAAACAGCCACAGGCAACAGGCAAGAGCCAACACAGTCTACGACTACGACTAATTAGCTGTTCTGTTGTTTTTATTTTAATTTTGACCCAGGCCAATATCGCCATACCCCATCTGTCCACCCGTCCATCCGTCCATCTGTCCATCGGCTACTGTGGATGCCTCCCGCAGTCGGCGGCGGAATCATCTCGTCAAATCTTGATTTTACTGACTTTTGGCTAACGCCTTCTCCTGATTAGCATTCGATTCCAATTTCAATTTGAATTTCGATTTTAATTCAGTGATCAGTGATCTGTGATCTCCGATCATCATCGCCCCAATATCAATATCAATATCAATGTCGTTGCTCCCTGCTGCTGCCCTGTTGCTGGTTTGCTCATTTCTCGATTTCTTGATAAAAAAAAATCGCCATAAAAATTGTATCAGCTGCTGCCGGTGCCAGTGCTGCCGTTGAATTATGCAAATCGAGTATTCGCAATCCATAAACAAGCCAATGCCCAAGATGGGGTTTTTTTTTTTTGTTTTTTGATTTTTTACTTCATTGGAATTGCAATGTCCGCCCATAAATGTCCGCTGGCCGATAAGATTTTTATGTTGAGCGTTGATTTTATTTGTGGTTTTAACTTTCCCAATACATTGATTACTTTCAATTGCTAATTTATGTCTGATTTTTAACCTTTTCTTTCCTCTCTGTTCCTCTCGTTTCAGGTAAGTTTGATCTCAAGATCAAAGCGAAGAGTGCACAAAAGAGAAGCTTAAAGATTAGAAGAGGGCCCCCAATGATTGGTAAAGTATTTGGGTTGAAAAATACAATAGATACAAGATGCTGAAGAGCTTAAATGAAACTTAAGATTAATGGGTTTTCAAAGTTTATAGAATTTTCATAATTTGTATAAAATTTATTTTGTACAATTAGTTTTCAATGGCAGCTCGTATGTGATTAGATTATCACACAGGCCACATTTTGAGATTTGTTTTTCCCATCTCTACAAATCGCCAGCGATTTGCGCGCGTTTTTAAACGCCTCTCTCATGGGTGGTCCAGCGGTCGCCAGTCGGACGCTGCACTTGCCAGCTGCTGCAATATTTCATATTTGAGAGTGCACTTGTGTACGTGTGTGTATATTTTTTGTAATTTTTTTTAATATTTTTGCGCTTGCAATTAAAAATCATTAAGCCAAATCAGCGCGGTCTGCCCGCCGGGCTCTCTAATTAAAGCTGATTGTGTTGATTTGCAAAGGGGAAAAAACTAAAAAAAAACTCACAAAAAAATGTAGGAAAATTATGCGAAAACGTACATGTGTGTATGTGTATGTGTATGAATGCTGCAATTGTTTTTAATTGCCAGAAAGAAGAGGCAAGGGGCGAGAGAGTCCATAAGCCAAAATTGTGTCGAGACATAAATCTGGCCATCTGCTCATTTGTAGAGAAAAACTTCTCCTAATCTTTTGCCTGGCCCGACCTGGGATTGGCTTTTGGAGGTTTGTTTTATTTCATTCATGATTTTCAAAGCACAAAAGTCCAAATAGAATTGGAAACACACGAAACAACAAAAAATGTAGAAATATAAATAGGCAGCACAGGCATTAATTATAGCCATTTATAAGGAAAAATCGTTTTAAAAGTTGTCATGCCCGAAAGCGTGTAGAGTGGTGTGTGGAGTGCCAGAGCCACAGAGGCACAGAGCCCCAGCCACAGCCTCAACAAAGGCTTGGCAACCGCAAATACAGCATACAGCATCGAGAAACCGAACCGAGAAACCCGTTTACCTTCGCCATCGGTTCTGTTTTTTATTAGGAAAACAAACGATTTCGTTTGGACTTTAACTTTTGGTTAGAGTCTATCCGATCACCCCCTACCTCTATCTCTGCTCTCAACCAATGATTAATCTGGTAGATTTGTATCCCCAAAAATTCACTCGGCATGGCCATGTCTGGATTTTGGGGAATTGCGATTCCCACAAGGATTTATAGAACATACAATTTATGACACCTAGGCGGGGGCCCTGATTTCCACGGAAAGTGACCCTCCAAGAGGATTTTAATTTACATAAATTTCTGGGAATATCAGAGGTGGCTTTTAAGCTATGCTATCCATAAGTTTTAGGCAAATTCCTCATGACAGTGTGAATTCTTTTGGGAATATAATTACTAAGCTGAATTTATTTATTATTTCTCGAGGCAGTGCGAATTCCATTTGGGCTTTAATTTCTAAGCTGAATATACGAGTATTCTATTGGTGTCTTTATTTGGTAACTAATTGAATTAGGTAGTGGACTGGATTCAGTTCTATAAATGGTTCTGCTCCATTTTCTTAATGAATATATCTGATAACTGGCCTAATTTTTGCTTTAACAGAAGCACTGACATTCTGATTTATTGGGAGGTTAATTTATAGGTGTACTCTGAGTTCCAAAAATGCTGACATACTTCTGAATATATTTCAGAGGCTTTTAGAGATGGGAAGTACAGGGATCCTGATGGATTTCATGCATCAGATTTTCGGAATTAGAGCGTAAAAATAGGACGCTCGATTGTCTTAATATATGATGGATTGCTGTTGGGCTTAGATGCATGAAAAATCCCTAATCATCGGCACTATGTGCCTATATATTTTAATTCATAAAAAGGGTGATTTTTTAAACCCATTAACCTTGTTCATTTACCGATTTTACAATTGACTCTACTTATTCAATTAATAACCAGATCTAATTGATAGCTACCATTATTTGATCATTTGTTCGCCACTCAATGGACAGGCGACCCATCACCTTTTGTTAATCCGTATAAATTTCAAATTGTTCATTGATTGCAATCAGTAATTATGGGATTTTTTCCGCTCTGCCACGATAATTGCCTCTTTTTATAGAACAAACTGTTTAGGATTTCAAACGATTAAAAATCAGAATTAAATCCATAATTTATCTACGGTTTAAATTCAAATTTTTGTTTATTATTAAACGCCTTTAGAGCCCCACACTTCTCAATTATTTAGTGTCTGTTTTCTAAGCTTTGATTATAATTTCTCCGGCCAACAATGGAGCGGCTAATTAGAGTCATAAAATTTCCTAAACTACATATAAATTTATATAAATATGTATGTACTCGTAGGTCTGTACATATGTATCTTATAACGTATGTTGTATATGGGGGCTATCTATAAGTCATTGTTCATTGGAGGGGGCGTGTATGCAAAATGCAAAATGGGTAGAAAACAATTAATTGCTATTGATTTACGGGGCGTATGCTTGATTTATTTAGCAATCGTTTGACCAAAAATGCCACGCGGTCATTCATTTTCTTTTTTTCTCTGTCTCTTTTTCACTGTTTTTTATATCCCGCACATATAAATGTATTTTATTTATTGCCCGCGCATGTGGGCTCCAAAGCCCTGGGGGTAAATAGATGATGACTTCATTGCCAATGTTGCAACATCATCATCCATCCAGCAATGGTACAATACGACCAGTAGCAGCATTAACAAATGTATAAAGTAATGGTCATGCTCCTGCTCGAAGGAAGGCAGTTCCTCTAGAAGGCTTTTGTCATTCAACGTTTAAGCGTGACTGGAAATATTGTCAATCAGTTGGGACTCAAGGGGCTCCCAGTTTTGTACCACAAATGAAAGGCCAGGGGCTATCCGTAGGGGTAGTTTCTTCAATATTTTTGCAACTTTTCATCGTACAGAATTTTACATTTTCATTAGCTTGCAATCCATAAAAGGGGGTGCTAGCAGCGGGTGTAGAATGAACAAAAAATATATTACTTCTAATATTTTTTCTAAAGAATACTACAATCTCGAGAAATAATTCATTTCATCATTTCAGCAAATCAACATAATTGTCTTTATTCACTTAATAATACCCTGTCAGAGCCGGTTTTAATAATGAATTTTGAATTGAGGCAAAATCTTAAATGTTATTAATGTGATTGCTTCTGTTGTTATATATTTTGTTTTAAAGACCATTCGATTGATACATTAGTAGGAGATTCCTGTAAACTAAAGTAAATAATATAAACAATTAGTATAGTTTGGGTTCTCACAATCCTAAACGCTTAACTACAGCATATACAAGTACCAGATAAGTGCCAGATCCTCAGTTGATGGTTCTATTATGGGTTCTGTAAGTGATTCTGTTAAGGGTTCTGTTGAGGGTTCTGTGAGGCCTTATGTTAGTTGATGCTACTGCTGTTGCCTTGATAGCCGCTGTATTTTTATGAGAAACTACTTTCTTGACACTTTCCTGTGTTTCCTGTCACTACGCTGACTGTCTGCTAATGTGACTGCTACTCCTACTCGAACTCTTGTTGCTGTTGCCAGCTCTTGTTATTTCTGTTACGAGTATACAATCTTCAGTCAATCCCCGTATAATTTATGCAGCACTCTATGCTTTGCATTTCAAGCAGTTTCCTCTCGGATCACATGCCACCAAAACAGGTATAGAAATCAATGTATAGACTGTATATGAATGTACATATATATATACTACATAAGATCGGTTCGGATTGGAGAGTGGAACGTTACTTTTGAACCCGGATGTGGCAGTGTGTGTGTGTGTGTCTCTAATGCGAATCAATTTGAGGCTAATGTAGATTGCTTTCGATTTATGCAGATTATGCAAAGGGCGTTCCAAATTGAACCATTCATTCTGGTCTTGTCTGAGAGAGCGCTCTGTCCGGGGCTGTAGGTGTAGGTTTTTTTGTCTGAGATTCGAATGGTTTCCAGTAGGGTGCCATCAACAGCATCCGGCTCTGCCCACGCACCATCGCAGGCCAGACAGACATTTTGTTCAGCATTTTGTTAAGCCAACTCTCTCTCTCTCTCTCTGTCTCCCTTTTGGTGTTACCAAAATTAGTCCCTCCATGGCCCACGCGGCGTGTTCTTTTTATCGCCTAGAAGTCGCACTCGCCTGCCTCGCTGTTTGGGCGTTTGCGATTTAATTAAAAATATGCGACACTTAATTAAAACGCATGCGACGAGAGACACTTGCAAATATTTAGAGAGACTGCAGCGCATTTTATTAAGAATTTTGACAGCATTTTGATTAAGAGCCAGGCCGCAGCCTCAGCCTCAGTGTCAGTCCCGGGCCGCAGTCGCAGCCTCAGCCTCAGGCACTTGGTGGCAGGTTGACGACGCTGAGATGCTGATGCTGAGGCTGGAATCTGAAGCCTGAATAACCGACGCCCACGATAACAATTTTACTTTTATTTTTTTTTTTGTATTTTTTTTTTTGCTTCTGCGGTGAACCGCTCAACGAGTTATGGGAAATAACTGGTTAGCTGATTTATCTATAAGCCAGCGTGGAAGACAAAACAAGTAAGAACGGTAGGGCTGTTGTTTAGACTATGGGATACCCTGTAAGCAGATTTATATTGAGTGGAAAATGCTCTAAACAGCTAAGAACTTGTACGGAAAACAATCAAAATGATATTAAAAGAGAAATGCTACTCCCGTTTGCAGGCCAGGAATCAGGCTTGTTATTTCTTCCCCAAGATATTAACTCTTCTTGAATTCCACAAAATTACCACATACCCTTGCCCACTACGTTTACAGGGTATCCGAAAAATTCAGCCATTCATGCCTCTTACAGCTGGCTAACAGCAAAAACATGTTTGTATTGGCTGTGACACGTTTTGAAAGTCAATTAAACGCTTGTAAAATGCATTTATGCAAATCGGAACGCATTTGGAATGTTAGTAGCGAAACAATGGCTGTTAAACCAATAACAGTCACTGCTCAACAGTGATGCAGTGATGCAACAGTGAGTTAACAGTGAGAGGAGAGGGACTGATTTGTATGGAAACACAATTCCTGTAAAGCCACTAAAGCAACAGTGCATTAACAGAAGGGTTCACAGCTCTGATCTGCAGCGAATGATAAGGGAGAAACAGTGCCTGCTGTTAAGCGGCTAACAGTGCTGTGCTGCAACAGTGCCTTAACAGATGCCGGATATGGCTGATCTGCTTGCTGTGGCCATCCCTTTGCCATCATAGAATCGCCGCAGGAGCCCGCTTTTACAAAGAAATGTTTATTAAACTTGAAGATTGGACTGTCGTAAGGAATGTCCTCTTATCTAACCCATTCTGGCTGCCCTAAACACAGCGGGCGAACAACAAAGAAAGCAGAAGTGGAAGTGCGCAAATGGCTTGATAAAATTTGGCAACCGCACAAACAATTGCTTCAGACACACATCTAAATTGGCCCCAAAAGAATTATAGCCAAGGCAAAACAAACAAACATTGGATGAATAGATGGATAAAAAGCCAACGTCAGAAAGTCACAAGTGCCGTGGACCCACACAAATAAATCTGCCAATAAAAATAAATCCATCTGGCAGATAGGATACACAGTACTGGCAATAGCAAAAGTACTTGTAGCAGGGCCGAAAGCCTGTAAAAAAGTCAAATGCCACCAAAGGCAATTCATTAGAGGACAGACAGAAATTATGCAAAACAAGAGAGGAAAAAACGACGCCCACTTTTTTGGATTTTAAAAAATATGTTGTGGTTTTTTTGATTTTTAAATAATAAATGACAACACGAGTAGGGATACGGGTACACGCCTCGGTCCGGCCTACGTTAAACAATAAAATTGAACATTATTATATAAAAACGTATCGTACAAAAACAAGCCATGAAAATGAAAACAGACGCCCACAGCGCCTCACGGGCTCTGAAAGGAAAATGATCGGCGGAAAACGTGCAGAAAGGCAGAGAAATAGGAAGTGGAAATAAGCGAATATTCTATACCCTTTCCGGGAGGGAGGTAGTCTCAAGAATAGAAAGTTTTCTAAGTAAAACTTACGAAGTTTTCCCCTCTTTGCTCTTTGCGACGAAAGCCTCGAAACGTCTTTTGTTTTTGCATTCGCGGGAACGAATAAGTCTCGGAGCAATGGCAGAAAAGAAAGCATAGAATCTTCAGCTTTACAAAAATGTACATTGGTCTTGTAGGCAACACTTCAGCCATGATCTTAACAAACTCTGAGATCTGTTCCGAGTGATGGAGAATGAAGATTAAGAGTGCTCCCTAAGTCGACTTGTTTTCGACTCACATTTTCCTCTGTGGGCTGGGTGGGTTCGTGTCTCGGCTGATCAGTCGCTCCACCGCAGACGTCACAGACTTGGATTCCTATTTGTTGTTGATTTGCCTGCCGTTTCCCCGCTGATTTTGTTTGGATTGAGTGCTTGCCGCTGTTTTGTTTAGATCATTGATGAGCTCACACCACCTGATCGCACTACGAGTACGAGTTGTGGCAGAGATAGAGATTTGTGTACCTATTACGAGTATATATAGCAATCCCATGACTCTGGGGATACTTTGCATATATCTCGAGATCTCGAGGTGGAAGTGGCATGCGAAAACATTCCACAGCAAACGAGGAAGAGCAAATGGTAGCTCAAGCTGCAGCATAGAATAGATATTTTTAGCGATGTTTTGCGGCACGATCACGACAGTGAGGCAGCAGGCGATCCACGCCCACATCCACATCTAAAGACCCAGCCCACAGCCCACAGACCCAGAGAAGAGAGCGGATGATGACGATGATGTGGATGTGGATGATGAACGGTCGGATTGTGGGGAAAACTACTGCACCCATCTTTAGGGGAGAGAGAGCGAGCGTTGGCAGCGGAAATCGTTAGCTGAATCATGCCATAAAATATTCGCCATATGCAACAGACGACAGTGCGTTGCAAAACTATAAAACCCAGCCAATTTATAGATCGTTGGTCTTGCACATTTCCAGCTGTAGATCGTCAAGGATCCTCCTCAAAAGTGTGCGATTGTCTTCGCTTTACTCTAGATCTGTTTCCCAGAGTAAATACTTTTGCAGCGCACTGTTAATGGCTTTGGCAGCAGCTGCTCTCGCAGTCCAAAGACTAATTAAAATTGCAATCCATATAAAGTAATTACGGAGCGGGTCAATGTCGGACTCTTGGCTGGAGTAGGGGGGAGGGGACTCCAAATGTGGGCCTGCTTCTACGCCAGAAAAGGCAATCAACGCGGTGGTTCGTTCTCTGCGGCTTTGATTGTAAATGGAGCTCTGAAATGAGACAGATTCCTGAGAAAAGTAACTGGCAGGAAAACGTTTTCCCAAGAAGTGTCAAAGAAATCACAAGAGTTTTCGTTCGACAAAGATTAGAAACCTAAAGATAAACAGATTGAGAAGAGAGGAAAAGAGTTCTGCGGCACCTGTGCTTGAATTAAGATACTTGTGGCACATATTCCGAGACCAGATAAGTTGTTCAAATTGTTCCACTTCTTATCATTGGAGCAAACATCATTGAACAAATTGAGTTAGTGTCAAATAAAGTACATTTGTTATCGAATTGGGTTGCTCTAAGCAATGGAAACACTTATCGAATTGGGTTAGCTGTTGGATTAAATAAGCAATCGATTTGAACTGGCAATCACACTGTAAAGCAATCGAATCCCTGAGATAAAGCGACATCTCTCTGCATGGAAAGGGAGAATCTCATTGGAAACTGTCACCTGAGATATCACCTCAAGAAATTTAAACTGTTCGAGATAGACGCCTGTAGATTCTGTGAATTGAAACAGGAAACATGGAAACACATTATGATGATGTGAATGCCCTGCACTCTATAAGGGGAGATCTCAATAGCAATGAGCAAATGAAACATAATCTAGTAGAAAGCCGGTCGATAAGATCAATAAATGTTCAAGCTGTACTTTTAAAAACTAAACTTCTTTTATATTTTACAGAGAGAAAAATGATATTATATCGAATTAAAGATATTGTTGATTGCATCGGAAAAGTTTATCTGATGTTCAAACCTTTGGAATTAGTAGTAGAACTATACGATCGGGATTAAATTATAATCTAGAAGTATAAACCGCTTAATTATTCAACTAAAACGAGTTGAACCCTTGAACCCAATCAAATGATTTTATTCAGAATAAATATGGACTAGTCAAAAAGGTTGTTGATTGATAGATAGATTGTTAATTGTTAGTTTTGTTAGCATTCAGAATTTGTTATTGAAATCAGACTGTGATTGAATATACGAATATTCGATTGATTAGATCTCCACAAGCTTCAATTATCGATCAAGATATGTGAGTTCTGATGGAGTTCTGTTCTTGCACCGACTATTTGTGTATCGATTATGATTTGAACGTTTATTTTTTATGATTTTCTGATGATGTTTGCCCTTGCCCTCATGTTTGGGGGCATCTTTCTGCAATTTCCTTTTCGTGTTTGAAAGAGTTTCACATAAAAATTGTTGTTTATTGCAACTCGGCTAACACACACACATGAACCACACTACTGACATGAGCAACCTGAAGATTGCTTTGTTCTGGGCCTTCAAGCAAGTTTTTGTTTTTCTTTTTTGTGGCCGTTGTGTTTGTCGGTTTTGTTGAGTGGCAAGCGCGTGCACTTGGCGCCAACTTGGAGCCGCCACATTGCCTTGCCCCTGAAGCAGCAGCAACAGCAGCAGCAGCGAAGAGGCAACAATTTGATTTCAAAGCGCAACGTCCCCAGATCCTCCCCAGCGCCTCCCCAGCTCCACCTCAGCGGCGACGTTGTCTGGCGGATGCCCTCGTCCGCGGCTCGTTTCATAATTTGGTTTCCTTCTCCTTCTGCTTTTGACTTTATTTTTTGTTGGTCGCTGCTGTGTACAAAAATTCATAATTTGTCTGCACCGCAAGGGGCTACTGTGCTACGTGGCCATCATTCCACTCCTTTTGCTGCTCCTTGTGGCAGCATCCAGAGACAGACACAGAGAGAGAGAGAGAGAGAGAGAGAGCGAGAGAGCGAGCAACAGGTATGGCAGATGTGAATAATAATATATGTATGAATGCGACAATGAAAGTTGAAATACAATTGAACATATATCTTTGGGCAGCAGTCACGTTTTCGCCTAGCCAAACGCCTCCCCTCCGACACCAGATACATTTGGCGCGATAAAAACAGCCAGCAAACCGCTCCGCTGCCGCTGTTGCTGCCGCCGCTTCTGCTGTGTTTCTCTCTCGGCAGCAGCTGTCGTTTGCTATTAAATTGTAATTAAATTATTATCTCGCAGAGGTACTGCCGTTGCGGCGGCTGCTGCCGATGGGAGGCGTGGTCAGATGCAAACAACATCCGCCAATTTGTTGATTTGTTTCGTATTTTGCATTCGCTCTGTTTCGCTATATGTAGATACAAAAGTATCTAGTGGCTGTGGCAGCCATTCTGCACAGCTGTGAGTGGCTGCGATTGGCATGCCGTCAAAGATCTGCAACAGCCTTGAAGACACGCGACTCGATCTCGGATTCGAGCTCGAATCTCGGGTATCCGTCAAATGCAATTGCCACCAAAAATGAAACTTGAAGAATGTCGTGTGTCTCATTGTTTGTGCCACAAAATGCCACAAACCATTAATCACTCCAAAATGTATCTTTTAACTGGTTTCTAGAGATCATTCTATGGTCGAATGGCCGATCTCATTTTTTTGTTTGGGAATGTGCGTTTTCGAGTCTTTTTGGTATCACGTAACAATCCCCGCCCCCCGCCCAGTGGAGGCATAAACAAATGGAATGATAGGAAACCTGAGAGCTTGTTTTCCAGCCCAGAATATTACGAATAAACAAACATAATCCAATACCAAATGCGAATCAGGTTAGCCAACGCTGCAAATGTATCTGCGACATCCGTTGGGGCTCTTTAAACGATTGCTGCACGAATGAGCGACTGAGCAGTTTACGACTTATAAATAGTCAATTGCGTTATAAAATAAAATGTCGGAAAATATGTTAAATACCCGCAGCCCGCACCCCGCACCCTCACAGACTCTGTCTTTAAGCCATAAAAAATATGGCCCATTCAGGCAGGGGGCGTGGGGGCATTAAATGCGTTTTTATGAATGGAACTGGAACGAGACGGACAAAACAGTGTCTGAATGCAATTAAATATTAAAGATATTGAGCAGGTCGGGGTCCGGGAACCAGCCATGGGAACCACAACCACTCATCCACCCACTCAACCACGCAGTCACCCAAATCGAACCGAAGCGAAAAATATTCACCGAAGAAAAGCTATAACTTGTGTGTACCCTTGCTTCATTGCATTGCCTTCAGTGTGCTGCAAATATCTCTAGTATCACAAGTGGCTGTAAGTCATGTGCCTTGGGAGAGTGCTGCTCCTAGTCCAGTGTCGCATGCGGCAAACGGTAATAAAACGCATTTGCCCAATACCCAACGCCCACCCATAACTGTTAAGCTGTGCCCCATGCATCCAAAGAGAGCACTGGAGTCCAGCGGCCACAGAGGCAGCCAAGCAGCTACCGATCGGCAACAGCGGCAGCCACTTGCAACGAGCTTGTAATTAGTTGCAGATTTGCCAGCGACCTGAATCAATTGCCCGAGTTACCGTTACCCTCCTCCCTCCTCCCTCCAGGCCCCACTCTTCATGCTCAAACGCATTTTCATGGTAGAGTGCCTCGCGGTTTGCCAGCGTTTTTAATCGCCAGCCGGACAGTTGGGGGCTTAACAATTGATTGATTCGGGGGGGATTATTACCGTAGTTTTGTAGTTTTGGTAAGGGACAGCCCACGCTTCAAGCTCAAGTGCATTTTAAGTGGCATCCAGCTGTAGTCAGCGTTTTGCTGGCACTTGTAATCTCTGCCTTATAATGGATTGACTCTACGGATCGACGTTACTGTATTGGCCGGGGATAATACTTAGCATCAGACAGCCCACGAGAACGATTTGCTTAGATAGTTAGTCCAACATTTACGGTCTTAAATTGATTGATACAGCGGGCTACCGTTGCAGCTGCATAAAAGATTATTGCTACGAGTATTCTCTGAAAATCATTGGGTGGACACTAATCGGCTTTATGATGGTAATTGATTGTGCAGTACCCACACTGGCTGTTGGCATGGATTTCCAGCAGCTCAGAGATCGTTTACATATATTGTTATTGAGAGAAGCTCAGCCATTGATTGGTTTTGCTATTATTTACATTCGCCATTCGGGCAGTAATCGGCTTTTGAAACGGATTGATTATGCAGATTGACATGTCAGATAGGTACAGGGTACTGGAATATATCTGATTCTTTGTGTTGGGAAGCATTCAAGGCATCGTTGATAGAATCATTTATGAGCTTATGCACAGGATCGCAGTCTAGAGTTGAACTGGTATTTTCCCCGACATGCACACGACATGTATTTGGGTCTTCTCACAGATTATCTTTTGTACTTTTCGCTTGTGCGTCAAAGAATAAATCTCGGAGAAATAGGAGCACCTCTTTTATAGGTTTAGGTTGAAGAATATATTCATTCCGGGGACTATTAATCATATCACTCTTAGGGTTTAGGTCTTCAGATATACTGGAGATTCTTTAGATATTATTTTTGAACGCATACTTATTCCCAAATCTGTACCTTTTGTCCACTTGCAGCCCGCTCCCTGACCTGCTACTGCGATGGCAGTTGTCCGGGCAACGTAAGCAATGGAACCTGCGAGACCCGACCCGGCGGCAGCTGCTTCAGTGCCGTCCAGGAGCTGTACGACGAGACGAGTGGAATGTACGAGGAAGAGCGCACATACGGCTGCATGCCACCCGAAGACAACGGCGGCCTTCTCATGGTAAGTTTTCCGGATATCTGAGGAGAAGAGTTCCTTAATTAATTGCTGGCTTTAACCATTACAGTGTAAAGTGGCCGCTGTACCGCACCTGCATGGCAAGAATATCGTTTGCTGCGACAAGGAGGACCTTTGCAACCGCGACCTGCATCCCACGTTCACGCCCAAGATGACAACGCCAGCCCCGGAGCTGCCTGTGAGCAGTGAGTCCGTGCACACGCTGGCCCTGTTCGCCTCCATCATTGTGTGCCTGTCCGTGTTCATGCTGATCGTGGCCACCCTCTGCCTGACCTACAAGCGGCGGGAGAAGCTGCGCAAGCAGCCCCGCCTGATCAACTCCATGTACAACTCGCAGCTGTCGCCCCTGTCGCAGCTGGTGGAGCAGAGCTCGGGCTCCGGGTCGGGTCTGCCGCTGCTGGTGCAACGGACCATCGCCAAGCAGATCCAGATGGTGCGGCTGGTGGGCAAGGGACGATACGGCGAGGTGTGGCTGGCCAAGTGGCGGGACGAGCGTGTGGCCGTGAAGACCTTCTTCACCACCGAGGAGGCCTCGTGGTTCCGCGAAACGGAGATCTACCAGACTGTGCTGATGCGCCACGAGAACATCCTTGGGTTCATTGCCGCCGACATCAAGGGCAACGGCAGCTGGACCCAGATGCTGTTGATCACCGACTACCATGAGATGGGCAGCCTGCACGACTACCTCTCCATGTCGGTGATCAATCCGCAGAAGCTGCAGCTCCTTGCCTACTCCCTGGCCTCGGGCCTGGCCCACCTGCACGACGAGATCTTTGGAACGCCCGGCAAGCCGGCCATCGCCCACCGGGACATCAAGAGCAAGAACATTCTGGTGAAGCGGAATGGACAGTGCGCCATCGCCGACTTTGGCCTGGCGGTCAAGTACAACTCGGAGCTGGACGAGATCCACATTGCGCAGAATACGCGCGTCGGCACGCGACGATACATGGCCCCCGAGGTGCTCAGCCAGGCCCTCAACGCGCAGCAGTTCGAGGAGTTCAAGCGGGCCGACATGTACTCGGTGGGCCTGGTGCTGTGGGAGATGGCGCGTCGGTGCTACACCCCCATTTCGGGCACCAAGACAACAACCTGCGAGGATTACGCCCTGCCGTACCACGATGTGGTGCCATCGGATCCCACGTTCGAGGACATGCATGCCGTTGTGTGCGTAAAGGGATTCCGGCCGCCGATACCGTCGCGCTGGCAAGAGGACGATGTCCTGGCCGCCATCTCCAAGATCATGCTGGAGTGCTGGCATCCCAATCCCACAGTGCGGCTGACGGCCCTGCGCGTCAAGAAGACCCTGGGTCGGCTCGAGGCGGACTGCCTCATCGATGTGCCCATGAAGATTGTCTAGGCCCTGAGTCCCTGTGGCCCTGTGGCCCTGTGCTGCCCCTTAGTGCATATATTAAATATGTCTTGTAGTCTCGTTCTAGGTTTGACCTAAGTTGCATTTAGTTTCTTCCTGTTTTTTCTGTTGTTTTCAATCGAAAGAAGAGTCTTGTGCCCTTCCTAGTTAGTCTCTAATTGTAAGCTGTCTCCAGGTGCAAGGATGGTTTTGTACTTGAGAGGATCCTTTCAGAGGTGCCTATTCTACGGTTACTTTAAGCGCCGCACTGATTGTAAGCTAGGAACTGTAGCGAGTATGTAATTTAAGATCTTTGTCAAATAAGTACCCCATGCAAAATCTTTGGTTAGAAAAATGCTTTAACTATTTGAGAAATATTATATGCACAGAAATACGACATATGTATAATCGGGATATGCGAAGAGAACGACAAAATTATCAAATTCGAAATTTACATCTAACATAATATTATAATAGTATCGTACGAGAGAGTATAGTTTATGTGCCAGCTCTTGTACGCAACTACCAAGATCCGAAGGTACTCCAGCATACATATATGTATATCTGTTCTGTTTGTATGTCTAGTGTTTAAGTGAAGTCTTTGCCGAATTGTGCAAGATACTAAGTGCTGCCTTATGTAAAATCCACAGAATTAGTTGCCTTAAGACAGAGTGTAAAGACAGAAGCCAGGAAGCGATGGCCTAAGCCCCCATTTATAAACACATACACACTATATAGTATATATAGCAATATTTAGGATATCTGAGTCGTGGTTCTTTTGGATTTTGTTTTGTAAATATGGCGCAGATGTTTATAGGCCGCTAATCATACATCATATATATTATATCGTTATAAGCGATGCTGTAAATACTATATATGTAGTATATGTATCTCTATCTCTATCTCTATCTCTATCCGTAACTGTTTAACTTATGTATGTCTTATCGAGTAACCTCTTGCTTAAGCTAGATCTAGACAGTAAACGCTATATCCCATAAGAGCAGAGTGTAAGCTATAATTAAAACTAGCTATATGTATCGATTGGATTCAGTTTCAGTTTCATTTTTCATTTTGTTTTGTTGAGTATTTGCGCGTAGACCTAAACAAGAACTAAAGTTTGTACGAAAGCGTTTAGTTAATTTATTTAAAAATAATAAAAAATTATTATTAAACCCAAAAGCTTGTTTCCACGTTGGTTTTATGTCAGCAAATAATGATTCCCTCTCCCCCTCTACTCGCCCGCCATCATCTCCATGAATTCTGAAAGAGGAAAAAGATCAAACGGATAAGTCCAGATATATCTGAAAAGATTATAGCGCTCTCTCTCAGTGCCCACCATCAAAGTCCACAGTGCCGGAACCGTCCGTGTCGATCTCGGCAATGATGCCATCGAGATCGCTGGAGGAGAGCTTGTCGTCGAGGGCGGCCAGGATCTCCTTGAGGGTGGAGGTGGTGATGTAACCATTGCCCTCGCGATCGTACAGACGGAAGGCCTCCTTCAGCTCCTTTTGAATGGCCTCGGCATCCTCCTCCTCGAGGAAATGGGCGGCAATGGCACAGAAGCCATCGAAATTCACCTTGCCCGTGTCCTCGGGATCGTTATCGTCGACCAGGGCCTGCAGTTCGCTCTCCTCGAACATCTGACCCATGCTGTTGAGGATCGTCTTCAGGCGCAGGGTCTCGATGAAGCCCGTCTTTTGTGTGTCGAACATTTGGAATGCCTTGCGCATGATGTCCATTTTCTCATCGTCCTCCTGCGGTAAGCGGAAAAGTTAGTCCGTTGCACGGCTGATTGCACAATCATGAACATAAACCGATAGATACCATTTTGTATCTGTGTGTGGGGCTGCTGGGCGCGGATCTCCGTGTGTATAGAACGTGTATCTCCTATTCCCGATCTCTGACTGAATGCTGCTGCGGCGGCGATCTGCGATCTGCTGTCCTAGAATGCGTTCCAACTGCGTTGGCCTGCGGGCGCGCACTAAACCGATCGTCTGGCCAAGATCATTATTTATAAACGGCATATTTTGCTTAGTGGAAGCGTCACGCAGCAGCAGCAGCGGCGGTGGCGGCAGAAGCCCACCTCAGCAGAGGCAGAAGGCAGCAGCAGCAGCAGCCGTGGCAGCGGCAGCGGCATCGGCATCGGCGGCAGAGGTGGGGCAGTAGCAGCCTCATCCATCCATCTGTCCATCCTTCAGAGGGGGTACTCGTACTTTCGGCTTTCGGCTTTTGGCGCAATACTTTATAACCAGCCATCGGAATGCGGCTGGGGCTGGGGATGGGATCGGTGGGGAGGGGGCTGGAGAGGGTGCAGCCGGAGACTGATTCTGGCCAGACGCAAAAATCTCAATCAGATCAAAGTGTTACAGGTGCACTGGGGGCCGGGGTTTTTGGTTGTGGTTTTTGGTGTCGGCTGATGTCTAAGGTCGGGCCAGAGCATCGACGACGTCATCTCGCTTCCATCATATTTTTTTCCGCTGGCAGCCGGAAAAACCGAGCGCACCGCAGCGCACGCCACAGTTATGCAAAGAGCAGCAGCACACACTCCTCTACACACTCACTACCGAATGTACATATGTAGATACATATGTACATTTGTATGTACTATCCATCCTCCCACATGCGGAGTGTGTGCGTCCGTCTGTCTGTCGGTCGGTCACTCAGTCACTAAAAATCGACTATAAACGTCTTCACAATCAGTCACAAAATCAGCGCGATTTTCTCACGGTAATTGTATTTTTAGTACTTTATAGCAATTTTTGTCCATATGATCGTGAGTGGGCCAGATGCCCACTGGTGGTGGTGGTGGTAGTTCCACAAGATCTCTGCTGGTGCGGGTTCTGCGGTTAACCGCCGCCCTGCTGTCCCACTACTGGGGCATGCTATGGTCTCTCTCTCTCTCTCTTTCGCAAATTGTTCTCTGGGCAAAAATGTTGATTTGGTTTTATATTTTTGCGTTAAAACAAACAAACAGGCATTCGGGCACTGGCAAATGGACATCAAGGAAGATGGACAGGCCGCCCAAGTCTGGCGGGTACGGGGATGGGAATGGAAACTTGGATGTTGGATACGAGTAGTTCTCTGTATCTGTGGGTAACCTTCCGGCGGCATTTTTTGGCAAAGGCAGCACCAACATCAGCATCAGCATCAGCAGCAGCAGCAGCAGAAACTTTTGATGGTCATTTGATTTTTATTATTTATGACAAAACGTGAAGCACTTTTGGAATGTGTCCCCAGACAGGAGGCACTACACCCGTTCAGCTGCGGGTGCACATGGGGGATACTGCGGCTCGATTGTTTTTACATATTTCAACGAAATTGTGTGTACTTTTCGTATTAGCCCCGGCAAAAATAGACCAAGTGGTGACCACGTCGGAGGCACAAGTTCTAAT
This sequence comes from Drosophila miranda, assembly GCF_003369915.1. NCBI lineage: Eukaryota > Metazoa > Arthropoda > Insecta > Diptera > Drosophilidae > Drosophila > Drosophila miranda. Next base: position 21,500,906 of record NC_046677.1, read on the forward strand.
TTCGTTGCTGACATGAAATTTAAGGCAAGATTTACGATGTAATTACCAAAACAAATGGTATCCGCCAGGAGCGCACTCAATACCAGGTACACATGGTATCCTGGAAGAGGAAGCGGTACGTTAATCGATCAAAGAATTGCCATAATTTAAGGCTATAATTAGCCTTGTGAATGATCAGCTATCCGTATTTGCTTTAATAAGGCATTCTTTGAAGAAACACAATTTCATAAAGAGATCAAAGCATCATAAAAGATTCAAATTTAATTTAATTCTCATCAGATCTGACAAAAATTCAAAACTAGCCACGGGACAATCTTCCTAGGATCATAATTCTGATCCATTTAATATTTTTCGGTTATTAAATCGCCCCACATTGGGCCCCACCGCCAAACATGGCCGCGTGAAATTAATTACAAACGTTCCGCATATACATACGAGTTTGTATGTGCATACGTACGATTATGTATCGTCCGGCTGAACGAACCGAAATTGATTTAAATAGTTTATGCAACGCGGTGCATCTCGTCCGACTATCAGAGCTCTGCGAGATCTGGACGAAGTCGGGGAACGTGTCTCCGCTGTTGGCTGTTGTGCTCACCTTACTGAGGCCTCAATGAAACAACTACCTAACAGAAGGTATTTCACTGGCTAAAGAGAGTTACCCTTTGTCTGTAAAGGTGTTCCTAGAGGTATCCACCAATCCCGCAGAATTGCACAGTGGGACTTCTAGCCACCGCAAAAATGCAAAGTGATAACCATTTACAGCCAGAAGGAAAAGCCAGAAAACTATTGTGTTTCGTTCTCTTTTTCTCTACCAGCAAATCACATGGAGAGTGATCGAGGAAAAAAACCGAAATTTTCGGATCCAACACAGTAAAAACAACGTTCATTCCGCTGAGACGTTGATTGCTTGTTCATGCAGGACTCTAGTGCTTATTAATTGGGTTTGTTTCTTTTTCTACTACATTGATGCCTTTCTCAATCAGTTTGTCATTTGAGTAACATAATGAGACGACCAAGTTGATGGGGGAAAGAACCCGCTTCGAAGAAGCAGTGGGCATATGTTAGGTCTGCTTCTAATCTTTCTATTGGATCATTTCTTTTCAGTTCGAGAGTCTGCAGCTGAAGCTTATTAGGAAGGCACTGAAGTAAACTCTCAGGAACATTCTTCTGTCAGTCGCAGCTCTACTTACCACTTACCTTATTCTACCACTGTTGGGCGTTTTAATCGATGTCGGTCGTTTTTAAATTTGCCTCATTACTACACTTGAATGGAGGGTCATTCATGTTCTACCAGCAAACGTCTGAATCTTCTGAGTCTCCAGCTGCTGGGCATCCATTTGGGCCATCAACTGAAAGACCATGAGCAAGAGGGCTTTGCCAGGCACGTGAGATATACGGTAAGGTTTTTTTGATTTATAAAAATTAACACTTGTGCAACAGATATCTTCTCTCAAAAGGGTGACCTCCACAGCGCTTGAGGCAATGACAGCTATTGCTTGAACACCGGATTCGCCGAGTTCTAAGTATGCCAGAACCAAATTGACTTCATATCTGTCCATTGTATGCCCAACGATTCTGAATCTGTTGCTTAGAATTAATATTGTTACTATACTGCAGAACTCAGCCATTTGCGAATGAATGGAAGGAGTGCTTTAATGAATATCCTCAATTTCTGACAATATCATAGTATATACAATGCGAAAAACAATTAGATTTACTCGAATTTCCCAAAATTAAAAAGCATACATTAAATCTGAGGAAAGAGAATATTAAGGGAAATATACTGGCATGTGGTTGGGGATTCCAACACTGCCCATTATGAGTGGGTTTCTGTGTTTCCCACATGGCAATCAACAGGAGCAGCAGCAGAAGCTACAGAGTGTCAATCATGTCAGCAACTCGTTGGCCCAGATGACAGATGGCAAGCAAAGAGCTTCCTCCCCCCCATAGCCCCATTGTGCAATGGCTGCGTACGCCAGTCTGTGGGTGTACCGAGCATCTACCGAAAGCAATTTCACGCGCCTTGGCTGTATTTATTGCAAGCGAAAACATAATGGAATTTTCGGTTGCGAGGGGCGGCTGGTTAAAGCCAAAACCAAAGCGAAAGGCGGACCAATTCGAATCGAGTGAAACCAAGCAAGTGTGTGCATTCCGTAACTATGAAGCGACGACAGCTCCGGATGCAGTCAGTCGAGTCAGTCGGGCCCAAATCCAAATCAAAGCAGGCGAAAATGTTTGATCGATAAAAGTCCAACGATTGTTAGAAAGTCACAACTGTTGGGGCTGCTAATCACAACTCCGAAACAAAGTAAATATTTAGTAAGTAGCAAGCATTAGAGGAAGGCTGAACAAACGCAAACCCAGCGGATCTGAAGAGGAACCGAAACAGAACTGAGAGCTGGATCCTGGGACAGGACAGCAGCAATGGAGGAACTGCAGGATGCCAGCATTCACCACATGACAGCCAAAGTTATTTCGGCCATCAAAACCACCAAGTCCTACGAACCCATTTACAAGGAGCTGCAGCGCCTTGCCTGCAGTCCCAATGTGGATCCCATCGACATGCGCAATACTCTGGAGGATGCCATCAAGGGGGCCGGCCTGGAGACAGAGATACGCAACATTGTCTACAATCTGGTGCGCAGTCGTCTGTCCAAGCCAGACCCCACCGCCACCACCAAACAGCTATCGGTGAGTACTCAATGGCAAGACGTCCTATATTTTGTTCGTATAAGAGGGCCTTAAGATTTTATCTCTGAAGATTAAGAAAGGGCCAAGAGCTCTCATAATTTTAAGTGTTTAGAGGACTCTACAGACCGATCTATAAAGCCAAACGGCTCGCACAAACATGAAATATTGTTTGTACTTCTAGTAGGTATGTGAAAATATCATAAAGTATTTTTCCCCTTCTTACCACTACTAATCATTTTTTAAGCGTGATTTTAGTATTTTTGTATGAACAATATACAAATATCCCACATAAGATGTGAAAAACGTGTATACGAAAAGTTTGCATTTACATGCGCTTCGTTTCTCCGTCTTGCAGTCGAATATTGATTCCGCTCATCCAAAAGTGCTGATTGGTTCTATATCCAAACCAGCAATCTCCTGCTGAAAATTAGGTCGGACGAATGGGCGAAAATTAAGAAATTTCGAAGCTCGATACCAGGCGAATAGAAATCAGCAAAAAGTATCTGGCTTTTTTATACCTGATACTCAAAATGAGTTTACGGCGAATATTAGATTTGTGGGGAAGGTTGATAAGTGTAACGCCCAGAAGGAAGAATTTCCGGCCCCATAAAGTATATATATTCTTGATCAGCATCAATAGACGAGTCAATTGAGCCGTGTCTGTCTGTCCTATGATATCACACATCATCAATGACGGCCCAACAAAGGACGAAAATCTGTTGCATCCACAGTTTTCAAGATTTACTCTTTTCGAGTATCGGTTATACAAATAGTGAAACTGAATAGAATTCACTTGGTTTTAATTATAAAAATAATTATATTATATCAAATATTTTCATATTACTGTCAAAATGTAAGTGAAAACACTTCAGCTTTAATAATTCCACTCTCGGCGAAGATATAATGGCATAGATATATACTTATAATTCTGTTCCCAGGGCTTTTGTCTATGGGTGTAGACACTTGAAACATTCGCAAGCCCATTCAGCACCCCGGGGCAATGCTGTCAAGATGACGGCTCCTGAAGTATATCTGGCAATTGATGTAATCTTGATGGCCTTCTATTCCATTATATTTTACTTGTAGAAAACCACTTTAAGCGATCCCCTGGGCTATCTGAAAAGAGCCGGAGTACTGTGGGATCGACGGGTGCGCAAGAGCTTGAATGCCATGTGCACAGAGCTGAAGGTCCCGCTCCATGGACAGCCCCGCATCAGTGCGGATCGCGAGGACTTTATGGCCAAATGGAATGAGCTGAGCAACTACAGCATGGGTGAGAGTACAACCCAGATTTGTCTCCGATTTGATAAATTCATGAATTCCCATGGAATTTTCAGACCTAGCCAACTATCGACCTGTGTACGCGCCCAAGGATCTGCTAGAGGTGCTGCTCTCTCTGAAAGGACCCGCCAAGACCACTGAAAATACAGAGTAAGCAACTCCTCAAACCCAGCCCATCCTCAGTCGGTGCTATGCTCAGCGTTTCCTTATTCTTTAGCCAAATTCCTCAATGGGAGTTCTCGCACATTGCTCTGCCCGTGAAGAATCTCTTCGAGCTGCGGACCCACTTCGCGGATCTGCTGCGGGGTGACGGCTACCTGGGTATGCCGGACCTAACAACGCAGTGCCAGCGCATTCTGGAGACCCGACATGCGCCCATGTGCCAGCAATTCCTAAAGAAGGGCTGCACTCCGGCCCCGTATCGAGGTGCCCTCTGGGCGGCCGTGCTCGATAGCAAGCTGCATGACTACGTAAGGGATACCCAATCGTTTAAAGAAGAGAAATATATATATCTGATAATCTTTCTCCAGGACATAGAACACTGGCAGAAGTTGCGGAACACTGTTTGGACTACGGATCATATCGTGGACAAGCTGGTCTTCAAGGACATCCAGCTAACGGCTTCCAACGATGATCAGTATTTTGTGTTCGAGGATGTGCTCTACCAGGTGCTGCTCTGCTTCTCCCGCGACACGGACATTGGGAGCTGTGTGGACTACGAGGCGTTCCCGGTGAAGGGCAAGACGTACGAGGGCCCTCCCTCGGGCGTGGTGCCCTTCCACGGGATCTGCATGTTCGCCGCTCCGTTCTGCTATCTGTACGACTCGCCCGTCAATCTGTACTACACCTTCCGTGCGTTCTATATCCGATACTGCCACCGACTGACCACCATCAACACGCATCCCCAGGGCATTGTCAGCCTCTGCCTGCTGTTCGAGAAGCTGCTGCAGACCTATGAGCCCCAGCTCTGGTCGCACTTCCGTGAGCTTCAGATACAGCCGTGAGTCCAAGTTGGAGAATATTTCCTATCCTTTAAATAAACTGAACTCCTTCCAGTTTGCGAGTTGTTTTCAAATGGCTAATGCGCGCCTTTTCCGGACACCTGCCACCCGATCAGCTCCTGATCCTTTGGGACTTGGTGGGTAGTTCCCTAAACCACATTCCGATACAAGTCTTCAATTGCCGCTCCCTCATTTCAGATACTGGGTTTCGATAGCCTGGAGATTCTGCCACTCTTTGCCATTATTATCTTAAGCTTCCGCAAGGAGAGCCTCATGCAGGTGGCTTCCTTGGACAACATTGAGTCGATTCTGGCGGATCTGTCCTCGATCAAAGTGCTGCCCCTTGTTCAATTAGCCCTGAGTCGAGACTAGAGATTCGATTCGGGGTTTTGTTGTAGGTACAAAATTCTATGTAACTTTGAGTAATAATAATATACAATGATCGAATCGATCTAAAATCGATGGAGAAGGTTTATTTGCTCGCCCCAAAGTCCAGCCAGATGCCACCCTTCAGGGTGGCCATGAAGAAGGTGTCGTCGAGTTCGTTGTCCGATCGCGTCTTGGAATTGACCTTAATCTCAAAGTTCTGAACAATCTGGACCAAGGCAGCCTTGACTTGGGTGAGAGCGAACCGCATGCCTATAAACAGAAGGAGTGTGCTGCATTCTGATCTGCGGTTCATAATGAAAGGAGTACCCTGGACACACCTGGACAAACGCGTGGTCCATCGCCGAAGCCATAGTATACACCTGCTTCCCGATATTTGCGCACTCCACCATTGATTTCCAGGAAACGCTCCGGCTTGAACACCTCTGGATCCTCGTAGTACTCCGGATCGTGGTGCATCGAATGGGCTGGAATGATCACCACATCCCCGGGATGGACGCGCACGGTCACACCGTTCTTGTTCACAAAGTCGTAGGCCTCAGTCACTAATTTGCGGCCGGACAGGAGGGGCGCAAAAAGACGCAAGGTTTCTGGGAATTAAAAGATCATCCAAATAGAGGAGTAATGAAATTTAGTCAGTGGTTCGTTACCATGAATACAGGCATCGATGTAGGGCAGCTCGCTCAGCTGCTCAAAAGTTAGATCTCCCTTTCCAATCTCATCGCGCACCTTCCGCTGCTCCGCCGGATAGCGACCGAGCAGCAGTAGCGTGTGGGAGAGCACCAAAGCCGTGGTCTCGAAGCCGTCCGTGAGGAATGTCATCGTGTGTGATGTCAGCTCCGCGGTGTCCAGTCCCTTCTTCTCCTGCAGCTGCAGCATATAGTTGAGGAAGTCCTCGCGCTGTTGCTTAGGATTCTCTCGCCGCAAGATTATGCACTTTTCCATGATGTCGAAGAAGAATTGTTCCACCTCCTTGGCGAACAGCGGCACGCTGTAGATCTTTCGAATGGGTGGCCAGAGGTTCGCCGCCATCGTGTAGAAGATGAAGCCAAAGGACTGCTCGAACACGCGCTTGATCATGCCCACCAGCGGTGTGGGGGTTTCCGTGAAGCTCTGGGCGGAGATTCCCAGCACACAGTCGGACACCACCTCGGTGGTGTAGCACAGGCACAGGTCCTTTGCATTGATGCCATCGGAGGTGGCCATGCGCTGCTGACGTTTGATGTAATCCACAAAATGCTTGCACACGCTCTGCGACACTGGATAGACGGCTTTGACCTTTTTTTGTGAATAGAGAAAGGTTGCTCAAATTCAAATATACATATTTTTAAAACAAAGAGACCTCAATGTGTTCTAACGAAGATTGTAGAAAACTTAAACCTTGTCTCGAAATATCTTCAATTACAGCCATTGCATCGACGCGAAACAAAATTTCTACGAAGTTTATACAATTCTCTTGTTAACCCATGTCTTTTTTTTGGATACTGCGAGTGAAAAATTATGAAAGTATATACTGTATATACACATGCAGTATAAATAGTAAATACAACTTTGATAAGCGTAGGCATCCAGAAGTACGATTTGCTTTCGAATTCGGTTTCCCAAACTTTACAATTCTCGGAGAATCAACAACGTTCAATGGGCATCACAGTTTGCATACCTAATACCAAATTTTTGTATCTTTGAAAAGCTACATGATTCAGTTGTGCAATCAGTAGACTTACAGACAATTACAATACAAATAAACCCCCTTAATTATGTACATATTTAGCAGCACTATCTGGGCTCTACCTACCCGATTGGCAGAAAGTCCGGGTGTTATCTCAGCGCGCCTCTCCTTCCAATCCTCTCCTGTTAGTACGAACGGATTGTTGGCCAAGATCTTGTCCACCTTTTTGTTTGTCTATAGAGAAAGAAAGACTTGGGTTTAGCAAAACCTAACACCGATCAGATCCAATTTTACTTACAAACTTTCCAATTTCGTTGTCGTGGAAACTACGGAACTCGCCCGCAAAAATCTTGTGCGCATATTCCGGACACAGAATCATTAGCTGTGGGATCCGTGTGTTGAACACACCCACAACGCTTTCCGTGTTCTTGTACTGCCTGCAGATGGTGATCAAAATGATCACTAGATACTTGGGCTGATCATACCCTGCCTTACCGATAGATTTCATCAATGTCGTAGGCCATGTTCCGCTTCTGGGTGAACACGCTGGGAAAGCTGCCGACAAGGGGCCATGCCTTGGCTGTCTGGATGCCTCGTCTCTTCCAGTAGCCAAAGTTCCAGGTCAGGAAGATGTAGATCAAGGTCAGCAGGGCTGCCAGCAGCAGCAGTACGGCACAAATGGGACACATGATGCGATGCGACCGGTCGACAGCGCGAATGGAACTCAACTGAAGCTCAATTTAGCAGCCAGCCCAATGATTTCAATTGAACCTGATGTCAGTCGCAGCCTCGAGCACGGTGGGGTGGTGCAATCACTTGAATTCGACTAATAAATAAATTGATAGAACTGGCTATTTGACCGTTGCGATTCCGGGACGGGACCGAAAACATAGCCCCGACCACATTTCATTGTATGATAAGATTCGGTTATGTTATCAAGAACAAGGGCTAGTGCACTTATTCATTACTGGGTCACAGAGCACACATTAATGATGATAAAAATGTATAATAATATACCATATAGGGGGACTGTTCCCCTATACTCTCATTAATTACTGGAAGAAAGGGTGAGCCTATTTCTATTATCAGTAAAGTTAAAAGATCATTGATAAAGTAAAATAATATTGGAAAAATATTCCCATAGCCCCTATCTGTGAGAATTCACCTGTAAATGATATTAAAAGCCGGGGCATTACCAGATCCTTACTGGCATCGGAGTCCCTTCAAGTTTCTTAAAAAGCTCAGAGCACATCCGCTTCCACCACCGTATCCACGAGGGACTCCATCGGGTAGACCAGAATGGTGGACAAATTTTTCGAGTTAATCCACTTCTTTGGCATTAGCTGATCCATATTGTATTGTTTCATATTATTTACAATAAGCAAGCAATCCATGCCCTACAAAACCCCAGATGTCAAATTCGATGTTGTGTGAGAATACTGGAAAAATATGAGTATAGTCCGGAACGTGCGGAGTAAAACACAAAAAAAAAAATTTTTTAAATTCTAAATTTGCTTTCGGTTTGCGGTACATCGAACACAGTGTAAGCATAAATGGTATTGTGGTGGTAAAGTTTTTGTTTGTTTAAATTTTAACTTTTTCTAGGCGACTGATATCACCACATGTTACACGGCTCGACAATCGTCTGGGCAGTACACTACGTTTCCCGGGGAGTGACATGGATGCCACAAGATATGAAAAGACATAGTTGCACATTTTTGGTCGATGAATGAAGAAGCGCATGAAGTCATTGCATTAGTTACTCTACATTTATTTTGATACTAAAAATGATTATATTTTGATACTAAAAATGATTATATTTTGATACTAGAATACACAAAGATGTCTAATTATTTTTATTGACAACGAATGGGCCAAAAATATAAATTTAAATCATAGCATAGCAAACATAGCGCTATTCTGTAAAATCAAAATAAATTCATATAAGCTCGACGCGGACTGAGAAAACAAAAATTTTGTGCATAACAATAAATAAAATTGCATTTCTATTTACTTTTAGCGTTTCTTGGGTTCAGGATCAGGAGCAGGAACCGGAGCCGGAACTCCCCATTTGGTCAATTGGCAATTGAATTAGCAGCCGGACAATGGCACAGCAGAGGCGCGTCGCATCCATCCCAGGACACTGAACGAGTGTTGGACATTATACAGCGAATTCTTTGCGAAAAGAAACCTGCGCCATGCCCCAACATGATTCGTATGATAAGCACTTGTACCTGGTTGCATGTAATTCTCCCTGAAATAACCACACACCTCTATGTTTCATTTTGTATAAAAATATATAATTCTCAAGTTTATCAAAATATATTAACTTCATTGTCCTTTGTTTGCTTTGAACTAGAGATATGCCGACATGCATTCGAACAGTAGGAGCACAAGCACCTCGAGCTCTGCTGATACTATTGAAGAGATATGTTCAAGATACGCTCACTTCGAAGATCCTGACCCCAGACCCCTGACCCGATCCGATACCAGGAGGAAATGTGTTTACCTGTTTAAATAGTCAGCACATTAGTCTAATCGTAAATTAAGTTTATATTTTTCTTCAATAAAACGAACCTGTAGTTTTTTGTGTTGACTGTTACCAAACTTTTTTGTGTGCACCAGATCTACACAGGAATACGCCTTGAATTGTGTTAGTCGCTTAAATTGATGGGGGGGCTCTACAATGCTTATATTTTAGTCGTGTGAAATGTGCGGACCTGTCGGATGGCACAAAATCAGCGGTGCCGGATAAAAGATCGCCCAGCGATTCCGAGTATATGACCGATGAGACCACTGAAAATGACCGCGAAGCCGGGATCTCCTATGACGAATTTGTGCCCACGAGTCGCTCCTCAGTGCTGCCCGTCGGCGGGGCTCAGCATCAGCGCAATCGCGTGGCTGTGCCACGAATTCGCCATGTCCTCGTAAACCACAATTCGGTGGCGTCGGCCGCCAACACACCGTCAAAGCAGGCGGTCAATCAGGAGGAGAGGCCTCGATTTGGCAATCAATTGAAGCTCCCGTCGACACGTGAAAGTCGCATGTGGCCGAATCCACGATGAGATTATCTATCGAAATTGCTACTAAAATGTACCTATATTTTTGGAATTTGGAATTTTTATTTGCGTTTTATGTTTGATTTTATTTTATGTACCTTTATCTGTTTATCTCTGTTTCATTTATTTTCGATGTTGGCCCAATAAACATTTAAAAAATTAAAAAATTACGAGTATATGTCGTGTGTCAGATGTACCAGTAGAACGATTGAGAGAAATTATGCTTAAACTTATTTGAAAAAATTAATCCAAAATAAATATTTCTAAAAATTTTAAATTTTATTTTTGTGTGTTTAACTCCGGACGCTCCGAACTATACTGATATTTTTCCAGCAGTCTCGAATTTGACATTAGGGGTTTTTGGGAGCATGGATTGCTTGTTTCAGTTTTTTGTGAATTTTGCGTTGACTCGTTTTTGACAATTTTTCGACATCCCTAAAGTCTCAATTTGTGCTTCCGTACCTTTTTTTAGATGACTGACCTTGATAAACCGTATTTGATTATCCACTATAAATTGTCATATGAAGTCAGCGAGGACGAGTGGGAGGAAGATAGCGAGGAAGAGTGGGAGTGGGAGGATGAGAGTGATCTATACACCTTGCTAGACGGCGGGGGCAGCGAGAAATCAAGCGACTTTTTACGACGTTGGTCGAGAATTTTAACCGAACTTTGTATACATTCGGGGAATGTGTCCCAACTAAGATCTCTTTTAGCATTGAAGCATTCATATTTTAGATTTCATTATTGTTTTTACAAGTACATATTTCCGAAACAGTCTCTATTTGAAATAGTAAATTGAATTAGTAATGATTTAAATCAGCTTGGAAAACAGAGTTTTAATACTAATTAAAGTAAATAAGCGTAACATTTTATGCTCACTTACGTTTCACTTTATGCTCATTACAATACAATAGAAAGGCGTCCTCAAAATTGGCCAATCTTGTAGAAAAGTTATTCATCAATCAGATAAAATGATGTGTTTAGGGGTGTCGGTCAAAATCGAGGAATATGATTTCCATACATGGACAGAGAACGATTAACCCATTATCGACCAGCTTGTACTAAAATAAGCTCCACTGAAGTAGTTCAGCGTTTAGGTGGAAGATATCGTGGTTTTTTTGCAAGTAAAGGGGAAGGATAGGATGGATCTACAAAAATAATTTACAAACAGTATTATTTTCCGCGGTTAACCACTAACCATACAGTGTGGTTAGTGGTTTAACTCAAGTTGTTATACTGTTTAAATAAATGGCGCTTAAGTGGGATAAGTTTGGTTTTTCATCGGTATATTTGCGGTATTTCGGAGGGTTAGACGGTCACACTGCTGCTCTCCCCTGCAACGAAAAAAATGAGCCGTAATTTTCATGGGAAAAAACAGACAATACCTTGATGAACATTCGAACATACCTTGTTTCACTGCAATTTCACAGCAGGCGGATTTTGAATTTGAATGAAACGGCCTTGCAGCCCCCCATTTGGAACGAGTGGGGACAGTAGCCGTAGCCGTTACCATTAGCGTTTAGTCGTCATGTAAAAAATGCAGCAAAATGTAAATATTGTAGAAACGATTCGAAATCATAAATTTCAAAGAAATCGATTCACTGCCTTCGAAATGAGATATACTCTTTTGATTACGAAAACAGCTGGACTAAAGGAAAATCATGACGGATCTGTTCAATAGGTCGGCACGAAGAAGCTAAATGGTGCACGATCAGCTGTTCAACGAATCGTGGTAAGGTAAGGGTAGGTAGAGTGGTAAGGAGCAGCGAAGAGGAAGACAAACAGAATAGAAAAGTCCATCAGATCGATTGTCGGACCAGGTAACCCTGAACCTTTGTAACTGAAGAATTTCTGGCCTCCTAAATACGATAACACATGTGCCGAGCCATGGACTATGACCCGATCACGCATTAAATTAACTTTGTAAGGCGGATTAGCAGATCCCCTGATCATTCTTTAACTTTTTCCAGATCGAAAGCAGAAGTCACAGCATCAAACGTTCGGTGGCAAATGACACAAAGTGAGCCTCTTGTCCAACTCTGGACACTTCGACATTGACATGGCCTATAGCATACCCGCCATAGACAGCGGGGATGGTGTGTTATCAGCGGCCCCAGTGGCGAGGAATAGTGACATGAACAAGGACTCTATATCAGCCTCCTGGCGCTTTGACGGCCAAGAGGACTGCACGGTGGATCAAAAACTAATATTTATTAATTATTCTGCCAGGCTCCGATTATCACTATTACAAAGTTTTCCGATTTACTTTTGAAATCACATAAATTGGGGCTACCTTTTTCACAACGGCTTTTAATACAATTGCAATTGTTAATTGCAAAAGGAAAAAAATGGAAAAATATTGACACATTAACTTAAAATGATGTGCCTTCTTTATAAATAATTTTTTTATAAACCTCAAATTTGGCTCGGAAATAATTGTTTCTAATGTAACAGTTAGTAACAGTCTAATATAATAGTTATAGCATCAAAGATTACCCTATTTATTGGCTTACATTCGGGATTCAATAGACGCGTAACTCCGCCCTGCTTCCCAACTATGTGGAAGACGGTTTTGAAGCGGTCAAGTAGCCGATTCAAATTCAATAAAAATTCAAATTTAATAATACAAAAATATCTCGAACCCGTTTCTTTTCTTTTTTAATGCGTTCCAAATAATGCTATTTTCTTGCATTTTTGAATTTGCTTATCGAACTATAAATCAGCTGATCGATAGCCTCTTATCGATTTCCGATTTCAGTATTTCATTGCATGGGTGTGATTATTTTTATACGGTCACACTGCATGACGTTTGCATTGTGTAGTTATTTTTTTTTTGTTAGTTTTTGTTCGCTTTTATTTAACGTTTTCGGGAGCAGATTCGTCATCGTTCGCGTAGTGATTGTGTGGTGTTTCGGCCAAGCCTTGTTACCGTTTCGAGTGTGTGTGTTCATTCCGTCCTTACAATTTGGAGTTTGACCTTTCTTCCCCGCACGTCTTTGCTTCCGGGAAACTAGTGGAGTAAATTCGCTGCTTGTGAAATCCATAAAACATCAGTCTCAATCGGGGCCGCAGTCGCAGTCTCAATCATTCGCCTGTTGCGCCTGTTGGGGTGGAGCTCTCTCTTTCGCCTTTCTCTCTCACACACTCTGCGAGTTTCCCCCCCACCCCGTTCAGCTGTTGCGTTTGCGTGCGTGTAGGCCAGTGGCAGAAGAATTTTATGTCCATTTGGATGGTGGAAAAACTATAATACTTTGTGTCTCTGGGCCGATGTTTAGTGCGAGAAAATAGTGATATACGGCACGTGCAGGCCCCATCATTCATGCCGTAGAGCAGAGTTGTTCTGTCTGGGCCTGCTCCTCCTCTCCTCCGTTGCACAATTACTGTGTTTACACTGCCAACATCAACACAAGCACAAACAACAGTGCTACCAATACCAACACCAACAACATCAACAGTGTTGATTAGAAGGTAAGCAACAGTAAATACTTATGTTTTGCAGTTTATATAATTCCGTTTTCTTTCTTTCCGCTGATGCTTTTGCTTCTCTTTCTCTCTCATTCGGGCAACTTGTTTTACCCGTATGTATGTATGTATGTACATCTGTACATCTAAAAGATACATCTGTAGTATATATATAGATGTACATACATATGTATCTATGTGATGTACATACATACATATATACTCGTATTGCTATTAATTTACGCTTTCTGCTTGGCTGCTTCAATTAATTCTTTGGTTTAGTTTCTGCCTCCTGCCTGCTGCCCGATGCTCTTTTACATTTCGCTTAATTACCACACATACCCGTACGCCGTACCCCGTACCCTCTCATAAGTATCTATCGTTTTCGCAACAAGCAGCAGCGCGCTCTCGATCGTGGAAACGGAACTCATTAACCCCTTACATACCCCCCCTTCCTACCTCTTGAAAGCTCCGAAATGAAGTTTCTGGCTGGGCCTCGTCTGACCGTACCACGGTTTTCCGTGGATGTGTGTGCCCTTGCATGTAGTATGTGGATTCTGCGGTGCCCACAATTTATACCACAGATCCATTCAAATTGGGGAATGATATTCCTTCCAATTGGATGTTACATCCAGCGTTAAAGCTTCTGTCGCATTAACCATCAATATCTAAGGGTATCTTAAGCCTCGACCCTGAACCATCCATTTAAAATCGAAAAAATCCAAATACTATCATATACTATCATATATGTAGTATCTCCTATAGAAATAACCGATCTTTAAATGTATCTTTCCTTCTTTCTTTTTTCTTGCGGCTGTATTTAAATTTTATTTGTTCAATTGTGAAAATCGCAGTTTTAACAAAAATTGTGAAAGTTTTGGTTTTCCATAACTTGGGTTTTTCTCTCTCCCATGGAGAGGCATGAGCGAGCAGTAACCAGTAGCCATGTCTGCCATGCCATGCCATAATTAATGCAGCTAAGCGATTGCTTTCGGCTTCTTTTAAACAATAGGAGTTAATATTTTGACTGTAGAGATTGCATGGGAACCATTTAATGTTTACTTTACTAATTTTTTGGTAGTATTTGAACTCTTCTTTTTTATCTTTTAATTTGATAAAACAAATCTGTTAGAAACGAATAGATGACGAAATATTTTTCGTAGACTTGGGAACATGTACTATAGGTTGAAGACCTTTTATTGAACCCTGTACTGGAGTATAGAATGATCTTTCTTTGATTAGATTTGGGCTTTAACATTTGCACAATTTTCAAGGCCCTAATTCGAATATTTCTTAGCAAATGATAAAGATTAAACATTTATAAATAGCAAACGATTCAGCTACTGACCTATGATGTTCTTAGGTCTTCTATTCTGGGATCCACTCGTACAGTCAGCGATAAACGTCGATTAGGCAGTAAACCGAAATACTAATTTGAGAATGCGAGTTTCCGGTGTATTGTTTTCTAAGAAAAACATGAAATCTTGCTTTTTATGTTTTTTTTTTTCGGGTTGAAATTATTTGTTGTTGTTGTTTTACGGGCGTACCGGCTGAGAATGACCTGCTCGTCATGCACACGACATGCATTTTTTTCATTCACGTTCCCGGGCCCCGTTGGTATTCACGGCATGTTTTTTTTCAGGCTAGTCAGGCTTGTCCGATCGCTACTATAATATATACATAAATTTTATCTCCTGCAAGAACTTTTTTTTATTGATTTCTCCTTGATTTCCCCCCGCAGCTTCGTCTATATGCTGAGCATTGTCCAAAAGATGTTGTGATGGCAAAGATGGCATCGGGAGATCTTTCGCTGACCAGCACGAGCAGTCAAGAGGGTGAGTGGGTCCCTTGGTAATGATTTCTATAGCTGTATTCTTGGTTTTTCCCGCAGAAGAAAGCTCAGAGTATGTGGGCTATGACAACACACTCCGTCCGCCGTCCAACTCCAGCGGCAGCACCACGGCCGCCAATATGGCCAACAACAACGGCCCCACCAAGGACGTCAACATCAACAGCACAGCCATTGTGGGGGTGTCCGGCAGCGGGCACGGGAACGGAAAGAAGTACGAGCTGCTGCAGTCGCAGTACGAGGTGGCGGTACGGGAGCTGAGTACGCTACGGCAGCAGCACTCGCACACGAAGCGGCGCTGCGAGGAGCTGGCCACCGACCTCAATCTCTACCAGGAGCACTACGTGGCGGATAGCAAGAAGTTCACGGACATGGTGGAGGAGAGTGCGCGGCTCAAGCGCAAGCTGATCCTGCTGGAGAACCAGAGCCAGCAGAGCCAGAGCCAGAACCAGAACCAAAACCAGAATGGCAGCGCACAGGGAGCGTCTCAGGGTGCGGGCGGCAATCCGTATTACTTCGGGAAAGCGTCCTCCTGCGATGGCAGCTGCAGCGACAAGCTGGCGGAGCTGAAGAAGGAGCGCAGCATGCTGGTGGTGGAGCGGGAGAAGTACAAGAAGTCGTACATTGAGCTGGAGAAGGAGCGCAACTACTACCGGGAGCGTGGCGATGAGAACCAGACGCTGAAAGTGCTGCTGTCCAAGGAGACGAAGAACGTGGTCTCGCTCACCGAGGAGCTGAACCAGCTGCTCTCCGAGAAGGATAACGTGCTGCAGGAGACCCAGAAGATGTCCGACGACCTGGTGCTGGCCAACAAGGAGATCGAGCGTCTCAAGAAGGACGAGCAGCTGTGCCGTACCGAGATCAAGGCGCTGCAGCTGGCCAACGCCGAGCTAAAGAAGCGCGATCTGCTCAAGTCGCGTGAGAGCTCCTGGTCGAAGGAGTTCTCCTCCAGCAGCAAGGAGGACAGCAAGGAGCTGGAGAAGCTGCGCAAGAGCCTGGAGAAAGCCCTCTCCGAAGTGGATCGGGCCGGCCAGGACGCCGATGAGGCGAAGCGGGTGCGCGACTGGGCGATCTCGCAGCGCGAGAAGATCGTCCAGGAGCGCGACTCCGTGAAGACGCTCTGTGATAAGATGCGCCACGAGCGCGACAAGGCCATCTCCGACTCGCTGATGGCCATCCGCGACAGCGAGAAGATCAAGAAGCAGAAGGACGAGGCCCAGAAGAAAATCGACCTGCTGAAGGAGCAGCTGGAGAACCAGAACCTCGACAATTCCTCGCGCCGCAGCTTCCGCCTGAGCAGCTACGAGGGCGAGGACCTGCTCGAGATCGAGCTCTCCAACTATGACCATGCCGTCGATCTGGGCATCATCCTGGACGACAGCAACAAGCGGAAGCTCGTATGCGGCGTCACCAAGAGCTCGCCCGCCTTCGGCAAGCTCAAGATTAACGACGTTATCTGCAAGGTGAACAACATGGACTGTCAGTCCCTCTCCCGCCGCATGGTGCTCGACGAGATCCGCGCTTGTGCCCCGCGCAGCCTGCTACTCGTCTCCCGCACGCGCCACAGCAAGCGGCACCCGTACTCCGTGCAGCTAAAGACCCGCGACCGGGACACCCTGCACGGCCTGCAGCTGGACATGGGCGTGTTCATAGCTAAGATCGAGCAGAACTCGCTGGCCTTCTACGAGCCAGAGCTGGATGTGGGCGACCGCGTGCTGAGCATCAACAACAAGTCCATGGACTCGGTGCAGTCCATCGAGGAGGTGATGCAGCTGCTCAACGACTCGCGCAGCGACAGCCTCAACATATTTGCCCTCAAGTACGTGCAGGATCAGATGCAGGTGCAGCAGGGCGGCGAGGGCCACTGCCGCATGACCACATCCTCGGCTCAGACCGACTCCATAGACTCCATGCAGCAGCTGAGTGGTGGCGGTGGCGGTGGCGGTGGAAGTGGGGGTGGTGGTGTGACCAGTGCCAGCGGCGGTAGTGCCACCAAACATCCTTCGAAATTCGCAGACTTTTTCCTGCGAAAGCTTAAGTTCAGCAAGCCGGGCACACCGGACGATAACTTCGAGCAGGAGCACGATGATGCCATCGCCGCACTGGACTCGGTGCTCAGCGAGAACAGCTCGGAGAAGAGCAAGGAGAATCTCTTCAATCGCAAGAAGCGCACCAAGAAGGAGAAGGAGGCGGCCGCCAAGAGCATGGGCACCTGGCCGCGGGCCAGCATCTCGCACGACAATCCCACCGGCACCATCGGTCAACGGGGCGGCGAGAAGAAGCGCGCCCTCATGTCCCTCTTCACCGCCGGTCCCATTAACGTGGACAAGGACGATGATGTGGATGTCCATGCGGATGCTGTGGTGGGTCATGCGGCGCTCGACAAGCCGCTGCAGCAGCAGCTGCAGGATCTGCCGCCCCCACTCCCGCCACAGCTGTCCAAGCCGCTGGCGCACATCCGGAATGCCAATGGCAGCGCCATCAAATCGCATCCGAACCGCAACTCCAATCCCGTGAGCTCTGGGCCCTCGGCTCTGTTTCCTCCCTCCGTTGGGGGAGTGGGCGGCATGCCGGGGCATCCTGGGTATCCCTCTCATCCCCGCCACTCGCTCTACGGCGGCACCATTTCTGCCGCGGAGGAGCCCCAGAAGCCGCTGCAGCGTGCCGCTCCCCTTATGGGAGCCAATGCCCGGGTGAAGATGCCCTCGCAGGACCGCTACGGAGCCCGGCCGCACAGCAACCATCGCTTCTCGCTAAACATCACGCCCAGCGGGGACTTCTACCAGCCCAAGACGAGCGGCCAGCAGGCGCAGCAGCAGGTTATGAACCCCAGTGCCGGCGGAGGAGGCATGGGCATGGGAATGGGCATGGGGATGGGTATGGGATCCGGGACTGGGACTGGACCTGGGCCGGCGGCAGGGGAGTTTCCCGTGCGAAAGCAGCAGATCTTCGATGTGTTCCATCCGCCGCCTCTGCCCAAGACCAGTGCCAGCTCCAGCTCCAACTCCAATGCCGTCTTCATGCCCCTGAATCCGTCGCGGGGTGGCATGCCCTTGCATCCAGCCGGAAGCCAGCCGGCGGACGTGATTTCACTCAAGTCACAGAACTCCATCGAGTCGATACTGTCCGCCAAGAGTCCGCCCATTAGCGAGTACAGCGTTTATCCCAAACGGCATGTGCCCATGCCGCAGGCGGTCAAGCATGTGCCCAAGTATCCCAGCGACAGCGAGAGCATTGGCTCTGGCATCCTCGGGATCGGCACGGGCATCTACTCGCAGCAGGCCAGCCACATCTCGGGCAACCGACACACGCAGCTCTTTCCCACGTTCGCGCCCAGCGTCCAGGTTCTGCGCAACACGCGTCGCTCCAGTCCACTGACGCTGCCATCGCCGCCGCCACAGCCCCTGACCACGGTGGCCCAGCATGACAGCAGCAGTGCCATTGGCATACCCACAGACCTGGACTACCCGCATCCGCAGCAGCATCAGCATCATCATCAGCAGCAGCAACAACAACAGCACATGAATCCCCATCCACTGCCCCATGCGCTGCCGCCGTACCTGGACTACGGCCACCCGAGCCATCCCAGTCATGGCCCGTATCCGTATATGGGCGTAGGCGGAGGGGGTGGTGTCATCTACGAAGGCGGGACCTTCCCTCGGAAGAAGGACAACCAGAGACTGCGCATACCGTCCAACCCGAGCGTCGCCAGCAAGAGCAGCAGCATGGTGAAGAACAGCTCGGGCTCCATCGACCATCATTATGTCACAAGCATGGCTCCGGCCTCGTCGGCCTCCTCCTCGGACCGGGCGCCCGTCTCTCTGATGAGCACGGCCATCCATGCCAGCTTCGGGGTGAGTGTGCCCGGAGGGGGAGCGGCGAACGGGGGAGCAGGCGGCGGCGGAAGTGGCCGTGGCTCGCCCATGCCTCAGGTGCACGTGGAGGTGCTCAGCCATGGGGCTGGGAGCGGCAGCAAACGGAGCTCCAATGTGCCTGCGGATTTTCTCTGCCCTGGAGACCTTAGAAGAGTCACCATCGACAAGCGCGACAAGTCGCTCGGTATCACAATTCAGTGCAACAACAACGGGGGCGGCATCTTCGTGTCGACCGTGGCTGACAAGAGTACCGCGATGCGTGCCGGTCTCCAGGTGGGCGATCAACTCTTGGAAGTGTGCGGCATCAATATGCGGGCGGCCACGCAGGAGATTGCGGCCAATGTGCTGCGGCAGTGCGGCGACTCCTTCACCATGCTTGTCCAGTACAATCCGGAGAGTAAGCAGATCGAGGCGGCAGTCTCAATCACACCCAACCTAATCCCAATCTCTCCCTTTGCAGAGTTCCCTTCGATGGAGTACGAGATGGGCACGCACAATCTGGAACCAGAATCTCCCCTCAATCACTCGGGCTCGCCCACGCCGCGAAACTCGCCGCGTCCACCGGCCCGCAGTGTCCTGGCTCCGCTGCCCCTGCAGCCGCTCACCCTCCTGCCGTCGGCAGCGGTGTCGTCCGGTGGCTCGCGAGCACCGCTCTCCCACCAGTCCATCAAGGATCAAAGCTTCACCGATAGCCTGGAGAACCAGTCGGACATCAGCAGCAGCCAGGACATGCCCTCGTCGGCGGCCACCACAACGACGACCACAGCCTCGGCCACCTCGACCGTCTACGATGAGGACCCCAAGCCGGCATTGCCGCCGCCTCCCGTCTCCGTTCCAGCAGAGAGTACGTAGAGTCACTCCTATTCCTGTTTGACTAACCCATCAGGAAGCGTTTTCGGCTGCAAAATGTGTCGGGTTTTCGTTATTATTTCTCGAAGCTTCACTAATTTCATCAGCCTTGAAAATGTCTGGAGCCTGGAGTTCCTTGGATTTTTGGCGATGTGGAGGTTCTCTCACTCGACTCTCAAACGCAACTTATATTCATTGGAAAGTCTTCTGTCATTGAGCTTCATGGTTTTACGATCCTCTTTGAGTGAGTCTCACGTGCACAGCAATAGAACAGGCAAGGGACAAGAATAACGGACAGCGACACATAAGAGTACGACTGGGAAATACACAGCTATTTGAAGGATTCAGTTCCTGCACAGCCAACAAGTTCACTGAGTATTATAAGCTTACGATCCGACATGTTGTGCGTGGGAGGTTCAGGGAATCCAGAGTCTACTGTGAGATCTTCAAGATCTACAACTTACAAACACCCAATCCGTATTGTATGTGATACTAATTTGGATCCTTCTTCTTGCAGCTCTGCGGTACGTGACGCTGCACATGGACAAATCGAAGAACCTGGGCATCAAGCTGTTTGGCGGCAACAAGGTGGGCATATATGTGCACGACGTGGCGCCCGGCTCGCCCTCGGACCATGCCGGCATACGCAAGGGCGATCAGATTCTCGAGTACAATGGCGTAGACCTGAGCGGAGTCACCGCCGAGCAGGCGGCCAACGAGATCTCCAAGCTCACGGACACCGTCACCATGCTGGTGCAGAACAAGCTGCACAGTAAGCACTCCTCCACTCAACTGTGTGACCCCCTTATTAACTCCCATTTTCTTATCCGCGCAGCACTTAAGCAAATAAAAGACGAGCCGGGTGATTCGTTCTACATACGCGTTGGGTTTGATCGGATCGGAGAGCTGAACGAGGACGATTTGCGCTTTGTGAAGGATGAGGTGCTGTATGTGGACAATACGGTTTTCAATGGCACCTTTGGTCTGTGGAGAGCCTGGAAGCTGGACGCCATGGGGCATCGCAAGGAGTGCGGCATCATACCCAGTCAAATGAAGTGCGTAGCCGATTATCGCCGATTAATATCTTCCATAACTATATGTATGCCATCGGTATTGTCTTGCAGAGTGGAAGAGGAGCTGCGCTCGGGCGAGGTGGTCGACTGTGATACGGGTACCGCGCGACGCGGCAGCACCTCAGCTCGGCGTTCGTTTTTTCGTCGCAAGAAGAACCAGCGCAGCTCGTCCCGCGACTCCACGGAGATTGCCAGCTTCAGCAATACGCAGCTTAGCTTCTTTCCGGACCTAGGCCTACTCAACGACGATGGCGGGGCCCTGAGCTATCAGCGTGTGGAGCTCTTGGACTGTAAGTTGTCTTCCCACCTCTAAAAGGGGATCTAACATTGTCTTCATGTCACGTAGCGCCCACACGTCGTCCTGTACTGATCATTGGACCGTTGTCCGAGTGCCTGATGGATCGCCTCACCATTGACTTTTCCAACTTGTTCAAACTGTGCGAGGTGACGGCCATGGACTGCTCGCAAGAGGCCATGGAGGAGGGTCTCAAGGAGAACATCTTCGTGGACTATCGCCGGCGTGGCAACAAGTTCGAGTGCACCACCGTGGAGGCCATCAGCAATGCCTGCAAGAATGCAAGTGGACCACCCATAATTTTTCGGTTAGCTTTTGTAATGGTAGAGTTCTTCCCTTAGGATCGACGTCACTGCATCCTGGATGTGTCGATCTCGGCCGTTGAGCGGCTCCAGCGGCTGCAGATCTATCCGATTGTCCTTCTGCTGCGTTTCAAGTCCGCCAAGCAAATCCGCGATATCCGTGATTTTGGCACTGACAAAATCTCGGCCAAGGCGGCCAAGGAGATGTACGAGCGGGCCATGAAGCTAGAGACTGACTACAAGCAGTACATATCAGGTGGGATTCCAGAGTGTGTTCTTGCCTCCCCAACTTTGTGTGACTCTTGTTTGTTGTTGTTTCTTGCAGCCGTCATACCCGGCGTGAGCATCAAGCACATGTGCACTCAGATCAAGGATGCCGTCGACAAGGAGCAAGACAAGCTGCTCTGGGTGCCCGTCTCGAGTGGCTGATGCCAGCACGGATTTCACACATAGTTTCCTAGATTTAGTTTACGCTAAGTGCCCGAGCCTAGTATTTTGCAATGCGTATCAATATTATCAAGTTTGTATTCGTTTCGTTCAACGCAGAGTATTCTATGGTCGTCCGTCGATTTTCAACTGCAGCAAGGATGTTGCTGCATTTTAGGGCGCGGTATTTCTACTTGTTTCTTGTCTCCGTCAATTAATTTATGTACTATATCTATTTCTAGTTCGTTAGCTGTAGCCAAGTATGTTCTTTATGTTTGGTCTGTCTGTAAAGTTCTCTCCCTCTCTCTCTCTGAATCGGAAGGGGGTTGTCCACAATTTATATATCATGCTATTTATATAACTGGAAGGATGTCTGCAAGGCGTCCAAACTACATATGTAATTGCTCTACTTGTCTGTTTTTATGCAATCAAATTATTATTATGTATTTGTAAGTACATAAACCTTTATCCTATACACCTATGGACCAATCAAGTGGCAATAGAGAGTTTTGGCTTTAACCCGTTCAACTGTTCAACTGTTTAACTGTGTATATTAAATAGTCCCCCCTACTCCCCCTCTAATCGAATGCGATATATTTCGAGCTTTACTACTTATCTGTCGTGTGTGCCTCTGTCGATCCTGACAATCAGAACAGTCGGCTGCTAGTTGTGCAACATTAAAAGTTTTATTCGATGAACAATGTTATTGATTGATTGATTGATTGATTGATTGGGTGTTTACAAAATGACAAACAAAATAAAAACGCTATCACTAGCCGTAGGTGGTAATCGGTTAAGCTGTAATGAATTCAAATGATTGAAAAGAAACCAACCCTTTCTACACATAAATACAATTTATATAAATCTAATTTATCATACCCATATGTTGTATGCCTTAAACATTATAGATTATGTATATATATATTTATATATATATATATATCAACGTATTAAATACATTAAAGTCTATTTTATATATACATACATACGTAAGCATTCTACATATACAATCTATATATGATCGATCGCATACATTTTTGCAATAAATATTTTTCCAAAATGCCTCCGCTTCTTGCTCTATGTTCTAGAAAATGTTATGGCCACGGCTTTGATATATTCCCAATCAGTATATGGTTAGAATTATTGGTAACTTAACCTAAAGAGATATATATTTTACGAGTATAAATAAGTAAATTAAATACCATCGGACACGGCTCGAGGGCCGCGATATGTTCAAAAAGTATTTCAAGGTACATTCGCTCTTCAAATTGTTGGCTATATCGGGCATTATGTCGGCCTATATTTACAAAGACATAATGCCACGCTTAAACGATAGTCTTAATGCTATTATTATGCTAATAAAATGGGGGGTTAATGTAGCTCTTAGACTAGATAGAAAGTGAGACTGAAAGATCTTGCGGGGATGCTCTATATATATCTAAAAACCTATTCATCTACTGTACATTTAATGGATCTACTGTTTGCAGATTCCATCTCCAAGAACTACCCCTCGAAGAAGTCGAAATCATCGCGTGGTCTATACCACTCCTCGGTGGCATGGTCGTAGATGGCTCGCTGCACCTCCGCCTCTGCGGCTTCTATGGGGTCCGACCTCAGGTCCATCCGCTCCTGCGGTGCATCGAAGCTACTGTCGGAGCGCGGACTGCGGGAGGTGGCGCGGAACTCCATTGGTATGTTGTAGCACTTGCAGATGCAGCTGGAGGGGAATCGGAACCAGTCGGAGAAGATGCCGCGGCACTCGTTGTGCGGGTCGTAGGCGAGCAGACGGTGGAGGCGGTACTGCTGCTCGCAACGGCATCCATCCCGGCAGAACATCTGCTTGAACTCCTGGGTGCACTTCTCCCAATGGACGTACTGCTCGAACGGATACAGATTGAGCAGGGCCAGGACCTCGCCGCGTGTGTTGTTCGCCCAGAAGGGGGCCACCACCTCATCCTTCACCGGACAGGCATTGCTAATGAATGGAATTAAATTAGAGATAGGGATTAGCTTCATTCCAGATCAGACTTAAGATTGGACCTACACTCCGCGCATGTTGCTGCTCACCGCCACCGGCTCCTGCTTCATGGCATCCTGGAAGAGTTGACTTTCACGCACCAGTCCCGCTTTTGTTGCGGCTCCTGCCTGAGCTGGAAAAAGACCTGGACCTTGACCTGGACCTTGACCTGGACCTTGACCTGGACCTGGACCTTGACCTGCAGCTGGCGTTGGCGCTGATGTGGTGCTTGTGGTCAGTGGCCTACGCTGCTTTTCCGGACTGAAGCCTGTCGACGAGCCCGAAAAGAGGGCGGCAAAGCTAACGGGCGTGGTCACCGAAGGAGAGATCGCAGGCGAGGATTTGGTCGCATTGCGTCTGATCAGCACAGTGGCAGTGGTGGTTGGAGCCGCTGTGGTTGTCGTCGTGGGAACTGCCCTCAGAGTGGCCGATATGGTGGAGGGCTCTGCTGGCTTTCTTCTGCGACTGGCCGTGGCCGATGAGCTCTTGTTGGGCCCTGCGGTTGGCCTGAGAGTCGTGGGTGTCGGTGGATCCGCCTTCACCTCGCTGCTGAGATTCCGCAATCCCAACTGAGGCGATTCGATGATTTGGATGTTGTCTCCAGTGCCTGCACTGCCTGGCGACGGCGTGGTGCTGGTGGTCGTTGAGGTCGCAACCTCGTAGACACTATTCGAGTCCGGGTTTGGAACTACTGCGGGATTCTCAAGAGGTGGAGCAGCTGTTGTGCTCGTACTGGATGAAATCGAAGAGGATGTGGGGGCAGATGTGGTTGTGGTCGAGGTGGATGCTCTGTCGGTGGTACTGGTGGTGGGTGGAGCCTCCGTTGTTGTCGTTCCCCTTGTAGTCGTGGTCGTAGTTGTGGAAACGGGTCGGAAGTGCGGCTCCATGAGCACATCATTCCCTTTGTAGCTCACAAAGTCATCCCGATCACGATCACGATCCCTATCCCGATCGCGACCATGCATCAGATACTTGGCACTGCGACGTCCTCCGTCCTTACTATATCGCTCCGCCGCGTCCTCTATATCATCCTCATCCACCTCGTTGTTCTGGATCTCATCGCGCAGTATGGAGATGTGTCGCACATCCCCGTACATGCGCTTCATCAGTCCCTGGTTCTCATGCACGAACCGACGGACTGCATGCCAGGGATATGCGGTTCCGGGCAGGTGGCAGAAGGCCTGCTTCCCCAGATCGCAGGGAATGGACGCCAGCATTTGGGCCCGGCCGCGACGCGACATCTTGCCATTGGGAGTGCAAGAGTTGGCCGAGTCGAAGCCGAATCCTGTGGCGACAATGGGAAGGGCTACCATTACGATCAGCAATAGACAGAGGATGGCATCGTCCTGTGAGTGTGGAATATTTTAAAAGAAAATGAATACAAACTCTTTAATGTTACACTAAAAATGTATAGCAAAGTTTTTTGGATTTCAGATCGCCTTTACATTGATATCTTCAATATCTAACGGCTTTTTATAGTTATTTCTGCGAACAACGCCTAGAAATAAGTGAATTAATTCATTCAATCCTAGAATTGAATCCATATTTGATACATTCCATTGGTTTTGAATGCTCTGTTCAATAAATGTTGTGAATATATGAACATTTCTAAGAAGATACCCCTACAATGATATCCCACAGCTGTGCTCAGGTTTTTACATTCTGAAAACTTTTCTGAAGCCTTTTCCATGATGACTTCAAATTTGTTTGCTTTTGGATGGCCCAAACGATGCATCTGCTTGGCTGAAGAGGAAATCTTAATTGAAATGAGAATCGAGTGGATGTCGCTGATAAGCAAATGGCGTGACGCTAAAACTCTCTTTTTATTGGCCTGGGAAGTGGGAGAATGCCAGGGACTGGAGTCGAATGGGGGCTCAGTGCACCTGGCTCTCACTCGGGGCAAACAAATTGTCTCTGTCTGCCGTGACGCCGTCACGAGGCAGAGAGTCACTCCCAGAGCCGGTAGAAAATCAAATTTTACTTTCACGCAAAGCCAACTCTGGACAATCACAAGTCATAAAGATGATCGATGTGCATTTGCATGCCACTGCAACGGGCAACCGACAGACTGCATCTGGAGAGATAGATAGTTAGAGAGGGGGAGAGGGAGAGAGGGTGCGACTGGTTGCACCAACAAAGCGAGTGAGTGAGTGGCCACCGGGCAACCGGCGGAAGACGACCGACAGCTGGCCGGCCACTGCTGGCAGCCGGCAAAGTGAAATGCAAAGAGCAATCAAAAGCGAAATGGGTTACCCAAGTAAAAGTAAATTGCGGCACAGGCCGTCGCGTTGCCCGTACAAGTCCAACCGCAACGCCGCAACGTCGCGACGATGGAAAAGCCCAGGCATTTCCCCCTGCTGGCTGTGGAGGCCCTTTCAACTTTCCTTTTCTGTTGCACAATTGTTGGCAACGGTTCAGTCCTCGTTGGCCAGAGCCAAAGCCAAAGCCAAAGCCGCTTTATATAGGATAAATATGTAGGGACCAGGCCTGTCTCTCTCTCTCTCTCTCTCTCTCTGGGGGAACCGGTTCGTGGCCCAAAAATTGATATGCATTCAGTTATCGCCTATGCCCGGACTCGCATTCGTACTGGTATATATTATATGCCGCATATTGTATGTGAGTATCGATAGCCAATGATTCACTCGCCCTGCCGAAAAGAAAGTGTTCGGGTCCCTTGTGGCTTTCTTGGCGGATGTGGATCGATCCCAAAGTGCGAACTTTACACGCTTAAACACCACGCGATTGGGTTATGTCATCTGTCATCAGTCCTCCGGGGGCTTGGGGAAAATTCCAGCCTCCTGATTAGCATATATAAACACTTGACATTGGGTCAACACGATTGGGCTGGGTTGGGTTGAATCTATTTCGTAACAGTTTTCTGAACATTCGTTTCTTTGTTGAAGGGAACCATTAATGGGGAAACAGTTTCAGTTTTATTTGGGGCCAATTCGTTGTTGTTTTTATGGGACATAACAACAAATCTACTCATAGTGAATACACAGTAGTGGCAGATCACCAAACTAGCCTTTTGGGATCGACACCAGAGTACAAAGTGATCAGTAAGGGACAGCCCTTCGATTGGGATTATTCTTCCCAGAATGTGATTCAATAAACCGATCATCTATTGTAATTCTAATATGAATAATGGCATGCCACAGCCTGTCTGTGAAAAGCAATATGAATGGCAGACTATTATTCGCATTCCTTCCCACAATGTGGGGCAAATATTTATAATGAGCTTCTTTAGAGAACCACTTCAATCAAGTGATTTGCAGTACCTCCTCCACGTTGGGCAATTATAATGAGAAAGTGATCTGATCCAGTGATGATTGGATTATCGGGGATGAGACCGCAAGATGGGTGCGAAGCAAATGGCTCTAGCTCTGGCTCTGTCTCTCTTTCGAACTAATTTGTGTTGAAAACCGAATCAGGTCAAACCGACAAAGACAAATGCGAGTGCCGCCGTTGCCAGACCGCAAGATGATGAAGCCGAAGCCTGAAATGGAAAGCAGAATTACTTTCGCTTTGTTTGGCCAGGGTATCTGCGATCGGTGGTAGCATTATCGTAGTGTCGATTGTCATGTGCAGCAAGACAATTAAACTGAATCTCATGCAGCCGCGGGTGAGGCGACTCGAGTCGAGTCGAGTGGAGTGGAGGGGAGTGGAGTGGAGTGGAGTCGAAACGGGTCCATAGATCTATGGCTATGGGTATGGCTATGGCTATTCATTAACATTGTCATATTTCTTGGAAGCGGCATTGGCCAGAGGAGGCCAGAAGGAAATTGGAGCAAGTGCTGCTGCTGTGGCTGCTTCTGTGGCTGTCAGCAGTCCGAGTCGGTGAAACAAATCAATATGTCCAATCAGCCGTGAGAGCTCGCCAGTGCAGCATCAGTGCAGCATCAGTGCAGCATCAGTGCAGCAGTGCAAATGGGCATTAAGTCAACTCGCATCGAGGAAGACATTTGTCAATCGGAGACGCTGATGCCGAGCTGTCGCCAGAGAAATGTATTGCAACACTTTAATGTGTCAGCGACTTTCTACGAAAACCAACCAGATGGGGAGGACAAGGCAGCATCAATAGCAGCAGCAGCAGCAGCAGCAGCAGCAGCAGCAGCTCTCGGCACGAGGAGATGTTCCAGTGTATGTCTTCATTTCCCAAATACAATGTTGCCCCAAGTCTTTCCCGCAGCCTCTGTCTCTCTCTCTCTCTCTCTTTCTCTGTCTGTGCCTCACTCTCGCATTGCAACTTCGTCGACAGCTGCTAGAATGAATTATTTATAAATTCAATTGGCTCTGGAAATAAAGTTGATGTTACATTTAACCAAATTTGGTGGTGCGGCGGTTTCAGTGGCTGCTGCTGCTGCTGTGGATGCTGCCTCGCTGCCTTTGCTGCTAATTGCCAGCCAGCTGGCGAATGGTGAAATTTCCACAAGCCCCAAACAAAAGACTTAAGCGACAAACTCGCCTTTGCTGCAGCGCGTCTCCCATTCCCATTCCCATCCCTAGATCGATTGCATATTCATGGATCGCTAATTACTCGAATGAAATTTCACTTGTGGCCCCCACCACCGGAAAAGGCCAACCCCCCCGCCACCCGCCACCCCACACACAACCACGCTACCATAATTGGCAAGTGGCTGTTGTTTTTGGCATTCGCCTCTCTCTCTTTTTGGTCTTACCAACTATCGGGCCAAAATCCGACAAGTCAATCCCCAATAACCAAGGTGAGCCGGGGCCCACAGCCGGGGCCCCCGATTTGCTCTCGAAGAAAGTGAAACTTTTTTTATATTTCATTTCATTTTCGTCTCTCTTTGGGGCGTTTTTGTTGTTGTTGGCTATGGTTTTGTGATTGCGTAGTCATGCGTTGAAAACACACACACACACACGCACAAAAAATCGATACCAGAAGTTGTTAATATGCATAAAACGCTTAGAGCAGAGCTTATCGATTTCAACACATTTTGAGAAATGGAAACGGAGAAGACGTGTGACCATCTCTTAATTGCGTTTCATTTTCATCAATGATGGAACAGGGCCCAAAGCCAAAGCCACAGCCAATCAATCAGCTATTCTGATTGACACTGATACGAACATATTTAGAGCATAAGCTGTGGGATCGAGGAGTTCATGGTTAATTGAGTTTTCAGTTCAAACAAAATAAGTCTTAGCCGACAAATATTTATGGCTAGATGTTACCTCTATAATGAGTCGCATGAGCATAATGAGCATTTAAACGCTCGAATGATGCTCAAAAATTAACAAAATGCTGTGTGATTAGAGCATATCAGAACATATTAGAACATATCCTCAAAGGAAGCCTTTGATCGTTTTCACTCAATCTCTTCACCAAGCCATTGTATTTCTGTAAGAAATAGTTTTGCTGTCAGTTTGTGGTGATTATTTCTGTGCATTTCGATGCCAATGCAGTGTTCTGATAGTTTATAAGATGTAGGGATTAGGTAGATGGTTTCTGTCCAACTCCTCTGAAAATTATAATCGTATTCGATACTCGATTGCTTAACTTTTGGACACTTCTGGCTATGTAAACCCTTCAGGTTGGCAAACATTTCGCAGGCATAGACATAGAAATATTTACAACTACAGTTGCGAACCCCACTTACCGTTATTAGCTGTGTGATCCGAAACCGCCTATCCATTTGGGTGCGCTTCATTGTTCACTTTCACTCGATTGACACTATCCCAATGCCGAATGCCGAATGGCGAATGGCGAATGACGAATGGCAAACGCAAACTAATTGGCAAATAGAAATCTGTCAAGGATTTGGCAATGTTTCCACCTTGGACAAAGACACTACGCGACTACGAAACGGAACGCCCTATACGTCCGTCCGCCGATCAGCAGCTGACGAAAGTGTCGCACTCTCGGGATCACATTCAGATTCACATTCGGGATAACAATTAGTGGTAAAATCCATATTATCATTTGCCGACACACAGAGTTTTCAGCTTGGATGCAGTTTTCCGCGACCTCTGGTGCCCCGCTTTCGTGCTGGGCTCTGGCTCTGGCTCTGGCTTTTCCCAGTGTAAACGCTGCAAAACCGAGGAATGAAGGAAGCCAAGTCCCAGGCCGAAAATCAAAATCACGTTCACACGCTTCGCGCTCACGTTTGCAACTGCGACGACGACGAAGACGCCAAAGACAGTACCAGCTCCAGCTCCAGACCCCGTCCCAGAGACCAAAGCCAGAGACCAGACACCAGACCTCTCTCCCCTTTGCTCACGACAGAGAGCGATCGGTCGGGGCTCGGCTGCGCAAGCGAAAACGCTTTTTATTTTTTACGGCTCTGTTCGGTTTTTTTCTTTCTTCTGGTTTGGTTTTGTTTTCTGTTGTTTTTTGTTTGTGTCTTTCTTTCTTCGTTTTTTTGCGTTTGCAGGAAAACTTTTTCTTATTTATTATTCGAAGCGTCAGCGGCGTCGGCGTCGTCGGGTGGCGGAGTAAATGCAAACATTGAAAAACGACCGGGCGCGCGACCAACAGCTGAAGAATAAGGTTCTCATTACGACTAAGGGATACCTGGTACGTACCATCAAACCGGGCCACACTCAAGGAAGAATAAGTCAAGAATTTTATACAATTTGATAGATTTATCGAATGCTAGAACAATATCTTTAACAATATATGGCAGCCAGATTTCTAGGCATTCCTTAATGATTTTTTTTAAATATCGGTAGATAATACCATAGCCAAAGACTGATTAGATTTCATCCAACTCAATGCTCTACCAGCTGCGGTCAATCGCAGCTCTCTGGGTAAAGAAACTGCCACTGACCACCATTGACTATTTGGTGTAATTTTCTAGTGAAAATTAGGGCTGAGGATTACAAGTATCTCAAGGCAAATATCGTTCGTGTCAGACCCCTTAGATACTGCATATCGTGCATACCTCATTCCTGGGTTCTATCTTTCCCTTCGTTTACTATTGTTCTTAACTCTTCTTGCTCAAAGTTAAAAAGTGCCATCCATGATTACCAGCTAAAATTTGTGACCTTTCAAAGTTGGTAATTTTTTTGTCAGAAGATTTTCCTGTACGATTCGTGTAGTTTATCGGATAGCGGTAGGGATGTCTGGGAAAATAATGTGTCTACCCTTCTACTCTCCACGAGCACAGGGTATCCGAAGAGAATCAACAAAAATAAATACTACCAACAAGAAACAGCGCCACACGCAACGCCAACGAAGAGCGGCCGATGTTGGAGCCGAGTCCGAGACAGAGACAGAGGCAGAGGCAGAGGCAGAGACTGGCACTGAGACCCAAGAGACGATGATACGTCTTCGGGGCTGGCACTACGACGACGAGTGCGTCGTCTCGACTGCTTAGTAGGTCAGTAGTGGACCTGAACATTGTTGTTGCTTGGGTTTTTGTTTTGATTCATTTGCTGTGGATGTTGCCGTTGCTGCTGCTGCCGCTGCCGCAGATGTTGCTGCTGCTGCTGCTGGCGTTGCATGTTGCTGCTGGGGATTAGACGGTCAAAGCTTGTTTTGGCGCGCATCTTCAAGGCTTGATTGGGAGTGTTGCAGTTGGTCGAGGGCTGCTCTAAAGAGTTCTTAGAGTAGAGTAGCTCTGAGTAGAGCTGAGGAGAGAATCTCCTCACAATCACAGCCACTTTAACAGAGTATGGTATAGTTTTAGAGTTTTAGTTTTTGCTTAATTTAATTTTCTATATAGGAATTTAGAGGAATGAAATGCTGTGTTGCAGGCTTAACACTTGGCATATGAAAAAGCAAATTATATTCCATTCCAGTCTTGTCACAGACATTGTAAAGTCCTTTCGGAATTCTTCAAAACAAAGCCCCTTATTCCATGGAATATATAAGGACCAAAATTGATTCCTTTTGCTAATTCTTTCAGATCCCATAACTTATCGACTGGCCCTCGCTGGCGCCTGACTGGACAGAACTGTTGAAAGCCACTTGGTGGCCGGACTAACCTCAGTTTAATTATTGTTGTGTGTTTATTATGTCTTTCCCAGCCCCCCCTGTCACGCCCACAAGCCACGACAAGAACAGTATTGTTTTTTGCTGCCTTCTTTTTTTACTGTACTTATTTTTCCTTATTTTTTTTATTGGCCTACCACATGCCGCCACGAAGTTTCCCATTGAGTAGGTCTTTGGCCTGGGCACACGTCCACGACTTGGGGCGGGGATCGCGGGGGGGTTTCGAATGGGATGGAATGGGTGGTCCCCATGCCTGACGCTGGGCCCAAACTGGTTTCCTGCCAAATGTTTCCGATTGCGAAATACTTGCAACACTCACGAGTACTACAACAAATACTTGCTACAAATAAAACACGGCTTGCATGTGGACTTTGGATGGATTTTTTTTTTGAATTTGAACGCCCAAACTGTGTTTCGCCATTCCCGTTTGCTCCTGCAACTCAGAAAATTTTATTGGTGCACCAAGAAGTACGTAGATCGCGAGATCTGTGAGATTTTGCTGTTTTTGGGGTAGAACAAGTGAAAGTGTAAAAATAATAACTTTGGTTGCGGTTCACGGCACTTGGTTGCCTTAATCATGGGGCCCCATGACGTAGGTTCTACCTACGTTTGTACGTGCATACAGTGCGGTTCAGAAATGTAAGACACTTGAAAAGAGCGAATAAATGGGGCTGGGTCTCCTCCCGTGGATACTAGAAGCGATTAGTTCTCTGTAAGAAGGAAGAAAGATTATTAGCTCGAATGAATCCAGTTCAAGGCAGATCTTATGCCGAAAAAATCACTTTTAAATCCCTCGAAAGTACTGTCTTTTGAGTGTCCTCCAAGGAAAGCAATATAATTCGTATCTTTTACATTCTTTGGGAAACCCTCCTTCAGAGGACTAAAATAGAAAGGATATTGCATTCTTATCCTTTCGGATTGATAATGGATATCAGTGGTTTATCAGCTCCTATCTGATCTTACGAAACTTGATCCTCAATTGACGGCTAATTATGAGTATTTAGGGGCATTCAGCGCTATAGAAATAGTCGCTATTTTGCACTCGAAATAATGGCTTAAATATGCAATCAGAACAATCCCATTAGCGGCCACAACCACGCGTTCCATACCCATCCCCATCAGTGCTTCATCTCCCAGCGGGAAGCATCATCATCATCAGCTGCATCATCAGCTTCATCTTTAGTCTGCAATTATTGCTTGAGACGCCGAAATGTCTGCACCGAGCAGCAGCAGCAACAGCAGCAGCAGCTGGAGCTGGATGCTGTCTCATGGCGCGATGAAAGTGCCCCACTGGCTGTGGCAGAAGACAGTTTCCCATGCGACTCTGATTGGAACTGCAACTCGTGTTCATTATGGTTGGGGCAGGGGGAAATGCGACGCATGGCTTACAACAACATGAACAGTCAGAAAGAGGGAGAAAGAAAGAAAGAGAGAGAGAGAGAGAGACATACATGCGGACAGACTTCAAAGATAATATGTTTGAAATTTTAGCAAACAGACAAATAAACGTTCTACTTTCACCAAAGCAACAGCACCAGCAGCGGTACACAGGCTGGGCAGACAGCACATAGTGCAGGTTGCGGGTGTAGAGCAGAGAGGTGCTGCCATAAAACAGATGATTGGGGTGACAGAGAACACACAAAAAAAACATACGGAAAGCTGGTTCAATTTGAATTTTAACGGTCACAACAGTTGGCTGAGTGACATAGCAGCCGGCCCTTGAAATACTGCGAACGCGGCATTACACAGCACTCTTCCGCGGACGCCTTAGTGCGATATTTACGAACGCTTTACAGCACTGCTTGCTCAGCTGTTTAAACAACAGATGTTGAAAATTTTTTAAAACGTACACAAAAAACTAATGGAATTTGTAGATACAATGGATCTGGAGAATGAAAGGGTGCTCAAATTGATATTCCCCGATGGTGTGCCAGGTATGCTATCATATATGTACAGCTGTGACAGGAAATAAATTAAAGTTTCCACTTCCATTCGAGACAATCTGCGTGGCAATCCAGAATTGGATAATTATCTCGGGAAGCTGGGCACCTACAAGGTGGATCAGCTAAAAAAAGAGCAAACACGCCTGGCCGACGAGACCAAGACCATATTGGAGCAGACCCAGGACCTGGCCATCTCCAATTACAAGACTTTCATCACGACGGCGGAGAACTCGCGATCGATATTCAACGAATTCCAGAAGACGGAGGAGCAGGTGGGCACTCTGATTGACAAGCTTCCAGAGTTCAGTGGCAAGTGCGAGCAGTTCCTAAAGGACTCCGCGGAGCTGAACGAGCAGCGCCGCCTCAACTCCATCACTCTGCAGAAGAACTCCCAGCTGCTGGAGATCCTCGAGCTGCCGCAGCTGATGGAGCGCTGCATACGCGAAGGACGCTACGAGGAGGCCCTGGAGCTTGCCGCCTACGTGCAGAAGCTGGGCCAGCATCAGGGCCACATATCTGTGGTGAATGTAGGTTTTGTGTTCTCGATGAATCCCCGCCCAAAGAGGTTTATTACAAGCATTTACTTTACCCTTTCAGAGCATTGTGCGCGCCGTGGAGGCTTTGTGGCACACCATGCTGGTGCAGCTGGTGGCCCAGCTTCGTTCGGATTTGCAGCTGCCCAAGTGCCTGCAGATCGTCGGATACCTGAGGCGCATGCAGGCTTTCGGGGACAACGAGCTGAAGTTGAAGTTCCTGCAGGCTCGCGACTCCTGGCTTACCTCCTGCCTTGGGGCCATTCCCACAGCGGATGGTAAGATATCGAATGCATACCAAGAGATTCTCTGACTCATTGAGCGTCCCTACAGCCCAGCAGCATCTGACCAAGACCATTGAGATCACGCGCATCAATCTGTTCAACATCATCACCCAGTACCGGGCCATATTCCCCGAGGAAGGGAGCGCTGGCAAGGCGCAGGGCAGTAGTCTAAGGCCTTTGCAGGGCGTCAGCTGCAACGGCGATCGCCTCTTCCAGGCGTGGCTGCACAACAAAGTGGGTAATCGCATGGGAGACATTCTCCTGTTAATAATAATCTCTCGCTGTTTGCAGATTAATGCTTTCTTGGAGACCCTCGAAAAGGATCTGCATCGCGGCGTTGGATCCATTGAGACGGTTTTGGGCCAGTGCATGTACTTCGGGCTCTCTTTCAGCCGCGTCGGGGCCGACTTTCGGGCCCTAATGGCTCCCATCTTTGTGGGCGTGGTGCAGAGCAAGTTCGAGGCCAGCATTGAGCAGGTCAACGAGCACTTTGAGCAGGAGCTGGAGAGGTTCACGCTGATCAACAAGGTTACGCTCCACTCGCGCAAGCAGGTGGATCCCACCTCGCTCTCCGCCACCCAGAACGAGTCATTTGCGCCTCCAGAGACGCTCCTGGACTTCTACCCCCTAGCCGCCCTTTGCAACGGCTATCTGAATGCGCTGAACGAGCTGCGGCTCTGTGCCCCACTGGCGCTGGCCACAGACGTCACGCGTTGCTTGCAGCAGTCCCTGCAGTTGGTGGGCCAGCGAGTGCTCGCCTTCTACCGCCAGGAGCAGCAAGCCTTCACTGGAAACGAGCGCGAGAACTTCGTGAAGCTGTGCTCCTGCCTGGCCTACGACCTGGTGCCTTATGTCCAGCGCTGCATCCATGGCATCTTCCCGCCCCAGTCGCTCACCGTTCACCTGGGCATCAGCCTCCTGCAGCTGGAGCAGCAGCAGCTCACCTATCTGCAGCAGGCGCGCATCCTAGAGCCCCTCAAGCATCTCCTGCCCACCAAGGTGCTCGTCCAGTCACAGCCTGCCCAGGAACCAGCTCTGGAGGCAAAGCCCGTCCTCAACGTACCCGTTGCTGCCGAGGGATGAGTCATTCCCAACAACAAGTTCTAGGTTTAATCCATATTCCCATATTTATATATTGTTTGTCGTAATAGTATACATATTCATATATACATACACACGTACATGTGTTTACTGGAAATATTTGTAAAACTAAAGATGAAATCTTGAATAATAGCATGCCCTCGGGGGGTTTTATACATCTGCGAGTATATCGAAAAGAATTCTTAGTTGTGGAAAATTTTCCAAAAGGGGAATGGGGATATTCAATGCATGTCCCCGAAAGTAAATCAGCATTTTGCTGGAAGCTGTTAGAGTCCAACCCCATTCTGCTTCAGTCAAACAATTAAACATCTTTGTGTGTTTTAGTATCAAAATATAATCACGAGTAATATAATTATTAGTAGCAAAATATAATATTCCTATCCATTCACCCGATAACCACAGTATCTAATTTCCGATAGCAGAATCCTAGAAAGAAGATACATTTTATTTTAATTTGGCAAACCTAAAACCATTTATACTTAGTGTCAAAACAAAGTATTGGTTCTACTTGCGATTCTACTCGGAGCCCCCAGATTCATCAGATGCCCGTATTTATGTAGGTTTGTGTAGAAAAACTATCCGAAGAAGCCGTGTTGTACCTCATTGCGCCGCCACAGTTTACAGCCGTACGATTTGTAGTTTTCTTTTCGCCAGGTATTTATGAATATGGACCTAGAAAAAAGTTAAATTTGTATCTATTTATTCAACCTAAAAGCGAAATTTATGCTTACGTAGAGTGTCCGTATTTATGTAGGTTTGTGTAGAAAAGCGGTCAAATGAAGTATAATTGTATCTTCTTGTGCCAGCACAGTTTACAGCCGTATGTTTTGTATTTTTTTTTTTGCCAGGTATTTATGAATATGGACCTAGAAAAAAGTTAAATTTGTATCTATTTATTCAACCTAAAAGCGAAATTTATGCTTACTCTCTGCTTGCGGCTCTTGTGAAACAATCAACAGATGTGTCTTGGATGGATCTTGGAGAAGTATTTTTATGCCTTGTGTATCTTGGGGAAGTATTATTATTTTGTACGACTTTCACTTTATGCTTAACTTTAAAAACTAAAAAAAACTAATCACTTTTATGCTTAAACCTAATTGAAAAAAAAAAACCGAAAAAATATTTTACAAAATTTTGAAATTTAGAATTTTATTTTGATGTGTTTAACTTCCGACGCTCCGAACTATACTGATATTTTTCCAGTATTCTCACACGACGACGAATTTGACATCTGGGGTTTTGTGGGGCATGGATTGCTTGTTTCAGTTTTTCTTTTGAATTTTGCGTTGATTCGTATTTTTATGAACTGTGCATCCATGGCATCTTCCCGCCCCAGTCGCATATTCATATATACATACACACGTACATGTGTTTACTGGAAATATTTGTAAAACTAAAGATGAAATCTTGAATAATAGCATGCCCTCGGGGGGTTTTATACATCTGCGAGTATATCGAAAAGAATTCTTAGTTGTGGAAAATTTTCCAAAAGGGGAATGGGGATATTCAATGCATGTCCCCGAAAGTAAATCAGCATTTTGCTGGAAACTTTTAGAGTCCTACCCCATTCTGGTTCAGTCAAATAATTAAACATCTTTGTGTATTTTAGTATCAAAATATAATCACGAGTAATATAATTATTAGTAACAAAATATAGTATTGCCGTCGATTTCCTCATCAGCACTTGTACCCGATTAACCCAGTATTTCATTTCCGATAACTGAAAGCTAGAACGAAGATACATTTTAGACTAATTTGATAAACCTAAAACCATTTATGCTTACACTGTTTAGTCCACCGAATCCCAAACAAAGTATTGTTTCGCGACTACTACTACTACCCCCAGACCCATCAGATTGTATAAAGTCGTACGTTTGCGTAGTGTGTTTTTGGCCAGGTAAATATGAATGCGCACCTAGAAAAAAAATTAAGTTTTGATATATTTATTCAATCTAAAACCCAAACTTATGCTTACGTAGAGTGCCCATATTTATGTAGTTTTGTATCTTCTTGGGCCACCACAGCTTACAGCGGTATGTTTTGTAGTTTTTTTTTTTGGACGGGTAATTATGAATATGAAACTAGAAAAAAGTTAAATTTGTATCTATTCAACCTAAAAGCGAAATTTATGCTTACGTAGAGTGCCCATATTTATGTAGGTATGTGTAGAAAAGCGGTCAAATGAAGTATAATTGTATCTTCTTGGGCCACCAAGATTAAAGCCATACGTTTTGTAGTTTGTTTTTGGCCAGGTAATTATGAATATGAACCTAGAAAAAAGTTAAATTTTGATCTATTTATTCAACCTAAAACCCAAATTTATGCTTACTCTCGGCTTTCGGTTCTTGTGAAAAAATCAACAGATGTGTATCTTGGAGAAGTATTTTTGAGCCTTGTGTATCTTGGAGAAGTATTTTTGAGCCTTGTGTATCTTGGAGAAGTATTTTTGAGCCTTGTGTATCTTGGAGAAGTATAATTATGTTGTACACTTTATACTTAACTTTAAAAACTAAAAAAAAATAATCACTTTTATGCTTAAACCTAATTGAAAAAAAAAACCGAAATAAATATTTCTCAAAAATTTAGAAATTTAGAATTTTATTTTTATGTGTTTAACTTCCGACGCTCCGAACTATACTGATATTTTTCCAGTATTCTCACACGACAACGAATTTGACATCTGGGGCTTTGTGGGGCATGGATTGCTTGTTTCAGTTTTTCTTTTGAATTTTGCGTTGATTCGTATTTTTATGAACAGAGACATTATTCGGTAATAATTCCGTTTTACCGATAATTCAGGTCGATAAAGTCGCTTTCAAAAGTCGCTGGACATTTTTATCCTTAGAAGTTACTCAAGCAGTGAGCATCTTGAAGAAGAGGCCTAAAACATGTCCGATCGCTCCGTTGGCCCGTCTGTCGATGGTTACATAAACCATTTTCTGGTACAAATTATGTAGGATTGGGATTGGTATTGTTGCAAGCTCATTGGGATGTGAATTGGGGTAATATATAAAGAACTGAATTCTTTGGAGCACTACTTTCAAGTGTTGTTTAGTCTAGAGTCGTACATATATGGAGTGAAGGACTGATATGTCCACCCTTCGAAGCGTGAAACATTTTGCAAACCTTTTTGAAATATTCCGCTTGCTGGCGTTGAGAGACCGACCCATATAAGTACTTTTTGCCTCTATTTCGTTTTTTTTCTGTCAGCAATTTTTCAGGTGTTGCGAAATCGGCTTTCCCGGTTAACAGAATCAACTTGGTAACGGAATTAACAGGAACGAATGGCTGGCACAAAAACCAGCACAAACAGACCCGATCTATAGAGGGTGGGGGTTGGTGGGGTGCGGTCCGGATGCAAAATGCAAAATCGAATAATCGAAGGGCTCTCAAAAACGAAGGCAGCGAGCGTAAAGCGTGTAAAAAGCCTCCACAAACTCAATCAATCAACGGATGGAATAAAGCGCGTATACGCAGTGTTGTCCGTGCGATGCCAAAGTAACAAATGAACACACACACACAGTGCAAACATAGATACGTAGTACGTACGGACAAGGACACACACAGAGACAGACTCAGGTTGTTAGTCGCTTGTTTCGCACTGCTTGCCCAAATACCACAAAATCTATTTCGATTCGCAATCAAAATCCCAAATTCCATTTGTACTATGACGAGTCCAGGCCGGACTACGGCTGCCACTACGGCCGTACGAAAGGGGCATGGAATGGAATGCGTGCTCGTCGCGTGTGTGCGTGGAGTAGGCCGGCAATGGACGGGTACAGGGAAATCGTGGCCAACTTGTGCTTGAGTGCTTTCGTTTGTATTTAGTGGCGGACTTAAAAATACAGAAGCCTCCGACCAGATCCCGCTCCGGTTGCGTACACGGCTCTAGCTCCTGCCGTACCCATACCCCTGCCACCGGCTGCACCCACAAAGGCCGTGGCCACAAAACGCATCCGGCACTGACGTTGAACGATGAGCCGCCGCTGAATGTTGAGCGCTTTCTCTCTCTCTCTCTCTCTGTCTCTGTGTCTCTGTCTCTCTCTGCCATGTCCATTTCTCAGTCTCCAATGCCTTCTCTGGTTCCTGCTCCACTAGTTTTCGTCCATTCAGCTGCCATGTTTTCCAATTTTCGGCGCACTGCGTTGCATTCAGATTCATTCGATTGCAAGTTGCAACTAGAACCACAACAACAAC
Organism: Drosophila miranda; assembly: GCF_003369915.1. NCBI lineage: Eukaryota > Metazoa > Arthropoda > Insecta > Diptera > Drosophilidae > Drosophila > Drosophila miranda. Next base: position 21,541,160 of record NC_046677.1, read on the forward strand.
AACAACAACAACAAAAACAACAGTAGCAGGAAAATCGTCGCTCGCTTTTCTCGAAATTTAGTCATTGTTCGCGAAATTGCTTATAAACGCGGCTCGTGTCCAGACCAATCCACTCCTTCCCGTAACCGCGCTCAATCTGACCCGCCATGTCGACGCTTTAGTCAGGATATAGACGGAGGTTAGAGAATTATCGGTACGGATGGACATACCTACGGTGGAGCTCCGCTTTGGCTTTGGCTTTGGCGTTGGCGTTGGCGTTGGCTTGGCGGTTGGACAACCGCAGAGAGCCGCTTTTTGATCGTCCGGCACTAAAGTAAAAATATTATTGCACTCCCGCGGAGGCCACCCCGTTCCCAGCCACGGTCCCATAGTGGGTCAAAAACACAACCAGGTCTACGCCAAGCCCCACCCTATCCGCTCTTCCACTGGGCAGCCTTTTGTGCCTCATCGCGAGTTCGGTTACTGGGAAATTTTGTGATTTTACAAAACGATTGAGTGGAAGAACCACTGAAGTTTACACCTCCAAAAATAAATGCAGACTTGTGCAGGTTTCAATGGAAACGATGGGAGCATCGTTAATTTCTTAGGAACCTAAAATATACAAAAAATTAGCTACGATAAAAAAAATGAATATAAGAATCAATAAAATGGCCGTGTACATGGCTTACCCCCCAAGAGGAGACCGGAGACTCGAGTGCGTCTTCTGCAGCACAGAAGGTCTCGATGTCTTGGCCGAGCTATCTGCCATGAAGGCTTTAATCATAGCCCCTCGGAAAGGTGATACCACTCTCTTAGGTAAAGAGATCCCAGTGAAAAACACTCAAAGCATTCGAAGAGTGGCATTTCGGTTAAACGGAATTATTACCGAATAATGTCTCTGTTCATAAAAATACGAATCAACGCAAAATTCAAAAGAAAAACTGAAACAAGCAATCCATGCCCCACAAAACCCCAAATGTCAAGTTCGTTGTCGTGTGAGAATAGTTGAAAAATATCATTATAGTTCGGAGCGTCGGAAGTTAAACACATAAAAATAAAATTCTAAATTTCTAAATTTTTGAGAAATATTTATTTCGGTTTTTTTTTTCAATTAGGTTTAAGCATAAAAGTGATTAGTTTTTTTTAGTTTTTAAAGTTAAGTATAAAGTGTACAACATAATTATACTTCTCCAAGATACACAAGGCTCAAAAATACTTCTCCAAGATACACAAGGCTCAAAAATACTTCTCCAAGATACACAAGGCTCAAAAATACTTCTCCAAGATACACATCTGTTGATTGTTTCACAAGAACCGAAAGCCGAGAGTAAGCATAAATTTGGGTTTTAGGTTGAATAAATAGATCAAAATTTAACTTTTTTCTAGGTTCATATTCATAATTACCTGGCCAAAAACAAACTACAAAACGTATGGCTTTAATCTTGGTGGCCCAAGAAGATAGAATTATACTTCATTTGACCGCTTTTCTACACATACCTACATAAATATGGGCACTCTACGTAAGCATAAATTTCGCTTTTAGGTTGAATAGATACAAATTTAATTTTTTTCTAGGTTCATATTTATAATTACCCGTCCAAAAAAAAAAACTACAAAACATACGGCTGTAAGCTGTGGTGGCCCAAGAAGATTCAAAACTACATAAATATGGGCACTCTACGTAAGCATAAATTTGGGTTTTAGATTGAATAAATATATCAAAACTTAATTTTTTTTCTAGGTGCGCATTCATATTTACCTGGCCAAAAACACACTACGCAAACGTACGACTTTATACAATCTGATGGGTCTGGGGGTTAGAAGTAGTCGCGAAACAATACTTTGTTTGGGATTCGGTGGACTAAACAGTGTAAGCATAAATGGTTTTAGGTTTATCAAATTAGTCTAAAATGTATCTTCGTTCTAGCTTTCAGTTATCGGAAATGAAATACTGGGTTAATCGGGTACAAGTGCTGATGAGGAAATCGACGGCAATACTATATTTTGTTACTAATAATTATATTACTCGTGATTATATTTTGATACTAAAATACACAAAGATGTTTAATTATTTGACTGAACCAGAATGGGGTAGGACTCTAAAAGTTTCCAGCAAAATGCTGATTTACTTTCGGGGACATGCATTGAATATCCCCATTCCCCTTTTGGAAAATTTTCCACAACTAAGAATTCTTTTCGATATACTCGCAGCTGTATAAAATCCCCCGAGAGAAAGGTATTCAAGATTTCATCTTTAGTTTTACAGATATTTCCAATGCAAACATGTATTATTTAAATAAAAGAATTTGTACGTTGTTCCAACCAACTCTGAGCCAAGCCAAGTCAATTTCTAATATAATCCTAGTATTATATAATATAAGCTTAAGAATTATATATTTTTATACAAAAAGAAACAAAGAGGTGTGTGATTATTTCATGGGGAATGGTATGCTACAAGGTTCTACACTGCGTATCGTACGAATCATCCTGGGACACAGCTCAGTTTTCATTTGCCAAAGGATTTGCCTGGGATGGATGCGACGCTGCTTATCGGGATAATTGCCAAATGACCAAATGGGGAGTTCCGGCTCCGATGGTTATGATGATATGCTATGATTTAGACTTATATTTTTTTTAGTCATCAAACACAAATAACATAAAATATAAAAAGGTAAAGCAAGCCTATTGATATACCCAAAATGTATTGAACTAACTGGCCCATTTGTTGTCAATAAAAATAATTAGACATCTTTGTGTATTCTAGTATCAAAATATAATCATTTTTAGTATCAAAATATAATAATTTTTAGTATCAAAATATAATCATTTTTAGTATCAAAATAAATAACAATCAGTTACTGCAAAGACTTCCAAGTGTACCCATTCATTGACGAAAAATGTGCATCTATTGGATTGCGAATAGTTTTTAATTTCCGATGTCCTTCGGAATCCATGCCTCCCCAGGAAGCGTGGTGTACTGCCCAGACGATTGTCGAGCCGTGTAGCAGCCGCCACGAAAAAGTTAAAAATTAAACCAAACAAAAACTTTACCACCACAACACTATGCTTACACTGTGTTCGATGTACCGCAAACCGAAAGAATTACGTGTGTGTACCTCTGTGTACGAGCGCAATCGCCGACCCTGAGCTCCGTTCTGATCTACGTAGAGATGGCAAAATCAACTGAAATGTTTCAAATGGTCAAAATTTTGATTTTTTTTTTTTTTTTTTTAAATTCATTTTTTGTTTTTTTTTTTTATGCTTTTTGTATAAAAAAAGAATCACTTTATGCTTAAACCTAATTGAAAAAAAAACCGAAATAAATATTTCTCAAAATTTAGAAATTTAGAATTTTATTTTTATGTGTTTAACTCCGGACGCTCCGAACTATACTGATATTTTTCCAGTATTCTCACACATCGAATTTGACATTTGGGGTTTTGTTGGGCATGGATTGCTTGCTCAATATTTACTTCGGGACTTCGGGGGGATATTTTATTGACCTGGGCAGTAGGCTGTGCTTGTTCACTCCGATCAAACACGAATCAGTCTTTATGATGGCCTATTCGATCAGCTAATGTCGGCATCCGTTCCTGGATGTGGTCGGTAATCTTTTAGCACGAATAAGAGTTATTGAAAAAGTGGAATTGCGACACTGCGTATCATACGAATCATGTTGGGGCATGGCGCAGGTTTCTTTCTGCCAAAGAATTCGCTGAATAATGTCCATCCCTTGTCCAGTGTCCTGGGATGGAGGCGACGCGACGCTGCTGTGCCATTGTCCGGCTGCTAATTTATCGGGATAATTGCCAAATGACCAAATGGGGAGTTTTATTACAGCTGCAGGAGTGGTGGAAGGAGCAGAGCCAAGAGCAGGAGCACGACTGATGAGCAAAGCACAAAAATTGCCAGACAACGGAACGGAATACCGACACCCCCACCCCATCCACCCCCAAAGGGAGAACTCATGTGGCACGTCTGGCTCTAGCTCTATCCGTACATCTGTATCTGTATCTCTGTATCTGTATTTGTATGTATATGTACATATCTATAGCTCTCTTGCTTATATGGCTTACCCTGCTCAACCTTTTGCCGTGGCTTCTCCCTTTCTGTGTATTTTTAATTGTAATTCATAAATTACATTATTTACCGACTCTGTGCGGAGTGCCGGGGGGGAAGAGGTGGGTTAGTTAATGATGCTGCCATTTGGGGATTGTTGCCCCGCACCCACACACACCCACACACACCCACACACACGTACACACGAGCTGGAAATCGATATCCCGAGGCACTGAATCCACAAAATGGCCTTCTCATAAATGTCAACTTTTGGGCCGTATTGTAAACTGTAAACGAAAGTGAATTGAATTTGGCACCTAACACCGCGTGCCGTGCCGTGCCGTGCCGTGCCGTGCCCTGCCCTTCCGAGGGTGGCGCAGAGTCAGTCGGATTCAATTTTGCACTGATTCAATTTGGATACTTTTACTTATTCTTTATGCAAAATTATTGCCGCAACGTATTGAGTCGGATCAGGGTCGGGTTTTGGGCCCAGGGAGGCCCAGGCCCTGCCTGGCAGGGTGGGGCTGTTCAACGAGTTGGAAAACACCCAGGGATTTCAGCAGAGACACCACCGAGCACCATGCCCCCCCCCAAGCACCGTGACTCCGCACTGAGACTCTCGCCGAGGCCTTTGCGTGTATGTAAATTCGCAAACAAATCACTCGAGCTCGGGAAATACCCTTAGGGGAATCCTTTAGTTATCCTTTAGCGATTTTTCAAATAAACATGCAACACATTTTTTAGAATCCCACCCCCCCGCCCCTCTCCACCCTTTGGAGACAAAGTTTGACGCGTTTTTTTTTTGTTGTCCTGGGGTATCAGATTTCCGCCAACTCGTTCGATCTCCCCTGCTGACGTGCATGATGATGATGACAATGCCAGAGTGCGCCTCGAGGACAATCGGCTGACATGTGGGAGCGTATACCGTTATGGGCCAGGCTAATGGCCTGCCGCGGGCCAAACGCCTCTGACTTTGACGGATTTTGCTCGCAAATTCGGTTTGATTTGCCTGATTAGCTTTTGGGGAATCCAGATCTCGCGAGGATGGAGCTAATCGCCTGGGAAGAGCCTAACGAAGGCACAATGACTCTCCAACCCAGCCCTTGCGGATTGGTTGCTGTGGATAACGATAGAGCTGAACAGGACACCAGTTTATTTATCTATCAAAAAGCTTATTAGCTACCGCGCAGGCTTCACGCAGGCTTCACGCAGGTCTTGCTGCACTCTTCTTGGGTCTCGAACTGATTTTCATTGCCGTTGCAGCCTCCATAGAAGAACACTTCGCATTCGTTTTCGGCTTTTTTGTAGGTATATCTGGGCAACACCATCCGACACAGTCCCTTCACACCCGGCGGCTGATCGCAAGGCAGTGCCTCGGCCACGTTGACAGCGCACGCTCCACACAGCATCCAGAAGAGGAGCAGCAGCTTCATTTTGGCTCAGGTTCGGCTTTGGGCAGATCCAATGATGAACTAATCAGTTTCCTGCTGTTTTCACTGGCTCTTGGCATACGGCAGAGCAAATCCATTTTGTAGGATTAGTTTCGGCTTTGCAGTGGAGTCGAGGGCCAGGCCTTAACACTCTGAAGGTTCTGGTATAATAGTAATTACATATGGTTATGGAACATACGAATATATTCAACCCAATCGATAATACGATAAAAGTTCTATAATACACGTGTTCGCTTAGAAGTTCCGCCTTCAATTTGTCATGGAAAATGGAGTATAATTCAAAGAATCATATATAATATAGCTGCTACGGCCGCGACTCTACATAATCTGTCAGTAGGGCTTCCCTCCGCCACACATTGGGAGCCCTGTTGAAAACCAAAGACCGATCCCAGCTACCAATAGAGATGACGAGTTGCTTATTCCTCCTGAAGGCATATTTCCTGATATATTTCCCCGGATAAGGGGGAAACCGGGTCTACAAATGTCTGAGGCCGAGCTTACTCCAGCCTGAAGTAGGTGCCTTACAAGATCTAGCAATCGTATGGTTCTGATGCCACTGCCACCGTTTCTTTCAGTGTAGCTTTGCTTGCCGTGAACCTCGGCATTCCATGACTTAATTAGCGAATGCCGTGTCTCGGTCGGAGGCGACAACGGCACAAAAGGATCTGCAATCAATATCCAAGTGCAAGTGGGGGAGGGCGGGCCACGCCCTGGAATGCACGTCATTATGACAATGGCGAGCCACCTCCTCCGCGGTGACCCCATTCACTTCTCCCCGCAAGCACGACTCCTTCTGGGGTTTCCTTCCACGGCAGCTGCGAGAGAGAAAAAAAAACTGTCGCGTTGCAACAAAGTTGAGTTAAAATCTGCTGCTCAGCCCCAGTCCCCCCCCTCTTCAGCTGCTGCTCGCCTGCTTGATAGTTTTTTGCAGCTTTTTCTCGGTTCTTTCTTGTTTTTATTTCACAATTTTTATTTCATACATATACACACAGATGTGGGAGTATCTGTGCATGTCTGTATATTATATTATTGCAACGCGAACCAATAACCATCGAGCGGGCAGCTGGAGACGCTGATGCTTCAGAATGCCATTGGCTCTGGCTGCCCATCCTCGTGCCGGACACAATGGCCACCCCCCCCCCCCCCCCTGCCCCCTGCCCCCCTGCCCATCCATTGACCTGATTCACCTGTCCGCACCCAGAGATATCTTACGGATGCGACTGGGAATACCAACAAAAAAATAGCTGGCAATGGCAATGTGGGTTGTCCTTCCCATTTCCCCATTTCACATTTCACATTTCCTTTTGTGTTGTGGTTATGATAGCGAAGGTGCCAGCAAGTCGAGCGGCAGACCACAGAGTCCGCCGCCTGCCGCCTGCCGCCCACATCCTTGGGTTACGGGATGGCAAGAGGTCATCCCGGGGGGGTCCTGCCAATATAATTTATTGAAGTTCTGGCATTTTTCAAAATGAAATTCTTTTTAACGATGATTGAACCTCGTACGTGGGTGTATGTGTGTCCCACTCTGTCCCTCTCTCTGCCTCTCTCTCTCTCTTTTACTCCCTCTCTGGAAAAAACTTGGATCCATTCCATTCTGATGGGTTTTGCACGTTTGGCCTGTCCATTGAACGCCATATTATTGGTCGATTGAAAAGTAAAACATTTTTTATTATCCGCACGTGTGCCGTGCCACCCACTGCCACACCCCTAACACAATGTACCGTTATATGACCAGGAGCAGAGAGAGAGAGAGAGGGGGCTGGGGAATCTAGGAGCAGGTTGTGGGTGTGGGCGTGCCTCTGACCACCTGTCGTCCGATGGGGCATCCATAAAACTTTCGACCCAACAACTACCCTTGGGTGAGCCGCCTCCAGTTACAGCTTTCTCTGAGCTCCTTTCTCTCGCTCTCTCTCTCTCTCTCTCTTTCTTTCGCTCTCTCTCTCTGTCTCTGTCTCGGCCAGGTGAGCTCATGGGTTTTATGATGCCCGACCCTCCCACAGCCCAGCCTCGACCCACTTTCGGTTCCTTCATATTTGATAAGCAAGTTGGTGGGTTTTTTTTCCTTTTTCTTTTCCTTTTTACTGTTGCGCCCCATCAATATCCTTCAACTGCTCGCCATCTCTCTCTCTTTCTTTATATTTCTCCCATTTCTCAATCTGTCTTTCTCTTTCTATCTCTATGTTTCTTTCTCTCCCTCTCTGTCCCTCTTTCTGTGTGGTTATAAAAATATTTCATTCAATTTTTTATTCCTGTTTGGCGCTTGCTTGGCCCTCTCGCTCGCTCTCGCTCTCACCTCACCTCACCTCACGCTCCTTTCTCTTTCTCTTCTCCACCTACTTCTTCCTCGTGCTCTTCCTTCTCCTTCTTCTGTCTCACTTGCACTGCTCCGTTTTTATGTCCAGCGATTTATTTTGCCGAGCCAGCGGACCACACGGTTTCTCATTTTTTTTGTTCCTTTTTCTCCTCCACTTTTGTTATTTTTGCTGTCTTTTCTCTCTCCGCCTTTCGGCGGCCACAGGTCGGCGGTGTCCTGTATACTCTCCCCCTCCCCACTACCACCTCCCCCCCTTCCTTGCAGCCGTCTTCGGCTTCATAATTTCCCGCCCTGTCCAGAGCATTGTCTGCTCTCTCTCTCTCTGCTTTCTCCTTCAGTGGGTGGGTGGCTAGGGGCCTGGTGGGTGGTCCAGGGTTGCCTGGGAAAAATAGCGCGTTTCCTCATCGAATATGTCTGTGGCCACTGCTCCTGCCTCAAGTCTCTTCTGGTCAAGTCGGGGCCTCGGGTGGGCTCGTTTTCCCTCGGTTCGGTTTGGTTGGGTTCGTTTAGGCCAGGTCCACTCCCTACCTACCTCCCTACCTCCCTGCTGGCCATGTTTGTTTGCACTTTTATAACAATGTTAGCCAGTCCGCGCTTAGGCCATATACTCTCCCTTCCACCGACTGTGGTTGATGTCATACCTCCACCACACTCGCATGGGGTGTCAAGATATACGAAGATATTTATAGCACATGCTAAGAACGTTGCGAATGTTGTCAGTTATGGAGCTCCTAAGTTTTAAACAATCTCTGAACAGCTCTCAGAAGTATAAAGAGAACGCCTCCTTGTTGAAACCATTTAATTAAGGAAGAATAAAAGATAAACATATCTACATGTATGCCAGCCAACCCCTGGCTCACTCGCTTCGCTTCTTCGGCTCATATGGGCACTCAAAGCTCACTTTACTGGCCCACGACCTGGTGCCATATGTCCAGAGCTCCATCCATGACATCTTACCGCCCCAGTCGCTCTCCGTTCACCTGGGCATCAGCCTCCTGCAGCTGGAACATTTTCCAAGAGGGGAATGGGGATATCCAACCCCATTCTGCTTCAGTCAAACAATTAAACATCTTTGTGTGTTTTAGTATCAAAATATAATCACGAGTAATATAATTATTAGTAGCAAAATATAATATTCCTATCCATTCACCCGATAACCACAGTATTTAATTTCCGATAGCCGAATCCTAGAAAGAAGATACATTTTATTTTAATTTGGCAAACCTAAAACCATTTATACTTACAGTGTCAAAACAAAGTATTGGTTCTACTTGCGATTCTACTCGGAGCCCCCAGATTCATCAGATGCCCGTATTTATGTAGGTTTGTGTAGAAAAACTATCAGAAGAAGCCGTGTTGTACCTCATTGCGCCGCCACAGTTTACAGCCGTACGATTTGTAGTTTTCTTTTCGCCAGGTATTTATGAATATGGACCTAGAAAACAGTTAAATTTGTATCTATTTATTCAACCTAAAAGCGAACTTTATGCTTACGTAGAGTGTCCGTATTTATGTAGGTTTGTGTAGAAAAGCGGTAAAATGAAGTATAATTGTATCTTCTTGTGCCACCACAGTTTACAGCCGTATGTTTTGTAGTTTTTTTTTTTGCCAGGTATTTATGAATATGGACCTAGAAAAAAGTTAAATTTTGATCTATTTATTCAACCTAAAAGCGAAATTTATGCTTACGTAGAGTGTCCGTATTTATGTAGGTTTGTGTAGAAAAGCGGTCAAATGAATTATAATTGTATCTTCTTGGGCCACCACAGTTTACAGCCGTATGTTTTGTAGTTTTTTTTTTGCCAGGTATTTATGAATATGGACCTAGAAAAAAGTTAAATTTTGATCTATTTATTCAACCTAAAAGAAAAATTTATGCTTACGTAGTGTCCGTATTTATGTAGGTTTGTGTAGAAAAGCGGTCAAATGAAGTATAATTGTGTCTTCTTGGGCCACCACAGTTTACAGCCGTATGTTTTGTAGTTTTTTTTTTACCAGGTATTTATGAATATGGACCTAGAAAAAAGTTAAATTTTGATCTATTTATTCAACCTAAAACCCAAATTTATGCTTACTCTCTGCTTGCGGCTCTTGTGAAACAATCAACAGATGTGTCTTGGATGGATCTTGGAGAAGTATTTGTATGCCTTGTGTATCTTGGGGAAGTATTATTATTTTGTACGACTTTCACTTTATGCTTAACTTTAAAAACTAAAAAAAAACTAATCACTTTTATGCTTAAACCTAATTGAAAAAAAAAAACCGAAATTAAAAACCGAAATAAATATTTTACAAAATTTTGAAATTAAGAATTTTATTTTTATGTGTTTAACTTCCGACGCTCCGAACTATACTGATATTTTTCCAGTATTCTCACACGACGACGAATTTGACATCTGGGGTTTTGTGGGGCATGGATTGCTTGTTTCAAATTTTCTTTTGAATTTTGCGTTGATTCGTATTTTTATGAACTGTGCATCCATGGCATCTTCCCGCCCCAGTCGCTCACCGTTCACCTGGGCATCAGCCTCCTGCAGCTGGAGCAGCAGCAGCTCACCTATCTGCAGCAGGCGCGCATCCTAGAGCCCCTCAAGCATCTCCTGCCCACCAAGGTGCTCGTCCAGTCACAGCCTGCCCAGGAACCAGCTCTGGAGGCAAAGCCCGTCCTCAACGTACCCGTTGCTGCCGAGGGATGAGTCATTCCCAACAACAAGTTCTAGGTTTAATCCATATTCCCATATTTATATATTGTTTGTCGTAATAGTATACATATTCATATATACATACACACGTACATGTGTTTACTGGAAATATTTGTAAAACTAAAGATGAAATCTTGAATAATAGCATGCCCTCGGGGGGTTTTATACATCTGCGAGTATATCGAAAAGAATTCTTAGTTGTGGAAAATTTTCCAAAAGGGGAATGGGGATATTCAATGCATGTCCCCGAAAGTAAATCAGCATTTTGCTGGAAGCTTTTAGAGTCCAACCCCATTCTGCTTCAGTCAAACAATTAAACATCTTTGTGTGTTTTAGTATCAAAATATAATCACGAGTAATATAATTATTAGTAGCAAAATATAATATTCCTATCCATTCACCCGATAACCACAGTATCTAATTTCCGATAGCCGAATCCTAGAAAGAAGATACATTTTATTTTAATTTGGCAAACCTAAAACCATTTATACTTAGTGTCAAAACAAAGTATTGGTTCTACTTGCGATTCTACTCGGAGCCCCCAGATTCATCAGATGCCCGTATTTATGTAGGTTTGTGTAGAAAAACTATCCGAAGAAGCCGTGTTGTACCTCATTGCGCCGCCACAGTTTACAGCCGTACGATTTGTAGTTTTCTTTTCGCCAGGTATTTATGAATATGGACCTAGAAAAAAGTTAAATTTGTATCTATTTATTCAACCTAAAAGCGAAATTTATGCTTACGTAGTGTCCGTATTTATGTAGGTTTGTGTAGAAAAGCGGTAAAATGAAGTATAATTGTATCTTCTTGTGCCACCACAGTTTACAGCCGTATGTTTTGTAGTTTTTTTTTTGCCAGGTATTTATGAATATGGACCTAGAAAAAAGTTAAATTTTGATCTATTTATTCAACCTAAAACCCAAATTTATGCTTACTCTCTGCTTGCGGCTCTTGTGAAACAATCAACAGATGTGTCTTGGATGGATCTTGCAGAAGTATTTGTATGCCTTGTGTATCTTGGGGAAGTATTATTATTTTGTACGACTTTCACTTTATGCTTAACTTTAAAAACTAAAAAAAACTAATCACTTTTATGCTTAAACCTAATTGAAAAAAAAAACCGAAATAAAAAACCGAAATAAATATTTTACAAAATTTTGAAATTTAGAATTTTATTTTTATGTGTTTAACTTCCGACGCTCCGAACTATACTGATATTTTTCCAGTATTCTCACACGACGACGAATTTGACATCTGGGGTTTTGTGGGGCATGGATTGCTTGTTTCAAATTTTCTTTTGAATTTTGCGTTGATTCGTATTTTTATGAACTGTGCATCCATGGCATCTTCCCGCCCCAGTCGCTCACCGTTCACCTGGGCATCAGCCTCCTGCAGCTGGAGCAGCAGCAGCTCACCTATCTGCAGCAGGCGCGCATCCTAGAGCCCCTCAAGCATCTCCTGCCCACCAAGGTGCTCGTCCAGTCACAGCCTGCCCAGGAACCAGCTCTGGAGGCAAAGCCCGTCCTCAACGTACCCGTTGCTGCCGAGGGATGAGTCATTCCCAACAACAAGTTCTAGGTTTAATCCATATTCCCATATTTATATATTGTTTGTCGTAATAGTATACATATTCATATATACATACACACGTACATGTGTTTACTGGAAATATTTGTAAAACTAAAGATGAAATCTTGAATAATAGCATGCCCTCGGGGGTTTTATACATCTGCGAGTATATCGAAAAGAATTCTTAGTTGTGGAAAATTTTCCAAAAGGGGAATGGGGATATTCAATGCATGTCCCCGAAAGTAAATCAGCATTTTGCTGGAAGCTTTTAGAGTCCAACCCCATTCTGCTTCAGTCAAACAATTAAACATCTTTGTGTGTTTTAGTATCAAAATATAATCACGAGTAATATAATTATTAGTAGCAAAATATAATATTCCTATCCATTCACCCGATAACCACAGTATCTAATTTCCGATAGCCGAATCCTAGAAAGAAGATACATTTTATTTTAATTTGGCAAACCTAAAACCATTTATACTTACAGTGTCAAAACAAAGTATTGGTTCTACTTGCGATTCTACTCGGAGCCCCCAGATTCATCAGATGCCCGTATTTATGTAGGTTTGTGTAGAAAAACTATCCGAAGATGCCGTGTTGTACCTCATTGCGCCGCCACAGTTTACAGCCGTACGATTTGTAGTTTTCTTTTCGCCAGGTATTTATGAATATGGACCTAGAAAAAAGTTAAATTTGTATCTATTTATTCAACCTAAAAGCGAAATTTATGCTTACGTAGAGTGTCCGTATTTATGTAGGTTTGTGTAGAAAAGCGGTAAAATGAAGTATAAATGTATCTTCTTGTGCCACCACAGTTTACAGCCGTATGTTTTGTAGTTTTTTTTTTGCCAGGTATTTATGAATATGGACCTAGAAAAAAGTTAAATTTTGATCTATTTATTCAACCTAAAACCCAAATTTATGCTTACTCTCTGCTTGCGGCTCTTGTGAAACAATCAACAGATGTGTCTTGGATGGATCTTGCAGAAGTATTTGTATGCCTTGTGTATCTTGGGGAAGTATTATTATTTTGTACGACTTTCACTTTATGCTTAACTTTAAAAACTAATCACTTTTATGCTTAAACCTAATTGAAAAAAAAAACCGAAATAAAAAACCGAAATAAATATTTTACAAAATTTTGAAATTAAGAATTTTATTTTTATGTGTTTAACTTCCGACGCTCCGAACTATACTGATATTTTTCCAGTATTCTCACACGACGACGAATTTGACATCTGGGGTTTTGTGGGGCATGGATTGCTTGTTTCAAATTTTCTTTTGAATTTTGCGTTGATTCGTATTTTTATGAACTGTGCATCCATGGCATCTTCCCGCCCCAGTCGCTCACCGTTCACCTGGGCATCAGCCTCCTGCAGCTGGAGCAGCAGCAGCTCACCTATCTGCAGCAGGCGCGCATCCTAGAGCCCCTCAAGCATCTCCTGCCCACCAAGGTGCTCGTCCAGTCACAGCCTGCCCAGGAACCAGCTCTGGAGGCAAAGCCCGTCCTCAACGTACCCGTTGCTGCCGAGGGATGAGTCATTCCCAACAACAAGTTCTAGGTTTAATCCATATTCCCATATTTATATATTGTTTGTCGTAATAGTATACATATTCATATATACATACACACGTACATGTGTTTACTGGAAATATTTGTAAAACTAAAGATGAAATCTTGAATAATAGCATGCCCTCGGGGGGTTTTATACATCTGCGAGTATATCGAAAAGAATTCTTAGTTGTGGAAAATTTTCCAAAAGGGGAATGGGGATATTCAATGCATGTCCCCGAAAGTAAATCAGCATTTTGCTGGAAACTTTTAGAGTCCTACCCCATTCTGGTTCAGTCAAACAATTAAACATCTTTGTGTGTTTTAGTATCAAAATATAATCACGAGTAATATAATTATTAGTAGCAAAATATAATATTCCTATCCATTCACCCGATAACCACAGTATCTAATTTCCGATAGCAGAATCCTAGAAAGAAGATACATTTTATTTTAATTTGGCAAACCTAAAACCATTTATACTTACAGTGTCAAAACAAAGTATTGGTTCTACTTGCGATTCTACTCGGAGCCCCCAGATTCATCAGATGCCCGTATTTATGTAGGTTTGTGTAGAAAAACTATCCGAAGAAGCCGTGTTGTACCTCATTGCGCCGCCACAGTTTACAGCCGTACGATTTGTAGTTTTCTTTTCGCCAGGTATTTATGAATATGGAACTAGAAAAAAGTTAAATTTGTATCTATTTATTCAACCTAAAAGCGAAATTTATGGCTACGTAGAGTGTCCGTATTTATGTAGGTTTGTGTAGAAAAGCGGTAAAATGAAGTATAATTGTATCTTCTTGTGCCAGCACAGTTTACAGCCGTATGTTTTGTAGTTTTTTTTTTGCCAGGTATTTATGAATATGGACCTAGAAAAAAGTTAAATTTTGATCTATTTATTCAACCTAAAACCCAAATTTATGCTTACTCTCTGCTTGCGGCTCTTGTGAAACAATCAACAGATGTGTCTTGGATGGATCTTGCAGAAGTATTTGTATGCCTTGTGTATCTTGGGGAAGTATTATTATTTTGTACGACTTTCACTTTATGCTTAACTTTAAAAACTAAAAAAAACTAATCACTTTTATGCTTAAACCTAATTGAAAAAAAAAAACAGAAATAAATATTTTACAAAATTTTGAAATTTAGAATTTTATTTTTATGTGTTTAACTTCCGACGCTCCGACCTATACTGATATTTTTCCAGTATTCTCACACGACGACGAATTTGACATCTGGGGTTTTGTGGGGCATGGATTGCTTGTTTCAAATTTTCTTTTGAATTTTGCGTTGATTCGTATTTTTATGAACTGTGCATCCATGGCATCTTCCCGCCCCAGTCGCATATTCATATATACATACACACGTACATGTGTTTACTGGAAATATTTGTAAAACTAAAGATGAAATCTTGAATAATAGCATGCCCTCGGGGGGTTTTATACATCTGCGAGTATATCGAAAAGAATTCTTAGTTGTGGAAAATTTTCCAAAAGGGGAATGGGGATATTCAATGCATGTCCCCGAAAGTAAATCAGCATTTTGCTGGAAGCTTTTAGAGTCCAACCCCATTCTGCTTCAGTCAAACAATTAAACATCTTTGTGTGTTTTAGTATCAAAATATAATCACGAGTAATATAATTATTAGTAGCAAAATATAATATTCCTATCCATTCACCCGATAACCACAGTATCTAATTTCCGATAGCCGAATCCTAGAAAGAAGATACATTTTATTTTAATTTGGCAAACCTAAAACCATTTATACTTAGTGTCAAAACAAAGTATTGGTTCTACTTGCGATTCTACTCGGAGCCCCCAGATTCATCAGATGCCCGTATTTATGTAGGTTTGTGTAGAAAAACTATCCGAAGAAGCCGTGTTGTATCTCATTGCGCCGCCACAGTTTACAGCCGTACGATTTGTAGTTTTCTTTTCGCCAGGTATTTATGAATATGGACCTAGAAAAAAGTTAAATTTGTATCTATTTATTCAACCTAAAAGCGAAATTTATGCTTACGTAGAGTGTCCGTATTTATGTAGGTTTGTGTAGAAAAGCGGTCAAATGAAGTATAATTGTATCTTCTTGTGCCAGCACAGTTTACAGCCGTATGTTTTGTATTTTTTTTTTTGCCAGGTATTTATGAATATGGACCTAGAAAAAAGTTAAATTTGTATCTATTTATTCAACCTAAAAGCGAAATTTATGCTTACTATCTGCTTGCGGCTCTTGTGAAACAATCAACAGATGTGTCTTGGATGGATCTTGGAGAAGTATTTTTATGCCTTGTGTATCTTGGGGAAGTATTATTATTTTGTACGACTTTCACTTTATGCTTAACTTTAAAAACTAAAAAAAACTAATCACTTTTATGCTTAAACCTAATTGAAAAAAAAAAACCGAAAAAATATTTTACAAAATTTTGAAATTTAGAATTTTATTTTGATGTGTTTAACTTCCGACGCTCCGAACTATACTGATATTTTTCCAGTATTCTCACACGACGACGAATTTGACATCTGGGGTTTTGTGGGGCATGGATTGCTTGTTTCAGTTTTTCTTTTGAATTTTGCGTTGATTCGTATTTTTATGAACTGTGCATCCATGGCATCTTCCCGCCCCAGTCGCTCACCGTTCACCTGGGCATCAGCCTCCTGCAGCTGGAGCAGCAGCAGCTCACCTATCTGCAGCAGGCGCGCATCCTAGAGCCCCTCAAGCATCTCCTGCCCACCAAGGTGCTCGTCCAGTCACAGCCTGCCCAGGAACCAGCTCTGGAGGCAAAGCCCGTCCTCAACGTACCCGTTGCTGCCGAGGGATGAGTCATTCCCAACAACAAGTTCTAGGTTTAATCCATATTCCCATATTTATATATTGTTTGTCGTAATAGTATACATATTCATATATACATACACACGTACATGTGTTTACTGGAAATATTTGTAAAACTAAAGATGAAATCTTGAATAATAGCATGCCCTCGGGGGTTTTATACATCTGCGAGTATATCGAAAAGAATTCTTAGTTGTGGAAAATTTTCCAAAAGGGGAATGGGGATATTCAATGCATGTCCCCGAAAGTAAATCAGCATTTTGCTGGAAGCTTTTAGAGTCCAACCCCATTCTGCTTCAGTCAAACAATTAAACATCTTTGTGTGTTTTAGTATCAAAATATAATCACGAGTAATATAATTATTAGTAGCAAAATATAATATTCCTATCCATTCACCCGATAACCACAGTATCTAATTTCCGATAGCCGAATCCTAGAAAGAAGATACATTTTATTTTAATTTGGCAAACCTAAAACCATTTATACTTACAGTGTCAAAACAAAGTATTGGTTCTACTTGCGATTCTACTCGGAGCCCCCAGATTCATCAGATGCCCGTATTTATGTAGGTTTGTGTAGAAAAACTATCCGAAGATGCCGGGTTGTACCTCATTGCGCCGCCACAGTTTACAGCCGTACGATTTGTAGTTTTCTTTTCGCCAGGTATTTATGAATATGGACCTAGAAAAAAGTTAAATTTGTATCTATTTATTCAACCTAAAAGCGAAATTTATGCTTACGTAGAGTGTCCGTATTTATGTAGGTTTGTGTAGAAAAGCGGTAAAATGAAGTATAAATGTATCTTCTTGTGCCAGCACAGTTTACAGCCGTATGTTTTGTAGTTTTTTTTTTGCCAGGTATTTATGAATATGGACCTAGAAAAAAGTTAAATTTTGATCTATTTATTCAACCTAAAACCCAAATTTATGCTTACTCTCTGCTTGCGGCTCTTGTGAAACAATCAACAGATGTGTCTTGGATGGATCCTGCAGAAGTATTTTTATGCCTTGTGTATCTTGGGGAAGTATTATTATTTTGTACGACTTTCACTTTATGCTTAACTTTAAAAACTAAAAAAAAACTAATCACTTTTATGCTTAAACCTAATTGAAAAAAAAAAACCGAAATTAAAAACCGAAATAAATATTTTACAAAATTTTGAAATTAAGAATTTTATTTTTATGTGTTTAACTTCCGACGCTCCGACCTATACTGATATTTTTCCAGTATTCTCACACGACGACGAATTTGACATCTGGGGTTTTGTGGGGCATAGATTGCTTGTTTCAAATTTTCTTTTGAATTTTGCGTTGATTCGTATTTTTATGAACTGTGCATCCATGGCATCTTCCCGCCCCAGTCGCTCACCGTTCACCTGGGCATCAGCCTCCTGCAGCTGGAGCAGCAGCAGCTCACCTATCTGCAGCAGGCGCGCATCCTAGAGCCCCTCAAGCATCTCCTGCCCACCAAGGTGCTCGTCCAGTCACAGCCTGCCCAGGAACCAGCTCTGGAGGCAAAGCCCGTCCTCAACGTACCCGTTGCTGCCGAGGGATGAGTCATTCCCAACAACAAGTTCTAGGTTTAATCCATATTCCCATATTTATATATTGTTTGTCGTAATAGTATACATATTCATATATACATACACACGTACATGTGTTTACTGGAAATATTTGTAAAACTAAAGATGAAATCTTGAATAATAGCATGCCCTCGGGGGTTTTATACATCTGCGAGTATATCGAAAAGAATTCTTAGTTGTGGAAAATTTTCCAAAAGGGGAATGGGGATATTCAATGCATGTCCCCGAAAGTAAATCAGCATTTTGCTGGAAACTTTTAGAGTCCTACCCCATTCTGGTTCAGTCAAACAATTAAACATCTTTGTGTGTTTTAGTATCAAAATATAATCACGAGTAATATAATTATTAGTAGCAAAATATAATATTCCTATCCATTCACCCGATAACCACAGTATCTAATTTCCGATAGCAGAATCCTAGAAAGAAGATACATTTTATTTTAATTTGGCAAACCTAAAACCATTTATACTTACAGTGTCAAAACAAAGTATTGGTTCTACTTGCGATTCTACTCGGAGCCCCCAGATTCATCAGATGCCCGTATTTATGTAGGTTTGTGTAGAAAAACTATCCGAAGAAGCCGTGTTGTACCTCATTGCGCCGCCACAGTTTACAGCCGTACGATTTGTAGTTTTCTTTTCGCCAGGTATTTATGAATATGGACCTAGAAAAAAGTTAAATTTGTATCTATTTATTCAACCTAAAAGCGAAATTTATGCTTACGTAGAGTGTCCGTATTTATGTAGGTTTGTGTAGAAAAGCGGTAAAATGAAGTATAATTGTATCTTCTTGTGCCACCACAGTTTACAGCCGTATGTTTTGTAGTTTTTTTTTTGCCAGGTATTTATGAATATGGACCTAGAAAAAAGTTAAATTTTGATCTATTTATTCAACCTAAAACCCAAATTTATGCTTACTCTCTGCTTGCGGCTCTTGTGAAACAATCAACAGATGTGTCTTGGATGGATCTTGCAGAAGTATTTGTATGCCTTGTGTATCTTGGGGAAGTATTATTATTTTGTACGACTTTCACTTTATGCTTAACTTTAAAAACTAAAAAAAACTAATCACTTTTATGCTTAAACCTAATTGAAAAAAAAAACCGAAATTAAAAACCGAAATAAATATTTTACAAAATTTTGAAATTTAGAATTTTATTTTTATGTGTTTAACTTCCGACGCTCCGAACTATACTGATATTTTTCCAGTATTCTCACACGACGACGAATTTGACATCTGGGGTTTTGTGGGGCATGGATTGCTTGTTTCAAATTTTCTTTTGAATTTTGCGTTGATTCGTATTTTTATGAACTGTGCATCCATGGCATCTTCCCGCCCCAGTCGCATATTCATATATACATACACACGTACATGTGTTTACTGGAAATATTTGTAAAACTAAAGATGAAATCTTGAATAATAGCATGCCCTCGGGGGGTTTTATACATCTGCGAGTATATCGAAAAGAATTCTTAGTTGGGAACATTATCCAAAAGGGGAATGGGGATATTCAATGCATGTCCCCGAAAATAAATCAGCATTTTGCTGGAAACTTTTAGAGTCCTACCCCATTCTGGTTCAGTCAAACAATTAAACATCTTTGTGTGTTTTAGTATCAAAATATAATCACGAGTAATATAATTATTAGTAGCAAAATATAATATTCCTATCCATTCACCCGATAACCACAGTATCTAATTTCCGATAGCCGAATCCTAGAAAGAAGATACATTTTATTTTAATTTGGCAAACCTAAAACCATTTATACTTACAGTGTCAAAACAAAGTATTGGTTCTACTTGCGATTCTACTCGGAGCCCCCAGATTCATCAGATGCCCGTATTTATGTAGGTTTGTGTAGAAAAACTATCCGAAGAAGCCGTGTTGTACCTCATTGCGCCGCCACAGTTTACAGCCGTACGATTTGTAGTTTTCTTTTCGCCAGGTATTTATGAATATGGAACTAGAAAAAAGTTAAATTTGTATCTATTTATTCAACCTAAAAGCGAAATTTATGCTTACGTAGAGTGTCCGTATTTATGTAGGTTTGTGTAGAAAAGCGGTAAAATGAAGTATAATTGTATCTTCTTGTGCCAGCACAGTTTACAGCCGTATGTTTTGTAGTTTTTTTTTTGCCAGGTATTTATGAATATGGACCTAGAAAAAAGTTAAATTTTGATCTATTTATTCAACCTAAAACCCAAATTTATGCTTACTCTCTGCTTGCGGCTCTTGTGAAACAATCAACAGATGTGTCTTGGATGGATCTTGCAGAAGTATTTGTATGCCTTGTGTATCTTGGGGAAGTATTATTATTTTGTACGACTTTCACTTTATGCTTAACTTTAAAAACTAAAAAAACTAATCACTTTTATGCTTAAACCTAATTGAAAAAAAAAAAACCGAAATAAAAAACCGAAATAAATATTTTACAAAATTTTGAAATTTAGAATTTTATTTTTATGTGTTTAACTTCCGACGCTCCGAACTATACTGATATTTGTCACGTGCAACCACGATGTAGGCGAGATGGTCCTCTCAGCTTGAAGCGGCACGCTGTCAATTTTCCGGCTACTGGCTCGTCGGCCACGAGTGTGGTGTTCTTGTTTATTTGCTCCTAAGCTGAGGCCTACCCTATTATTATTCTACATTTAATGCGTGTCAATAAGCCATATGAAACCGGACGGAAAGCACAACACCTAAAACGAAAGGCAATAACTGCACTGGTGAACGGACAACGAAAAGAATTCCTCAGCAGTTCATGAGGAGTGATGTTCGCCCACCCTACCTTGGTCTTGCTGTGCCCGATACCACATAATTTGTTACAAGACCACTTATATTATGCGAGACCTACAGGGGCTTGCTGCAGGAGATCAAACACTATTTCTTCTACTCAGACATTATAAACGTTTATTTATTTCTAATGACTAAAATTAGTGATCCCCAGTAATTTAATGTTCTCATTTGCCCTTCCCGAGTATTGGCTACGACTTAATTTTAAATAATTTGCGTAAAGTACTGTAAATAAATAAGAAGCTTAGGCTAGATATGAGAGAGAACAGATGATTTGAATAGGAGTGAAAAGAAAAGAAATGTAAGAAAATTTTATGTGAGCAATTGCTGGCATAGCGATCCACCAAAAGAGAAGGTGTAATGTACGAGAGGCGTAGGGAAAAGAATCAAGAGGTGACTTTCTGATGCCCTCTCTTTTCAACCCACTAATTGGGTGCGCTCCCGTGGCGAACTTTCATATTTTTATATATTTTTCGAACTTTCATATACATATTTTATTTATTCAATTGAACGACTTACAGGAACCTCCATCGACGAAGCGCTTCCGATTTGGGCCCCTGAAAAGTATGAAAAAAGAACACACACAATTCGCACACACAAAAAAATTGAGATGACGACCGAGTGGCTCAGGCAGATCGAGTTAATTTTAACGGTGATTGCCTGTCTCTTTTCTTCCCGTCCCTCACGCCGCCTTACATTCCTCTGCGCTCAGTCTTGCATTCCTATGTGCAGATTAGCGGCGCTTATCGGGCACCGGTATGTGGGGGCTCGCCCGCAGCGCAAAGTTAGGTGGAGAGAGATAGATAGGGATAGAGAGCTAAAGAAGCCTAAATGAGAGGGAGAATAAAATAACTCGGGTATTGATGCTTAGAGCATCTGACTACGATCCGTTATTTGTTTCTTATATTTGATTCTTTTTTTTTTGTTATTGTTATTTTGGGCGGGGCTGGCCTTCTATGAGAAATTTTCTAACTCGATCTGCCACTATTTGTCGCCACTGAAGAACACTTTTTTTTCTTTGCCTCCTCCCATGCGCACGGGGTATGGACGCATACGCGGAGCGATGAACAAGCCGACGCGGCTGCCGTCTGCCGGGCACTAGTTGGCCTCTCCTCTCTGGCTCGCCGAACTGCTCCAAGGCGACGACCCAAAGCTCCGGCGAATTTCTACGAATTTCAGCTGGCGGTCGTGGAAGACGAGCCTCCTCCAATTTAAGACCTATGGAAATTTGCACCCACAGAACACCTTTATACTCTTTCGCTAGGCTGTCTTTTTTTTTATTCCACAACTTACCCAAACGGGTGACCCGTCGAAAGGGTGTATCGAAGAGGTTTCACTAATCACCGTCTCACTTCCTGGCTACTTTTCACTAGTTATTGTATTTATATGGTTTTTCTCTTTTTTCTTTCTTTGAATATTCAACTACGGCTGACACTATAGAGGACACTTGGAGAACAAAATCCAATGCTGTCGACCAGGCTTGGAATCCCGCAATGGCGTCCAATGCCATCTATTTATAGCCGTTTATCTTGTCCGACTTCGACTTCGAACTCGCTCTCCTTTCGACGAGGAAGTCTGACCTGGCTCTGACCCACTCTTTGATCCCAGGCCCTCTTTGCCGACTGTTAAAGAGAGTTTGTCTTGCCTCTCGTTAGACGGTGCCTAATTTTCGGCGGACCCCAAAAACCCTAGGCCTCCTCACAGCAGCTACAAGCCTCACCGTACATATTTTTCCAGTATTCTCACACGACAACGAATTTGACATCTGGGGTTTTGTGGGGCATGGATTGCTTGTTTCAAATTTTCTTTTGAATTTTGCGTTGATTCGTATTTTTATGAACTGTGCATCCATGGCATCTTCCCGCCCCAGTCGCTCACCGTTCACCTGGGCATCAGCCTCCTGCAGCTGGAGCAGCAGCAGCTCACCTATCTGCAGCAGGCGCGCATCCTAGAGCCCCTCAAGCATCTCCTGCCCACCAAGGTGCTCGTCCAGTCACAGCCTGCCCAGGAACCAGCTCTGGAGGCAAAGCCCGTCCTCAACGTACCCGTTGCTGCCGAGGGATGAGTCATTCCCAACAACAAGTTCTAGGTTTAATCCATATTCCCATATTTATATATTGTTTGTCGTAATAGTATACATATTCATATATACATACACACGTACATGTGTTTACTGGAAATATTTGTAAAACTAAAGATGAAATCTTGAATAATAGCATGCCCTCGGGGGGTTTTATACATCTGCGAGTATATCGAAAAGAATTCTTAGTTGGGGAACATTATCCAAAAGGGGAATGGGGATATTCAATGCATGTCCCCGAAAGTAAATCAGCATTTTGCTGGAAACTTTTAGAGTCCTACCCCATTCTGGTTGAGTCAAACAATTAAACATCTTTGTGTGTTTTAGTATCAAAATATAATCACGAGTAATATAATTATTAGTAGCAAAATATAATATTCCTATCCATTCACCCGATAACCACAGTATCTAATTTCCGATAGCCGAATCCTAGAAAGAAGATACATTTTATTTTAATTTGGCAAACCTAAAACCATTTATACTTACAGTGTCAAAACAAAGTATTGGTTCTACTTGCGATTCTACTCGAAGCCCCCAGATTCATCAGATGCCCGTATTTATGTAGGTTTGTGTAGAAAAACTATCCGAAGAAGCCGTGTTGTACCTCATTGCGCCGCCACAGTTTACAGCCGTACGATTTGTAGTTTTCTTTTCGCCAGGTATTTATGAATATGGACCTAGAAAAAAGTTAAATTTGTATCTATTTATTCAACCTAAAAGCGAAATTTATGGCTACGTAGAGTGTCCGTATTTATGTCGGTTTGTGTAGAAAAGCGGTAAAATGAAGTATAATTGTATCTTCTTGTGCCACCACAGTTTACAGCCGTATGTTTTGTAGTTTTTTTTTTGCCAGGTATTTATGAATATGGACCTAGAAAAAAGTTAAATTTTGATCTATTTATTCAACCTAAAACCCAAATTTATGCTTACTCTCTGCTTGCGGCTCTTGTGAAACAATCAACAGATGTGTCTTGGATGGATCCTGCAGAAGTATTTTTATGCCTTGTGTATCTTGGGGAAGTATTATTATTTTGTACGACTTTCACTTTATGCTTAACTTTAAAAACTAAAAAAAACTAATCACTTTTATGCTTAAACATAATTGAAAAAAAAAACCGAAATTAAAAACCGAAATAAATATTTTACAAAATTTTTTTAAATTTAGAATTTTATTTTTATGTGTTTAACTTCCGACGCTCCGAACTATACTGATATTTTTCCAGTATTCTCACACGACGACGAATTTGACATCTGGGGTTTTGTGGGGCATGGATTGCTTGTTTCAAATTTTCTTTTGAATTTTGCGTTGATTCGTATTTTTATGAACTGTGCATCCATGGCATCTTCCCATATTTATATATTGTTTGTCGTAATAGTATACATATTCATATATACATACACACGTACATGTGTTTACTGGAAATATTTGTAAAACTAAAGATGAAATCTTGAATAATAGCATGCCCTCGGGGGGTTTTATACATCTGCGAGTATATCGAAAAGAATTCTTAGTTGTGGAAAATTTTCCAAAAGGGGAATGGGGATATTCAATGCATGTCCCCGAAAGTAAATCAGCATTTTGCTGGAAGCTTTTAGAGTCCAACCCCATTCTGCTTCAGTCAAACAATTAAACATCTTTGTGTGTTTTAGTATCAAAATATAATCACGAGTAATATAATTATTAGTAGCAAAATATAATATTCCTATCCATTCACCCGATAACCACAGTATCTAATTTCCGATAGCCGAATCCTAGAAAGAAGATACATTTTATTTTAATTTGGCAAACCTAAAACCATTTATACTTACAGTGTCAAAACAAAGTATTGGTTCTACTTGCGATTCTACTCGGAGCCCCCAGATTCATCAGATGCCCGTATTTATGTAGGTTTGTGTAGAAAAACTATCCGAAGAAGCCGTGTTGTACCTCATTGCGCCGCCACAGTTTACAGCCGTACGATTTGTAGTTTTCTTTTCGCCAGGTATTTATGAATATGGAACTAGAAAAAAGTTAAATTTGTATCTATTTATTCAACCTAAAAGCGAAATTTATGCTTACGTAGAGTGTCCGTATTTATGTAGGTTTGTGTAGAAAAGCGGTAAAATGAAGTATAATTGTATCTTCTTGTGCCAGCACAGTTTACAGCCGTATGTTTTGTAGTTTTTTTTTTGCCAGGTATTTATGAATATGGACCTAGAAAAAAGTTAAATTTTGATCTATTTATTCAACCTAAAACCCAAATTTATGCTTACTCTCTGCTTGCGGCTCTTGTGAAACAATCAACAGATGTGTCTTGGATGGATCTTGCAGAAGTATTTGTATGCCTTGTGTATCTTGGGGAAGTATTATTATTTTGTACGACTTTCACTTTATGCTTAACTTTAAAAACTAAAAAAACTAATCACTTTTATGCTTAAACCTAATTGAAAAAAAAACCGAAATAAAAAACCAAAATAAAAAACCGAAATAAATATTTTACAAAATTTTGAAATTTAGAATTTTATTTTTATGTGTTTAACTTCCGACGCTCCGAACTATACTGATATTTTTCCAGTATTCTCACACGACAACGAATTTGACATCTGGGGTTTTGTGGGGCATGGATTGCTTGTTTCAAATTTTCTTTTGAATTTTGCGTTGATTCGTATTTTTATGAACTGTGCATCCATGGCATCTTCCCGCCCCAGTCGCATATTCATATATACATACACACGTACATGTGTTTACTGGAAATATTTGTAAAACTAAAGATGAAATCTTGAATAATAGCATGCCCTCGGGGGTTTTATACATCTGCGAGTATATCGAAAAGAATTCTTAGTTGGGGAACATTATCCAAAAGGGGAATGGGGATATTCAATGCATGTCCCCGAAAGTAAATCAGCATTTTGCTGGAAACTTTTAGAGTCCTACCCCATTCTGGTTCAGTCAAACAATTAAACATCTTTGTGTGTTTTAGTATCAAAATATAATCACGAGTAATATAATTATTAGTAGCAAAATATAATATTCCTATCCATTCACCCGATAACCACAGTATCTAATTTCCGATAGCCGAATCCTAGAAAGAAGATACATTTTATTTTAATTTGGCAAACCTAAAACCATTTATACTTACAGTGTCAAAACAAAGTATTGGTTCTACTTGCGATTCTACTCGAAGCCCCCAGATTCATCAGATGCCCGTATTTATGTAGGTTTGTGTAGAAAAACTATCCGAAGAAGCCGTGTTGTACCTCATTGCGCCGCCACAGTTTACAGCCGTACGATTTGTAGTTTTCTTTTCGCCAGGTATTTATGAATATGGACCTAGAAAAAAGTTAAATTTGTATCTATTTATTTAACCTAAAAGCGAAATTTATGCTTACGTAGAGTGTCCGTATTTATGTAGGTTTGTGTAGAAAAGCGGTAAAATGAAGTATAATTGTATCTTCTTGTGCCACCACAGTTTACAGCCGTATGTTTTGTAGTTTTTTTTTTGCCAGGTATTTATGAATATGGACCTAGAAAAAAGTTAAATTTTGATCTATTTATTCAACCTAAAACCCAAATTTATGCTTACTCTCTGCTTGCGGCTCTTGTGAAACAATCAACAGATGTGTCTTGGATGGATCCTGCAGAAGTATTTTTATGCCTTGTGTATCTTGGGGAAGTATTATTATTTTGTACGACTTTCACTTTATGCTTAACTTTAAAAACTAAAAAAAACTAATCACTTTTATGCTTAAACCTAATTGAAAAAAAAAACCGAAATTAAAAACCGAAATAAATATTTTACAAAATTTTTTTAAATTTAGAATTTTATTTTTATGTGTTTAACTTCCGACGCTCCGAACTATACTGATATTTTTCCAGTATTCTCACACGACGACGAATTTGACATCTGGGGTTTTGTGGGGCATGGATTGCTTGTTTCAAATTTTCTTTTGAATTTTGCGTTGATTCGTATTTTTATGAACTGTGCATCCATGGCATCTTCCCGCCCCAGTCGCTCACCGTTCACCTGGGCATCAGCCTCCTGCAGCTGGAGCAGCAGCAGCTCACCTATCTGCAGCAGGCGCGCATCCTAGAGCCCCTCAAGCATCTCCTGCCCACCAAGGTGCTCGTCCAGTCACAGCCTGCACAGGAACCAGCTCTGGAGGCAAAGCTCGTCCTCAACGTACCCGTTGCTGCCGAGGGATGAGTCATTCCCAACAACAAGTTCTAGGTTTAATCCATATTCCCATATTTATATATTGTTTGTCGTAATAGTATACATATTCATATATACATACACACGTACATGTGTTTACTGGAAATATTTGTAAAACTAAAGATGAAATCTTGAATAATAGCATGCCCTCGGGGGGTTTTATACATCTGCGAGTATATCGAAAAGAATTCTTAGTTGGGGAACATTATCCAAAAGGGGAATGGGGATATTCAATGCATGTCCCCGAAAGTAAATCAGCATTTTGCTGGAAACTTTTAGAGTCCTACCCCATTCTGGTTCAGTCAAACAATTAAACATCTTTGTGTGTTTTAGTATCAAAATATAATCACGAGTAATATAATTATTAGTAGCAAAATATAATATTCCTATCCATTCACCCGATAACCACAGTATCTAATTTCCGATAGCAGAATCCTAGAAAGAAGATACATTTTATTTTAATTTGGCAAACCTAAAACCATTTATACTTACAGTGTCAAAACAAAGTATTGGTTCTACTTGCAATTCTACTCGGAGCCCCCAGATTCATCAGATGCCCGTATTTATGTAGGTTTGTGTAGAAAAACTATCCGAAGAAGCCGTGTTGTACCTCATTGCGCCGCCACAGTTTACAGCCGTACGATTTGTAGTTTTCTTTTCGCCAGGTATTTATGAATATGGACCTAGAAAAAAGTTAAATTTGTATCTATTTATTCAACCTAAAAGCGAAATTTATGCTTACGTAGAGTGTCCGTATTTATGTAGGTTTGTGTAGAAAAGCGGTAAAATGAAGTATAATTGTATCTTCTTGTGCCAGCACAGTTTACAGCCGTATGTTTTGTAGTTTTTTTTTTGCCAGGTATTTATGAATATGGACCTAGAAAAAAGTTAAATTTTGATCTATTTATTCAACCTAAAACCCAAATTTATGCTTACTCTCTGCTTGCGGCTCTTGTGAAACAATCAACAGATGTGTCTTGGATGGATCTTGCAGAAGTATTTGTATGCCTTGTGTATCTTGGGGAAGTATTATTATTTTGTACGACTTTCACTTTATGCTTAACTTTAAAAACTAAAAAAAACTAATCACTTTTATGCTTAAACCTAATTGAAAAAAAAAAACCGAAATAAAAAACCGAAATAAATATTTTACAAAATTTTGAAATTTAGAATTTTATTTTTATGTGTTTAACTTCCGACGCTCCGAACTATACTGATATTTTTCCAGTATTCTCACACGACGACGAATTTGACATCTGGGGTTTTGTGGGGCATGGATTGCTTGTTTCAAATTTTCTTTTGAATTTTGCGTTGATTCGTATTTTTATGAACTGTGCATCCATGGCATCTTCCCGCCCCAGTCGCTCACCGTTCACCTGGGCATCAGCCTCCTGCAGCTGGAGCAGCAGCAGCTCACCTATCTGCAGCAGGCGCGCATCCTAGAGCCCCTCAAGCATCTCCTGCCCAGCAAGGTGCTCGTCCAGTCACAGCCTGCACAGGAACCAGCTCTGGAGGCAAAGCCCGTCCTCAACGTACCCGTTGCTGCCGAGGGATGAGTCATTCCCAACAACAAGTTCTAGGTTTAATCCATATTCCCATATTTATATATTGTTTGTCGTAATAGTATACATATTCATATATACATACACACGTACATGTGTTTACTGGAAATATTTGTAAAACTAAAGATGAAATCTTGAATAATAGCATGCCCTCGGGGGGTTTTATACATCTGCGAGTATATCGAAAAGAATTCTTAGTTGTGGAAAATTTTCCAAAAGGGGGAGTGTCCGTATTTATGTAGGTTTGTGTAGAAAAGCGGTAAAATGAAGTATAATTGTATCTTCTTGTGCCAGCACAGTTTACAGCCGTATGTTTTGTAGTTTTTTTTTTGCCAGGTATTTATGAATATGGACCTAGAAAAAAGTTAAATTTTGATCTATTTATTCAACCTAAAACCCAAATTTATGCTTACTCTCTGCTTGCGGCTCTTGTGAAACAATCAACAGATGTGTCTTGGATGGATCCTGCAGAAGTATTTTTATGCCTTGTGTATCTTGGGGAAGTATTATTATTTTGTACGACTTTCACTTTATGCTTAACTTTAAAAACTAAAAAAAACTAATCACTTTTATGCTTAAACCTAATTGAAAAAAAAAAACCGAAATTAAAAACCGAAATAAATATTTTACAAAATTTTGAAATTTAGAATTTTATTTTTATGTGTTTAACTTCCGACGCTCCGAACTATACTGATATTTTTCCAGTATTCTCACACGACGACGAATTTGACATCTGGGGTTTTGTGGGGCATGGATTGCTTGTTTCAAATTTTCTTTTGAATTTTGCGTTGATTCGTATTTTTATGAACTGTGCATCCATGGCATCTTCCCGCCCCAGTCGCATATTCATATATACATACACACGTACATGTGTTTACTGGAAATATTTGTAAAACTAAAGATGAAATCTTGAATAATAGCATGCCCTCGGGGGTTTTATACATCTGCGAGTATATCGAAAAGAATTCTTAGTTGTGGAAAATTTTCCAAAAGGGGAATGGGGATATTCAATGCATGTCCCCGAAAGTAAATCAGCATTTTGCTGGAAGCTTTTAGAGTCCAACCCCATTCTGCTTCAGTCAAACAATTAAACATCTTTGTGTGTTTTAGTATCAAAATATAATCACGAGTAATATAATTATTAGTAGCAAAATATAATATTCCTATCCATTCACCCGATAACCACAGTATCTAATTTCCGATAGCCGAATCCTAGAAAGAAGATACATTTTATTTTAATTTGGCAAACCTAAAACCATTTATACGTACAGTGTCAAAACAAAGTATTGGTTCTACTTGCGATTCTACTCGGAGCCCCCAGATTCATCAGATGCCCGTATTTATGTAGGTTTGTGTAGAAAAACTATCCGAAGATGCCGTGTTGTACCTCATTGCGCCGCCACAGTTTACAGCCGTACGATTTGTAGTTTTCTTTTCGCCAGGTATTTATGAATATGGACCTAGAAAAAAGTTAAATTTGTATCTATTTATTCAACCTAAAAGCGAAATTTATGCTTACGTAGAGTGTCCGTATTTATGTAGGTTTGTGTAGAAAAGCGGTAAAATGAAGTATAATTGTATCTTCTTGTGCCACCACAGTTTACAGCCGTATGTTTTGTAGTTTTTTTTTTGCCAGGTATTTATGAATATGGACCTAGAAAAAAGTTAAATTTTGATCTATTTATTCAACCTAAAACCCAAATTTATGCTTACTCTCTGCTTGCGGCTCTTGTGAAACAATCAACAGATGTGTCTTGGATGGATCCTGCAGAAGTATTTTTATGCCTTGTGTATCTTGGGGAAGTATTATTTTGTACGACTTTCACTTTATGCTTAACTTTAAAAACTAAAAAAAACTAATCACTTTTATGCTTAAACCTAATTGAAAAAAAAAACCGAAATTAAAAACCGAAATAAATATTTTACAAAATTTTGAAATTTAGAATTTTATTTTTATGTGTTTAACTTCCGACGCTCCGAACTATACTGATATTTTTCCAGTATTCTCACACGACGACGAATTTGACATCTGGGGTTTTGTGGGGCATGGATTGCTTGTTTCAGTTTTTCTTTTGAATTTTGCGTTGATTCGTATTTTTATGAACAGAGACATTATTCGGTAATAATTCCGTTTTACCGATAATTCCAGTCGATAAAGTCGCTTACAAAGGACGCTGGACATTGTTATCCTCAGAAGTTACTCAAGCAGAGAGCATCTTGAAGAAGAGGCCTAAAACATGTCACGCAAGTCCCGACCACCGTGGACCCTGAGTGCGCGGAGAAATATCCTAAAGAACTTATGGACCGATCGCTCCGTTGGCCCGTCTTTCGGGTATTATTTAGCCTGGAGTCGTACGAGTATGTAACCCCATATGGGTTCCGTGGATAGTTACCAGTAGGTATACATATATCTGCTAGATATATAGGTAGCCGGGCAGAGAACACATTATGTGCAATCATAGGGATAATCCTCACAGAAGACGACTCCATTTGAGAGGGCATCGAATGGGGCACAAGACTATGAAAGACAATGCGGCATGAAAAGCAACCTGCAACTAATTAAGCTTACGACCAAATTGAATCAGCAAAATAAGAGCTTCTCAAATAAATATAACTATGTACATATGTATATGGCCAGTATATAGGTGCATACATATGTGCGTGTGTTTATGTCTCACAAAGTAATACAGAAACTTTTATACCCGAGTGTCAGAGTGTGCCGCTGCTGGTGGAAACAGAAACAGACCTTCAGCAGGGCTGTGGGACTCTCTGGGCCAGCTCTTGGCCAATTTATTTGGGCCATTAAAATTGTATGATAAAGCGGGGCCATTAATTGTGTTGCTTAATTTTCGTTTTAACGCATTTTATCAGGCCAACGGGGGCGGAGCTCTGCCCCGCATAGTGGACATGGAGGACCGTCTTACAGCCGGACTCTGGACTAATGTGCTTTTATTTGTGGCGGAAAGAAATCGATGGACTCTAGCCAAGCAGGCGCTGATACGAGGACACCAGGCAGGACACTTGCAACTGGCAATTATCGATTGTCCTGCGAATAATACTCGTGAGGATCGACTTTCTTGGTTGCAAATAGTTGAATAACGTGGAAGACGTCGCTTCGGACTTAAAGGGTAGCATACAATGGGGACCTACGACTATGAAGCTGTGTACACCTTTTTATAGATGCCTCCCCCTGAGCGCCGCAGAAATTGAATTTCATAAAGGATATTTCCAAGTCCATTACATATTTATACTGAGGCACAAAATGTGTGCGAGGCAATGACCATTGTCGAATCGCTAGAAGGGCATACGCACACTCGTACGGACGGGTTCTACGCTCATATCTTAACGGGTTTCCTTACACATACATATGTACATAAACATATATTCTCGTATATAGGCACATGCCATATATGGCTGTGGCTGTGGGGGTGGGGGGAGGAGGGCTCGAGTATATATGATTTTTATTGTTATTGTTTTGTCCCTTTTATGATGTTGCACGTATCGCAGTAACTTTCCCAGCATCTTGTGGGTGGACGGGCGGGGGCTACGTGTATCTGTGTCTTGGATGTATCCAAGATAAATACAAACACACACACACACACACATATAAATGGAAGAAAATTCGAAAGGAAAAGGAAAAAATGAAACAATAACGAAACGAGAGACGCAGTTGAAGTTGCTCCTGAAATAAGCTCTCGTACCATTGCCCCCACCCTCTGCCCAACCACCCACCCACCCACCCAAGCCCGCACACACACAGAGATATAGCCTTGTGTATACGGTTATAATTGGGTGGCATTGAGGGTGCCGCCACATCGCCCTCGGATATGCGTGGGGGGTGGCATCGCGCCTGACTTTGGATTTCACCCCCAAAAACAGTTTTCTTTTTGGTTATTTTTTCTTTGCTTTCCTTTCCTTTTCGTTGCTTTCCTCTTTGTTGATTTAAGCGACTCCCCTGCCCCAGCCCCTGCCCCTGCCCCAGCCCCTGCCCTGCCCAGCCCTTGCTATATGGCTCTATGTGTGCGATTTTAAGGGCTGCTCTTGTTTGCTGACGAGTCTCCCCCCCACAGCCCACCGCCCGCTCCGTTTCCGTTGTGTTTGTGGTTGTAATTTGAAGCCAGAAACAGCCGGGGGAGAGAGCACGGCAAGGGTTCGTTTCGGTCTCGCGAGGGGGGCTGGGGTCGTCATATGAAACGTTATGGATTATGATATATACACACATAACTTTATGCAACAAGCGCCGGCCGTTGCGCTCTGAGGCTGTCCTGTGGTTGGTCCTGCCACTGGTGGATCCATTTCCCGATTGGCTGAGGCTTCCACTTCCCCTTCAAATTCATAATTCCTGTGGTTGCTTTCATAATTCCACTCCAAATGGCTTTCGGGGCGAGTGCGTATGCGCAATATGCCATCAAGGCGGGACGGAATATGGGACGGGGCGTATAGTCTTTGCCCTTACCCCTAGAGGAGATTATATTCAACATATTCCAAGGTATAAATCTCAAGGATTCATTAATGATGAAATCTTGATATTCGATCTGCCAGGCATTTCTTTACCCCCAAAACCGGAGTCTCCCATTTCATTTTTATTGCTTTTTTTTTGGTGCTTTGCCTCATCGGATTATCCCCCCGGTCTGTGCATCCCCGTTGCTGTTGTTATTGGTTTCTCTTTTTTCACTTTTTATTCTCTTTGAGCTGGACACGGATTACACTTCGTCTTGGGGTCCGTATTCGTGACCCCCCCACCCCCCCAGAGTGCTGCTCACATGTGCATGACTTTCTTTTATATATATTTTTCTCCTTTTTTATTTGATGAAACTTCCGTTAGTTTTCCAGCATTTTTTTTTGCAAAAAAACGTAGATTTATTATAAGCGTTCTGTCGTATGTTTGCGAGAGAGATAGGTACAGTGTGAGAGTGAGAGGGGGAGAGAGAGTGAGTCTTGCGCGGCTACGTGACTCCACACAGATCTCCTCCGCCCACGTGACTCCATAGAGCACTCCCCCGCCCCCGTGACTGCATAGAGCACTCCCCCGCCCACGTGACTCCACTGAGCACTCCTCCTCTCACGTGACTCCATAGAGCACTCCTCCTCTCACATGACTTCATACAGCACTGCTCCGCCCTCCCTCCCTCTAGAGGTGTGCACTTTCCAGTGTTGGCTAACAATTAGAGGGTTCCTTGAAAGACAATTAGATATTTCTATACACCCACAATACCATATACCATATAAATCCGTCTTTTGTAGACTTTTCATCAGCATAATCGATCTTTTGGAGTATCTCTTATTCTTATTTAATTTCTTTTCCACATTTTGATGGCGGAAGTGCGAGTAGAGGCACAAAAACCTTTGGGAGCGAGGCAAAAACAAATTCGCCGCAAACTAAATGTGTTTGTGGCATTTGATATGCCCCCGGGCGTCCACGACAGTTGCAACACCCACCGTTGCCGCCACGGCCCCCCCCCCCCCCCCCTCAGGTGAGAGCCGCGAACAGAAGGAGGAGATGAAGCAGAAACAGAAGCAGAAGCGGAAGTAAGTGGAAAGCGGGAGCAAAAAAAATTAATTTTATCCTTTCCATTTCCGTTGTTGCTGTGTTTCGCCGTGTGCGGTTTCTCTCTCTCTGTCTCTCTCGCCCAGCATATGTGTGCGTGTGCGTGTGCTTGTGTGTGTGTGAATTTTCATCATACTAGCATGCGGCTACATCCGCTTCCTTTTTTATTGATGCTCCTCCTTGCTCTTCCACTCCGTTGTCTCCTCCACTTTTTGCATTATTTTAACGTGTGCTTTTCTCTCTCCTTCTCCAGCTCGGAATAGACCCCGTACTTGTGGGGATCTAGGGTATTACCGATTCGATTTGTAAGAGACTCGCTTTGCTCGTGCGTCGACCCCCGGCTCACTCGCTACGCTCGCTAGTGCATTTATGAGTAAAATATCGATGCCTCAAAGCTTTTCTATATAATAGAGACACTTCTCTATGATACTTCTATGATTTATCAGCTATAAAATATCTTTATCGATTATATATTTCACCAATAATGCAGAAATATATGGATATGTACTGGGTTTTTCTGCTTCTATTGTTTATAGAAATACTCCCAAGGTTTCTTAATAATACGAACTTTTTCCAATGTATATGTAATCCTGGAAACCAGAAGAATCTTTATAGAGGGTGTCCAAGTAATCGACAGGAGCTTTTATATTCGATTTTTTTCGCCTTTTGTTATAAATCTTGAGGTTGAGCACTCGACTGGACGCCATTTTTTATTTTTCACCTTCGGCATCCTCTCTCCCTCCTCCTCCTTCTCTACCCCCACCCAGCTGTCGCCCCAGGCAGATGGTCGAGCGTCGCTTATTTTTCAATTCTGTCAGTTCCGATGGTCAGAAAATGTCGCTGGGGAGCGCCGGCCTTTACTCAGATTGCAAAAGGTGTAGGCGGGGGGTGGCTTGGTGGCTTGGATGGATGGGGGATGGGGGATGGGGGTCCCACCCATAAGAGTATATGTTTTATCTGCGAAATAATTTATAGAAGACTCAACCCAAATGGACACGGCCAAAGGGTTCCATTTCCTTATTCGATTTCTCTACGTTTTGTGTTCAATACTTGCGGGTTTTTTTCCCCATTTTAGATACCGAAATTTGAGCAGGAAGTTAGGTTGTGGGTGGGGTTGGGGGTTCTCACACTTTTCGCAAAGAAACAATCTTTTGTTGTCAATGTGGGATACGGGATATGGGAAACAATCTCTTTTTATCTCTTTTGGGTGTACGGGAAGATGCGAAGAATTATGTATGTATGGGTTATACATATGAGATTTAATGCAATCAAGGAGTTTTGTATACCCCATGTATACCATATTTCAACGCATTACGAGCGTTGTATCTGTAAGGGTAACACCCTTCCAACGCTATTCTTTCTTTCATCAGATTTGCACAAAATACATGTCATGAGCATGATTAGCCTTGTCCTGGAAGACTGGAGAGTAATTAAACTGTTGTAGAATGTGCTTTAGAGATGATCATAGTTCTCCTTACCCTCCATTTGTGGTACCTTGCCTGACGAACAGCTTCTGTAGAGAGAGAGAGAGAGAGAGCACTGCGGCAAATGATATAACAGCTGAAGTTCTTGGCTGGAAATATTGAAAGCCTACCGGGATAAGTACTGTCTATACAAGCACCAAAATGAACAAAAGACTTTCAGGATGTAGCCACGACCTGTCTTCATCTACGACGCTCTTTCGTCACGCAACGTGGCAGGGATTCATCCGGCAAGGCAGGAATGGAACCCTTTTGGATGGCACGGCCTGGAGGTATAAAATTATGTGCGCAATGCTAAAATTTTAATTCCAAATTTGATTCCCAACTCCAGCAGGGCCACAGTTTTCTTAATTTTCCCCGGGATAAGTTTGCCGGAGCGTGTCGCATTCGAAGGGTTAGGTGGAGGGGGAGGCCCTATCGCGACAAAGACATCTCTGGGAAGGAAACATTTTTTGGCTTGTGCCAAAATTACATCAAAAAGCGCTGCCGGAATGTAGGCAGACGTGGGCCCAGGCTCGAAAACGTTGGGGGTGGAGATGGGATGGAATGCCTGGGCGTTGCCGACTCCAAAGGAGGTTTGTGTGAAGAAATGTCTGGATTCTTGTACGAAAGTTCCAGCATCAAGATGGGCGGGTGGTGGAGTGATTGCTATCTTCATAATGACTTTGAAGTGTCAAACAGTTTTCGGGAATTATCAGCGGCAAGGTGAAAATTAAAATGGTACCTTCGGATGGGACCAACGGGTAGGCAGACAGAAGATATAATTATAATTTAATTGAAATGAAATTGTCGCTTAAGTCAAGTGGGGATGGAGCCGCTTGATTGCCCCTGGGATGGGCTTGGAGATGGAAAACTTTGGACACCACAGAACCGAATCAGTTCCGAATATTACTTTGGCGTGGAATCCATAGAGGCAGCTTCGGGAAAGGCTTCCCAGAGTCCTCTAAAACAGCCGCAGGCCTTTGCTCCAGGCCCAGCCGAAAAGTTAGAATAAGTGAGTCAATAAAGGAGCAGACCCCGACAAGGACACAAACTATTTGCACACCAATTTAATATGCGGCACAGGCACGGGCAGGGGCACGGGCACAGCTCGGACGGCCAACTGTCGAAGTGGACACCATGAAGTTGCACAAACGCAGGGGGCCTGCCATAAACCCATGAACGAGAAAACAAAAAGGAAAGCAAGCTTTCGGCTGTCTTTCGACTAAAAGATACCCTCTACTTGGAGGCTCTTCCGCTTCTTGGACACTCATTTGTGACACCATCGCCATGAGATGTGGACACTGTTCCAAAGATCTACATAAATACAACATACCCCTGGATCTGTACGATTAGCGGGTAGAAAAACGGATAAGTTTTGCCCAGGTTCGAGCAATGTCCGAGGAAAATCAATTTAATTTTTACTCATGTTCATGGGATGAGTCCTTCAAGGACCGCCCGAGGTGGAAATTTCACTTAAGTCACTTTGAAATTTCGCAAGTTGCCATCGGAGTTAGCTTCAAAGTTACTGGTCAGTTGATTTTTCTTCGCCTCCACCCCCGAGGGAGGCACCACCCGATATTTACATTTTACCCCAAACCCAACATCAGGGGAAACCCTTCGCCGAACACGATCTGAAACATCGAACAGATGGAAACTTTCAGTCAATTTTTGAGGGGTTTTTTCCTTCCTTGATAGTCATGATTATTAATAGAAAGAGGGGCAACTTCCCTCAGACATACAAGCCAGGACCACCAGATTTCAATGAATATTTGCAGATGGCCAATGAACAGGGTTACCGTCGCCATAAGAGTATCTTGGACTTAATATTTTTGCATGTTCTCTTCGAGTCCTGAAAATACTATAGTCCCCAGTGCCATAACGAAAAACAAAATGGCTTGCTTGCAGTGTATGGGGAGCACGGAGATGAAATTGGAAAATCCGAACAAGAACAGGGTCGAAATGAAGAAGGGAGGTGGGGGTGGTGATGGGAGAGGCTGGGTGGGAAGGGCACTTACATGACATGACAATAACTTTGACTTGACCATTCGACCGTTTCTCATATCTGGCCATCCACTACCCAGCCCGTCTCCTTGATTGTTTGTGCTGTAGTCCTGTCGGAGGACAGACAGACAGAGAGAGACGGATGGCACAGGTGCACACACACCATACGTGTATGCACGAGTCGGACGAGTCCGTAATGCTCTTTTTTGGCTCTGATGCGATGCTTGAACAAAGAGAAATATTTATGCGTTGACCAACTTGACCAACTCTGTTCTCAGCCGAAGACCGACGGCCCTTGAATGCCAGAAATTCCCAATTCAAATCCAATTCGAAATCTAAGCTCCGCCAAAGAAGTGGCTCTCAGGACGGGGACAGAGACAGAGACACAGACAGAGACAGAGAAAGAGACAGAGAGGGTTGAGTCGATGCTGTCTTTATGATGAAAAATGTCCAAAATTACTTTTGCCAGCTTCTGGACCTTCTGGACTGCTGCGGCAGACACATGATGACCTTTTTGGGGCCGGCATGGTCGAAAGGGTCAGTCCGAGGCAGCTCGACTCGAGTTTCCCATTAATATTTAATAATGCGAATTGTTGATTGAAACATTTCGAATTTTCTATGACACTACTTGCAACAGCTCCTTGCCTTGCCTCTTCTCCTCTCTTCCCTTTCGACAGTTGGCTAAAAGGGAGACGTGATTTTATTTGTATATCGGAAATTAAATTGGAATTATTCAGTGAGGGCTCTTCGATGGTCTTCAAGAGTCTTCCATGCATCCAAGTCTTACATTTTTTGCTTGGTAGAATGTTTGCTACAGTCCAATCAAATACGTTTTGTCGGTGCCAATCATTTGACAGATAGCGACAGGCTTACCTCGTCGTCCAATGCAACAGATGATAGGGGAAATCCGCATCTCCAAGGAGCCTTGAATCGAGGGATCTCTCAGGAAGGTGTGGAAGATTTTGCAGGAGCTTAGACGCTTCCTTCTGCGCATTACACTCATCCTCTGTCCCCACATATGGAATACACCCCTATACTCTCTTTGAGAAACTCCTCCCCCATTCTTATTCAATAAAATAAACATTCATGTTTGTGTTTAGTATCAAAATATAATTATTAGTATCAAAATATAATTATTAGTATCCAAATATAATCATTTTGTGCTAACAATCCTTCAAAAAGTGATCATCAGCTAGAAAAAGGTTAAATTTAGATTAGTTTGATCAACATAAAACTATCTATGCTTACATTAATGCGTTAATGCGAGCGACTACCTTGAACCTCTCCTTCTTTTGTGGCCGGGGGAAATTAGATTTAATCCAGAATCTAGAAACAAATATACATTTTTGATGAATTTATTCAAAGTATAACCTAAATTTATGCTTACGTGGATTATGGCTGTTTTCAGATACAAGATACAGTGTACGGTGTTAGACTTGAATCTAGAAAAAAAAATACATTTTTGATGAATTTATTCAACGTATAACCTAAATGTATGCTTACGTGGATTGGGCTGCAGATACAAGATACAGTGTACGGTGTTAGACTACAGATACTACCGTCCTGTGCAGGACACCGCACCGATCGTGACGCTCCTCCAGAATCCCGACCCACAACGTGGCACCGGTAACCTTGCCGTCATGGGAGCTTTGGCCGCTAACTTACAAGTTGCGGGGCTCCAAATTAGGCGTACGCCGCCTCCGCGGCCACTTTAAACTACGCCTTTACTTTCCGCAGACGTACCCGGCTCGACCACCGTTTTTGATGTTCCTTACAAAGGTCTACCATTGCAACGTACACAACAGCGCTATCTGCGTGGGGGTGGACGGCCTGCTACGCCCAGACTTGAGATTCCACAAAGTCTGAATAATCCCACACTTTCCGAATTCTTCGGGCACCATGAGAACATACTAACATAATATACAATTTATATATGACTGAAATAAAGGCCCAGGCTGTGAGTTGTCTGATACAATGATAACAGATACGGAAACATGCTCGAGTCCATCGCCTTTGTTCAAACTTCACTTTTTAATTAACTATAGTAACACAAAACAAAACAAAAACACAACAAATCACTTTATGCTTAAAACTAAATGAAAACAAAAAAAAAACAGAAATATTTTACAAAATTTGAAAATTTGGAATTTTTATTTGTATGTGTTTTAATGTCGAGGCTCCGTACAATAATGAAAATTTTCCAGCATTCTCGCACAATATCGAATTTGAAATTGGGGCTGTTGTCGGGCATGGATTGCTGGGTTCATGTTTTTTTTTCGTTTCTTATTTTTTGGTTTTTTTGAAAATATTCCCACCAAAGTAGGCACAAAATTGTGTGTTAAACGTTTTAAAATATACCTTGTTGGGTATAACAAAACCTGAGGCCCTGAGGGTCCTCTAAGAATCGATATCGATTACGTACAAGGGGGGGCGGGAGGTAATGGAAATTAAATTGGAATTATTCAGTGAGGGCTCTTCGATGGTCTTCAAGAGTCTTCCATGCATCCAAGTCTTACATTTTTTGCTTGGTAGAATGTTTGCTACAGTCCAATCAAATACGTTTTGTCGGTGCCAATCATTTGACAGATAGCGACAGGCTTACCTCGTCGTCCAATGCAACAGATGATAGGGGAAATCCGCATCTCCAAGGAGCCTTGAATCGAGGGATCTCTCAGGAAGGTGTGGAAGATTTTGCAGGAGCTTAGACGCTTCCTTCTGCGCGTTACACTCATCCTCTGTCCCCACATATGGAATACACCCCTATACTCTCTTTGAGAAACTCCTCCCCCATTCTTATTCAATAAAATAAACATTCATGTTTGTGTTTAGTATCAAAATATAATTATTAGTATCAAAATATAATTATTAGTATAAAAATATAATTATTAGTATCCAAATATAATCATTTTGTGCTAACAATCCTTCAAAAAGTGATCATCAGCTAGAAAAAGGTTAAATTTAGATTAGTTTGATCAACATAAAACCATCTATGCTTACATTAATGCGTTAATGCGAGCGACTACCTTGAACCTCTCCTTCTTTTGTGGCTGGGGGAAATTAGATTTAATCCAGAATCTAGAAAAAAATATAAATTTTTGATGAATTTATTCAACGTAAAACCTAAATTTATGCTTACGTGGATTATGGCTGTTTTCAGATACAAGATACAGTGTACGGTGTTAGACTTGAATCTAGAAAAAAAAAAATACATTTTTGATGAATTTATTCAACGTATAACCTAAATGTATGCTTACGTGGATTGGGCTGCAGATACAAGATACAGTGTACGGTGTTAGACTTGAATCTAGAAAAAAAATACATTTTTGATGAATTTTTTCAACGTATAACCTAAATTTATGCTTACGTGTATTAGGCTGCAGATACAAGATACAGTGTACGGTGTTAGACTTGAATCTAGAAAAAAAAATACATTTTTGATGAATTTATTCAACGTATAACCTAAATGTATGCTTACGTGGATTGGGCTGCAGATACAAGATACAGTGTACGGTGTTAGACTTGAATCTAGAAAAAAAATACATTTTTGATGAATTTTTTTCAACGTATAACCTAAATTTATGCTTACGTGGATTAGGCTGCAGATACAAGATACAGTGTACGGTGTTAGACTTGAATCTAGAAAAAAAAATACATTTTTGATAAATTTATTCAACGTATAACCTAAATGTATGCTTACGTGGATTGGGCTGCAGATACAAGATACAGTGTACGGTGTTAGACTTGAATCTAGAAAAAAATACATTTTTGATGAATTTTTTTCAACGTATAACCTAAATTTATGCTTACGTGGATTAGGCTGCAGATACAAGATACAGTGTACGGTGTTAGACTTGAATCTAGAAAAAAAAAATACATTTTTGATGAATTTATTCAACGTATAACCTAAATTTATGCTTACGTGGATTGGGCTGCAGATAGAAGATACAGTGTACGGTGTTAGACTACAGATACTACCGATACGGAAACATGCCCGAGTCCATCGCCTTTGTTCAAACTTCACTTTTTAATTAACTATAGTAACACAAAACAAAACAAAAACACAAAAAACACAACAAATCACTTTATGCTTAAAACTAAATGAAAACAAAAA
Source organism: Drosophila miranda (assembly GCF_003369915.1). Taxonomy (NCBI): domain Eukaryota; kingdom Metazoa; phylum Arthropoda; class Insecta; order Diptera; family Drosophilidae; genus Drosophila; species Drosophila miranda. The sequence goes on from NC_046677.1 coordinate 21,582,952, forward strand.
AAAAACAGAAATAAATATTTTACAAAATTTGGAAATTTGGAATTTTTATTTGTATGTGTTTTAATGTCGAGGCTCCGTACAATACTGAAAATTTTCCAGCATTCTCACACGATATCGAATTTGAAATTGGGGCTGTTGTCGGGCATGGATTGCTGGGTTCATGTTTTTTTTTCGTTTTTTATTTTTTGGTTTTTTTGAAAATATTCCCACCAAAGTAGGCACAAAATTGTGTGTTAAACGTTTTAAAATATACCTTGTTGGGTATAACAAAACCTGAGGCCCTGAGGGTCCTCTAAGAATCGATATCGATTACGTACAAGGGGGGGCGGGAGGTAATGGAAATCCGGGAGGTAATGGAAATTAAATTGGAATTATTCAGTGAGGGCTCTTCGATGGTCTTCAAGAGTCTTCCATGCATCCAAGTCTTACATTTTTTGCTTGGTAGAATGTTTGCTACAGTCCAATCAAATACGTTTTGTCGGTGCCAATCATTTGACAGATAGCGACAGGCTTACCTCGTCGTCCAATGCAACAGATGATAGGGGAAATCCGCATCTCCAAGGAGCCTTGAATCGAGGGATCTCTCAGGAAGGTGTGGAAGATTTTGCAGGAGCTTAGACGCTTCCTTCTGCGCGTTACACTCATCCTCTGTCCCCACATATGGAATACACCCCTATACTCTCTTTGAGAAACTCCTCCCCCATTCTTATTCAATAAAATAAACATTCATGTTTGTGTTTAGTATCAAAATATAATTATTAGTATCAAAATATAATTATTAGTATCAAAATATAATTATTAGTATCCAAATATAATCATTTTGTGCTAACAATCCTTCAAAAAGTGATCATCAGCTAGATAAAGGTTAAATTTAGATTAGTTTGATCAACATAAAACTATCTATGCTTACATTAATGCGTTAATGCGAGCGACTACCTTGAACCTCTCCTTCTTTTGTGGCCGGGGGAAATTAGATTTAATCCAGAATCTAGAAAAAAATATACATTTTTGATGAATTTATTCAACGTATAACCTAAATTTATGCTTACGTGGATTATGGCTGTTTTCAGATACAAGATACAGTGTACGGTGTTAGACTTGAATCTAGAAAAAAAAAAATAAATTTTTGATGAATTTATTCAACGTATAACCTAAATGTATGCTTACGTGGATTGGGCTGCAGATACAAGATACAGTGTACGGTGTTAGACTTGAATCTAGAAAAAAAATACATTTTTGATGAATTTTTTTCAACGTATAACCTAAATTTATGCTTACGTGTATTAGGCTGCAGATACAAGATACAGTGTACGGTGTTAGACTTGAATCTAGAAAAAAAAATACATTTTTGATGAATTTATTCAACGTATAACCTAAATGTATGCTTACGTGGATTGGGCTGCAGATACAAGATACAGTGTACGGTGTTAGACTTGAATCTAGAAAAAAAATACATTTTTGATGAATTTTTTTCAACGTATAACCTAAATTTATGCTTCCGTGGATTAGGCTGCAGATACAAGATACAGTGTACGGTGTTAGACTTGAATCTAGAAAAAAAAATACATTTTTGATGAATTTATTCAACGTATAACCTAAATGTATGCTTACGTGGATTGGGCTGCAGATACAAGATACAGTGTACGGTGTTAGACTTGAATCTAGAAAAAAAATATATTTTTGATGAATTTTTTACAAAGTATAACCTAAATTTATGCTTACGTGGATTAGGCTGCAGATACAAGATACAGTGTACGGTGTTAGACTTGAATCTAGAAAAAAAAATACATTTTTGATGAATTTATTCAACGTATAACCTAAATTTATGCTTACGTGGATTGGGCTGCAGATAGAAGATACAGTGTACGGTGTTAGACTACAGATACTACCGATACGGAAACATGCTCGAGTCCATCGCCTTTGTTCAAACTTCACTTTTTAATTAACTATAGTAACACAAAACAAAACAAAAACAGAACAAATCACTTTATGCTTAAAACTAAATGAAAACAAAAAAAAACAGAAATAAATATTTTACAAAATTTGGAAATTTTGAATTTTTATTTGTATGTGTTTTAATGTCGAGGCTCCGTACAATACTGAAAATTTTCCAGCATTCTCACACAATATCGAATTTGACATTGAGCTGTTGTCGGGCATGGATTGCTGGGTTCATGTTTTTTTTTTCGTTTTTTATTTTTTGGTTTTTTTTAAAATATTCCCACCAAAGTAGGCACAAAATTGTGTGTTAAACGTTTTAAAATATCCCTTGTTGGGTATAACAAAACCTGAGGCCCTGAGGGTCCTCTAAGAATCGATATCGATTACGTACAAGGGGGGGCGGGAGGTAATGGAAATCCGGGAGGTAATGGAAATTAAATTGGAATTATTCAGTGAGGGCTCTTCGATGGTCTTCAAGAGTCTTCCATGCATCCAAGTCTTACATTTTTTGCTTGGTAGAATGTTTGCTACAGTCCAATCAAATACGTTTTGTCGGTGCCAATCATTTGACAGATAGCGACAGACTTACCTCGTCGTCCAATGCAACAGATGATAGGGGAAATCCGCATCTCCAAGGAGCCTTGAATCGAGGGATCTCTCAGGAAGGTGTGGAAGATTTTGCAGGAGCTTAGACGCTTCCTTCTGCGCGTTACACTCATCCTCTGTCCCCACATATGGAATACACCCCTATACTCTCTTTGAGAAACTCCTCCCCCATTCTTATTCAATAAAATAAACATTCATGTTTGTGTTTAGTATCAAAATATAATTATTAGTATCAAAATATAATTATTAGTATCAAAATATAATTATTAGTATCCAAATATAATCATTTTGTGCTAACAATCCTTCAAAAAGTGATCATCAGCTAGAAAAAGGTTAAATTTAGATTAGTTTGATCAACATAAAACCATCTATGCTTACATTAATGCGTTAATGCGAGCGACTACCTTGAACCTCTCCTTCTTTTGTGGCCGGGGGAAATTAGATTTAATCCAGAATCTAGAAAAAAATATACATTTTTGATGAATTTATTCAACGTATAACCTAAATTTATGCTTACGTGGATTATGGCTGTTTTCAGATACAAGATACAGTGTACGGTGTTAGACTTGAATCTAGAAAAAAAAATACATTTTTGATGAATTTATTCAACGTATAACCTAAATGTATGCTTACGTGGATTGGGCTGCAGATACAAGATACAGTGTACGGTGTTAGACTACAGATACTACCGTCCTGTGCAGGACACCGCACCGATCGTGACGCTCCTCCAGAATCCCGACCCACAACGTGGCACCGGTAACCTTGCCGTCATGGGAGCTTTGGCCGCTAGCTTACAAGTTGCGGGGCTCCAAATTAGGCGTACGCCGCCTCCGCAAGGAGATGGCGAAAATGACGAGCGATCCGACGGACGGGTGCACGGTGGAGTTAGTGGACGACTGTATCTACGACTGGAAGGCCGTTAATCTCGGGCCCTTGGGCACGCCCTACGAGGGCGGCCACTTTAAACTACGCCTTTACTTTCCGCAGACGTACCCGGCTCGACCACCGTTTTTGATGTTCCTTACAAAGGTCTACCATTGCAACGTACACAACAGCGCTATCTGCGTGGGGGTGGACGGCCTGCTACGCCCAGACTTGAGATTCCACAAAGTCTGAATAATCCCACACTTTCCGAATTCTTCGGGCACCATGAGAACATACTAACATAATATACAATTTATATATGACTGAAATAAAGGCCCAGGCTGTGAGTTGTCTGATACAATGATAACAGATACGGAAACATGCTCGAGTCCATCGCCTTTGTTCAAACTTCACTTTTTAATTAACTATAGTAACACAAAACAAAAGAAAAACACAAAAAACACAACAAATCACTTTATGCTTAAAACTAAATGAAAACAAAAAAAAAACAGAAATATTTTACAAAATTTGGAAATTTGGAATTTTTATTTGTATGTGTTTTAATGTCGAGGCTCCGTACAATACTGAAAATTTTCCAGCATTCTCGCACAATATCGAATTTGAAATTGGGGCTGTTGTCGGGCATGGATTGCTGGGTTCATGTTTTTTTTTCGTTTTTTATTTTTTGGTTTTTTTGAAAATATTCCCACCAAAGTAGGCACAAAATTGTGTGTTAAACGTTTTAAAATATACCTTGTTGGGTATAACAAAACCTGAGGCCCTGAGGGTCCTCTAAGAATCGATATCGATTACGTACAAGGGGGGGCGGGAGGTAATGGAAATCCGGGAGGTAATGGAAATTAAATTGGAATTATTCAGTGAGGGCTCTTCGATGGTCTTCAAGAGTCTTCCATGCATCCAAGTCTTACATTTTTTGCTTGGTAGAATGTTTGCTACAGTCCAATCAAATACGTTTTGTCGGTGCCAATCATTTGACAGATAGCGACAGGCTTACCTCGTCGTCCAATGCAACAGATGATAGGGGAAATCCGCATCTCCAAGGAGCCTTGAATCGAGGGATCTCTCAGGAAGGTGTGGAAGATTTTGCAGGAGCTTAGACGCTTCCTTCTGCGCGTTACACTCATCCTCTGTCCCCACATATGGAATACACCCCTATACTCTCTTTGAGAAACTCCTCCCCCATTCTTATTCAATAAAATAAACATTCATGTTTGTGTTTAGTATCAAAATATAATTATTAGTATCAAAATATAATTATTAGTATCAAAATATAATTATTAGTATCCAAATATAATCATTTTGTGCTAACAATCCTTCAAAAAGTGATCATCAGCTAGATAAAGGTTAAATTTAGATTAGTTTGATCAACATAAAACTATCTATGCTTACATTAATGCGTTAATGCGAGCGACTACCTTGAACCTCTCCTTCTTTTGTGGCCGGGGGAAATTAGATTTAATCCAGAATCTAGAAAAAAATATACATTTTTGATGAATTTATTCAACGTATAACCTAAATTTATGCTTACGTGGATTATGGCTGTTTTCAGATACAAGATACAGTGTACGGTGTTAGACTTGAATCTAGAAAAAAAAAAATAAATTTTTGATGAATTTATTCAACGTATAACCTAAATGTATGCTTACGTGGATTGGGCTGCAGATACAAGATACAGTGTACGGTGTTAGACTTGAATCTAGAAAAAAAATACATTTTTGATGAATTTTTTTCAACGTATAACCTAAATTTATGCTTACGTGTATTAGGCTGCAGATACAAGATACAGTGTACGGTGTTAGACTTGAATCTAGAAAAAAAAATACATTTTTGATGAATTTATTCAACGTATAACCTAAATGTATGCTTACGTGGATTGGGCTGCAGATACAAGATACAGTGTACGGTGTTAGACTTGAATCTAGAAAAAAAATACATTTTTGATGAATTTTTTTCAACGTATAACCTAAATTTATGCTTACGTGGATTAGGCTGCAGATACAAGATACAGTGTACGGTGTTAGACTTGAATCTAGAAAAAAAAATACATTTTTGATGAATTTATTCAACGTATAACCTAAATGTATGCTTACGTGGATTGGGCTGCAGATACAAGATACAGTGTACGGTGTTAGACTACAGATACTACCGTCCTGTGCAGGACACCGCACCGATCGTGACGCTCCTCCAGAATCCCGACCCACAACGTGGCACCGGTAACCTTGCCGTCATGGGAGCTTTGGCCGCTAGCTTACAAGTTGCGGGGCTCCAAATTAGGCGTACGCCGCCTCCGCAAGGAGATGGCGAAAATGACGAGCGATCCGACGGACGGGTGCACGGTGGAGTTAGTGGACGACTGTATCTACGACTGGAAGGCCGTTAATCTCGGGCCCTTGGGCACGCCCTACGAGGGCGGCCACTTTAAACTACGCCTTTACTTTCCGCAGACGTACCCGGCTCGACCACCGTTTTTGATGTTCCTTACAAAGGTCTACCATTGCAACGTACACAACAGCGCTATCTGCGTGGGGGTGGACGGCCTGCTACGCCCAGACTTGAGATTCCACAAAGTCTGAATAATCCCACACTTTCCGAATTCTTCGGGCACCATGAGAACATACTAACATAATATACAATTTATATATGACTGAAATAAAGGCCCAGGCTGTGAGTTGTCTGATACAATGATAACAGATACGGAAACATGCTCGAGTCCATCGCCTTTGTTCAAACTTCACTTTTTAATTAACTATAGTAACACAAAACAAAAGAAAAACACAAAAAACACGACAAATCACTTTATGCTTAAAACTAAATGAAAACAAAAAAAAAACAGAAATATTTTACAAAATTTGGAAATTTGGAATTTTTATTTGTATGTGTTTTAATGTCGAGGCTCCGTACAATACTGAAAATTTTCCAGCATTCTCGCACAATATCGAATTTGAAATTGGGGCTGTTGTCGGGCATGGATTGCTGGGTTCATGTTTTTTTTTCGTTTTTTATTTTTTGGTTTTTTTGAAAATATTCCCACCAAAGTAGGCACAAAATTGTGTGTTAAACGTTTTAAAATATACCTTGTTGGGTATAACAAAACCTGAGGCCCTGAGGGTCCTCTAAGAATCGATATCGATTACGTACAAGGGGGGGCGGGAGGTAATGGAAATCCGGGAGGTAATGGAAATTAAATTGGAATTATTCAGTGAGGGCTCTTCGATGGTCTTCAAGAGTCTTCCATGCATCCAAGTCTTACATTTTTTGCTTGGTAGAATGTTTGCTACAGTCCAATCAAATACGTTTTGTCGGTGCCAATCATTTGACAGATAGCGACAGGCTTACCTCGTCGTCCAATGCAACAGATGATAGGGGAAATCCGCATCTCCAAGGAGCCTTGAATCGAGGGATCTCTCAGGAAGGTGTGGAAGATTTTGCAGGAGCTTAGACGCTTCCTTCTGCGCGTTACACTCATCCTCTGTCCCCACATATGGAATACACCCCTATACTCTCTTTGAGAAACTCCTCCCCCATTCTTATTCAATAAAATAAACATTCATGTTTGTGTTTAGTATCAAAATATAATTATTAGTATCAAAATATAATTATTAGTATCAAAATATAATTATTAGTATCCAAATATAATCATTTTGTGCTAACAATCCTTCAAAAAGTGATCATCAGCTAGATAAAGGTTAAATTTAGATTAGTTTGATCAACATAAAACTATCTATGCTTACATTAATGCGTTAATGCGAGCGACTACCTTGAACCTCTCCTTCTTTTGTGGCCGGGGGAAATTAGATTTAATCCAGAATCTAGAAAAAAATATACATTTTTGATGAATTTATTCAACGTATAACCTAAATTTATGCTTACGTGGATTATGGCTGTTTTCAGATACAAGATACAGTGTACGGTGTTAGACTTGAATCTAGAAAAAAAAAAATAAATTTTTGATGAATTTATTCAACGTATAACCTAAATGTATGCTTACGTGGATTGGGCTGCAGATACAAGATACAGTGTACGGTGTTAGACTTGAATCTAGAAAAAAAATACATTTTTGATGAATTTTTTTCAACGTATAACCTAAATTTATGCTTACGTGTATTAGGCTGCAGATACAAGATACAGTGTACGGTGTTAGACTTGAATCTAGAAAAAAAAATACATTTTTGATGAATTTATTCAACGTATAACCTAAATGTATGCTTACGTGGATTGGGCTGCAGATACAAGATACAGTGTACGGTGTTAGACTTGAATCTAGAAAAAAAATACATTTTTGATGAATTTTTTTCAACGTATAACCTAAATTTATGCTTACGTGGATTAGGCTGCAGATACAAGATACAGTGTACGGTGTTAGACTTGAATCTAGAAAAAATAAAATAAATTTTTGATGAATTTATTCAACGTATAACCTAAATGTATGCTTACGTGGATTGGGCTGCAGATACAAGATACAGTGTACGGTGTTAGACTTGAATCTAGAAAAAAAATACATTTTTGATGAATTTTTTTCAACGTATAACCTAAATTTATGCTTACGTGTATTAGGCTGCAGATACAAGATACAGTGTACGGTGTTAGACTTGAATCTAGAAAAAAAAATACATTTTTTATGAATTTATTCAACGTATAACCTAAATGTATGCTTACGTGGATTGGGCTGCAGATACAAGATACAGTGTACGGTGTTAGACTTGAATCTAGAAAAAAAATACATTTTTGATGAATTTTTTTCAACGTATAACCTAAATTTATGCTTCCGTGGATTAGGCTGCAGATACAAGATACAGTGTACGGTGTTAGACTTGAATCTAGAAAAAAAAATACATTTTTGATGAATTTATTCAACGTATAACCTAAATGTATGCTTACGTGGATTGGGCTGCAGATACAAGATACAGTGTACGGTGTTAGACTACAGATACTACCGTCCTGTGCAGGACACCGCACCGATCGTGACGCTCCTCCAGAATCCCGACCCACAACGTGGCACCGGTAACCTTGCCGTCATGGGAGCTTTGGCCGCTAGCTTACAAGTTGCGGGGCTCCAAATTAGGCGTACGCCGCCTCCGCAAGGAGATGGCGAAAATGACGAGCGATCCGACGGACGGGTGCACGGTGGAGTTAGTGGACGACTGTATCTACGACTGGAAGGCCGTTAATCTCGGGCCCTTGGGCACGCCCTACGAGGGCGGCCACTTTAAACTACGCCTTTACTTTCCGCAGACGTACCCGGCTCGACCACCGTTTTTGATGTTCCTTACAAAGGTCTACCATTGCAACGTACACAACAGCGCTATCTGCGTGGGGGTGGACGGCCTGCTACGCCCAGACTTGAGATTCCACAAAGTCTGAATAATCCCACACTTTCCGAATTCTTCGGGCACCATGAGAACATACTAACATAATATACAATTTATATATGACTGAAATAAAGGCCCAGGCTGTGAGTTGTCTGATACAATGATAACAGATACGGAAACATGCTCGAGTCCATCGCCTTTGTTCAAACTTCACTTTTTAATTAACTATAGTAACACAAAACAAAAGAAAAACACAAAAAACACGACAAATCACTTTATGCTTAAAACTAAATGAAAACAAAAAAAAAACAGAAATATTTTACAAAATTTGGAAATTTGGAATTTTTATTTGTATGTGTTTTAATGTCGAGGCTCCGTACAATACTGAAAATTTTCCAGCATTCTCGCACAATATCGAATTTGAAATTGGGGCTGTTGTCGGGCATGGATTGCTGGGTTCATGTTTTTTTTTCGTTTTTTATTTTTTGGTTTTTTTGAAAATATTCCCACCAAAGTAGGCACAAAATTGTGTGTTAAACGTTTTAAAATATACCTTGTTGGGTATAACAAAACCTGAGGCCCTGAGGGTCCTCTAAGAATCGATATCGATTACGTACAAGGGGGGGCGGGAGGTAATGGAAATCCGGGAGGTAATGGAAATTAAATTGGAATTATTCAGTGAGGGCTCTTCGATGGTCTTCAAGAGTCTTCCATGCATCCAAGTCTTACATTTTTTGCTTGGTAGAATGTTTGCTACAGTCCAATCAAATACGTTTTGTCGGTGCCAATCATTTGACAGATAGCGACAGGCTTACCTCGTCGTCCAATGCAACAGATGATAGGGGAAATCCGCATCTCCAAGGAGCCTTGAATCGAGGGATCTCTCAGGAAGGTGTGGAAGATTTTGCAGGAGCTTAGACGCTTCCTTCTGCGCGTTACACTCATCCTCTGTCCCCACATATGGAATACACCCCTATACTCTCTTTGAGAAACTCCTCCCCCATTCTTATTCAATAAAATAAACATTCATGTTTGTGTTTAGTATCAAAATATAATTATTAGTATCAAAATATAATTATTAGTATCAAAATATAATTATTAGTATCCAAATATAATCATTTTGTGCTAACAATCCTTCAAAAAGTGATCATCAGCTAGATAAAGGTTAAATTTAGATTAGTTTGATCAACATAAAACTATCTATGCTTACATTAATGCGTTAATGCGAGCGACTACCTTGAACCTCTCCTTCTTTTGTGGCCGGGGGAAATTAGATTTAATCCAGAATCTAGAAAAAAATATACATTTTTGATGAATTTATTCAACGTATAACCTAAATTTATGCTTACGTGGATTATGGCTGTTTTCAGATACAAGATACAGTGTACGGTGTTAGACTTGAATCTAGAAAAAAAAAAATAAATTTTTGATGAATTTATTCAACGTATAACCTAAATGTATGCTTACGTGGATTGGGCTGCAGATACAAGATACAGTGTACGGTGTTAGACTTGAATCTAGAAAAAAAATACATTTTTGATGAATTTTTTTCAACGTATAACCTAAATTTATGCTTACGTGTATTAGGCTGCAGATACAAGATACAGTGTACGGTGTTAGACTTGAATCTAGAAAAAAAAATACATTTTTGATGAATTTATTCAACGTATAACCTAAATGTATGCTTACGTGGATTGGGCTGCAGATACAAGATACAGTGTACGGTGTTAGACTTGAATCTAGAAAAAAAATACATTTTTGATGAATTTTTTTCAACGTATAACCTAAATTTATGCTTACGTGGATTAGGCTGCAGATACAAGATACAGTGTACGGTGTTAGACTTGAATCTAGAAAAAAAAATACATTTTTGATGAATTTATTCAACGTATAACCTAAATGTATGCTTACGTGGATTGGGCTGCAGATACAAGATACAGTGTACGGTGTTAGACTACAGATACTACCGTCCTGTGCAGGACACCGCACCGATCGTGACGCTCCTCCAGAATCCCGACCCACAACGTGGCACCGGTAACCTTGCCGTCATGGGAGCTTTGGCCGCTAGCTTACAAGTTGCGGGGCTCCAAATTAGGCGTACGCCGCCTCCGCAAGGAGATGGCGAAAATGACGAGCGATCCGACGGACGGGTGCACGGTGGAGTTAGTGGACGACTGTATCTACGACTGGAAGGCCGTTAATCTCGGGCCCTTGGGCACGCCCTACGAGGGCGGCCACTTTAAACTACGCCTTTACTTTCCGCAGACGTACCCGGCTCGACCACCGTTTTTGATGTTCCTTACAAAGGTCTACCATTGCAACGTACACAACAGCGCTATCTGCGTGGGGGTGGACGGCCTGCTACGCCCAGACTTGAGATTCCACAAAGTCTGAATAATCCCACACTTTCCGAATTCTTCGGGCACCATGAGAACATACTAACATAATATACAATTTATATATGACTGAAATAAAGGCCCAGGCTGTGAGTTGTCTGATACAATGATAACAGATACGGAAACATGCTCGAGTCCATCGCCTTTGTTCAAACTTCACTTTTTAATTAACTATAGTAACACAAAACAAAAGAAAAACACAAAAAACACGACAAATCACTTTATGCTTAAAACTAAATGAAAACAAAAAAAAAACAGAAATATTTTACAAAATTTGGAAATTTGGAATTTTTATTTGTATGTGTTTTAATGTCGAGGCTCCGTACAATACTGAAAATTTTCCAGCATTCTCGCACAATATCGAATTTGAAATTGGGGCTGTTGTCGGGCATGGATTGCTGGGTTCATGTTTTTTTTTCGTTTTTTATTTTTTGGTTTTTTTGAAAATATTCCCACCAAAGTAGGCACAAAATTGTGTGTTAAACGTTTTAAAATATACCTTGTTGGGTATAACAAAACCTGAGGCCCTGAGGGTCCTCTAAGAATCGATATCGATTACGTACAAGGGGGGGCGGGAGGTAATGGAAATCCGGGAGGTAATGGAAATTAAATTGGAATTATTCAGTGAGGGCTCTTCGATGGTCTTCAAGAGTCTTCCATGCATCCAAGTCTTACATTTTTTGCTTGGTAGAATGTTTGCTACAGTCCAATCAAATACGTTTTGTCGGTGCCAATCATTTGACAGATAGCGACAGGCTTACCTCGTCGTCCAATGCAACAGATGATAGGGGAAATCCGCATCTCCAAGGAGCCTTGAATCGAGGGATCTCTCAGGAAGGTGTGGAAGATTTTGCAGGAGCTTAGACGCTTCCTTCTGCGCGTTACACTCATCCTCTGTCCCCACATATGGAATACACCCCTATACTCTCTTTGAGAAACTCCTCCCCCATTCTTATTCAATAAAATAAACATTCATGTTTGTGTTTAGTATCAAAATATAATTATTAGTATCAAAATATAATTATTAGTATCAAAATATAATTATTAGTATCCAAATATAATCATTTTGTGCTAACAATCCTTCAAAAAGTGATCATCAGCTAGATAAAGGTTAAATTTAGATTAGTTTGATCAACATAAAACTATCTATGCTTACATTAATGCGTTAATGCGAGCGACTACCTTGAACCTCTCCTTCTTTTGTGGCCGGGGGAAATTAGATTTAATCCAGAATCTAGAAAAAAATATACATTTTTGATGAATTTATTCAACGTATAACCTAAATTTATGCTTACGTGGATTATGGCTGTTTTCAGATACAAGATACAGTGTACGGTGTTAGACTTGAATCTAGAAAAAAAAAAAAAAATTTTTGATGAATTTATTCAACGTATAACCTAAATGTATGCTTACGTGGATTGGGCTGCAGATACAAGATACAGTGTACGGTGTTAGACTTGAATCTAGAAAAAAAAATAAATTTTTGATGAATTTATTCAACGTATAACCTAAATGTATGCTTACGTGGATTGGGCTGCAGATACAAGATACAGTGTACGGTGTTAGACTTGAATCTAGAAAAAAAATACATTTTTGATGAATTTTTTTCAACGTATAACCTAAATTTATGCTTACGTGTATTAGGCTGCAGATACAAGATACAGTGTACGGTGTTAGACTTGAATCTAGAAAAAAAAATACATTTTTGATGAATTTATTCAACGTATAACCTAAATGTATGCTTACGTGGATTGGGCTGCAGATACAAGATACAGTGTACGGTGTTAGACTTGAATCTAGAAAAAAAATACATTTTTGATGAATTTTTTTCAACGTATAACCTAAATTTATGCTTACGTGGATTAGGCTGCAGATACAAGATACAGTGTACGGTGTTAGACTTGAATCTAGAAAAAAAAATACATTTTTGATGAATTTATTCAACGTATAACCTAAATGTATGCTTACGTGGATTGGGCTGCAGATACAAGATACAGTGTACGGTGTTAGACTACAGATACTACCGTCCTGTGCAGGACACCGCACCGATCGTGACGCTCCTCCAGAATCCCGACCCACAACGTGGCACCGGTAACCTTGCCGTCATGGGAGCTTTGGCCGCTAGCTTACAAGTTGCGGGGCTCCAAATTAGGCGTACGCCGCCTCCGCAAGGAGATGGCGAAAATGACGAGCGATCCGACGGACGGGTGCACGGTGGAGTTAGTGGACGACTGTATCTACGACTGGAAGGCCGTTAATCTCGGGCCCTTGGGCACGCCCTACGAGGGCGGCCACTTTAAACTACGCCTTTACTTTCCGCAGACGTACCCGGCTCGACCACCGTTTTTGATGTTGCTTACAAAGGTCTACCATTGCAACGTACACAACAGCGCTATCTGCGTGGGGGTGGACGGCCTGCTACGCCCAGACTTGAGATTCCACAAAGTCTGAATAATCCCACACTTTCCGAATTCTTCGGGCACCATGAGAACATACTAACATAATATACAATTTATATATGACTGAAATAAAGGCCCAGGCTGTGAGTTGTCTGATACAATGATAACAGATACGGAAACATGCTCGAGTCCATCGCCTTTGTTCAAACTTCACTTTTTAATTAACTATAGTAACACAAAACAAAAGAAAAACACAAAAAACACGACAAATCACTTTATGCTTAAAACTAAATGAAAACAAAAAAAAAACAGAAATATTTTACAAAATTTGGAAATTTGGAATTTTTATTTGTATGTGTTTTAATGTCGAGGCTCCGTACAATACTGAAAATTTTCCAGCATTCTCGCACAATATCGAATTTGAAATTGGGGCTGTTGTCGGGCATGGATTGCTGGGTTCATGTTTTTTTTTCGTTTTTTATTTTTTGGTTTTTTTGAAAATATTCCCACCAAAGTAGGCACAAAATTGTGTGTTAAACGTTTTAAAATATACCTTGTTGGGTATAACAAAACCTGAGGCCCTGAGGGTCCTCTAAGAATCGATATCGATTACGTACAAGGGGGGCGGGAGGTAATGGAAATCCGGGAGGTAATGGAAATTAAATTGGAATTATTCAGTGAGGGCTCTTCGATGGTCTTCAAGAGTCTTCCATGCATCCAAGTCTTACATTTTTTGCTTGGTAGAATGTTTGCTACAGTCCAATCAAATACGTTTTGTCGGTGCCAATCATTTGACAGATAGCGACAGGCTTACCTCGTCGTCCAATGCAACAGATGATAGGGGAAATCCGCATCTCCAAGGAGCCTTGAATCGAGGGATCTCTCAGGAAGGTGTGGAAGATTTTGCAGGAGCTTAGACGCTTCCTTCTGCGCGTTACACTCATCCTCTGTCCCCACATATGGAATACACCCCTATACTCTCTTTGAGAAACTCCTCCCCCATTCTTATTCAATAAAATAAACATTCATGTTTGTGTTTAGTATCAAAATATAATTATTAGTATCAAAATATAATTATTAGTATCAAAATATAATTATTAGTATCCAAATATAATCATTTTGTGCTAACAATCCTTCAAAAAGTGATCATCAGCTAGATAAAGGTTAAATTTAGATTAGTTTGATCAACATAAAACTATCTATGCTTACATTAATGCGTTAATGCGAGCGACTACCTTGAACCTCTCCTTCTTTTGTGGCCGGGGGAAATTAGATTTAATCCAGAATCTAGAAAAAAATATACATTTTTGATGAATTTATTCAACGTATAACCTAAATTTATGCTTACGTGGATTATGGCTGTTTTCAGATACAAGATACAGTGTACGGTGTTAGACTTGAATCTAGAAAAAAAAAAATAAATTTTTGATGAATTTATTCAACGTATAACCTAAATGTATGCTTACGTGGATTGGGCTGCAGATACAAGATACAGTGTACGGTGTTAGACTTGAATCTAGAAAAAAAATACATTTTTGATGAATTTTTTTCAACGTATAACCTAAATTTATGCTTACGTATATTAGGCTGCAGATACAAGATACAGTGTACGGTGTTAGACTTGAATCTAGAAAAAAAAATACATTTTTGATGAATTTATTCAACGTATAACCTAAATGTATGCTTACGTGGATTGGGCTGCAGATACAAGATACAGTGTACGGTGTTAGACTTGAATCTAGAAAAAAAATACATTTTTGATGAATTTTTTTCAACGTATAACCTAAATTTATGCTTACGTGGATTAGGCTGCAGATACAAGATACAGTGTACGGTGTTAGACTTGAATCTAGAAAAAAAAATACATTTTTGATGAATTTATTCAACGTATAACCTAAATGTATGCTTACGTGGATTGGGCTGCAGATACAAGATACAGTGTACGGTGTTAGACTACAGATACTACCGTCCTGTGCAGGACACCGCACCGATCGTGACGCTCCTCCAGAATCCCGACCCACAACGTGGCACCGGTAACCTTGCCGTCATGGGAGCTTTGGCCGCTAGCTTACAAGTTGCGGGGCTCCAAATTAGGCGTACGCCGCCTCCGCAAGGAGATGGCGAAAATGACGAGCGATCCGACGGACGGGTGCACGGTGGAGTTAGTGGACGACTGTATCTACGACTGGAAGGCCGTTAATCTCGGGCCCTTGGGCACGCCCTACGAGGGCGGCCACTTTAAACTACGCCTTTACTTTCCGCAGACGTACCCGGCTCGACCACCGTTTTTGATGTTCCTTACAAAGGTCTACCATTGCAACGTACACAACAGCGCTATCTGCGTGGGGGTGGACGGCCTGCTACGCCCAGACTTGAGATTCCACAAAGTCTGAATAATCCCACACTTTCCGAATTCTTCGGGCACCATGAGAACATACTAACATAATATACAATTTATATATGACTGAAATAAAGGCCCAGGCTGTGAGTTGTCTGATACAATGATAACAGATACGGAAACATGCTCGAGTCCATCGCCTTTGTTCAAACTTCACTTTTTAATTAACTATAGTAACACAAAACAAAAGAAAAACACAAAAAACACGACAAATCACTTTATGCTTAAAACTAAATGAAAACAAAAAAAAAACAGAAATATTTTACAAAATTTGGAAATTTGGAATTTTTATTTGTATGTGTTTTAATGTCGAGGCTCCGTACAATACTGAAAATTTTCCAGCATTCTCGCACAATATCGAATTTGAAATTGGGGCTGTTGTCGGGCATGGATTGCTGGGTTCATGTTTTTTTTTCGTTTTTTATTTTTTGGTTTTTTTGAAAATATTCCCACCAAAGTAGGCACAAAATTGTGTGTTAAACGTTTTAAAATATACCTTGTTGGGTATAACAAAACCTGAGGCCCTGAGGGTCCTCTAAGAATCGATATCGATTACGTACAAGGGGGGGCGGGAGGTAATGGAAATCCGGGAGGTAATGGAAATTAAATTGGAATTATTCAGTGAGGGCTCTTCGATGGTCTTCAAGAGTCTTCCATGCATCCAAGTCTTACATTTTTTGCTTGGTAGAATGTTTGCTACAGTCCAATCAAATACGTTTTGTCGGTGCCAATCATTTGACAGATAGCGACAGGCTTACCTCGTCGTCCAATGCAACAGATGATAGGGGAAATCCGCATCTCCAAGGAGCCTTGAATCGAGGGATCTCTCAGGAAGGTGTGGAAGATTTTGCAGGAGCTTAGACGCTTCCTTCTGCGCGTTACACTCATCCTCTGTCCCCACATATGGAATACACCCCTATACTCTCTTTGAGAAACTCCTCCCCCATTCTTATTCAATAAAATAAACATTCATGTTTGTGTTTAGTATCAAAATATAATTATTAGTATCAAAATATAATTATTAGTATCAAAATATAATTATTAGTATCCAAATATAATCATTTTGTGCTAACAATCCTTCAAAAAGTGATCATCAGCTAGATAAAGGTTAAATTTAGATTAGTTTGATCAACATAAAACTATCTATGCTTACATTAATGCGTTAATGCGAGCGACTACCTTGAACCTCTCCTTCTTTTGTGGCCGGGGGAAATTAGATTTAATCCAGAATCTAGAAAAAAATATACATTTTTGATGAATTTATTCAACGTATAACCTAAATTTATGCTTACGTGGATTATGGCTGTTTTCAGATACAAGATACAGTGTACGGTGTTAGACTTGAATCTAGAAAAAAAAAAATAAATTTTTGATGAATTTATTCAACGTATAACCTAAATGTATGCTTACGTGGATTGGGCTGCAGATACAAGATACAGTGTACGGTGTTAGACTTGAATCTAGAAAAAAAATACATTTTTGATGAATTTTTTTCAACGTATAACCTAAATTTATGCTTACGTGTATTAGGCTGCAGATACAAGATACAGTGTACGGTGTTAGACTTGAATCTAGAAAAAAAAATACATTTTTGATGAATTTATTCAACGTATAACCTAAATGTATGCTTACGTGGATTGGGCTGCAGATACAAGATACAGTGTACGGTGTTAGACTTGAATCTAGAAAAAAAATACATTTTTGATGAATTTTTTTCAACGTATAACCTAAATTTATGCTTACGTGGATTAGGCTGCAGATACAAGATACAGTGTACGGTGTTAGACTTGAATCTAGAAAAAAAAATACATTTTTGATGAATTTATTCAACGTATAACCTAAATGTATGCTTACGTGGATTGGGCTGCAGATACAAGATACAGTGTACGGTGTTAGACTACAGATACTACCGTCCTGTGCAGGACACCGCACCGATCGTGACGCTCCTCCAGAATCCCGACCCACAACGTGGCACCGGTAACCTTGCCGTCATGGGAGCTTTGGCCGCTAGCTTACAAGTTGCGGGGCTCCAAATTAGGCGTACGCCGCCTCCGCAAGGAGATGGCGAAAATGACGAGCGATCCGACGGACGGGTGCACGGTGGAGTTAGTGGACGACTGTATCTACGACTGGAAGGCCGTTAATCTCGGGCCCTTGGGCACGCCCTACGAGGGCGGCCACTTTAAACTACGCCTTTACTTTCCGCAGACGTACCCGGCTCGACCACCGTTTTTGATGTTCCTTACAAAGGTCTACCATTGCAACGTACACAACAGCGCTATCTGCGTGGGGGTGGACGGCCTGCTACGCCCAGACTTGAGATTCCACAAAGTCTGAATAATCCCACACTTTCCGAATTCTTCGGGCACCATGAGAACATACTAACATAATATACAATTTATATATGACTGAAATAAAGGCCCAGGCTGTGAGTTGTCTGATACAATGATAACAGATACGGAAACATGCTCGAGTCCATCGCCTTTGTTCAAACTTCACTTTTTAATTAACTATAGTAACACAAAACAAAAGAAAAACACAAAAAACACGACAAATCACTTTATGCTTAAAACTAAATGAAAACAAAAAAAAAACAGAAATATTTTACAAAATTTGGAAATTTGGAATTTTTATTTGTATGTGTTTTAATGTCGAGGCTCCGTACAATACTGAAAATTTTCCAGCATTCTCGCACAATATCGAATTTGAAATTGGGGCTGTTGTCGGGCATGGATTGCTGGGTTCATGTTTTTTTTTCGTTTTTTATTTTTTGGTTTTTTTGAAAATATTCCCACCAAAGTAGGCACAAAATTGTGTGTTAAACGTTTTAAAATATACCTTGTTGGGTATAACAAAACCTGAGGCCCTGAGGGTCCTCTAAGAATCGATATCGATTACGTACAAGGGGGGGCGGGAGGTAATGGAAATCCGGGAGGTAATGGAAATTAAATTGGAATTATTCAGTGAGGGCTCTTCGATGGTCTTCAAGAGTCTTCCATGCATCCAAGTCTTACATTTTTTGCTTGGTAGAATGTTTGCTACAGTCCAATCAAATACGTTTTGTCGGTGCCAATCATTTGACAGATAGCGACAGGCTTACCTCGTCGTCCAATGCAACAGATGATAGGGGAAATCCGCATCTCCAAGGAGCCTTGAATCGAGGGATCTCTCAGGAAGGTGTGGAAGATTTTGCAGGAGCTTAGACGCTTCCTTCTGCGCGTTACACTCATCCTCTGTCCCCACATATGGAATACACCCCTATACTCTCTTTGAGAAACTCCTCCCCCATTCTTATTCAATAAAATAAACATTCATGTTTGTGTTTAGTATCAAAATATAATTATTAGTATCAAAATATAATTATTAGTATCAAAATATAATTATTAGTATCCAAATATAATCATTTTGTGCTAACAATCCTTCAAAAAGTGATCATCAGCTAGATAAAGGTTAAATTTAGATTAGTTTGATCAACATAAAACTATCTATGCTTACATTAATGCGTTAATGCGAGCGACTACCTTGAACCTCTCCTTCTTTTGTGGCCGGGGGAAATTAGATTTAATCCAGAATCTAGAAAAAAATATACATTTTTGATGAATTTATTCAACGTATAACCTAAATTTATGCTTACGTGGATTATGGCTGTTTTCAGATACAAGATACAGTGTACGGTGTTAGACTTGAATCTAGAAAAAAAAAAATAAATTTTTGATGAATTTATTCAACGTATAACCTAAATGTATGCTTACGTGGATTGGGCTGCAGATACAAGATACAGTGTACGGTGTTAGACTTGAATCTAGAAAAAAAATACATTTTTGATGAATTTTTTTCAACGTATAACCTAAATTTATGCTTACGTGTATTAGGCTGCAGATACAAGATACAGTGTACGGTGTTAGACTTGAATCTAGAAAAAAAAATACATTTTTGATGAATTTATTCAACGTATAACCTAAATGTATGCTTACGTGGATTGGGCTGCAGATACAAGATACAGTGTACGGTGTTAGACTTGAATCTAGAAAAAAAATACATTTTTGATGAATTTTTTTCAACGTATAACCTAAATTTATGCTTACGTGGATTAGGCTGCAGATACAAGATACAGTGTACGGTGTTAGACTTGAATCTAGAAAAAAAAATACATTTTTGATGAATTTATTCAACGTATAACCTAAATGTATGCTTACGTGGATTGGGCTGCAGATACAAGATACAGTGTACGGTGTTAGACTACAGATACTACCGTCCTGTGCAGGACACCGCACCGATCGTGACGCTCCTCCAGAATCCCGACCCACAACGTGGCACCGGTAACCTTGCCGTCATGGGAGCTTTGGCCGCTAGCTTACAAGTTGCGGGGCTCCAAATTAGGCGTACGCCGCCTCCGCAAGGAGATGGCGAAAATGACGAGCGATCCGACGGACGGGTGCACGGTGGAGTTAGTGGACGACTGTATCTACGACTGGAAGGCCGTTAATCTCGGGCCCTTGGGCACGCCCTACGAGGGCGGCCAATTTAAACTACGCCTTTACTTTCCGCAGACGTACCCGGCTCGACCACCGTTTTTGATGTTCCTTACAAAGGTCTACCATTGCAACGTACACAACAGCGCTATCTGCGTGGGGGTGGACGGCCTGCTACGCCCAGACTTGAGATTCCACAAAGTCTGAATAATCCCACACTTTCCGAATTCTTCGGGCACCATGAGAACATACTAACATAATATACAATTTATATATGACTGAAATAAAGGCCCAGGCTGTGAGTTGTCTGATACAATGATAACAGATACGGAAACATGCTCGAGTCCATCGCCTTTGTTCAAACTTCACTTTTTAATTAACTATAGTAACACAAAACAAAACAAAAACACAAAAAACACAACAAATCACTTTATGCTTAAAACTAAATGAAAACAAAAAAAAACAGAAATAAATATTTTACAAAATTTGGAAATTTGGAATTTTTATTTGTATGTGTTTTAATGTCGAGGCTCCGTACAATACTGAAAATTTTCCAGCATTCTCACACAATATCGAATTTGACATTGGGGCTGTTGTCGGGCATGGATTGCTGTGTTCATGTTTTCTTTTTCGTTTTTTATTTTTTGGTTTTTTTGAAAATATTCCCACCAAAGTAGGCACAAAATTGTGTGTTAAACGTTTTAAAATATCCCTTGTTGGGTATAACAAAACCTGAGGCCCTGAGGGTCCTCTAAGAATCGATATCGATTACGTACAAGGGGGGGCGGGAGGTAATGGAAATCCGGGAGGTAATGGAAATTAAATTGGAATTATTCAGTGAGGGCTCTTCGATGGTCTTCAAGAGTCTTCCATGCATCCAAGTCTTACATTTTTTGCTTGGTAGAATGTTTGCTACAGTCCAATCAAATACGTTTTGTCGGTGCCAATCATTTGACAGATAGCGACAGGCTTACCTCGTCGTCCAATGCAACAGATGATAGGGGAAATCCGCATCTCCAAGGAGCCTTGAATCGAGGGATCTCTCAGGAAGGTGTGGAAGATTTTGCAGGAGCTTAGACGCTTCCTTCTGCGCGTTACACTCATCCTCTGTCCCCACATATGGAATACACCCCTATACTCTCTTTGAGAAACTCCTCCCCCATTCTTATTCAATAAAATAAACATTCATGTTTGTGTTTAGTATCAAAATATAATTATTAGTATCAAAATATAATTATTAGTATCAAAATATAATTATTAGTATCCAAATATAATCATTTTGTGCTAACAATCCTTCAAAAAGTGATCATCAGCTAGAAAAAGGTTAAATTTAGATTAGTTTGATCAACATAAAACTATCTATGCTTACATTAATGCGTTAATGCGAGTGACTACCTTGAACCTCTCCTTCTTTTGTGGCCGGGGGAAATTAGATTTAATCCAGAATCTAGAAAAAAATATACATTTTTGATGAATTTATTCAACGTATAACCTAAATGTATGCTTACGTGGATTGGGCTGCAGATACAAGATACAGTGTACGGTGTTAGACTTGAATCTAGAAAAAAAATACATTTTTGATGTATTTTTTTCAACGTATAACCTAAATTTATGCTTACGTGGATTAGGCTGCAGATACAAGATACAGTGTACGGTGTTAGACTTGAATCTAGAAAAAAAATACATTTTTGATGAATTTATTCAACGTATAACCTAAATTTATGCTTACGTGGATTGGGCTGCAGATAGAAGATACAGTGTACGGTGTTAGACTACAGATACTACCGATACGGAAACATGCTCGAGTCCATCGCCTTTGTTCAAACTTCACTTTTTAATTAACTATAGTAACACAAAACAAAACAAAAACACAAAAAACACAACAAATCACTTTATGCTTAAAACTAAATAAAAACAAAAAAAAAACAGAAATAAATATTTTACAAAATTTGGAATTTTTATTTGTATGTGTTTTAATGTCGAGGCTCCGTACAATACTGAAAATTTTCCAGCATTCTCGAACAATATCGAATTTGACATTGGGGCTGTTGTCGGGCATGGCTTGCTGGGTTCATGTTTTTTTTTCGTTTTTAATTTTTTGGTTTTTTTGAAAATATTCCCACCAAAGTAGGCACAAAATTGTGTGTTAAACGTTTTAAAATATACCTTGTTGGGTATAACAAAACCTGAGGCCCTGAGGGTCCTCTAAGAATCGATATCGATTACGTACAAGGGGGGGCGGGAGGTAATGGAAATTAAATTGGAATTATTCAGTGAGGGCTCTTCGATGGTCTTCAAGAGTCTTCCATTCATCCAAGTCTTACATTTTTTGCTTGGTAGAATGTTTGCTACAGTCCAATCAAATACGTTTTGTCGGTGCCAATCATTTGACAGATAGCGACAGGCTTACCTCGTCGTCCAATGCAACAGATGATAGGGGAAATCCGCATCTCCAAGGAGCCTTGAATCGAGGGATCTCTCAGGAAGGTGTGGAAGATTTTGCAGGAGCTTAGACGCTTCCTTCTGCGCGTTACACTCATCCTCTGTCCCCACATATGGAATACACCCCTATACTCTCTTTGAGAAACTCCTCCCCCATTCTTATTCAATAAAATAAACATTCATGTTTGTGTTTAGTATCAAAATATAATTATTAGTATCAAAATATAATTATTAGTATCCAAATATAATCATTTTGTGCTAACAATCCTTCAAAAAGTGATCATCAGCTAGAAAAAGGTTAAATTTAGATTAGTTTGATCAACATAAAACTATCTATGCTTACATTAATGCGTTAATGCGAGCGACTACCTTGAACCTCTCCTTCTTTTGTGGCCGGGGGAAATTAGATGTAATCCAGAATCTAGAAAAAAATATACATTTTTGATGAATTTATTCAACGTATAACCTAAATTTATGCTTACGTGGGATGAGCTGCAGATACAAGATACAGTGTACGGTGTTAGACTAGAATCTAGAAAAAAAAAATACATTTTTGATGAATTTATTCAACGTATAACCTAAATTTATGCTTACGTGGGATGGGCTGCAGATACAAGATACAGTGTACGGTGTAAGACTAGAATCTAGAAAAAAAAATAAATTTTTGATGAATTTATTCAACGTATAACCTAAGTGTATGCTTACGTGGATTGGGCTGCAGATACAAGATACAGTGTACGGTGTTAGACTAGAATCTAGAAAAAAAAAATACATTTTTGATGAATTTATTCAACGTATAACCTAAATTTATGCTTACGTGGATTATGGCTGTTTTCAGATACAAGATACAGTGTACGGTGTTAGACTTGAATCTAGAAAAAAAAAATACATTTTTGATGAATTTATTCAACGTATAACCTAAATGTATGCTTACGTGGATTGGGCTGCAGATACAAGATACAGTGTACGGTGTTAGACTTGAATCTAGAAAAAAAAATACATTTTTGATGAATTTATTCAACGTATAACCTAAATGTATGCTTACGTGGATTGGGCTGCAGATACAAGATACAGTGTACGGTGTTAGACTTGAATCTAGAAAAAAAATACATTTTTGATGAATTTTTTTCAACGTATAACCTAAATTTATGCTTACGTGGATTAGGCTGCAGATACAAGATACAGTGTACGGTGTTAGACTTGAATCTAGAAAAAAAAATACATTTTTGATGAATTTATTCAACGTATAACCTAAATTTATACTTACGTGGATTAGGCTGCAGATACAAGATACAGTGTACGGTGTTAGACTTGAATCTAGAAAAAAAATACATTTTTGATGTATTTTTTTCAACGTATAACCTAAATTTATGCTTACGTGGATTAGGCTGCAGATACAAGATACAGTGTACGGTGTTAGACTTGAATCTAGAAAAAAAATACATTTTTGATGAATTTATTCAACGTATAACCTAAATTTATGCTTACGTGGATTGGGCTGCAGATAGAAGATACAGTGTACGGTATTAGACTAGAGATACTACCGATACGGAAACATGCTCGAGTCCATCGCCTTTGTTCAAACTTCACTTTTTAATTAACTATAGTAACACAAAACAAAACAAAAACACAAAAAACACAACAAATCACTTTATGCTTAAAACTAAATGAAAACAAAAAAAAAACAGAAATAAATATTTTACAAAATTTGGAAATTTGGAATTTTTATTTGTATGTGTTTTAATGTCGAGGCTCCGTACAATACTGAAAATTTTCCAGCATTCTCACACGACATCGAATTTCACATTGGGGCTGTTGTCGGGCATGGATTGCTGGGTTCATGTTTTTTTTTTCGTTTTTTATTTTTTGGTTTTTTTGAAAATATTCCCACCAAAGTAGGCACAAAATTGTGTGTTAAACGTTTTAAAATATACCATGTTGGGTATAACAAAACCTGAGGCCCTGAGGGTCCTCTAAGAATCGATATCGATTACGTACAAGGGGGGCGGGAGGTAATGGAAATCCGGGAGGTAATGGAAATTAAATTGGAAATATTCAGTGAGGGCTCTTCGATGGTCTTCAAGAGTCTTCCATGCATCCAAGTCTTACATTTTTTGCTTGGTAGAATGTTTGCTACAGTCCAATCAAATACGTTTTGTCGGTGCCAATCATTTGACAGATAGCGACAGGCTTACCTCGTCGTCCAATGCAACAGATGATAGGGGAAATCCGCATCTCCAAGGAGCCTTGAATCGAGGGATCTCTCAGGAAGGTGTGGAAGATTTTGCAGGAGCTTAGACGCTTCCTTCTGCGCGTTACACTCATCCTCTGTCCCCACATATGGAATACACCCCTATACTCTCTTTGAGAAACTCCTCCCCCATTCTTATTCAATAAAATAAACATTCATGTTTGTGTTTAGTATCAAAATATAATTATTAGTATCAAAATATAATTATTAGTATCAAAATATAATTATTAGTATCCAAATATAATCATTTTGTGCTAACAATCCTTCAAAAAGTGATCATCAGCTAGAAAAAGGTTAAATTTAGATTAGTTTGATCAACATAAAACTATCTATGCTTACATTAATGCGTTAATGCGAGTGACTACCTTGAACCTCTCCTTCTTTTGTGGCCGGGGGAAATTAGATTTAATCCAGAATCTAGAAAAAAATATACATTTTTGATGAATTTATTCAACGTATAACCTAAATGTATGCTTACGTGGATTGGGCTGCAGATACAAGATACAGTGTACGGTGTTAGACTTGAATCTAGAAAAAAAATACATTTTTGATGAATTTTTTTCAACGTATAACCTAAATTTATGCTTACGTGGATTAGGCTGCAGATACAAGATACAGTGTACGGTGTTAGACTTGAATCTAGAAAAAAAAATACATTTTTGATGAATTTATTCAACGTATAACCTAAATTTATACTTACGTGGATTAGGCTGCAGATACAAGATACAGTGTACGGTGTTAGACTTGAATCTAGAAAAAAAATACATTTTTGATGTATTTTTTTCAACGTATAACCTAAATTTATGCTTACGTGGATTAGGCTGCAGATACAAGATACAGTGTACGGTGTTAGACTTGAATCTAGAAAAAAAATACATTTTTGATGAATTTATTCAACGTATAACCTAAATTTATGCTTACGTGGATTGGGCTGCAGATAGAAGATACAGTGTACGGTGTTAGACTACAGATACTACCGATACGGAAACATGCTCGAGTCCATCGCCTTTGTTCAAACTTCACTTTTTAATTAACTATAGTAACACAAAACAAAACAAAAACACAAAAAACACAACAAATCACTTTATGCTTAAAACTAAATGAAAACAAAAAAAAACAGAAATAAATATTTTACAAAATTTGGAAATTTGGAATTTTTATTTGTATGTGTTTTAATGTCGAGGCTCCGTACAATACTGAAAATTTTCCAGCATTCTCGAACAATATCGAATTTGACATTGGGGCTGTTGTCGGGCATGGCTTGCTGGGTTCATGTTTTTTTTTTCGTTTTTTATTTTTTGGTTTTTTTGAAAATATTCCCACCAAAGTAGGCACAAAATTGTGTGTTAAACGTTTTAAAATATACCATGTTGGGTATAACTAAACCTGAGGCCCTGAGGGTCCTCTAAGAATCGATATCGATTACGTACAAGGGGGGGGCGGGAGGTAATGGAAATCCGGGAGGTAATGGAAATTAAATTGGAATTATTCAGTGAGGGCTCTTCGATGGTCTTCAAGAGTCTTCCATGCATCCAAGTCTTACATTTTTTGCTTGGTAGAATGTTTGCTACAGTCCAATCAAATACGTTTTGTCGGTGCCAATCATTTGACAGATAGCGACAGGCTTACCTCGTCGTCCAATGCAACAGATGATAGGGGAAATCCGCATCTCCAAGGAGCCTTGAATCGAGGGATCTCTCAGGAAGGTGTGGAAGATTTTGCAGGAGCTTAGACGCTTCCTTCTGCGCGTTACACTCATCCTCTGTCCCCACATATGGAATACACCCCTATACTCTCTTTGAGAAACTCCTCCCCCATTCTTATTCAATAAAATAAACATTCATGTTTTTGTTTAGTATCAAAATATAATTATTAGTATCAAAATATAATTATTAGTATCAAAATATAATTATTAGTATCAAAATATAATTATTAGTATCCAAATATAATCATTTTGTGCTAACAATCCTTCAAAAAGTGATCATCAGCTAGAAAAAGGTTAAATTTAGATTAGTTTGATCAACATAAAACTATCTATGCTTACATTAATGCGTTAATGCGAGCGACTACCTTGAACCTCTCCTTGTTTTGTGGCCGGGGGAAATTAGATGTAATCCAGAATCTAGAAAAAAATATACATTTTTGATGAATTTATTCAACGTATAACCTAAATTTATGCTTACGTGAGATGGGCTGCAGATACAAGATACAGTGTACGGTGTTAGACTAGAATCTAGAAAAAAAAATACATTTTTGATGAATTTATTCAACGTATAACCTAAATTTATGCTTACGTGGGATGGGCTGCAGATACAAGATACAGTGTACGGTGTTAGACTAGAATCTAGAAAAAAAAAAAAAATTTTTGATGAATTTATTCAACGTATAACCTAAATGTATGCTTACGTGGATTGGGCTGCAGATACAAGATACAGTGTACGGTGTTAGACTTGAATCTAGAAAAAAAAATACATTTTTGATGAATTTATTCAACGTATAACCTAAATTTATGCTTACGTGGATTGGGCTGCAGATAGAAGATACAGTGTACGGTGTTAGACTACAGATACTACCGATACGGAAACATGCTCGAGTCCATCGCCTTTGTTCAAACTTCACCTAATTAACTATAGTAACACAAAACAAAACAAAAACACAAAAAACACAACAAATCACTTTATGCTTAAAACTAAATGAAAACAAAAAAAAACAGAAATAAATATTTTACAAAATTTGGAATTTTTATTTGTATGTGTTTTAATGTCGAGGCTCCGTACAATACTGAAAATTTTCCAGCATTCTCGAACAATATCGAATTTGACATTGGGGCTGTTGTCGGGCATGGCTTGCTGGGTTCATGTTTTTTTTTCGTTTTTTATTTTTTGGTTTTTTTGAAAATATTCCCACCAAAGTAGGCACAAAATTGTCTGTTAAACGTTTTAAAATATCCCTTGTTGGGCCCTGAGGGTCCTCTAAGAATCGATATCGATTATGTACACAAGGGGGGGGGGGGGGGGGGAAGGTAATGGAAATCCCGGTGTAACTTTTATTGGGGGCCAGGAGCAGAGCCAACAGCAAACAGCAGGATACCTTCCAATTGCAGTCACCCATCAGAAGGACATAACGATAATTAATAGAATTTGTTCAGGGAATACGTAATGAGGGCTCCTGTCCGGGCGGCCAATGCCCCACGATTTCCCTCCAGGATGTCCTCGAGGGTCGTGGCCGAGGGCGAGGGCGAGGACAAGTTCTGTTTTTATTATTTTTCGATTTGCAACGCATTCATTTGGATTTTGTTGTTTCATTATTAACATTTCCATCCGGTCTCCACCATTGGCATTTTCCCTCGTTTCCCTCTCGTTCTTTGCTTCGTTTTCCCCACATTTTTTTGTATTTATTTTTCTTTTATTTTCTCGCAAAACAAACTTGAATTTAAATGAGTAAAAGCAGCGGTGGGGGTGGGCCCTGTAAGTGTAATAAAAATTAACATTAATTCAGAAACAAGAAAATGGACAAAAATTCATATGACACGGGAGAAGGGACAGAGAAAGGGAGAGGGATAGACAGAGAGCGACATAGAGTGTTGTGTTGAGGAATTTTAACAAGAAAAATATGTAAATTGTCTTGTAATAAAACTGTCCAGCCCTCCATCCAGACTTATCTGCAAATATAAATTTTATGAAACATTCCCCCAAAGAAAAAATCGCAGCAAAGGAATTAATATGGGGAAAAAGCGAAAAAAAACGCGAGTGAGAAAAGAAGAAACAGCAAAGGAAAACAAAGTAGCGCCCCAAGAATGGGGATGGGGATGGGCATGGCGATGGGCGTGGCGATGGGCATGGCGATGGGGCTGGGGAGAACAAGTTATATCCCTGCAGGACATTATTTTAAATACTAATCCGCATCAGTTTTCATTTGAGTCCTCTGCCACAGCTCCGCAGAGATCCGTGCCCCAGGACAGGGCCCCACAGCCGTCTGGCTGCCATCTTGGTTTGGGGCCCGGGCGTCGTTACATAAATTCAGATGTTATCCCGAATGCGCAGCATGCACGTTATTAAAATAACGCCAGGCAGCCCCGCAGCGGGCCAGGCGACAGTCGGAGCCCAACAAAATGAAGGAAAATACCATCGCACGTCCCGGCTCCAGGTCCTGGCCCCGGTCCCGGTCCCGGTCCTGGCCATGCACGTAGCGCCAATTAGGGGCGGACTCAAGGATGCCTCCACTGAAACATATATTATCGATGGCTATCAGAGTCGTTTCGGTCATTTCTTGACACGGCCTCTGCCAGTCTGGGAAGCGTAGAGAGTTCTCCAAGAAGGGATATAAAGGTTGGCAAGGATCACACATATAGTGCTCGTAATGCTCGAAAGTAGTTCCTCTTAACGCTTACGAAACATCTTTGTGGAGTCCCTGATCTAAAACGTGGGCGAATGGGAAGAAATGACCCCAAAAAAAAGGGGAATAAATACTTCGAATGTAAAGATTATAAAGGTCCTTCAGTGAACACTTTGCACAGGGTCTGTATACCTCTCTAATAAGATCGTTTAATGGTCCAATGGAATACCCATTTCTCGATCTAGACTCCAACAATATCCTACATATAAGGGACTTCAGTGAACACTTTGATGAAGATCTGTATGCCTCCCTAATGGGCACATTCAATGATCTAATAGCATGTATATAGGTATGTATTTCTCGGCGATCTAGCCTCCCACTAATCACAATATCCCACATATAAGGCCCTTACTCAACACTCATCTAATATCGCTGCTACGATCGTTGGGACTGTACCTTTAGGACTTTGTGTCCTAAAGAGCAGCCTTGTGGCTGGTCATTTGTGGCCCTGTATTTGCATTCTATTTGTTTACGGGCTTGACCTCGCCCCCACGCCCCCATTACCAATCTTCTGAACGTGTTGTTGTTCCGCTGATAAAACAAAGCCCCAGAAACCAGGCCCCCCCAGTGCCCACGAAAGGGGACCACCAATTTATTCCTTTGTTCCGCCATTGGCGTTGCCTAATCCAAATTGTTGGTCAGCCAGGGGGTGCCCAGGGAGGGGGGTTCCACCTGAATTAGCAGCCGATAATTGCTGGGCCATATTTTGCGTAGCGCGCAATAAATGCAGCCAGTCCGCCGAGGGCTTGCTGCTGAGGTTTTTTGGGAACCAACCAACAATGGATGGGAATAGAACACCTAGTTTCCCGGGAGCTAATGTGTGTTGAAAGGATACATTAAAGGGTGCTCTCCTGTCCGGGGATCATAGCCGAAGATTCGCCTGTGCAAAGTCTTCTATTGGGGTTTCAGATCGCTCCAAAATGAAGGGTAAGGAAGACTAGTACTGATTGGTTTCCCAGCTCCATGGACAGACTGCCGCCAGAGATCCCTTCGGGACAGCGATGGTGTTGGGTTCTGGGCAAATTCCTGGTAAGTATGCACGATTTAAGGGCTTACTCTTTTAATTACTTTCGAATAACAGAAAAATACCATGCGATCTCATTGTGCAACCTTTTTTTGTTGCTCCTTTGGTGCTCCTTTCGGGGGAAGGAAACAAAGTAGACTGCCTGCTAGACCTAAAACCGAACCCAAGGAAGCCAAAAAGTAAATGAAAATGCAATTTTATTTATTGTTATGTACACATTTTTTTGTTGTGTTTGTTTGTGTTTTTCTCAGTTCGCGTCGAGCTTATGTAAATTTATTTATTTTGCGTAATTTTTCTTGTTTTTACAGAAGAATAAATTTGCCTTGTTGGGCCGCCGCCGACCCCAAACCCCCCCTCCCCCCCACCGTTCCTTGTGGGGAAAGGAAAAAATTTAATTAGAATAAAAAGAGCGAGGCAGCGGAACCAAAGGCGGCAAAGCAGAGACAAAGAGAGAGAGAGAGAGAGGGAGAGAGGGAGAGCAGGGGTAAAAAAATTAAAATGAAATGAGGAAAAAGGAAGTACAAAAAAAAAATGGATGGAAAAAAGCCGAATGCCAAGTACACGGCCGTAAGGAGGAGGAAGTATTTCCCGGCCACTTCCAGTACTCTCTTCGCTGTTCCCTTCGCTGTACATTTTGCTCCGTAATAAGGCAAAAGTTGTGCAATTTTCATGTGTAACTGACAGCCGACGCCAACATTTTGTAATGAGCCCAGAGGCTAGAGGCCAGAGGTCCGCGGCTCGGGAAGGCTCGGTCAAAGTGGACAAAGGTTGGCACTTGCCCGCCATGTCGCTCAGACTTTGACTTGAGGGAATGTGCCGCAGCTCCTTTTCCGCACTGGCTCGTAAATTATAAGCCATAAAAATTGTCCCTCAAAGGGACCCTTGCCCGACTGAGGAATACCCTAACAGACACTGAACGAAAGAAACGCCCTTCGACATGGATATACCCCTATCTTCCAGGCAGGAGGAGTGGTTGGGGCCCTGTCAGCAGGCCCGACTTAATTGCACACTTTGTTTATGACTTCATATGCCATATGCCCTCCGTCTGTACTCGTATCTGTCTGTCGCTCAATTATGGCCAGCTTTACGTCCCTTAGTTTGAGTTAAAATTTAATTACATTGTATTATGGAATTTATATGACAAGAGCCGGCACAGCACTCGGCACACAGCCCACATCCCATCCAGTGTGACAGAGTTGGAATGGGATTAATTATGATGTGTCCTAAGTTGCTGCTCGGCTCGGCTTAAATGAAATGTAATAATTTTTGTTGAGGGATTTTAATTTGGAATTTGAACATTCTACACATAATAAATTGTGTCGCCTCTCTGTGTGCCGTGTACGCATCATAAACATGGGTGTTGCCAAGGCTCGGATTCACAAGTGGTTCTGGCAGGTGTTCGCGAGGGTTGAAAGCCTACACTCTTGGCTCCACATCCTCTTGGAGTAGGTTTCGGCTTGCCCTGAAATGAGAGATGTTCGAAAATGTTTGCTAAATATTCACACATGTCCGTTACTCTCTCAAGAGCAAAATGTAACCAGGGGCAATCAAAGGGTTTCGGGGAGCACATTCTAAGGTTCTCCCTCTCTCCACTCCCTCTCTATCCTTACACTGACAGTGGACATGGGCCAGAAATAAAAACAGAGGCACATTTCTAGTGAATTTAGCAATAAATGGCATAATGAAGGAATTAATGAATGGACAAGGGCCGAGCCGAGCCGAGGACAGAGAGTGGAGAGTGGAGACTGGCGAGTGGAGAACGAGGGACAAACTTATGCAAATGCAAATGAAAATTAATTTAATCCACAGTACGAGTAAATTTTCCATTTTAATTTAATTACATGGACGCTGCCTACGTGAGCGACAGCTAACCGAATGCCCAAAAAAAGAAATCAAATAAAAAACGGACACTTTCGAGCAACCGTTTTTTTTTTCCTTGGCTTGGTGGGGAGGGGGGTGGAGCTTTTGGGGTCCTAACTATGAGATGCTCCTGTGTCCGCTTAAAGCCAACTGGGCAATTATTTTAAGCCGCATCGGTCATTTGGCTGCGAGGGAAATTATGAAGGTTTTCTCTGCCTTGGGGCTGGTAATTAATTGGGTTTGCCTCCTGCCCCTCCCCGGAGTGTTTGCTTATGAAATTAAAATGCAATTTTCATTAAATCGGAGCGGAGCGGCGCGGCGTGGTGCTTTATTTAATTATCCATTCTGTGCCTAAGAGAGCTCCTCGCTAATAGCGAAATAAGCCGAACAAAAAGAAATGAGACAGCCCTCTGGCCCCCACCAGGCAAAGGGCCAGCAAGTCCGACAAATTAATTAGCAAAAAAGCAATTATTCGTTCTCTGTTGTTCGCTCTCTGAGATCCATTTGCCATTTGCATTGAACCCAATCGAAGGAGTGCAAAAAGTCTTTCTCCATCATATTCTATGACTCACTGAAAAGTCACTCAATAATGGAAGGACGAATACATACATATCGCGAGTGTTTTCAAGGGAGTCCTCAACCCAGTACCCAGGTGGGAAATTCAAAAGGAGTATTGGGCAGAGCTCCTAAGAAGCAAGTCTGGTGTTTGGTGGTGACACTTGCCCGGGAGCAAAAGCCACAAACAGTTGAAAGACCACACAAATTGGTTCACTTTTATGCGTATATATGCATACATATATGTATTTGTATGTACTGTCCATCCATGTACATCCCCAAGTAAATACCCTCGCCCGTACTCTTGGAATTCCTGTTGGCCATTGGGGATGGCCGAGGCAATTGCAAAGTGGAAGCGACATTATGTAAGAAAAATGCTAAATAAGCGCTTAATGCATAATCTGTACGGAGGCACACACACACACACATAAAAACGTTGGGGTTACGTTCCGACGTGAAACCCCTTTCTGACCATCCACTGATCCACTGACAACGGTTGGTCCGAGCCCGGGCCCGGGCCCGGGCAGATATGGCCATAATGTATGACTGCCATTTTATATGCGCCTTTGAAAAATGTGCTGACACTTGGATGGGGAGTGGGAGCGGGACCAGGGCCTGGAGTTGGAGCAGGAGCGGTAGCTGCTGGAATGGGGACCTGGGGGCGTGGGCTGGACAGCAGAATGATGGCGCTGGTGCGAAAGGGTTGACCCCAAACGCAATTGACCACGTGTGCGTGTCCATTTTGGATGATGGGGCAGGGGGAGGGGCAGGGCGGACAGCGTTAGCTTCGGTGTTTTGGGGGGGGTAAAATCCTTTTATCATTTAAATGGCATATGGCAAAAGGCAGTTTGTATTTTTATAATCCCCCCAAGCCCCAATCCTTGCCACAGGCGGAAGGAGTGTAGAGTCCTTTCGGACCTGCCGTCAAGACATCACGACGAGCACGAGAACGCGGCGAGAACAAATCGCTTGAAATTTGTTCATGTCCATT
The DNA here is from genome assembly GCF_003369915.1 of Drosophila miranda. Lineage (NCBI taxonomy): Eukaryota > Metazoa > Arthropoda > Insecta > Diptera > Drosophilidae > Drosophila > Drosophila miranda. The sequence continues at coordinate 21,616,876 of NC_046677.1, forward strand.
GTCAAGCGGTTTCTGCCGTCTCACCTTCAGCAACCGCCCCCACCCCCCACACACACCGTGGGGAGTGGTTGAGTCCTTCCTGATCCTGTTCAGTCCATTTATTAATTTGCCTTAAATAACTGCACCCCTCCCTCCCTCCCACCCCATAGGGGGCGAACGTAATCCCTTTATTCCCTTTGCCCGGCCCAGCGATTTTGCGTTTTTCAATAAAAAGCAAAATGAACAATTTGCGGCACAGCAGGTGGAAATCGCCATTCCAGCAGGAGTCTGGAGGGTGGCAGGAGGCTGAGGCTGAGCGGCCCCCCGAGGCGGAGATTTTGTGTCACTTTCTGGCGTAATTTTAGACCCAACTCTGATTGGCGGCCATTCGAAATTTCGCTTGTGTACCGCCAGTCATGTGATTGATGGTCCGAACGTGATCTCGAAGCAATTTTTAGCTAAAGTTTTATGAATTTTAATGAAAAGTTACGGCGAGTTAGCGGCCAAGGGGTTGCTTTTACCATCCAGGCAAATGGTAGGGGGGGGGGGGGGGGGGGAGGTGTTGGCTGGACCAGGAAGAGCCTCAGAGATCTGGGAACTATTTGGCCACTAAATCAATGACATTAGTATCTTTAGTCGTGATCTTAGAAAAGAAATCCATATTTACAGTGCCGCTCAACTGAATAGGTTCAACAATTTTTCAAATAGGTCCTCCTTAAAGGTTTAAAGAGTTTTGAACATGTTTTTTAGCAATAATATATTATCTTTTGTTCACGTAAAAAAAAAACAAAACTTCATATATTCAATTGCTGCGATCAATTATGTGATAATTTTCCTTTTATATATATTTTAATGGTAAAACTAATATGGAAAAATTTGAAAAATAATTTCTGTGTTCCAAAGACTCGAATAAGTCGCAATCGAGTTGGAATTACGGTATTAATTAAATTAGGGTATTTAATGTCTTTAAAAGAGGTTTTGCTTCAACCCGACATTTCCTGCAGAATTTTTGTAGAATGCATGTAGCAAGTATGTAGAATCGATCGTCAATGTAGTAATAGGTGTATTTATGTATTGCATACTTTCAGGAAGCGCAACCAAACTCTCCGCGTGTAGAATTCATGTAGATTGATCATGTAGATTCATGTAGATCTGTGTGTAGATTCCTGTAGATCCATCCAGTGATCGAGGAATGAGCCTCCCTTCTGGGCCATAAAGTATGAAAATTCGTAAGCAGATCGAACTATTCAAAATATTATATATTCAAATTGTTTTAGCAAGAAAATATATTTGTTATGGCTTTTATTTACATTTCTAGGGAGTTTTAAGCTAATTTGGTTTCCAATTCCAAACAAAAATTGCCCTAAAATGTATATTTAGATCTATATTTTCACTTGACTTGAACTCAACAGATCTTGGAATCTAAAGGACGCCTGGATGGCCCACAATTCTCGCAGTCGACAGACATTCCACTCGCCAATCATAAATCAAAATCTGCCCACTTTGAGCCACGCAAACATCGTCAATTGTCTGTGTGATGTAACCCTTTGGGTGCGAGTGTCACATCCTTATCCTTCGAGAGCACACCCCCAGCTAAATATCAAAACAGATGCGGTGACATCGGACCCAAGTGATGCTGCCAACGCTGATGCACCTTGCCTTGGAATTGCCTTGACTAATGATGTGCCAACAAATTTAACGCAACCGGTTACCCGCTACCCGCTACCCGCTACCCGTTACCCGTTGCCTGTTTTCCGGCCATATCTGACTCGCGTTGACTCAATAAAAAAGATGACAAAGCGCCTAATTCACTTAACAACAGCCAGCAACAAATTTGACAATGAAAATCATATGTCATCATTATTAACAGTGAGATGGTTCCATTTTCCGGCACAATGGCCGCACATATGGCCCGCTTCCACTGCCACTGCCACTGCCACTCCGTGAAGCTAAGCGGATAATTTCCAAATAATATCATAATCATAAGCACAGAATAGGGGTGGTCTTTGCCACAGCAACCCTCTCGACGGGCTGATGGGGTGAGTTCTTGGCGGGAAGTCAACCTGCTGGCTGCGTTCGAAATTGCGCACTTCTGCCCTCACCTTGCGGGCAGGACGGGCCGGGCGGGGAAAGGGACTCTAAAATCTCCGCAATGAAAAGGGAAATTATGGTAAGTGAGAAAATGAAAATGAAAATATGTCAAAATGTCTGTTAACCCTCCGGAGCCGGAGCCGGAGCCGGGACCAGGGCAAGATATTCGTCCCCCTTTTTGCATATTAAATTAAAATAATGAAATTTTGAAACGCTTTTGAGATCTGTTATGGCTCTGCCGTTGTTTACATTGTACGGCAATAAAGGAGCGGACTCTCCGCTCCGGATGAGAGGACGGACACCCCGTAAGTCCCAAATAAAACAAAGCAATTGGAAAATTATGCACTTGTCCTCATCCTCATCCTTCGCCGAGTCCTCCTCGCCAGAAGTATGCTTTTAATAATCAGCAAAGTGTTCATCGCATCTGAGGGTTGGCTTCCTTCCGGCCTGGAGACGGGGGGGGGGGGGGGGGGGGGGGGGGGCCTGGTCGGAAGGAAGGGTTCGACCATTTGTGCTCGGGGATTAACATAAAATGGGAAAATATGCCAACCGGAATTAGAATGTAAAAAGTGAGCAAAGTTGCGGATTACGAGGCGAGTGGCTGCGTGGGAGGAGAGGGATCCGATGATGACTTTCGAGCTTGTGGGTAGGCATGGGGCATAGGCTCTTGAAACTTGACCACTTATTACGGGCTCCAAGGAATGTCTAGGCGGGGGAGAACACATACCGAAACCATTGGGAAAGAGAGGGAGAGAGAGAGAGTGTCGAACTTGGATCCCTTTAGGATGGATCACTCGAGGGACAGTGACAGTGAAGTCCCTCAGAGGCTGCCTGGTTAATTGAGTTTCCATCGTTGAATTCTAATTTGATAATCATACACCCGTTACTGCCATCTGCGATATCTGGCAGATACGCCTCCCGTTGGGCCACATCAGATCGAAATCTCATTCGATTAATTCAAGGCCAAAAATTATTCCATTAGGGCAAGCCCCCTGCGGCCAAAACATTAGGGAAACCGCCCCCCAAAAGGACGAAGGCTGGACCTCGACCCGGAGCTGGGAAGCTGCTCAAATCTACACTTGTCGAAATTCCCAAATGTCTACTTTTCAATGCGCTTAGCATTTTTAAGCTGCTTTTAATAAATTCGACACAAAATTGAATTTTCATAACGGTTGTGTCCTTTTCACACCACCAGTCGGCAGACCGGGGGGGGGGGAGGGCGGAGCGGGCAACGTGTGCGACAGTCACTTAAAAAGTGATTCATGGACACGGGCACAGTCACCCCGGTAAGTGAGTGCACGACCCGGGGTATGTCTTGCTTTCATCTCTTTGTGTGTGTTTTTTGTTGATATTTCTCGAAACTTTCGAGGCAGCTACTTTTTTTAATGATACTTTTTTTAGAGCCTTCAAATATTCTTTACTTTAACACAAAATGATGCATCTAAAATCATCTCTACAGATTCTTGTAAAGCCCTCCAGCCTTCCTACTTTCAGACTTATTTATAAAAAATATATTTTCTTGGTTTAATTTCTTTTATTGGCGCCATAATCTGTCTGCCAGTGAAATGCGGAAACATGGCTTTAAAAGGCGGGGGAATCCCCTGCCAAAAACACATTTCATCGTTCTGCTCTTAGCCGAGAATGGTATGGGCCTAGACATTATCCTTTCACGCGTGTATCCGCTGCCACGAGCACATCCGCGCCCGAACCATCGCACCATCGTTCCTAAGCTGGAATCAACCCTTGTACGATTTCGTGGGGTTAGATAATTATTGTTTGAGGCTAAGAATTACACTCTGAGGATTTCCACAACTTGTAAGGAGTAGAAAACGTGCTTAGAAGAGCTTGAAAACTAGAGGCATCGGTACTACGAAATAGTATGAGTATGAGTATGAGATACTTTGAAATGGATTTTTAATTATTCAACTATTCAAATTCGATTATTCGCACTGTTTTTAGGTGGACGTTATCCAAACGATTTGATGTCAAATAAATTCTCATAAATTGGCTTTCCCAAAGATTTCTAACTTTTTTCTTTGCGCCTCTTTCCAAATCGCATTTTTGTTTTCTTTTGTGTTGTAAAATGCTTTAATTTGAATATTTGATTTCTTAAGTTAATTCTTAAGCCCTTATGTTAGTGGCAATTACTTAGTTTATATTACTTTTGTGATAAGTACTTGGAAAACTGCTTGAAACGTGGTTTGAAACTGAGGAAAAGTGGAAATATAACTCCAAGTCTCGTCCAAAAGCAACATTTATATGGTGTCCATCAGGTTTTACCAGGCTCCAGATTCGTCTAATGATAGACGTACATAAATAGGTACCGCCAAAAACATTTTAATTAACTAAAAACCAAGTAGAATATGTAAATAACCTTTTTATAATGGAGAATCCATATTCTATACATATTTCCATTTCAATCAGAATCAGGTGGGATTATAGACATAACATCAAATCGAATCAAATGATTAAATACTTCGTAACCCCAGTAGTGGGTCGCCGCGTGGCTTTCATATTCCATGTACGAGCTTTCGAATAACCTGCACTCTTCAGGGTTTTTGCTTTCCCACCGAAATGAAGCACACATATGCCTGGGATTTCCCAATTAAACCTTAGGCCCTTCATTTGCCTATCGTCGTGTAAAACCCAAACGCAAATCGCCACGAATTTTGCATATAATTCTCCACTCACCCTCTTGGAGGCCCCTTATGGCTTGGACCCTTATGATATGCGTGGGTGGGTATATTATTCATGTGCATAATATATCTACATTTTAGCCACAAATACGAAAAGCCTTTGGCCAGGTTTCACCTTGCCGGCCGGGAGCGGGTCTTATCACGGTTCAAATGCTTTTGGGGGCTCGAGGTTGAGGCGGAGACAATTTATTCATTCAAGTCATAAACCAAAGTCATAGCCAAAGGTTTTATTGTTATTTCTCATAATCAAGTGGCGCAGAAACGTGCGCCCCGGAAAAGTGTGTGACATTTACAAGAAAAGCGATAAAATTATGAACAATTTTTACGTTCTATACGTACGTACGTACATACGTCTGTATGCGGCTCTGTGGAGCTGTGGAGCGGAGTCGAATGCGTGCACAGCATGCTCGTATATGGAGCGGACTCAATGAACATGTCATAAGTGGAACCGAACACGTTCGGCGACAGTTGGACTTGTTGTTCCAGGAATCACAGCCGCAGCACGCGTGTGCCTTCGAGATGGGGCCTAGAACTGGGCTTGGGACTGGGCTTGGGACTGCGACTGGGACTGGGACTTGGAGGGGGGTTGTCAGGGAATATGACGGCGGCTATCGTGACCCGTAAATCACACGTAGGTGAACGCATTACAATGTCAAAGACGAAATTAAAATGAAATTACATAAACCATGAAATGTAGCTCAGCGGCCCCCTGGAATCTCTAAACGGAAGGCCTGGGGGCTTTGGTTTCCTCCAACACCTATTCCGAGATTCCTTAATCGAATTTGCATTAAGCGATGAGCAGCTAATAATCTGTAAACCGAATTAAAAACAGCTCCCGGGGCGTCCAAGAGGAAAAAGCAAAGCAAAACCGCCGACCCCAAGGGTCGAGCCAACAAAAAGAAATGCCAAGAGATTAGCCCCCACAAAAAAAAAAAAACGAAAGAAACCCCACCCCGTGCACCCCTGAAAAATATTTCCAGCAAATTAAAGCTAATGAAAGTGCCTCCCCGTCCCCCCGTCCCCTCGTCGGACATCTTTGCCAAGTTCCAGGGCGGAAAGCCTTGGCTGCCACCTTAAGAAAAACTGACAGCCATAATTCATGACCGTCTGCGATGGGCGGGCACCGCCTCCCAGTCGCCGCCCCCACAGAGCACGTTGAAAAATGCCCGGCTCCGGCTCCGTCTCCGGCTAATGATAATGATAACAAACATGCCTCAAGTCCTCAAGTCACAAACTTTTTGACATGCCGCGCTTCGAGCTCCGCGTTTCCACCCCCCAACGCCACTCCACTCCCCTCCACTCCAGGATGTATATCCATATAATTCATTCCCTTGGCCGGGGCCGGGGCTGGGGCCGGGCTGGGGCCGTGCCGGGCCCATCCATCCATTTTGAAAATGTGAATTCTTGCGCATCATCATTGTTTGATGGCTCGTGCTTTATATATTCAGCGAAACTTTATTTTTCATTCCGTTTTGCATGTCGTGTTGTGGGGGGCGACTTTTCACTTTCTCGCTGGGAAATCGCTTGATAAATTGGGGTCGAAATCATTATAAGCTCCATCGTTGTGCTCCAACGCAGGGCCATTAATTTTTTTCGTGCCTCCCTTCTCGATGGCACAAGGTACAAGTACAATGCAATAATATCGGAATACATCTCAAGTTTCGACTTAATAAATCTAGCCAGTGCACAGCGGAAGATGGAGTCAAATTGATGATCCATCCCCCAGTTGGACGAGTATTGGAGTCGAATAAATTTTGAATAAGTTTGAGTGGGTTTCAATGGGGATATCTTAAAGGAGAGGTACATATATTTTATACGTACTATTTATTATTATTGCATTTATTTATTATTTATTTCCCATTAAAAAGGAGAATAATCCATAAGTGGATCGATATATCGATTGTAGGGCACATCTTTGGAAAAGTCTTATACGATTTTTACTAGTTTAGTAATATAAGAAAAATTTCGAATGAGAAGTCTTATCTGTGAAGAATACACCTCTTCTCCTCGCTACTTTTATAGGACACCTTATTAAAAACCCAACACGTTACAGATCTATTTTTTATTTATTTATTTTTTTTAACCAAAGTGTACTAAATGACCAAAATTATAGTACTTTAAATAATAATAAAATAAAATTATTTGGGGTAATATTTTTGTATGTTAATAAATGGGAATTAATTTATTAAATGAAATGTAATTAATAGAATGAGGAACTGCAATGATTATTAAAGAACTGTTGTATTAAGAAATATAAATAATATTGAATAAGGATTAGGTTAGTCCAGACGGTCCTCAGTGGGGCCACCCATAGGCCTTTAGATATCCGTATAGAATAAGGCTTAAGTTTAATAAAGAATATTTGAATATTTATCTGTGGAGATAATTTTGGTAAGAAGTTATTCAATAAATTAAAACACAAAAGTATAAGCTAGCCATAGGTTTTTTTCTGCTAAGCCCTGAAATAAAAAGTCTGGAGTGTTCATTTTTTCCCCCAATATATCCCCCAATATCCCCCTAGCAAATATCTTCGAAAGATATTAGCCGGAAATACTTAAAGACCGCATTTAATGTCTCATTCCGTTTCGGTTAACAGACGCGTAATCGAATCGCTTTTCAATTGATATTTTTTTCATTTTCATTTGAAATTCATCGCGCAACCGACTCCGAATTACATAAATCGAGTGCCAATCAAGCCAAAATAAATTATTAATTAATAAGTGAGCGTACAAGTGGAGCGGATCGACCGATCGACCGATCGATGCGGCATGTCCAAACAAACAAACAAACGACTTTGCGGTGCATCGAATATGGACTGAAAAAAGCCTAATTAAAAATTAGTGCAGTTTTTAATTAAGAGAAATACGAAAATGAGACTTCATAACCAGTTGCCAAATGCGGTGCAATAAAACAAAAACAGAGATTAAATAAATAAGCAGAAACACACACGCACACGCACGCACACACGGACAAAAAATTGAGCAAAAAAATTGAACTGAATACCGAGGCGACACATAAAGGCAACAGCGACATGAGCAACATCAGAAGCTCAAAGCTTAAAAAATTGATTAAAAAATTGTATAAATAGAGGGATACCCTGGAGGGCCTAAAAAAGAAGTTTCCCAGTGAAAAGATATATTCAAGGGAATATTAGAGTTCTTTTCCTCTTTATATTTGGGTCTCCAATCTCTGTTTCCTATGAAAACGTTATGCGGCGAGTGAGCCGGGGGTTGGCACGCGAAAGAATCGAGTGGGATACCATTCCTTAACCTTAAAACCCCACCGGAAGGCATCGTTTTCAGGGGATCAGTGGTTCATTCTCCGCCGCATAGAACGTAGAAGCTCAAGACACATCATTCCCTCTGCATGCCCAACTACAGGGTATACAAAAAAAAGGAAACCAGCAACAACCACAAGAAAGAACATAACGCGTTGACAAAACGCTGTCCGCTGCCATTTATGAAACCCATGTTGACATGCGCCGGGCACAGGCTGCCTGCAACGGGGCAACGTGGCAACGGGGCAACAATGATTGCAATAATTTCTGCCTCAGTCGCTGCCACCAGCCGCTGGCCAGCCGTTTTGGCCAGCAGCGACATTCTTGCCACAGGCCGCCGCCACTTTATGGTCATGCGCTGCGCCAACCCGCTCCAAATTCTTGGCCGAGACGTCGGCGTCGGCGTCGGCGGTGGGCAGCGGCAGTGGCAGCGGCAGCGGAGCGTGCCATAAATTGGCCAAATCAAATGCCAGCTCAGACTCCGATTCGGATCCGCGGACGGATTGCCGCTCGGTGGGATGTGATTTGGGTATCGCAACCGAGTGCCCCCCCCCGTCCCTGGGGAGGGCAAATGATTATTACAAAAGGCAACGCTCGCCAGTCGCCAGTCGGCAGCACAGAGTGGGTATTACTCCGAGTCCGAGTACGAGTACGAATACCCATATGGCAACTGTCACTTTTACAGCTGCCTGTTCGAATCGAGTTGAGTGTCCGAGGCTGCTGTGTGGTCGGCAACATCAAATCGCGATGCAATCGACTGATTGGGGCGCCCCACTGCCCCCACTGCCCAATACCCCTATTCTCCGAAGAGTACCCTCTGAAGACTGGACGGGAGACTAAGTGATGTGCACTCGAAGAAAAGCTTGTCCTCTGGGGTTGATCTCTAGGGTGTATAATTGTATTTCTCTCAATCCCAAGAGGCCCAAGATGTGCGAGAATCATAGAGAAAATTACCTAAAAGCCAACAAGAGCCTCAAGAACTTAAAGCCAGCCCGTTCCTTCGTCTCATCTTTGAGTTTAATTCAAGTATTGAATACTCCGCTCATCCGAAAGTGCTGATTGTTGCTTTGCCTATGGAATTTATATTCTTATTGATGTTTAAAATATCTTCTGTTCCGCCCAGAACCTTCTTTCCTTTCTTTAAGTGTAACCTTTGCTTCATCAGGTGCTGGGGAATTACACACAGTGCCAGTGTTGTCGCTCTCATCCAGCAAAACCACAAAATAAACGCAACGGAAACGCACCTAAGCCTCCCTGATGCCTGACGAGGCCTCTGGCAATTTACTTTGTACTCCCATCCGACACGAGGGAGAAAGGAACCCCCTCTACTGGTACTCCCTTTTTGACTAGCCCCCACTTTGATTTGTACAAAAATTTGGGCTAGAAAGAGGGTGTCTGTAGTCCTTCAGTGTCGTTTCTGGTTAAACCCATTGGCAATATGATTAGGACTGTCTTTCAATGGGTTGTTTGATTGAAAGGAACAGAGGAATCCGCTAAGGTAGGCAAATTCAGTTAAAATTAATTAGAATTTTGATCCATCAAGACCCAAAGAACTAAGTTATTATGGGAAAACTCCTCTCGATTGTGGACTCTTGTCAGATATTTCCAAATTGGGGGCTTAAAAGGCACTTTGATAACTATTTTAGTAGATTTTCTAGGCAATGTCTTGCCTAAAATCTCTTTTTCCGCCATCTCTGGCCATCTTTCTTGGCGGCCAGCCCATCTGCTGTTCAGTGATGTCTACGGCTAAATGCTTACAGATGATCAATGGACAAACCATTTAGCCGCTTAAATGTCCGAACAATGTGTTGAATCCCCCTTTTGGTAGCCTCAGATCGCACATTTAAAATAGCGAAAACACGGCAAATATTACAAATTAAGCAAAATTACTCGGAACAAATTTGGGAATGAGCCGTCATTTGTTTAATGACAGGTCACAGCGATGCCAGCGGTCAGTACTAGTACTGGCAACAAATTGATTGACGGCTGTCGGTCACAAATGGAAATGCCACGGCAACGGCAACGGCAGGCTGCAACTCTCGACTCCAAAGCCGACTCGGGTGCGGACGGCGTGACAATATTGACATAGTTGCGATCACAGTGGCATCTTGTGATATGTCCACTGGGATATGAGTGTTTTTTATAGCTGGGGACCCAAAGGGGACTGGGGACTGATGCAAAGTTTTGCCAGTTGCCCGACTGATCGCACTGATTTGACTTTATTGAATTGGGCAACGGCGATCGGTGCAAGCGCGGCGATTGGCAATAAATCAAAAACAAGTTCAAAATTTGTGTCACCTCAGCGTCCAAAACGGTCACCCCAATCGGTGACGCCAGCCAGCATCGATCTCGCCTCGTACGTGATCATTTTATTGAGCACATTTGACTATTATTAGGGAAATTTAACACACATGACGCGCTAAATACAGATTTGCCGAGACATGGACATGTGTTTCATGCAGTCTCCGACTCGGACTCGGACTCGTATTTATGGCAACATGATTTATAGGCCTGCGATCGGCTGCATTGCGCATACGCAGCGTTGCCGCAATCTGACAAATTTGGTTAAATTACGCGCTTGCATGAAGAACGTGCCGCACGCTGCATGCCCTACTTGCACTCCCACACCGAGCAGAGGATCACCTAAAGTCGTGATCACTTTCATTCCCAAAATGCAAAACTTTTTCGTGGATTCCAAGTCCCGAAAAATTGCTTGGAAAATCATATCTGTGACACCCACACCCGGCCAGGCGAATGCGGCCAACGGAAGTTGAATTCTTTATGGCTTAATGCTCGTTTAGACAACATTTTGGCAGCGACTAATCGAGCAAATAAAACAAGCCATATCTCTCTCAGTTTGCATAATATTAATACTCACACCAGACAGGTCTATCGCTGTCTCTGTCTCTTTCGCTGGCTCTGTCTCTGGCTCGGGGGACTGGGAGCCCCAGACTCGCCCGAGTTTGAGTTACGCGTCGATTGGTGTTTGTTTTGTCATTCAAATCGCCTTCTATGGGCCATTTGCATTTGGTCATTTGGTCATTTGGTTCCTTTGGCGTCGCCTTTTGTTTTCGTTCGATTTTATGAGCGTTATAAAAATGTTCGTGATGGATACACAAAAGCGATTAGGTTTATTTTTAATGTTTCAATTTTTTGTCGATTTGCCGTATGCCATTTCGGGACAAAATATTTCTTTTCTTTTTCCCCTCACGGAATACAAAATAAATACAAGATTTCAAACATTAAAAGGCGGTTGATCCATTCCATCGGTATTCAAAGGTTTTGGAGCTGATTGAATGAATTTTTGATGATTAATTGTTGGCTACGGTTTTATAGGGTCCCACTCTAGTGGCATTCCATGAATCTACTAGAGGATATATAATTACTGGGGTATTCTTCTAAAGGGTTCATTAAATAGACAGCCTTTTCATCTGTCATTCGAAAATATATACAATTTAAATCTCTTTAAGTTCGATTTTGCAAGTGGAGAACCATGAGGCATGAATCAGGTGCCTTAAATCCGTTTTAAAGAAAAAATACCCACAGGCGATCGCTGGAGCCTGTCCACCCACCTGGACTCGAAGGATTGGGAGCCAGAGCCACCGGAATCAAGATAAATCAGTGAAGCGGGAAACAATGTTTCGTCCCTGGGTCTGTGCCCCGCCAGACAATGGCGTCTGCGAGGGAAATTAATTTTAATTGCCGGAGGTGCGTGCGCACTACAATAATTGGCAGAGGCCAGAGGCCAAGTCCCAGCACTTGGGCCCCGGCAACAGACAAAGAAAGATGACACTTGAGACGGCGGAATCGGACAAAGAATGGCCATCGGATGGGGACATAATTCACAAGTGCAGGGAGAGAGGTGGAGAGGGGGGCGTAGAAACTTGCTAAATAATTTAAAAACTTTCCTGCACTCGTTGCATAATTGAATTAGATTAGTGGCAGAGAGAGAGAGAGAGCATCAAAACAAGTGTCAAAGCGGAAACGGAAGCGGTGCTCAGGGAGGAGGGGGGAGCGGGGAGCGGTGGAACTGAAGGGTGAAAAGATTTCTATAAGAATTTGATTTAGCAAAGCCCAGGCCGCACTAAAGGAGCGACTCGTGGGGGCGTGGCTGGGGCCAGCCACAAGGTTTTTCAAACTTTACTCATTTTCAAAATTACAATGTTGCCACAAGCGTGGCGCTTACCGCAGCAGCAGCGGCAGCAGCAGCGGAGGAGGCAGCTAGAAAAATCTAAACGTAAGCAAAGTCAATGGGAAAACTTGGCTTTCCAAGGGGAATGTGGACTGTGCTGAGGTTGGGGCCGCTTCTTTGATGATGACAAAGAGGCAGGAGATAACAGGCCAGGATAGCAAAGGATGCCGCATCCGCAAATACCCCCCACACACCCTCACACCCTTCCCTTCAGTAGGAACTTCCCTGCAGCGTCTTGGCAGACATTTTTCTACTGGCAAAAGTTTTGTTGGCTCAACCACTTGACGCTCGGTTACCTCAGCTTCCTGCCCCTCCCCCTCCCACCGTTGGGGCACTGCCTTTGAATGGAAAAATATTGCACGCATTTTCCCGGAAAGCGGAGGCAGCAGTCTTTCCTTCTTGGTGCTGCGGATGCTGCGGTAAATCAATTTCTGCAAATGAGATTTTTCAATTATAAATCAATTTTCGATTAAAATTACTTTTACGCATCTTCCTTTTAAGTTGGTCCTCCAACAACAGACAGGCCTTTGTGTGTGGCAAAAACTTTCTGCCACATAAGCGGGGGATCAGCAGAGACCCAGGGACTGGAGATACATTCAGGAGATACATAGAGGAATTATAGATGGGAAAAGAGGGACTAATGTGAGCTTGAAAAGTATATGATTCGGAAACGATAACATACATTTCTTTCTTTCAGAAAAGATATTTTTTTACAAAGTTTTGCAACTTTTAGAATTTTTAGAATTTTTGAAAGACTGAAATTCATAAATTTTTGGTGTTTGGAAAATCCTAGAAAAATCTAAAAAGTCTAAAAATTGCAAAACTTTCTAGAAAAATATCTTAATCATTAGTTTTTTTATTATAAATATTTCATTGAATTAAGGACACATTTTACTGTGGAGAAAAAGGATATATTTCTACAGAATTCTGCAAGATGGGAGCACAAAAAGAAGGCCCAATCGATCGACATGGTTCTCATTAAAATTCTTTAAATATTGAGCCCAAAAGCCGCCCGCACAATCGATGCAACACGACCCCAAAAGGGCTCTAGACTTGGGTGGACTGTCCCTCGTTTCATAGGTTTATAGAGTACTCAAAACGAGTCGCTAATATCCAGGAAATGTTAGACCTTGGTCACAGGGAAACCTCTTTTCCCAGACACTTTAAATAAACACTCAGGCTGGTTAGGTTTGGCCAAGACTGAAACTGAGCGACATTTGATCCGTGGCTGCGGTCTGCGGAGACAGAGCGATAAACTGAGCCAAGAATGCAGTTTGCTTTATTTGCGGCTCTTAATTAAATTGTGAATTATGGCCTTCGATTTGCCAAACGCCATAAAGGCCACAAAAATATGAGTCGCTGTGGCTGTGGCTGTGGCAGTGAGGAAAAGCCAGCAAAGTTTTGCTGACCATAAACGTGGCAATGAGGCTGGCATAAAGTTTTACGATGCCAGTGCCAGTGCCAGTGCAGAAAACCAAACCAAACCAAACCATCCATCAGAGCCATCAGAGCCGAGCATCGGCAAACGGCCGTTGAGTGGTGTATGAGTCGACATCGATCGATATTAAATTATAAACGAATGAATGAAGTTTTATGACAATGCACAGTTGGAGCCGGGCTTGGGGACTGGACTTGGAGTGGACTTGTCGCCAAGGTTACACGGCCCCGGCAGCGCCTGGCAGCGACTGCCAGGTAGACGACACACCATTTGATGGATCTCTGGGATCTCTGTGTGTCCGCTGAGTTATGAGCATTGGTCGAAAGATAATGATGCCGTTCGATTTTCATTTTGATTGCAGAACTGCAGCAGAGACACAGAGACACGGCCGGGCAACCCATAAATCGCAGCATGTGGCACAGCTCCGCAGCATCGTTTGGCGGGTCGCCTCCTGTCCGACATTCGTCATAAAGTCGTGGCCTGTATTTATGGTCCTTTGCAATTAATAAATTTTTGCATAGTCGGGCATAAATCGGCAGCTCGGGCGCATGTTTATGGGCGAGTGATAAACTCGTAGATGGCCAAAGGAATTTTCACTTATGACTGCGGTCCGCCGATAATGATTGATTTGGGCCAATAAAAAACGGGGGGGCGGAGAGAAAAGGGTTATTCACGGGCACACGTGCCAAAGGTCAATGCTAATGGCATCCCATTTCCATCTGAATCTCAAACCAGGGAGGGAAAACACTTGCCCGCCGATCAATCACAATTCCTGTCTCCATCCTAGACTCCGTTTCGATTTTTTCTTCTCTTTTTTTTTTTTGATAAATGTCACACGCCGCGTGTCAAATGCGTTTCTCAGCATCCCCCGGCCCCCAGGCGAGGGGAAAACTGTAGCATTTTCTTGGAATTCTGTGGCGTTGCAACATTCTCTCCCAAGGATATGCCGTTACGGCAGCAGCAAGAGCGTGTCCTGGCAGCCGCTCTTGGGGCCTGTCATTGTCCCAGAGCGATTTTTTGTTGAGGGGGAGATGGAGGCGGTGCAGATTTTATTTTACTTTTTCTTTTCGTTTTTTTCCCCCACCGTTTTTTGTTGGTGTCGAGCCAAGCCTTTAATTTATGCAGCCCTGGGGAGGTTTTGATTTTCATGCGATTCGTGGAGGGCTTGGAGCAGACAGCGCGCCCGACAATTGCCTCTAATTTTGGTGTGGGAGCCCCCCGCCCCACTCCCTTCCGTAATTGAGATCAGTGAGAGTCGTCTGGATGGTCCAATAAAGCAGATAAACAGGGAAGCTGGTCGTCTCATTAAAGTCCCATAAACAGCGGCGATTGGAAGAGTCTGAAAGCGGAGATCGAAGCCAAGTTCCTGTGGGTTCTCTTCCAGAACAGTCCCCAGCCTCGTCCCCAGGCTCCCACACACGGGGACACACATCGCCTGTCTGTCACATTAGCACATCATTCATAAGGACATGTGCCAGCCGAGACAAGGGGAAACAGCCACGATGATGACGATGACGATGCCGTCGACCTCCCTGGCGATGGATTTGCGTTTTCCGTTTGCCAAAATGTCAATAAACACCCGACAGTCGGACGGATGGACGCAGGACACAGATATTGACATTTATTTTTATATATTTTATTTTGTCGCTCCCTCAATCCCTCAGTCCCTCAGTGCCTCAGTGCCGCTGTGATGGCTCGGGGAGGACTTTCTTTCTTTCTTTCGTTTTTCGCTGCTGACAAAATTTTATGCGAATTGGTTTCACATTTTGAAATAGTTTCATAAAAAGCAAATGCCATGGGTACCCCCTCCCCCTCACCCTCCCCTGCCCAATCACACACCCCCCTTCCCCCCCTAGCCATGTCCCATTTCGATTCGAAGCTTGGGTGCTGCCAATGCGAGTGATTTCCATTTGACATTGATGATGTTTATTTATTTCGGTGAAAATGGAAAATATACCAAATATATGTGTATCTATATATGTGTGTATATCATTTTATGGCTGTGTTTGCAAGTGTGTTTTTTGGTACTTGTTATACCTGCTATTTTGGGGGAGAAAATAGGGGTATATTGGTTTCTTTGAAATCTTTTTAGACTGTATATTTTATGTAGTACTGTTGTTGCTCAGCTATAACGATAGATCTTACCATGTCCTACTGTTATATTTGTTTTTAGAATCTATATGAATTGGAGGTGGAAATTTGTGATTTTCAAGGGCATTTATACCCTTTTTGAAGAACTTGAGATGGTCTGAAAATGTAATTCTGAATATTTAAGGGGGATACATTTTTTCTTGTTTATTCTTAATTTATTTTGTAATTTGTATTTGATTATTTTTTTATTGTAATTAGTATTGTAATTTTTTTTTATTATAAGGGGGATCACTTTTTTTTTTGTTAATTCTTAATTTATTATGTAATTTTTATTAGATTATTTTTTTTTTATTTTTTTTTATTGTAATTAGTTTTTTTTTTTTTTTTATTATAAGGAGGATCACTTTTTTTTGTTTATTCTTAATTTATTATGTAATTTATATTTGATTATTTTTAAATTTAATAAGGATTGTATTTTGTATTTTTGATTATAAAATATTAACACAGATACAATTATGTTGTTTGCTTTTACTGTTAGAGCAATTTATACAACAGTCACAGAAAAATTATAATGATTAAAAAATAAAAATGCGTGTGATCAAGGTCGAAGATATCATCAAGGATGAGGATATTATTTGATAATGTTTTATACTCAAATAAAAAAAATTAGACAAAAAATCAAAAAAAAAATTTTAAAATTTAATTTTGAAGATTTAAGACCACTGTTGGGGAGTTTTATAAATTAAACTTAAAATTAAAAAATTATCTTTATCTTTTTGCCACTAAAATTAATTCCGATTCAGGTACGACTTCAACCAGAAGTCAGTTGAGTCTATCTGTACCTAAACCTGTATCTTGAAGGCCATAAGAGCACTCCTCTTAAGATTTCCATGTATTTTTGTATTCCTTTTAGATTCCCGACATTGAGAGAACTGTTGCCTGCTGATCCTTTTTCTCTCCATGCACATTAAATAAATCTCAAATAGATCCATAATACCCCTACCGATATTCCGATATTAACCCCGACCGATCCCAAAATTCTAGTGCGATAAATGGGATGCGAGGGACCTTCAGGGCTCGACAAGAACTAAAAGAATAATACTAGAACTGCTCTACAAAGGGGTATACCATAGTCGACTCTCTCCCTTTTTCTCGTATAATTTTCCTTTTCCGTGCATTGTTGTTGCTCTTGTTGATTATGTTTCTTCTTCTTGTTGCTATTTTGCTGTTTGTCGAGAGTCTATTTTGAAGTCGGTAGACATTGATGGCTCTTTGAGGGTGGGTATGGGGGGGGGGGGGGGGTGGTGGTCTCTGATGGTTTGGATTTCATTTTTTGCGCTCTGGGCGCACGACAAGTTTGACTTTTATATGAAAACGAGATGCCAGAGATTGATTACCCATGGAACTCGGCCAAATTTAACGCAATTGTGAGTGGTTTTGCATGTTTGGATACCAGAAAGTTTTCCTTTTTTGGTGGAGCCCATTGACAGAGGGCTGGGGGGGTGGGGTGGGTATACCTACGAATGGGACGCCTTTGTGGCCTTGTGAAAATATTTAAATACGAAATTGCAACCAATCAAACAATTTTCCAATCAAAAGCTTCTATTTTGGCAATTTTGAGAAGGACTTGTGCCAAATTTTAAGTTGCATAATTCAACAAAGGGCGCTTTTGGCATTTGGCCATCGCCAGCACCCACCATCTCCATGCTCCATGCTCCATGCTCCAAATGGATCCAACCACTCACCTGGCCTCTTCTGCCTTGTACCTGGGCACAAACAGATAGGCATCGTCAGGGAGATGGACATGGCATCATCGAGCGTAGCACCGGCTACGCAATTACCATGAACAACAACGGATGAGAGGGGGGGAGGGGGGTAGGTCCTGGTCCTCGTCCTGGTGCTCGTCTACACGGCCAGCAAAGTCGTAAATATTCCAAATGTCATTTTGAAATCCTAATTTACGCTTCGTCGATCTAAAATGCACATTTGCACCCAGGCCAAAGTCCCGGGTCCGCATCCACACACTCCGGTTGCAACGCACAACGGACGCACTGCAATTTGGGGAGCACCCCTCCCCCCCCCTCACTAACCACTGGGTGGAGAGAGGGATAGCATAGCGCTGCTCATCCTCGTCAGGATTGGCATGCCTCATCATCAGTTCGAGTTCGTTTTTGCAGCGCCATTTTGTATCGAAACATGCAATCAAAATTTTCAAATTTTCCCTCTGTCTGTGTGTCCGTGTGTGTGTGTGTGTGTGTGTGTGTGTGTGGGGGGGGGGCTGGATGTGTACACTGGCCAAACACCAACACACACCCACACAGAGACAGAGACTGTAACACACACATGGAATGAATTACAATCAGCACACAATTCAACGAAAAATGCCGTCCAATTTCTAAAATGTGCGCCGGCCGCTGCAGACCGACCACCACCCACACCCAACCCCACCCCCTATGCACCCATAACACCCCATTGCAGTGCTGTGGATACCCCATGGGGCGCGTTAGGAAAATTAGTGCCTTTTTGGGGCCCTGGGAAACGGGGATCGGGATACGGTACGGCACGGACCAAAAACAATATGTTTTCCAAACGGCATTTCCATTTATGTTGCATGTTGTGCACACATTTCCGCAAATGCATTGCCCCCCCTCCCACCACCCCCTATTCCATCCACATATTTGCGCTCCTTTCGGGACTGTAACAGAGTTGGGGTTTTGGGGTTTTTGTTTCCCGTCTGCACCCCCCGCCCACCACACAGGGGCTGAGTGCATTGTCTATTCCCTTTTTGTGGGGCCCAGATTGGAACGTTTTGCCGTATCCTGATGGCAGGCGGCTATCGGGCTCTCCAATTGATGCCAACAATCGAATGGTTAATCGGAAGTTGTTTGCCATTTGGGCCCATTCGCCATCCAAGTAAGTCCGATCGGGGGAGCAGGGCTCCCATTTGGGAATGGATGATACACGGATGCTACGGATTGGACGGACGGAGGAAATGTCGGTTGTCTTCTAGAACAAGCGGGAAGACAGGAGAGACTTTTTTGAGGAAATTTGGAAGAAATGGTTCCTGTATCTGAATTGTGCTATAAAGGATAGCCTGGAATGAAAAGATACACTTTGGGCCTCATAAGAACTAGTAAATATGATCTCTATTCCCATCCAAAGGCTTTCTTTATGTTCCACATAGAGCAGATATTGATTACAAGAGGATTTTAGTGGTTAGTTCTTAAGTTTCAAAGATTGTTGGACATATTTCAGCAAGTATTGATCTCAAACTGGGGGCAGTACCACTCTTCAATGGGTTGGGGAATGTGTCAGTCCTACATTCCAGTAAAAACCCAAAGATTCCCCCCAATGAGGCGACAATGAGGCGACGATGAGGCCTTTCATCAATCCAAAGTCTTACAAGTGCTCTCGGTGCCCCTTGGAATAGCTGTAGGCATCGTTTCTTGAGTCGTCCTTGGAAGACGGGGGTGCGGGGTGCTGCTGGCACACCAAGAATTCTATGACCTCCTTCTTGGTCTCCTCATGACGGGGCTCTTCAGCTCAACGGAACTCCAACGAGCCCTGAATCCAGCAACGGAATCCCTCTTTCCCTGCTCCAGTGGCTTGTCTTTGGCACAGACCGAGTACCAATTTTCAGGCGGGCATTCCCTTCCATAGACAGATCTAGAAATGCCTAAGACACTGCGTAATCAACGCTCCACACTTTCTCTTGGATCCTGGAATGCTGCAGCCCTCAGCCCTTAGCCAAAGCTCCAACAATCTCTGAAAATCAAAGACTTAACCACTCTAAAACGAATCGATTATTCAAATGATTTCCCCGTGGAGTCGATGAACTCCTTCGAAAGTTCTTCGCAGTCCATAAAAATGGAAAAACTAACGAGGTGTTGGCCATGTGTCATATGCCAATGGTGCCCCAACACCCGGCCGGGGATCTTTTCTTTTTAATGGAGCCAAAAGCCAATAAAGATGGAATTCCTTAATAATCAACAGCACTTAAATTAACAAATATTGAATTTCAATGTAAATAAATTAAATTTCAACAACAAAAAAAGACTCACAAAATCAGGGAAAGAAAAAGAAACACTCAAACACTCACAAATTTCGCCCGAAATCATAAAAACGCAACAAATTTTGATGAGACTGAGGAGATTGAGTGACTGCCAGACTGACAGACTGACAGAGGCCCCAACTGATGAATTAATTGAGTATAAAATGTTTGGGCCACAGAGAGGCTTGACAGACAATCGGGCAATATCATAAAAATTATACAGTAAGCGGGCTCTAAACAGGCCGATCTCCCCGGTCGGGGAGGGTCGGGGGGGAGGGTCGAGGGTATTTGGGAGAAATGTGTGTGGTGCGGTGTTGCTGGGCTTCCTGGAATGGCCATAAGAACTGTTTTATGCTAATGAAGCCGCGGGGTCGCCGCACTAAATCATGCTAATGGCGATGGCCCGATCGGTGGCTGGCTCTGCCCTGCCCCCGCCCCCCCTTAAAACCCTTTCTCTTCTTGTCTACTGGTTAAATTGATTAATTTAATGTAGACCTTGGCTGAACATATTTTCGCTTAATTTGATTTCCACTTCTACCCCCACCCCCCCTACTGTCCGGCACTTGTTCGTTCCGCTTGCCCTCGAGTGGCGCAATTTTTTACAGCCCCCGAGAACACAGAAAAAAGGGTTGCAAAAATGACTGTTACGTTTTTTTTTTTTGTAGATTTTTTGCGAATGTCACCAAATTTTCATTCGGGGGTTGACGGCAGTTATTGATCTGAATGAGGCATTGTCAATCTTGTTTGATGCATCACCGGAGGACGGGGGCCGGAGGGCCACAAGATTAATATTACTCCATATTCGTCTCGCGAAAGGGTTCTGTTCGAGCGAATTTCCGTGTCATCTGTCAGAGGATTTGATGCGCCCTCTCAGCGCTTCGGGAGGCTCGCGATTCGTGTCGCCTGTCGCCTGAGGACTTTCACTTCCATCTTTTTTTTTGAGGCACTTTTGGCAGACTTTGGTTCTGCTTCGACAGCTGTTTCTGGGGTGTGGAGTACCTGGTGGAAGATGTTATGACAGTTCCACCAAATAATTCCATTAAATGTGACAGAATTGCCACCAAAAAGAGGCATGGGAAATATACAAGGGCGCGGGGAGGGGTTCCTTCAGTCGTTGATGGCAAAAACAAACCAAAAATAGCTAGAATTTACGGACTGAAACATGGAAAAGCCAATAAAATCTGAATATAAATATAAATATAATATAATAATACAAAATAAATATATAATATAAAATATAAATATATAATATAAAATATAAATATATAATATAAAATAATAATAAAATAAAATAAATAAATATCAAAAATACAAATATATATTTACATATATGAAGATACCGCTAGGGGGCTATGGATATTTGGGCATGGAAGCCCTTGAATGGGTTCAAGAATTATGAATTATTATTATGAATTATTATTATGATTTATTATTATTATAAATTAATTCATTAAATTATTAAAAATTATTATTATTATAAATGTATATTATTATAAATTATTATTATTATGAATTATTATTATTATGAATTATTATTATTATTATTATGAATTATTATTATCATTTTTTCATTATGAATAATAATTATTGTTATTATTATTTTTATTTTTTTATTATTATGATGAATTATTATTATCATTTTTTTTTATTATGAATAATAATTTTATTTTTTTATTATTATTAATTTAATGAATATAATTGACTTACTCAGAACCGATGTAGCCTATTGTTGGCTAGATTTTGTTGTTCTACAGATCGACCGTGAATATCTTTAAGGTCTAATCTCTTTAATCAAGAAACATCCAGGCAGATACTTTTGTATCTGTCTCCTGCTTGTCTTGTCTCACAACAAATGGCCATAGTTTAGATT
The DNA here is from genome assembly GCF_003369915.1 of Drosophila miranda. Classification (NCBI taxonomy): domain Eukaryota; kingdom Metazoa; phylum Arthropoda; class Insecta; order Diptera; family Drosophilidae; genus Drosophila; species Drosophila miranda. Next base: position 21,638,561 of record NC_046677.1, read on the forward strand.
GAATCTGAAATGAAATGCAACGAATTTCTTTAAATAAATATATATGACATTTTGTTGGAGGAAAACAAAAGATGTTTCATGTTCAATAATATAACTTTTGTTTTCCTTTCCACAGCACATATTTTTGTAGATATTTGTGTTGTCAAGTAATTGAGTTTGCCGTTCGATTGACTGCCATTCGAGGGATTGTTGTGCCCTTGTCTTTCAGGCAAGATGCATAAATTGTAGGGCACCCACTTGAGAGGACTCTCGGGCTGTGCCCCGCCCCCCTCTCGGCAGTTGTTTGGACTCAACACATTTGTAACAATATTTGGGAACTAATTTTAGACACAGACCCAGTCGAATTGACAGCTCGAATATTTTAGGACAGATTTTTGACGTGCGCCCCGTGATTTGTCATTGACATCATTATGGACGCGGACGCGGATCTCCCTCGCCCAAAGCGCTGCAGACAAACGGGCTGCAACACTTCAGAGGAGAGGAATCAGAGTCTGATCGGAGTCGAAGTCGGGTACTTCATCTGTGCCGCTTGGATAAACAGAATAGATGGAACGATGGAACGTTGGAGGGTGGCCGGAGCCGCTGCCAGTTGGTTCGTCATGCGCCATGCGTCGCCACATTTTCTAATTGATTTTAAAATGTTTCAGTTTGTATAAATAATTGCGTTTTTGACATTCCCTCAGTCCCCCCACCCCCCACCAGCCATTCCATATTTAGGGGGGGCGGCCCCTCCGGGGGACTTAACTTAATTGCGCACCAGACGCAGTCCCCGAGGCCTCGAGAAGCTTACCCAAAACTCCATATTACAATAATTTAATTTATGCTTGCTATTTATTATTTTCTAAATTGTTTTGGAACGTGCCGCCGCCGCCACCGCCGCGGCGGCAGCCCTCGGGCTCCAATAAATTTCGTCAACTAATGATGGATCCTATTTTTGGCCCAAGAACAAGCTTCCGCCTCCGCCGCAGTGGTGGTGTGTGGCTCCGCGTGGCTCCCCAAAAATATTACCCGACTAATCCTTTCTCCCTGTAGGAACTGCGGATCGTCCCTGGGTTCATTTCGGGCCTTCTTCTGCTCTGGGATATATGGAAATAACTAATTAACAAATTAACTCGGAGACCGCGGATTTACTTTAATGGAAAGTATTTTCTTTTTTGGTTATTTAAAGCCATTTTTCGGTGAAGCGATAGGCCTGACCCTGGCCGCATTTGGTTGGAATTTATGGGAATATTTATTTAAAAAAAAGGAGACTGATTACGGAATACAAAATATGGCTTTTGAGATATTTTTAGACCCTCTAATCTTTCTGTTATATTTTTAAACCAATTCGCAAACCCAAAAGATTTTTAAGTACCTGTTTTCTATTTTATTTTTAATAAATTTAATGTTTTCCCCAAACGAATCAACGAATTTTTATGATATTATCAGAGTGTGGCTTGTTTTAAGGTGGATGGGCAGTGGGTGGTGGTTGGAGCTTGGAGAAAGGGGCTCAGTGCCTGCCATGGGGCACGTCCAGTGGGTGTTTTCTTCTTAAACGGCGGGTTTAAGTGTCCGTCTGGACGATCTAGGTATTCGATAATGTAATGCCAACACTTTAAACCCTTGAACTCTTTTTCCTATGAATATTTCTCGATATGGCCCTCTCTGTTAGCCCTCTCTTAGATCTAACTGCAGAACAAACCTATCCCAATCCGGTGAACCTCCCTCGCGTTGAAGGTACCAGCCACCAACCTGATGCTCATATTTAAACATTGCCTCGCACCTTCATCGAGCAAACGAGGACCGTGAAAAACCTCAGAGGGGGAGACACAGCGTCTGCTTGGTATCCCATTGCAACGCATCGATTTCATTCCGGGGATGATTTCGATTTCCATCTTAGGACGAGGAGGAGCTGGCTGGAGTCGAACAGTTTGTTGACCCAGCCAGAAGCCGAGGGCGGGCGGAGTCGGGGAGAAGATTCAATTGCCACCAGCGACACTTTACACCAGGCTTCCTTGTTTACATGCCGCCTCGATTTGTTGCAGGCTGCAGTGGGGAGAGACCCGGCGAGGCAGAGAGCAAGAGAAAGTGAAATCACTTGAAATGGTTTCGAAATGGGAATGAAGGGCCAACAGATGCGCAGGGCGAGGCATTCCTTCGGAGGGAGGGAGCTCTGAAAATGGAAAGATGTTTTCATAAATGCCTTCAAGTTGAAGTAATTTTTTTGCATTTACTTTGATTTGTGGCCAGCGTCTGGCAATGGAAAAAAAGAGAGAGAGAGACTTGCCAGGAGAAAGTGCCAGGAAAAGTCCCAGAATGTGACCCTAGGATACAAAATATCTGGAAATCTGGAAAGAGAGATTGACTCCGCCATTGATCAAATGGGTTCAAAGAGACTCCTTCTGGCCGTCGTATGCCGCTCTTCGAACCCAAAATTGCCCTTTGAAAAGTACAACTTCTTATTACTTCCGTCTGGGACCTCCTGCCTTTCATAGTAATTGCACATTAATGTGCAAATCTGCGTGAGCAAATCCTCAGCCAATATTTACATTGGGCCAAAATCATTTCATAACATCTATGAATGGGGGCAGGGGGAAGTGTAAACATAACGCCTTCCTGCCACGTGCCTCCAGCATTGGGCCACATATTAAATAATGGAATCGCTCATAAAATTATAGCCACACCGAGCAACCCCCTTCTGTTCGCCCCGGAGGGGTGCCGTTGCTACCCCACGAATTATGAAATTATTTTCCATAATGAGCGTTTCACCCCTCGCCGCGCCCCGCGCCCCGACCTCGCCTCGCGTGCTGCGTGTTCGACAAGAAGTCAGCGTTTTGTTAGATCTCGATCAAATCATATTCATACTCGCAGTCCGGAAAATGTTGGCCGCGTGCCGCTATTTAGCGTCGATTATCCTGCCAGCATATGCCCCATGTCTCGGGGTCCGGGGTCCGGGATCCGGGGTCGGGGCCCGTGTCTGGTGTCTGTCTGCGCCTTTTTGTATCCTGTTATGCCCTGTCATCGCCGCGTGCCCGTCTGCCCCCCCGAAGATGATTTCTCGCTTCCGCAATGAGACAAAAAAAAAAAAACAGTCTGATAAGCGGAAACATTTCGATCTTTTCGTATACTAGATTGAGTGGAAGTTTGCTTCCGGAAATGTTGGACCTATTTACTGGTAACTCTAGGCTTTCGAATTGGTTGGGTATTAGGTCACCGAATCACGGTCTGGGGAGGGGAATACGAAGGGAATAGGCTGAGGAATGCCAACTGAAACGGGTTGAAATACAAGGGGAGGATAATGAGTCAGGTCAGGTCGGCTTAAGGAGATGTTTTCTTAGAAAATTGGTTTTGTATTTTGATTCAATTTTGGTTTGGACCCAAGTCTATACGAATTATATCAGCAGGAAGGCAAAATGTAGAAGGCAGTCTTGTTAAAGTACCAAAGAAGCTTCTACCAAGCTGTCATAATGCTCAAAAAATGCTAAGGTAAAATCTATGTGAGTCCAAAAGCTAAAAATAGTCCACAAATCCCAAAACCTTTACATGCAGAATGTGTAAATATATTACGCCGAGCCTCAAGCCTAGACAGACATAAAAAAAGCCAATCCCAAGCCGTAGATCCTGGGATCGCTTCGAGAAAATTCGTTTGGAACACGTTCGTTCTAGAAATATATTTTGTTTAGTTACAGGCCCTGCGAATACCTTAAATAAATTGTGGGAATAATTACTAAATATATTAAAGGAATCCAAGCCAAGGAATCTTCAAACAAAACCTCAATGGCAGATATCCTCTCCAGACGATGAAGACGATTAAAAATGCTTCAAAAGCCATACAAAACTTCAACTTTGGGTCACTATATCTTAAAATATAACCACTCTAACGACATGCATCAAAAATCCAATGAAAGGTCATACAATTCTCTCTGAGATCCATGAGTTTTATTCCTATAAGCGCTGCAAATGCTGAGGGAAAATTAGAAAAATGCGCAAAGCTACAAATTCAAGGGGTTTAAATTAAAAAAAAAATATTGTTAAGGATTTTTACAAATTCTAAGTATGAGGAAGAGATCTACACAGGCCTACAGGCTAATTTTTTAGTCCTGCAAAGTAAAAAAATGCACCGCGATGATAATTATTATGATATTAGATGAAAATATTCCGCTCTTGGTCCGTACCAAAATATATTTATGGATATATATATATAAAACTATTAAATTTTCATGGTTCATAATTTGTTACGCTCCTTTGGCAGTCGACTTCGGCACCGCCCCTCAAACAGCTTCCCTAAACAGAGAAACAGAGAAACGACCTCCAGGGAATTGGCCCATTGTCCAGTCAGCCTTGAGACCGGTGTCTCTGCGCCTACTCCTTTGCTTAACCCGAACCCGAAATCGAACCCGAGAACGAAGGATGAAAAATTTCACGCTCAAATATTGAAAAATGATGGGTGTCAATATTTGCATATCATTCCCAGCCCAGCACAGCCCAGAGACGGACCCACGGTCAGAGCCAGAGCCAGAGCCTGACGTGATATGCGATCGGAGCGTGACGGTGGGTTTCCGGGAAGTGCCGGCGAGGCCCCGATAAGCCGGCGGAAAACGCAACGCCCTCCGGCACATCCTTTGGCAACAAAAGGGTAATGGCTGCAAATCCGTCGCGCCATATGCAAATCGCCTGAGAGCCCTTGATCTGGCCCGGGGATCCTTCCTGGGCTTAGGCCGTGCTTAATTAGTACGCAAAATATTTGCCTTAATTGTCGCAAAACAAGAGGCGAGGCCTGCCTGCCTGCCTGCCCAGAATTATAATCCCTTCGATCGGATTTTCCGGTCAGCAGGCCTACCTTGGGCCTACCTGGCGCGTCTCTGCTGAAGTTTGCACTAGTTTTCGCGCATGATCCTGAGGGATTCCGGTGATTGATCCTGTTTGCTGGATGTGCTGCGGTGACCCGACTCAAAGGGCAGATCCCCCCGGGCCATTGTGCCCAGCGCCGAAGTCCAGCTGGGAAGAAAGCAGTAGGATTAGAAGGAGTAGGGACAATTGTCTGGGCGTTGCTATTGAGACAGTTTACAGGACACTTAGCTCGGCTTAGCCGCTCTTCGCTCTCCTCTCCCCCTCGCTGTGACCCGATAGAAATACGAAATTGATTTGTCAGCAAACCGCACGAAATGCCAAAGCATTTCATTGACCACCTACCCAAGTGGTCCCCAGGACGAGGACTCTCAACCAGACCAGACCCGACTGCATACCGGAGGAGCAGGCAAGACCGAGAACTACCGCAGTGCCTCCTCGACAACTTCCACCGAAATATATAAATCAATCAATTAAACTTTTATAATGCCCAGCATGGAAAATATTTTCGTTGAAAAAAAGCCCCAAAACCCAAGTTCCAGTGGCGTCAGCGAGACCAGTCCTTGTACCCCGTACCAGCCCCCGTTCCAGCCCCCGTTCCAGCCCCCGGACCAGCCCCCGTTGGTAATTAAAATTTCAGCTAATATATCGAGAATGAGGCATGGTTTTTTTTTGTTTTGGCTGCAGCGTGCGACAAGCATATGACAGTTTGACAAACGGCAGACAGCCGCTGACGAGTCATCCTCCATCAGATCTTTGACTGCGACTCTGGTTGTGGCAGAACCCATCTTCATTCCAGCCTCGAAACATTAAAAGATGCTTTCTGGAATCCCGAGCATGTCCATTGGATGGGGACAAAAATCATATTAAGACGGGCACATTATAAAACAACATCCCAGCCTTCTCCTGGCTCTGCCTCGCATAACTTATTAAAAAAACAGGCACCAGAAATGCCCGAAAATTGTCTCTGGCGGGGCGCCACTTGGACAACGGGTTTCAAGGAATCTCTGAGAACCGCTGATGGGGCAGGGTTCGGCGCAGGGTCCGTGGATATATAGGGTCTTCTGTTCTGTTCCGTGGTGGGCGCCATTCATCGTCAAGAGTTCCCCGAATTGTTTTTCATTGAACTTTTGGCAAATTCTTCTTAAAGTAGATCAAATTCAGTTGATTCTCATTACAGGAATTATGACAAGAAGGAAGACGGAATTCAGAGCGTTTCCTGTTTAAGAAGTTAAGCGTTCTTTCGGGGTAATATCTCCCAGTAAACGATACGATTTTGTACACTTTTTGATACCCAAAACATTCCAATAGAATTCCCTCTACCCACCGATTCCATATACACCTTTTCCCGGCCTTCCTTTTGGATATCTAGGGACCTGTATGCCGACTAACGTTAATCTGGCATCTCGATTCCCGCTAACTCAATTAATAAAGTTTTCACAAGTCTGGATATACTTTTCCCCATAAACCGGGACTCTGTGGGATATCGGTTCCCAGTTTCCCAGTCGTTAAAGTGCCTCCCCCCCACCCCGTCTACGACTCCTTGGAGCCGGTGCCAGCCAGTGTTTCCACACAAATGCCATAAATCGAACAGATGACGATGCTGATCAGCCGCCGGATGAGGCCCGGGCCTGTGGCACGTTCTCCTGCCAACTCGTCGAAGGGTAATAAAAATTTTCAAAAATATCATAATTTTGTGTAATTTCCAACGAAGAATCGGGCCATTAAAGGGTTAGAATGAAACCGTAAAATGCAACAATAAATTATGGAAAAACTAACATCAATTAAAAGTCGTAAAGCCCCCAGAAGCAGCCGCCTCCGGGAGGAGGAGGAGGAGGTGCTAGGGAAATGCAGTAGCTTTTGGGAGGAAGGAAGGCAGGAAGGGGGCTGGGATAATGAACCGCAATCGGGTGATAGATAATAAAAGAGAGCTCGAAATAGACGGATCACTGATCATCGAAACACTCGTTAATATCGAACACACACAGAGAGAGGCCCAAGGAGAGCGGGAGGGAGAGCGGGAGGGAGAGCGGGAGGGAGGTGGCACTGCTTCAATAGAAAACCCATAAAATTTGGGAAAAATTGAAACAATTTTTAGAGAAAAGAAAAACAAATGCAACTGCCATAAAATCATGAAGAAATGAAAACGCAACACGTTTATGGATACACCAGGGATACGCTTTACGCTATATGTATCTCTCTCGTTCAGGTCGCGACCCCTGACCCGCGTCATAGGGTTGTGTGCTGTGCTCTCGTGGATTTTATGGCTTTACAAATGTTTCCGCAAAAGCAGCGGAGGAGATCATAAAAATTTGATTTTTCCTCTGGGAGCAGCTCATCCTTGGCCTTGGATTAGACGGGCGTTGGGCTGTGCCTGGGCCTGGGCCTATGTTTACCCATAATAAAATATAAATCGTCTGGTCTATATGTAGAGCAGACACCACAATGAGTGCGCGATCAGCGATCCACAATGGGCGACGGGGCGAGGTCGTAAACCCAGTAAAAACATTGTTACGACCCGCTCCTTTATCCTTTCGTCGAATGAAGCATAGATTCGGGATTCGGTGTGGATTTGGTGTACCTGTAATCCCCTTCCCGGCCCTCCGCCTCTGACACGCGCTCGTAAAACTCTCTCTCGATCGATGGATCTGATATCATTTGTTTATTTCCCGGAGACGGAGCCCCTGATCACTTCTCCCACTTTTTGGCATTCTTATCTGACCAAAAAGAGCTCACAAAATTTGTCTCTAATTGCGACTAATTTTCAAGATCCAATTTTTATGTCTCTCCGATGAGCTACTGTGGGACTTCTTCCTGGAAGAGTGTCCAACATCAGGTGTCCCTCGATTTGTACCAAAGGGAGGCCCACACTGGGATAAGATCCATTTTACTTCCAAGGACGGAGGCGGCCTGTTTTCAGTCTTTAATCCCTAAACACTTTGAGATGTAATCCCATTACCTTTCGCTCAATTAGAGTTGTTTAGGACTGGTTTTCAACCTCTTTAAACTCTGATTATCTCGAGTAAAGAATGTAAATATATTCCTGGGAAATCTCGTAAAAGAAAATAAGAAATTTAACTGGCGGAAAAGATTTTCCAGATTTTTTCTGATTTATCAGGTGAATTTTTGTACTACAAAAAGCATCAAAAGTGGTTCCAAAAAGCTCTCCATTCGTTTCAGAATGAATACTTAATTCTACAAAAATAATGTATAAAATAATCTGCCAAAAGATTCTACGATGCCACCCCAAAAACCCCTCTTTTTTTTACAAAATACCAACCCATGAAGGACCCCTCAAGGGCCACCCTCCTGCAGCTCAAGCTGTGAAAATTTAATAATTTTCAATTGCCCAATGCCATTTTTCCAGCCTAATGAAAGGCCCTTAACTTTGCAGACAAGTTAATTGACGGCATAATTCATTTTTTCTGCTTCAAAACGATTCTGGGTACATTTTTGTAGTGCAAAAATACACAAAAGATTGTCATTTGCCCTAGCCGTGCTCTTCTGATGATGTGCTCGACAATTTTTTGAAGTGATTTGTGCGGCTGGCCACAAGAAGCAATCGCAATCAAAACGAACGACACTCGAGTGGACTCGAATGGCGGCGAGGGGCTCGACAAATATAATTTTCGCAACGTTCAGCATTCAGCAAATAAATGCAACAAATGTGTGGCCATGAGAGGCGCGACGAAGGAAGGGAAGGGAAGGAAGGGAAGGGCGCGTTAAGTGAGTGCAATTGACAAAGGAAGCCAGCAATGAGAGGAGTGGAGTGAAGGAGCTCTCCAGAAATTATGCGTGCGTGAGGAGCGACGAAAGATGCACAGAGAGAAATTGTGGCAGGTCCCCCTGGTGGCATGAATCGCACAGATTTCAAGGGGGACTTTCCTGGCAATCAAATCAAATTATGTCAAACATTTGATTCGATTAAAGGGCAGGGTGAGGGACACCTGCGGCTGGACAGGACATCCGCAAAGGGCACGGCGCCAGGCACCCAAGGCCTCTCCTTATCGCCAGGAGAGTTATGAGTGGAACCAGACCCAAGACGGGCGGCGCCTCACGATCGCCTCCTCGACCTTTACCTGTTGTTTGAGTTCATAATTTTCGTTAGTTTTGTCGCCAATTGTCTGCCTTTCATTGACCAAACCCAAACCGAAGCCGAAGCCGAGAATCCACCGAATCAGAGCAGGTAAAAAAAAGGTTTTTCCTTTTCTGTTTTCGATTCTTTTTTAATTATTATTGCCCGACGTTTATTTGGTTTTTTTTTTGTTTTTCCTAAGACAAAGGGAAATCCTTTTTTAATATTCCCTAAAGAGAGAGCGAGAGAGAGAGGGGGGGGGGGGGGGGGGGATCCGGAGTGGAGTTGGGTTCGAGAACGGAGCAAATTTATGGCCAAGCCTCAGAGCTGTTGACATTTTCCTTATCTGTTTTCTTTTTGGGTTTTCCTGGGCTCGCAGTATCCTCCTCGCCTCTATCAATGAAATATTGATCGACTCTCAGGCCTCTGAGGGTCTATGAAGATATCATTATGCATCGATCCTCTCTCTCTCTTTCTGTCTCTCTCTCTTTCTGCTCCATTGATTTATATGCAATTATACCTGGCCCTGGCCCAGGCCCAATGTCCGGGGCATATTTAAATGTCGCTCTATAAAAATCTTTATCGACTCCCAGAGCTGTAAAACTTACGTTGATGTCTCTCTCTCTCTCTCTCCCGGGAGGCTTCAGCTCTTTTCTGAGTATATTAAAGGACTCCATAAATGTGTTTTCTGTATTTTTAATGGCCCGATGTCCACCCCGTTTCGAGAGATTTATGATCTTCGGTGGCTGTCCAAATCAGCATTCGACTACCGCCTCGATGGAGTGATTGACATGTGACTTGCCAGATAAATATATATCTTTTGGAGTTAAGGCAAAGGGTTCATTGCATTAAGGTGGACATCTTTTATAAAATATATCCAAAATTCGAGAAAAAACTACGTCTAAAAAATTCCCCCATTCCGTTTTCGTATAAACTAATCTCAGCTCCAATCTTGGGAACTTCAGAACCTGCATATACCGACCATAATTCCGTTTACGAGGCATGGTCCGAGTCCGAGGCTCATAAACCAAACATCAAACGTTTTCGAGGCGATTTAAATGAGTTCGCATTTTGATAGAAAATTTCTCAGTCGAACGGGTCTTGAATCCGTGATTAGACAAAGTGAAGGAGGGGGGAAGGGGGGAGTGGCAAAGGCGGCAAAAATGTTCAACATTAAAATCAAATAAAATTTTGTTCAAATTTTGTTAAAATTCCAAAACGGTAGCCCGATCCAAGCCATAAAACGCACCCCAGCACGAATGCCCCCCCTCCCCACCTAACTTTTCGATCACGTAGCCGCCTCCACCACCTACTTGCAACGTGGAGTGGCCACGCAGGCGCGGAGTTGGAGATGAACGCGTGATTAGAAGAGGGGTACTCCTCTCAGGGTCATGTATGGTATGTGGAATGTGCTTTAAAAAGCAATCCAACAACTCTTTTTAATTCCATTAAAAATGCTTTGAGATCTGTAAAAATATTTAGAAAATTCCAAACAGAAACATAAATATCGACAGAGTCTGGCAGAGTGGCTTACTATCCTTTCCGATCCTCAGGGACACCGATCACAGAGCCCAGCACCAGCTCTAAGGCTCTTCGCATATCCATATATCGTTGTGCATATTCCATGGAAATAACAATTAAGGAGACAGGCCTGGGACTGCTATAATTTTTATGAGCGACAAGTGTGAAAAGCGCGAGCGGCCAGAACAAACGGCCGAATCCGGTTGAATCCTTTGGCAGGACACGAACGCAAAGGAACGTGCCTGCAGCTCGGAAATTGCCGGAGTATGTGCCCCGCCAGTGACTCCAATAATTGTGGCATTACGAATGCTCGATGCATTTTCCCGCTTTTCCTGCTCGCCCTCGGGGGACTTTGAGGCCACCGCCTGGCAAGGACCGCCTCGTCTCTTAGCTCTGAGTGCGTTCCCTCATAAATCTGCCCGAGGAAACCGACCCACAGGCCAACGGAAGTAATTCCGTTTTTTTATTTTATTTTATTTCATTTCAGTTGCATTCAATTTCGTTTTTACTTTCTTTTCTGTTGTTTTCGTTTTGGATTTTAAATTAGGGCCACCAAAGGGACCGACGATATTGAAATTTGGTTTTCAGATTATCCAACGGAGATAAGGGGCAAAGGGTATCAGAACTGGGGTGACAAGACCCGAACCAAAACCAAAACCAAAAACCGATTGCATTTTTGATTATTTGTGTATTCGTGGCGACTGGCGGCGATCGATGGCAATGAATAATTGAAAGGGTGCCGGACCGGGGAAGGCTGATTCGAAACTGATTCAAAAATGCCAGCCAACGAGAGCCAATCGGAAAACTTCAAGGATAAAGATCTATCGAGCACTGAAGGAAATCGAGGCTTTGTGGCATAGTAGATTTCCTGATTTAGGGATCATAAATATTATATATTTTATAGGCTTTATTTGAGCAATATTTCTATTAAAGAATTGGCTCTGCCATGGAGGTGGAGTCATTCAGAACCTGCAGAACCAGCTTTAAACAGATTGCTTTTATGAGGAATTCCCTTGAATGATTTCTCGCCTTAATTAAGAGATTTAGCGAATCAAATATATAAGATATTCGCTCTATTGTTTTATGGTTATGAAGCTAATGGATATTGAGAATTCATGCATAGTCTCGGACCCCCATATCGCGACCATCTTGGGCGTTTAACGATGTTAGCCCGCCCCGCTCTCCCCGCAAGAAATCTGCATGGCCATAACAGAGTTTCCTCTGTGGCTGGAGAGCAGCCCTAACATGCCTGTTAATGCCCCTCTTTGCACATAATCGAAGACTGTTAAGGCGTATAAGAGTTGCCGAGAGAGAGTGCTGCAGTTAACATACACTGAGATAGAGAGTGCGACAGAAATAGACAGAAATGAGCGCAGAGAGCAGAGGCATACGCCAAGGGTTACACACACACGCGCGCGTGTGCGAGAGAGAGAGAGCGCGAGGCAGGCAACCTGTAAGAATCCAAAGAGCGAGAGGCGAAGAGCGGCGCGTTGTTGTTTTCGTTATGATTATGAGAGTCTATCAAAAACTTGTCTGCTGCTGCCGTCGTCGCTGCGTCTGTGTGTGTGTTTTGATGGCAGCGCAGATATGAAAAGGGCTGCCGCTGCGGCAATTCCTGTCTTGCCGTTGGTCGGCGCTGACGGCACGGCGACGGCGACGGCGCAAAATGAGCGAATATGAGCGTTATGAATTATGTATTTGGCTTGTACATAAACAAACCCCATCGCACACACACACACACACACACACAGAGACTGGAAATGGAGGCGGTGTTCCCGCTCCCTCGTGACCGTTCGCTGCGCTTCCGCTCTGCCGCTGCTCTGCTTTCTTACTGGTGCGCAAGGTGGCACGGAGATTGGCTTTCGACTTTTTTTTCTGCTCACAGTTTTTTTTTTTTTTTTTTCATTGTTTCTTTGGCCTTACTGCTATTTTTTGTGCTCTCCCTACTTTTAGTGTTTGTTTCTATCTTTCTGTTGCTTTGCTCTTCTATTTTCTGCGATCTCTCCGACTCTCCCTCTCTCTTTTCCCTTCTTCCACTGCCGTTACAATTTATGACAGCGCTGCCAGGAGCAAAGGCAGCGAGCCGTCAGCTTGGAAAGCTTTATTAATGCTTAGTTGTACTCCTTTTTCCATTCGTATTTATTACGGTTTTTTTCCTATTGGCCCAAGGAAGCCAGTCGATAAGTTAGAGAATTCTTTGCCCGCCCTGGAAGCCCCATTTGGACAAAGAATTTCTAGAATATAAATCGAAATTATGTATAGAAGCTTCATAAATATTTATCCATATGGGAAGTTCTTTTAGAGCCCACAAAATCATAAAAACCTTTAGCCTTAGCTGGGATTATTTCCCAACTTCGGCAGCTTTCATAAATACTCGCTTAAAGCCCAATTATCCTTAACATTCACAGATGAAAGGGGCATTAAAACTTACTAATTTGTTATATTATAAACCTCTTACTTGTTTAATTCCTAAATCAAGGTCTTTTGCTTGAATTTTTGAAAAACATTCCTTTCCCTCCATCATCCATGGATTAACATCTGTTTTTAGCCAAAGAATTGCTTTGTAATTTGTTTTTGATTGTTGGATTAATCAGAACCAGAAACAATTCATACCCATTCGATTAATCATAACTCAATTGTCATATGTTTCGAAAGGGATTTTATTTTTTATCGCCAGGTGTTTTTTCGGAGCCCATTTGTGGAGCAGGTACGAAAAATGCCCCCATCTAGAGCCCAGCTCCCACAGGTCTTTGCGGGAAAGAGAGGAGGCACAGAGAGAGAGAGAGAAAGAGCGAACATAAGCAATAAGAAAATAATTAAAGAAGTGGGAGTTGCCCAAAAGTCGAAAGAAACAACACAAAAAAAAAAACGAAACAGAAACAAAAAACGAATTTGATGAATGGCTCATAATATTCAACGAATACTCACACACACACAGGCACACACACACACACACACACACACATGTGCACGTCATGCACGACTGACGAATAAGCGAAGTCATCGAAAAATGGAGCGGGGGGCGGCTTGGCGGTGGGGGTGGGGGGTACGATACGAACAATAGCAAAGAACTGTAGAAAATCTTATAAAACCGAAATTAAAAAAGCAACAAAAACAAGGGGGGGGGGGGCGCTCATAACTGCGCCAAAGCGAGCGACAGAGAGGGATGGCCAGAGCGAGAGAGAGACCCGAGGCAGAGAGAGAGAGAGAGAGAGAGAGAGCGAGAGACCTCGCGCAACAAATGGCAGGCGCGCAGGCCTGAGTGCGAGCAGGCTGGCCTATGCTGTCGGAGAAGGTGATTGTGTGGGGTCTGGGTGGGGGGGGGCTTTGTATGAATTATGATAAATTATTAATCAAAGTGCGAGCGAGAGGGCAATAGCAAGAGAGAGAGACAAGCAGGGACCCTCTCAGGCCGGAAGGAAGTCGTGCTCTCGCCTGCTCCTTCGTGTGTCTTCTCCTTTTGTGTCTGTGTGTGTGGGTGTGTGTGGCTCATAATTTTTCGAACAAGTTTCATAAATGTCCCACTGTCCCACAGGTAAGCGCTGCAGCAGCAGCAGCGGCAGCGACGGTGACGCAGCGACTGCGACTGAGCATCTCGCATCCCGACCGAAACGCCAGGGTGTGAATGTGAGTGAGAGTGAGAGGGGCTGCTGCTGCTGCCGCTGTGCGGCCACGGGCAAGAGGTCGATGGCAACAGTAACAGTAACAGTTAGCCGAAGGCCCGACAGCGGGTGCGAGCGAGATAGCGCAATTTAATAAAAATTATGATGAGAGGGAAAACGCGCGCGCCGTCTGTGTGTGTGTGAGAGAGAGCGAGCGCATATGAAAAATTATATGAAATGTGAGAGGGAGAGCATATTCAATGAAATGCGAGAGAGAGGGAGAGGGAGCCGCCACCGTCCGAGTGTGTGTGTGTGTGTGTGTTTGTGCGGTGGGTTGGTTGAATGATTGTCAGGATGTGCGGCCGCTGTAATAACGCTCACACACACACAGAGGGAGGGAGAGAAAGAGAGAGAGAGCGCGCATATGTAATGCTGCTGGTGTTGGTGTCACGAAACCGGTCGCCGCGAGAGCCGAACCGGGAGCCGAACAGCCGAGCCGAGCCACCGATGGCCGTCTGGTCGTGCGGCGGTTATTGTTTGTGTCAGTTCGACGCGCCACATCGAACGAGCAACAACCGCTCAGATACAAAGATACGTTCGTTCGCAGCAGCAGCAGCCAACGACAGCGACAGCGACAGCGCCAGATTCCGAGAGCAACGTTGCGTATGCGTGACGCGTGAATCGCGTAGAGTTTTTCCCATTTTCGCCCCCCCCGCCCGCAAAACACACACACAAACCATCGAACGCGTAGTGCAGTGCGCTGACCATCCATCCATCCATCTATCCAGCGATGACAGTGCCCGGGCAGCTTTAGATCAGCGATCGGCCAGAGAGAGCGAGCGAGCGAGAGCGAAGCAGCAGCAGAGCCAGCGGCAAGGCGGTCTGCATTCATTCCGCCGACGGCAAAACGATAAAGTGATCCAAAGAACGCGGTTCATTCAGCGGTTTAACGGTTTAACGATCGCGATAACGGTGTAACAGTGTAACGGTGGACATGGAGCGGGTCGTCCTGCGCGCATGACAAACGAACAGCCGCCGAGATCCCCCCCGTCCTGGGCGAGGCCTGTCAAAGCGAAAGATCAAAATATTAGAGTCCCACCCCCCTTCCACGCCCCTCAAACCCCACCAAAACAAAACAAAAACAGTGCAATGATCAAAAGTTAACAAAATCAAGAAACAAAGGATACAAAGAGAAAGAGAAAGTAGAGCGAGAGCGGGAGAGAGAAGGAGAGAAAGTGCTTAGCAGTTAACGGTCGAAAAAGTTCTCTTGATGAAAAATCACCTGTCCAACGTGCTGTGTGCAATGCGTAGTGACTTCAAGGATAATCACCAGGAGACCATCAATAAAATGATACAATTTGGCACAGTGAAATATGGCATTGTCAAACAGCTGAAGGATCGCGCTCGAAGCGCCGACAAAGGTGAGCAGAAAAATATCAATTTAAATTATGTATAAAGTTGGTGGAAAAATAGGGCTTATAGGCTGACAGAAATTGTTTAGAATTTTATAGAAATTCTTATATATTTGTGGTGCAGAAAGAGCTGTCTTTGAAGGACCTCTTGGTGGGTCTGTGCCCTGGTTTTTACTCGGTTTTCTCGTCTCCTAAGAAGAGCTTTTTATGGCCAAAATATTCGAGATCTTGCTGGTATTATTTCCCCCCTATTTATCGATGAATGGTCCTCTATATTTCCCGTTCCCACAGCGGAAGCGGGTCTGTCATAATTTGATGGGCTTTGATTTCATCAAAGCAAAAAACACTTTAAATAAATATAATAAAGCAGAGAGGCAGATATATGCAAATGGAAGCCAAAGCTTTCAAAACCAATTAAGGAAACGCGCCTGCCGAGAGGCCTCCAAAATATCGAAACATTTTTCTGTGCCTTTCCCAAAAGTGGAGCCGAAGCCATATTTAAATCATATCGTTTTTAAGACGGTCCATTAAAACGAAATTGATTTTTGATTTATCATAAAAAACGAGATCGTGCAGCGTGGGGCAGGGAGACCCAAAGCCAATAGCAGATGAAACGAAAAACTGGAAATGCAAAATATAATTTATATACCCGAGCACCCGGACAGTGCGTAACATAATCATCAGACCACATAGATTTGTGCAGCATTTAAATTTAAATTTAAACTTAATATTTCCACCACTGCAGCCCACTCTCAAAATTATTAATGTTGGTGGCCCTCTTTTTGGGGCTCTTATCAGGCAAATGGAAAAACAGTTAAGGCCCGAAAAACCAGAAAAGACACATAATTAAAACACAAAAACAAAAGAGAAAAATGACAAATTTGTTAATTAAGTTTAAATGGTTCAGTTAGGCCGCCGAAATGGTTGGCTTTTAAATTATTTGTATATATTTTCCAATGATAAGAAACAACTTTCTAATTGTTGCATTGTGAGAAAATGATTAAATTAAATTAAATATTTATATTTAAATTTCTATTTGCCCGAAAAAAAAACTTAATTCTTTGAAGGAAAATGATTTAAAAAGAAATAAATTTAATAAGTAAATAAATAAATATCTTTTAGGTGAAAAAATGCAAAAAAAAAGAGCCCGAAATATGCTAAAAAATATCCCAAAGAAATATTTCTTTACTTACAAAATTTTTTGAATTGTCCAAAGTCCAGAGAATACGAAAGCATCGAAAATATTTTTAAAATAAAATATAAATAAAATAAAAATAAAATAGACATTTCCACCAAAGTCCAAAGAATTCGAAAACATGGAAAATATTTCAAATAAAATAGAAATAAAATAGTCATTTCCATATCCAAAATTTCAAGAAATAATTTTTATGAATTTATTTTTTTTTATTATAAATATTTTAAAGACAGTTTTTCCAATAAATGGCACACAATTTTTGTATCATATTTTATTTTTTGCTATAATGAAAACTAATCAGGGAAAAGCTGTACATAAAAAGCAGCATATACCCATACACACTTATGTTTTTATGTACATATGTATATTGTATACTGTATATGTGTGTTCCATAATTACAAATGAGTTGCCATTAAATTTGGAAAATTGCTGCCCATAAGCTTTAAAAAGGTGATAAACATTTTTTCCTTATGGATTCGTTTTTTATTTATACACCGCATACATATGACTGGGTATATATATACTATATGTATATAGCGATGGGCATTAATAAATGTTAACTCATTAGTGAGGTGCGGTGCGGTGCGGTGCGGGATAAAAAATTGAATTAATATCGCAAAAAAATGAAAATCGAAGCAGAAAGGCAGAGCGCGGATGCTCATTTCCATATGATTTATTTGGAGTACATATATATGCAGAGATCCCTTTATATACACGCCATATGCCATATGCTATATGGGAATGCTCATCAATTTATTTATTTTGCTATATTTTTTGTTTGTGTTGTCCCCTGCTCTTGTTTTGTAATCGAATCGAAGTCGCGCTCGCATAACTTAATGACATTAATTATTTAATTATTTTTATTTATGCGATTTTGCTGTCGATTACTCGGGGCACGGGGCACGGGGCTTGGGTCTCGGGCTCCAAAGTTCCAGTGCTGCTCCAGGGGGAAAATCAAATATTTATGCCTAAAACTTCGACATGAAACTCAATTGGAAGCCGCGCCGCGCGGCGACTTCTTCCCGACCTCTGGGCTCTGTTCGGGGCTATATATACGATATATATTATTCAATTATGCCGCCACTCTGTTGTTTTCTGGCCGTACTTTTGCATACATTTTTATGGTGTTTCCTTTTGGGTTTGGATTTGGTTTTTTTGCATTTTCCAATTGGCTGAACATTTGTTTCACCTCAGGCCATCGCTCGCGGTGGGTTTCGAGGCGATTTGCATATTGAATATGACGATGGAATAAAATCAGTCCAGAACAAAAGTCCAAGTCAATCGGAGGGTTTGGTGGACTCAAATCAAAGGGAAATACCCTACTCGGAGGTGGTTGAAAAATTTGCAAAAAACGAAATTCTGTTGAAAATATGTGCCAAAAAAGTTGACATTGGCTAATGTGGGGTCTTGCGGTAATTATGAATATTTGTGGGGCCAGGATTTATTCGCTTCACATGCGCATATCCGTAATTCATTCGAATTTAGCGAAAGAGACGCACAAGCGATTTATGGCCTGACTTAATCCACCTTTAAACTTGTACAATTTAATTTATATATACACACACATCGCCTATAACAATGGGAAATATAATTTCCTGGCCGTTTCACGATTTCATATTTATTTATCTGCCAGATACCAGATACACCAGATACAGCTAGAGAGCCAACAGTTGTCAGAGGCACAGTGGCAGCCGCCAATCGATTGGGGGATATATATAGATTTTGGTTAAATGCTTTTTGGACGCCCACGCGTCACAGGAACTACAAAAACTACACAAAAAAAATATCAAAATCAAATCGGGGGCTAAGGCATTGGCCTCTAACGAGGCCCCCCCTTACCCGTTTATTGTTATTGTAAATTTAACAATTTTATTACCAATTGCAAAATGACTTAACCAAGTTCGAGACAATTTTATGTCCGTCATAATTGCCAGTTGTTTTTATTTTTTATTCCGTGTTATATGCCGCCGCTGTTTGAAAGGTTTATGGTTAACATTATAATTAATTTCAATTAATTAAAATACACTTCAGTTATCGACAATCATAATCATAACTCCTCCCCGCCTCGAAGCGGTTTCGTTTTTGAACTTGCAAAAAAATGCAATTGCAGAAACAAAAATAAAAAATATAAATAAGAATTCCCGGTAAAAAAAAATGTATCTTTTGCCATAAGAATAACGAAAATAATATGAATGCGATCGATATGCAAATGGCGCTGATAGGCAGGCAGGCCTCTCCCCTCCTCCCTCTCTCCCTCTCCCACCATCTCCATCTCTGGCTTTGTATCTGTGTATCTTTTGTGGCAGAAACAGAAACAGAAACTCGCTCAACTCGTTTGATTTTCTGTGCAGAAATATGTTTTATTATATACCGTATAGCCATAGGGGGGGACTGGTTCGGCTCTCTGGATTTATCATAAATTATATTTTATGTGCGTGTGCGGCAAAAGTTGATTTTTTATTTGGGCTTTTGCTGGGTTTTTGCTGGTTTTTTTGGGTCCAATCTGTGACTGGGTTTTGGCTGTTAATTAAAGAGATTTCGCCAGACAACTGTTTCTTGGGGGCCCGGGCCCCCACAGTCTTTTCTTAGCAAAACATGAGTAATTTTTCACATAGATTGCGCCTCTTTTTTCTGATTCAGGCCCAAAAGCAGGCTGTCAACTGCTTTCTCTCGATGGCAACAAGTGGCGATCGACGGGAAGACTAATTGTGGCCACAAATAGTGGGGCAGAGGGGGGGAGGGGGGCTTGAACACATGCTGCAACAAGCAATGTAATTGAATTCAGTTGCAGCCACATTCGTGGCAGGCGATTAAGTCATATATGCCATAAGAAGAGGGGGGCAGGAGGGGGCATGGCCATATAGGCCTTTTCATAGAAACACTGGCTTGACTTCCACTCTTTCTGGCTCTTCTTTTTTTGCAGACACTGGCAGCGATCAGGAGGAGAATGGAGCCTGCTCGCCGCTGACCACGGCCACGGCCACGACCACGGCCAGTCCCAGCCGCAGTCCCGAGCCCGAGGACGATCAGGAGCAGCAGCTGAAACACACAGAGACCATCGAGGACAACAACAACAAGGTGCTGGTCATGACAAAGCCGAGCTCCGAGCCGGAGGCCCACTCCAGGCCCCAGTCACCGCTGGCCCTGACCAACACAGAAGAGGCGGCCACGGCGGCCAGTCCGGCGGCAGTGGCCCCCGAGAAGGACATCGAAGTGGATGTGGAGATGCCAGAGACAAGGACGGCGGCAGGAGAGGCTGTGGGGGCCACACCTGTGACCCTGGAGGCCATCCAGAACATGCAGATGGCCATTGCCCAGTTTGCGGCCAAGACGATTGCCAACGGGTCGACGGGGGCGGACAACGAGGCGGCCATGAAGCAGCTGGCCTTCCTGCAGCAGACGCTCTTCAATCTGCAGCAGCAGCAGCTCTTCCAGATCCAGCTGATCCAGCAGCTGCAGTCGCAGCTGGCCCTCAACCAGGCCAAGCAGACGGACACGGACGAGGCGGAGGCCCAGGATCAGGAGGAGGATGGGGATGCGGATGGCGATGCGGAGCCAGAGGAGCGCGACGATGGCGAGACGGACACGTACGAGGAGGAGGAGCGCATTGCCGACATGGAGCTGCGCCAGAAGGCGGAGGCCCGCATGGCCGAGGCCAAGGCCCGCCAGCATCTGATCAATGCGGGTGTGCCCCTCAGGGAGTCCTCGGGATCGCCCGCCGAGTCCCTGAAGCGCCGGCGAGAACAGGAGCAGGAGCAGGAGGAGGCTGCCGCTGCCGCGGCCATGAGGCGCCCGCTTACCAGCCGCCGCCTCAGCTCGGAGGCGGTCCAGCACAAGGAGAACGCCCAGGAGGCGCTGGCCAAGCTCAAGGACATGGAGAACATGCCGCTGCCGTTCGGCTCCGACCTGGCCTCGAGCATCATCACGAACCACGACGACCTGCCGGAGCCCAACTCGCTGGACCTGCTGCAGAAGCGCGCCCAGGAGGTGCTCGACTCCGCCTCGCAGGGCATCCTGGCCAACAACATGGCCGACGACTTCGCCTTCGACAAGGCCGGCGAGGGCAAGAGCCGCAACGAGCCGTTCTTCAAGCACCGCTGCCGGTACTGCGGCAAGGTCTTCGGCTCCGACTCCGCCCTGCAGATCCACATCCGCTCGCACACCGGCGAGCGCCCCTTCAAGTGCAACGTCTGCGGCAGCCGCTTCACCACGAAGGGCAACCTCAAGGTCCACTTCCAGCGGCACGCCCAGAAGTTCCCGCACGTGCCCATGAACGCCACGCCCATTCCGGAGCACATGGACAAGTTCCATCCGCCGCTGCTCGACCAGATGTCGCCCACGGACAGCTCGCCCACCCACTCGCCGGCGCCGCCCTCGGCTCCGTCCGGGAGCTCCGCTGCCGCCCCGCCGCCCCTGCCCCTGCCCCTGCCGTTCGCCTCGAGCCCCGCCTTCCCGGGCCTGCAGGGCCTCTACCGGCCACCCATGGAGATCCTCAAGTCGCTGGGCGCCGCCGCAGGCGGTCCGCATCCGTTCTTCCCCCAGATGCCGGGCCTGGGCGCCGCCCTGAAGCACTCCCACGCCCACTCGCACTCGCACTCGCACTCCCACGACATGCCCACGGATCTGCGCAAATCCTCGGGTCCGAGTTCGCCCCGCCCCCAGGAGGAGGAGGAGGAGGAGGAGGAGGACGAGGAGATGCTGTCCGGTCAGATGCCCGTCAAGACGGAGCTCATGGAGGAGGACAAGGAGGAGGAGGAGGCGAACGAGGAGCAGGACACCTCGGCCCACGATCGCTCGGAGACGGAGCCCGAGCCGGAGCCCCTGCCCCTGGAGGTGCGGATCAAGGAGGAGCGCCTCGAGGAGGAGTCGTCCGAGCAGCACCAGTCCCAGGACCACGAGGAGGAGCACCTGGAGGTGCGTCGCACGCCCTCGCCGCGCGTCCGATCCCCGCCAGTGAATCACCATCGCAGCCACCACCACGCCCATCACGGCCATCACGGGCATCACGGCTACCCGCCCGTGGTGCAGCCCATCCAGCCGCCGGCCATGATGCATCCACAGCCCTCGCCCGGATCCCAGTCGCACCTGGACCACCTGCCCACGCCCGGCCAGCTGCCGCCGAGCATGCCCCACCGGGAGGACTTCTTTGCGGAGCGTTTCCCCCTCAACTTCACGACCGGGAAGACGCTCTCGCCCGAGCACAACTCCCCCATCCGCTCGCCGGCCGCCGGCGGACCCCATCCGCACGGGCATCCGCACCACGGCCACATGGCGCGCTCGCCCTTCTTCAATCCCATCAAGCACGAGATGGCGGCGCTGCTGCCGCGGCCCCACAGCAACGACAACTCGTGGGAGAACTTCATCGAGGTGTCCAACACCTCGGAGACGATGAAGCTCAAGGAGCTGATGAAGAACAAGAAGATCAGCGACCCCAACCAGTGCGTGGTCTGCGACCGGGTGCTCTCCTGCAAGAGCGCCCTCCAGATGCACTACCGGACGCACACGGGCGAGCGGCCGTTCAAGTGCCGCATTTGCGGACGGGCCTTCACCACGAAGGGCAACCTGAAGACGCACATGGCCGTGCACAAGATCCGGCCGCCGATGCGCAACTTCCACCAGTGCCCCGTCTGCCACAAGAAGTACTCGAACGCCCTCGTCCTGCAGCAGCACATCCGCCTGCACACGGGCGAGCCCACGGACCTCACGCCCGAGCAGATCCAGGCGGCCGAGATCCGCGATCCGCCGCCCTCCATGATGCCGGGCCACTTCATGAATCCCTTCGCGGCGGCCGCCTTCCACTTTGGCGCCCTGCCGGGCGGACCGGGCGGCCCGCCGGGCGCCGGAGGAGCCCTCCACGGGGCGCACAACGGAGCCCTCGGCTCGGAGTCGTCGCAGGGGGACATGGAGGACAACATGGACTGCGGGGACGACTACGACGACGACGTGTCCTCGGAGCATCTGTCCAACAGTCACCTCGACCAGGAGGGCGGTGGATCCGGGGAGCGTCCGCGCTCGGGCGACGACTTCAAGTCGCTGCTGTTCGAGCAGAAGCTCCGCATCGACGCCACGGGCGTGGTCAACACCCATCCGCCCGCCCGGCCCCGCTCCTCCGCCTCCAGCAACGCCAACTCCGTGGGATCCGCCTCGGCGCCCACCAGCCCCACCTCCCAGTCGCACCTGGCCGCCAAGCCGAGCTCCTCGTCCACGCGGGCCAGCAGCCCGGCCCGCTCGGAGGCGTCGCAGGGCGCGCTGGACCTCACGCCCCGCGCGGCCCCACAGCCCCCGCCGGCGGCTTCCGCCTCCGCCTCCGCCTCCTCGTCCAGCTCCCGCTCGCCCCTGCTGCCCAAGGAGAAGCCCATCAGTCCGCCCGGCCTGCCGCAGTCGGCCCGGAGCCCGCCCAACGGACCTCCTCCACCGCCCTCGATGCTCTCCTGCTCGCCCCTGCCCCCGTCGGTGGCCATCGACTGCCTGCCCCCGGGGCTGCAGCACCACCTGCAGCAGCAGCACCAGCACCTCATGCAGCAGCAGGCGGCCGTGGCGGCGGCGGCGGCGGCCCAGCACCACCACCACCAGATGCAGCAGCACGCGGCCGCCCTGCACCAGCACCAGGAGCAGCTGCGTCGCGAGGCCCAGGAGGCGCAGCAGAAGGCGGCGGCAGCGGCTGCCGCAGCAGCCCAGCGCCAGACCTCGCCCCAGCCCCCGTCCCGCGGCGGCAGCGATGTGGCAGGAGCCGGAGTCGGAGTCGGGGTAGGGCCGGCGGGTCCGCCCAATCCCCTGATGGGCGCCCGTCCGCCCTTCGGCATGTTCCCCAATCTGCCGCTCTTCCCGCCCTCCACGACCCAGAACATGTGCAACGCGATGAACCAGATCGCCCAGTCCGTGATGCCGGCTGCGCCGTTCAATCCGCTGGCCCTCAGCGGCGTGCGGGGCAGCACCACCTGCGGCATCTGCTACAAGACATTCCCCTGCCACTCGGCCCTCGAGATCCACTACAGGAGCCACACCAAGGAGCGGCCCTTCAAGTGCAACATCTGTGATCGCGGCTTCACCACCAAGGTAAGTGGCGCTCTCTCTCGCTCTCTCTCTCCCCCTCTCTCGCTCATCCACCATCCATTGGGGGTTTGTGGGGTGGGTCCTACGGGCGGACTGTTAGCTAGACCCCCGACCTCAAGCAGAGACCTAATCGGAGCTTTCCTCTCTTCTTGTTCCTCTTCCAGGGCAATCTGAAGCAGCACATGCTGACACACAAGATCCGGGACATGGAGCAGGAGACCTTCAGAAATCGTGCAGTAAAGTATGTAAGTCTTCTAATATCCAATCCAATCCCCACAATCCCCACCAAAAGCACACCCTTGAACATTCGTTTCTCTTGATTTGCTACAGATCAAAGATCGGCTGTCTTTCCTCCCAAAAAGTCTGGCAATCAATTTCAGGAGCAAAGCCTCCTCGATTCAGTCAATGATATATCGATTGAGGATCAAAATCCATTCCTTGATCATCACTTTCGGATTATTTTTCTACTTACTTCTGCTGTTTCTTTCTCCTTCAAGACCAACGCAGATAACAGTCCAGAACACCTGCCTTCAGGCCATTTTCTAATGATAACTTTTGATCATCACTTTCGGATAATTCTTTCCCTTACTTTTTACGCATCTTTGCGCTCAAATCATGTTCAAGACCATCGCTGATAACAGTCGCAGAATATCACCTTTGTTTAACTTTTGATCATCATTTTCGGATTAATCTTCCCACTTACTTATTCTGTATCTTACCCCTTCGAGACCATCGCAGACAACAGTCTCAGAACACCATAAGAACTGCGTTTAGGCCATTTTCTTTTGATAACTTTCGATCATCACTTTCGGATTAATTTTCCCCTCACTTCTTTTGTATCTTCCCCCTTTAAACAGCCCCAGAGCAGCACAACTTTTGTATTCAAACTCCTTTTCTTCATTTTTCTTTCCTTCAATTAGTCACCCAATACCGATCACCCCTCCCCTCCCCTCCCCACCCAAGACCCCAAAAACACCCCTGATCATTTCCCTTTTACTTATGAATCTTTTTGCTCTGCTCTTATCTTTACAGATGAGTGAATGGAACTCTGATCGCGAATAAATAGACAGCACGATCACGATCGAGATCTAGATCGACGTCTAGATACTTTCCTCGAAGAAGGCTGTTCCAGAACCCGAACCAGCTCCAGATTCAGATTCAGTCAAGATGCAATCGATTCTCGCAATCAAATGATCTCAAAAACATAAAAGAGAGAGAGAGAGAGAGTGAGAGAGAGAGAGGGGCCGAGATGCTGGTGTATACAAATCTTTTATATTTATAAATTGTTGCCCACAAAAATATTATTTGGGAATGCGAATGCGAATTCATAAACAATGTTTTTATGATCCGGGGGCGCGCTAGATACCAATACAAATAAAAGCCGGCGATCATGAAACGTATCCAAAGATGCATCGAAAGCGATTTGTGTTCCAGAGCAAAAGACCTGGCGCCATGGAGCCCAAAAACTGCTTGGTATAGAGAGACTGATAGCGTTTCATGTTCCACCAAAAAAAAAAAAACAGATACTCCTCTCTGAGTATCTGAAGCGAAGGCGTAGAAAAATCAAAATTCGAATTTAAAGCAAAAAAACTTAAGGTATATGCAAATAGAAATATAATAGGTACCTACATATATATATATGATATATTGTAGTATGATAACCGAATCCCCCCTCACAGATACACAGCTACAGATACACAGCTACAGATACAGATACACGGTTAATCTATTTGGAATGTGCAATAAATATGACACGCTATAAATTTAGATGCTTTTGTTTCCTACTACTCGTAAATTAGTTTTTATTTTCCACTCCTTGTACATACCTATAAATAATAATCATATTTCAAGATCCCAAAAAATACAAAATACAAAAAAAAAATTAAGAATTATATATGAGAAATTGTGATATTAAATGTAAAAACAAAAACAAATAAAATACAAATTATTGATTGCTTTCCATATCACAGAACCACAAAAGATACAATATACTGTATCCAAGATTCATGGTTAATTTAGTCGTTAGACGAGACACAAAACCCCCCCTCCCCCCACCCCACCCTAGATATAAGTACACACCCCTAACTTATACACAGATACAAATGTATCTCACAATCTGTTCGTAAGCATAGTCTCATAATTTATTAAAACACCACAAAAATCCAAGTAAAATCGATTGAGAAAAGTGAAAAGAATAAACGTGAACGAATAAATATATATATGTACATGTATTTAAGTTATGAAAAATTATGAAATCCGTTGGTTTTCTTTCACGGGCCCCATGCCCGGGCCCTATCGCGATCGGGGGGTTCTGGGAAAAAACCAGATGGTCTCCGGTTTGTAATAAAAATGATTAGTCAAGTTTATTATCATCGTAATCTTTTAATTCGAAATCGAAACGGCATATCGACAGTCTCCCTCCCAGCGACCCGAAGAGACCCACGAAGAGACCTGATCTATAATGGAGCGAGCCCCGATCAGCAATGAAATATTTTTATTGCCTTTTAAATTGATATTTTACCTTCAACACAACAAATTTTTTGCTGCCTGCTTTCGATAGCGTTTTTTTTTTTCTTTTCTTGTTAACTCCATTCGATCCCCATCTCCGTCTCCATCCCGGTCTTGGTCTCCGTCTCCATCTCGGTTTCGACTTGGCTCTCTGGCATTTTAGTCGTTAATCAAAAAATTTCTCGTTGACAACGCTTTGTCATCTTTTTAATGACGGACACCCGCTGGGTTCTGAGTGTTCTCCACCATCTCCCCTTCTCCCCTTCTGTCGTTCTGTCCGCGTGATGGATGCTTGAACTGGTTTCGATTTGAAAATTTCATTTACATGTTGACATCGACCATAAAACAATGGAATGGATCTCGGATTTGATTAGAGGCCTTTCAAGGGGGGGGGGCGCTCTAAGGGGAGGGAAGGGGCTACCTGAAATAGCCATTGGTACAGCGTTTCGTAGGCAGACAGACCCATTTCCTGGGCTCTGAAGCCCTTCCTTGAAAGCCGCTCTAGCTGCAGGATTCCCCGCCTAAAAACATCTGCCCCAAACATGACACAGCTATGCCTTTGGTGAGTAATTAACACGGCTAATATGCCAGCTCGATGACTGGCCACCGATTGCCAACTGACAAACTGTCATCAAGCACACACAGACGGAGGAGTGCATCCATCAGCGCCTCGATGCGGTGCCTTCGCTGTAGGTAGCCCCCAGGTCTGTCAGCACCTTCCAGGACGGATCCCTTGACGGATCCCAAGAACAACCCCTGCGCCAAGGGTTGAGCCGAGCAGAGTTGAGTTATGGCTGGGTGTCTCACGATCCCTGTTTCGGGCCGTGTAATTGCCCCGCCAGCATTCCTGCAGTTTATTTACAGGTTTCTCAACAGTTTTGTCACACATGCCCGTCCCCCTTCCCCCCCGCTTTAGTTGTGTTTAGTTTAATTTTGGGCAATTTAATGGATTTACAGCACGATAGGGCAAACGTCTCCATTCCTGCTGCCGTTGCTGCTCCCCCATTAAATTTTACTGCCGCCGCTCCACGCACAAACTGCACAACAACCCAATCGTCTGATAACTATTAAGATAACTACTGCAGCCATATTCGGGCTGGGATTGGGCTACGAAATCCTTGAAACGGCGCTGCCAATAAATGCAAAAATCCTTACAAATAATATGAGAATGGTTATGGGCACTGTTTGGGCTTATCGCAGGCATAAAACTTACAGCAAACAAACAAACACCAACACCGAAAACAATCTAAACAAGAAAAATTGCACAAATTGCCGGGGCTTCTCGATTCTCGATTCTCGGTTTCATCGTCGTCTTCAGCCTCTGGTATCGTGTCGGACCCAACAACGTCATCATCCTCAGCGGCACAGTGGGCGCCATGCCCTTCGGCCTGGGCATAAATGGAGAACAGGATTTACATGGACTTGGTGTTGCAGATAATTAATTGAAGCTTCCCGACTTGTTTTTCGATCGTTTCCGCTTCAGTTTCGATATCGAATCAATTGATTGCAATTTATATGGAATTGAAGGGCGGCCTTAAAAAACATTTCACAAATCTAATTTATTTTATTTCATGAATGCCGCCTTGGATTTTTATTTAAAACAAAATCGGAATACTTTTTATTAATTCAGAAATTATTGAAATTTGTTGTATATGAGACATGTTACATTTTTGGGGGGTTTTTCGGGGATAAACCCCTTGGTAGTGGACTCCAAAATATTTTCTGATGCTTCAAGGCTGCTGTGATTCCTTTTTTTGTATAGAAAATATTCAAATAAATAATACATTTATGAATAAAACTAAAAATATGTACAAAATGTATGCGATTTTATTGAATAAATTCTTTGAAAATCTTTTTAAAAGGCCCTACAATTTTCACATCTCCCCAGAGGCCTGGCATTGCCATTAGCTTCCCTGGAAATTCCTTCAAAAATCCACAACAAAGTACAATTTCTATGCCCTAGTGAGCCTTGCCTGCCCCATGGTGCATCTAAGCAACACCTACTGCCAACAACAAAGGCCATAACAGCAGCAACACAAACACTTATGCAAACACCCAACACCCCCCCGGGGGGAAAAGAGGGGAATGGGGGGATGGGGAAAAGCCACTTGTATAGGAAAAATCTGACGATTTGTTTGCATTTTTATTATTTCCTGCTGATGCCGCAGCTGAAATTGTCACACAAAATAAAATCAAATGAAAGCAACAACAACTATCCGAAACCCGTGCCGTGCCGTACGTACTCCGTGCCTCGTGCAACACCCGCCTTAATGGTGTTTGAGTAGCCGTATCTGTGTATCGGCAAGTGTCACTTTGGCACATCATTTGGGTCCCCGGACACACAATGGCGGCCCCACCGTTTGAGCCGCCACCGCCGCCGCCAGAGTCAAAGACGGAGCATTTTGACGTCGGCAGATTCGGAGGAGAGGCTCTGCCGTCCGCGATTGAAGCTGGGCTTGAAGCTGGCCGCTGGCCGCTGCCCGGGCCCCGTCGCCTAGTCTTGGCATTTGACATGCGCTCGCATTTAGGCAACATTATGCACAGGATTAGTTGACAGCCAGCGGCTTCTGATGGGCAGGCCTCGGCTCTCCTCTGGTCACGTGCGTGCGGCCTTTGGGTGTGTCAATGTCTCGTGCCCGTCTCTGGGCCATCGACACCGTCATAATATTGTAGTGCCCGATTAATTGGCCCCTCACTCGCCTGCCATACGTCTGTGTATCTATGTATCTCTTTGCTTATGTTTGGGCGTTATTTGTCGATATTTTTGCGGCTTATTTGCGGTTTCTCGGCACACTTTTGGGCAGACAAGATGGTAAGCCAGGGATAAGCCTGAGAGCAGGGCTGCCAGTGCCAAGGGAGAGATAAGGGAGGTGTGGACTTTCGATGGGAACAAGCAGCAATATAGAAGCATATTTTGGGTGTCCTCCACAGATTTGTGCTTTGGATTGTCTTTTTAAAGGAATGTATCTATAACGAAGCTTAGGGATGTGTTCTAGCAGTCAATCTACACTTTAGGAAGACTAACGGCCATAGATTTCCATCGTCCAGGACTTTTTCAGGGTGGATTTTGGCAGGCTCTGCCCAAGAAAGCGTTCAGCTGCTGCTTTCCTCAACTGAAAAACCTTTTAAATATAATTTAATTCATAAAAACCCCTCTCGTTGAAACACTGCCTTACAGATCCCCTGGAAAATCGTTCCAGGGGCAGTAAAATATGATCAGCATCCTCGTGGGGCCCTCCTGGCTGCCATTACAACAAATGAGACTAGGGGACGGCCCGCTGGACAATCGATTGGATGGAACTCTGGCAACGCCTTGTTGGATAATTTTCTGTGCCGATTGACGCTGCAAATGATGAAGCATTAATCGGAGCCAAGCGGCACTGCCCCATGGGCGTGGACCGGCGAACGTCGAGTAATCTGCGAGAGAGACACACAGAGCCGAGTCGAGTTGGGAATTCTAAGCGGGATGTTGGCGCGATTTACTGCTTGGCTGCTTACCCCCATCGGCCGGGGGGGCGGGGTGGGGTTAGGGGAGGGGGTGTGAGGAATGGCCATGTGATTACATGAAAAACACTGAAAAGCGAGTCAACTTTCCAACCAATTTTTGCCAGGCGGCAGCGCAGCGCAGAGCGCAGACCAGAGACCAAAGTAGAAAATTACAACAGTTTATACGCTCGATACAGAGGGAGAAGGAGATAGAGATAGAGAGAGGGAGGGAGAGGGAGAGAGATGGAGTGGAGTGGAGACCATACAAGCAACAATCCCGCAATCCCAGCAGCAATTTTCAAAATTTCAATCCCACTGCTCGGTGGATGGTGCTTTTGGTACCCTTTCAAGGGGTCCTCTACTTTCGGGCAGGGGTTTGAAATGTGGCCTAGGCTGTATTATAGGGGATATAGGCTGCGATCTGGTAAGTATTGGTGGTATGAGCCACCATTTGGGCCTTGTATTTCCATATTCACGGGTTGGCAGCTGGCCGAAAAGTGTATCCAAAGAAGCCCCTACCATTTCAGTGGCTCCTCCAGTGATTTGTTTGTCGTTGTTGGGGCTTGGGGGCTGGCAAACGTGGCTGATGATGAGTGTGCTGCCGCCTCGATCTAATTTCTCATGCTGGAATCATCGATTCATCGTTTTGTGTTGCCCTGTAAATCAACGGGACAAAGCAGCCCCCCACCCCGCCATCCGCTCCTCAGGCCGGACTCCAATCAATCCGAGCCAAAGCAATCCAGTGCCCACAGTGCACTCCTGCCACCCACTGTCCAAATCTAAGCGCTTCAAATATATTTTCCCCCTCGTTTTGGGAGCAGAAACGCGGCATAATTGCCGTTTTGTTCGAAGAGGGGGAGGGGGAGAGGGAGGCTACAAATACAAATTGCACGTTTCAACCCATACATGCTGCTGTGTATGTGTCTCTCTCTCTCTTTCTCTTCCTCTCTGGCGAGTGTTTGGGTCAAATCAAAAAATCACAACAAAATTACTTGCCTGTCATGAAATTTGCCTCGATTTTGTTTCGGGTTTTATTTTGTTTCGAGTCTTCTTTTGCGGATGCAAAACGTTTTTGCTATTTTATTTTGTCTTCCTCGCTCTGGCATCCCCCTACCCCTCCTCCCCCTCCCCCTCCACCGAGCGAGCAGCAGAAGAGTGTAAAGTGTTCCTGTGCTTTGGAGGTTGTTTTTTCTTGTTTTTTCTTCTTGTTTTATTTTTTTTGCTATATGTATAATTTGAATTTACAGTCAGTGGGCCGCCTTCCGCTACGTCAAATCATTGCAGTGGACAGTGGGACCACGGCGGGTCGTAAAGGGGGGGAACAAAAAATATATTATCAAAGAAAGCTTCGCCAACAGGATGATTTCTACCCTAGAGACCTGGACAGATAATCGAACCAAATAAAATCCCCCATAAAATTCCTCAAAACATAATGTCGACCTTGAAGCCACTCATTTTTTGTTTAATCATTGTAACTAAATTTTTCTTTGACTGTTTTATAAGTTGTTCAAATAGTAACAGTAAGCAACATAATTTTTATCAGTAATATTATTTTGTAATCAAAAATACAAAATAAAATAAAAAAAATAAAAAAAAAAGTAACAGCAAGCAACATAATTGTATTTTATGTTTTACTATCTGTAATAATATATTTTATTCAAATACAGAACTACAAAAAATAAAAATAAAAAAAAATCGACTCAAATAGTTAAAAAAAAATACGTAAATATTTTCTTGGATTGTACATTTTTAAAGTAAATAAAAGGAAACATTTTTTGATTTTTTCTTCTAAATATTTTCTATGTTTTCTATGGTATTTTTTTTTTTTTTTTAATAATATATTAATTGAAATATAGGGCAATATTTACTCCATTAAATGTTTGCTCTACAAGCACAGACTTTTCTGTAAAAACAGCATTGCTTTGTGGAACATTTTGTGGTAAAAGAAACTGCTTTTTATATATCTAATATCTAATAATATCAATAATATCTACATATACTATATCCATTCAATATACTATCTATAATATGTTGCTCATACAAGAAAACGGCAAAGTTGGACCGTCTTTTAACCATTTGTGGTAAAAGAAACTGCTTTTTATATATCTAATATCTAATAATATCAATAATATCTACATATACTATATCCATTCAATATACTATCTATAATATGTTGCTCATACAAGAAAACGGCAAAGTTGGACCGTCTTTTAACCATTCTCCTTTCAATTTCAAATTTCAAATTTGTGATACTTTTTTCGAAGAATTTTCTTGGTTATCCAGGCGATTTTTTAATAGTATTCCAGGTGCAATATATAGAAATATTTACTCCATTGATTATTTGCTCTAGATGAACATATCTTTCTGTGGAAACAACATAGTTTTGTGGAACATTTTATGGGAAGAGAATCTGCTGCACATATATCCAAATAATATCTAAAATAATTCTAAGAAAGTCTCAGAGCGGGACTGTCTTTTAGGCGCTCTCTTGAGGCTTTTTACTAACAATTTGAGGCCACTTCCAAATCCACCCTGAAGAAAACGCATACCAAAGAAACGTATGGGCGTTACTCATCTTACAATGTGTATTATCCATGCTTTTAATATCCCACCTCAATGATAATTCCCATCTAGACGTTGAATGCACTATCCACTGGCCCGTGGGACACTAGCAGAGGGCTCTTACGGCCCACCCCCCGTCGATTTTTAACCGATTCTCTATTCAAATCGAGTCTCGTTCCACTGTGCAGTGATTTCCAATCAACGTGACGTATGAGTGTTTGGCTCGGAGTTTGCTGTGTGTCCAACTTTGTACTGGGTTTGGGTTTGGGTCTGAGATGGAGACTGGAGACTGGCGCTGACACTGGGGGTCTGATTGTGAGTTCGAGTCTCGAACTGGGGCTGCGGCTGCGGCTGCGGCTGGGGGCTGGTCGTCTGTTGGTTGATCGGTTCGCTGGTGGGTTTGCTGGTCGGTCCTGGGCCCGGTGCCGGGTGGAATATGCAATTATGTATTTTTAAGTTCATGTTTTTACATTTGCCTTTGCTCCGTCTCGCTTGCACTCGCTTGCTTTGCGCCCAATTGCTGTAAATATAAAATTGCAGCAATTTTCTATGACTCGCCTCGATTGGAGTCGACGACGCGAGCAGGGCCCTGCCACTTGGGTCTGATTGCCACTGCCCCGGCCCCACTGTGTGTGTGTGTGTGTGTGTGTGTGTGTGTGTGTGTGTGGGGAGTGCTGTGGTCTCTAACAACCGCCCTGTGGGTGGTAGCGGGCCCAGTTATTATGAATTGCTGCAGCAAATTGCCGGCAACCAGAAACGAGCAAAATGGTGACGGCTGGGGTTGGAGCTCTGGCGCTCTGGCGCTCCGATTATCGGAAATCGTGCGGCATTATGGAAGATGTCTGTCTAGCCAATGCCAGTGTGGCATGCGGCATGCGGCATGTGGCAGTGCCGAACCGAGCGCACCTCTTAATTGCCGCCACTGCACCGCCAACAAAAGGCACCACTGGGCCTAGACCCAGCCTCTGGTGCAGGTGTGTGTGGGGGGCCGGCAGTGGCTGCCACTTTTCGGGTGTCAACTACAAAATAACAACAAAATGTTTCGCGCTCTTATGAGTGCTGTTTCGGGCACCGCTTTCGAGAAACGTGATTGGACTTGTTTTGTTTTTCGCGAATCGCAATTCGGGTTTTTTTTTTCGATCAGTTGAGATCTCCAAGGAGTTTGGGGAGAGTTAAGGCGGGTATTTTCTATAACCAGAGATTTGTGGGGCTTTCATGGGATTTATGCAGATTTTCTCCGAGTGCCAGGCAGCAGGATGCATCTCTGCCGCTCTTCTACCTACATCCCTCTGCCTCTTCTCTTCACCCATCCAAAACTCCCCCTTAAAGAAGTCCAATCTTTCGCTGTGGCTCTCAAAAATGCAATGCATTGGGGC
This sequence comes from Drosophila miranda, assembly GCF_003369915.1. Classification (NCBI taxonomy): domain Eukaryota; kingdom Metazoa; phylum Arthropoda; class Insecta; order Diptera; family Drosophilidae; genus Drosophila; species Drosophila miranda. The sequence continues at coordinate 21,672,178 of NC_046677.1, forward strand.
AGCCCCAAAAACGCTTTCAATCGATGCTCGCTAAATGGCTTTACATTTGCATTAGAAACCGTCAAGTGTCTGGACATCGCTCCCATGCAAATGGATCCGAAAGGAATTGAATTCAGAAATTTTCCACTTTGCGTTTCATTCACAAAAAATTGCAAAATCCCCACGTGCCGGCCTAGACCATTTTTTCCAGATAATTCCAATGTTCATCCATATGTAGATGCGAATGAACCTTCGGTCTGTCGGTCTGTCGGCCTGTCGGTCTATCGGTCTTTGGGTCTTTGGCTTTGTCGCTGAACTATTGGCACTTGCTCTGTGGCTGTGGCTGTGGCTGGGGCGAGTATCTGTATCTGTACCATCCAATATACAATTTAAATCAAACTTTGTCGTCTGCAGGGTATCCACAGATACATATGTATAACTCTCACTCCACATGGGTGCATTTAGTCGATCTGTGCACCGATTTTTATTGCCCTGCGCGAACTGTTGTTTGTTTTCATTATCGCTCGCTTTTCATCGAATTCGCTTCATTCTGGCATCGATATAATTTGCAATTACCATTAACCGATTCTGTAAATATTATGGGGCAAAACATGCTCCGGAATTCGGGCGATAATAATCGGTTGATTATACGATCGCAGCCCTTCAGCGGAATTCTACATTTCGTCGGGAAATGTGGGGGCAAAAAGTAGGTTTTCCAGTGTATTTCACAGATACACTCAGTCGACCTGCCCTAGAAAACAGGACAGAGAATCGCACCAAATAAGATCCCGCCTCAAAAATTCCTTAAAACATAATGTCTCAACCTTGACGCCTTGCAATTATAATTATTTTTATTTTAAGTCAGAAAGAAAAGAAAAATAGAGAAAAAATAGAAAAAAAAGAAAGAAAAAAATAGAAGAAAAAAGAAAGAGAAATAAATAAATAAAAAAAGGAAAAAAAGAAAAAAATAAAAATAGAGAAAACAAAAAAATTAAATTTAAAAAATAAAAAAATAAAAGAAAATAAAATAAAAAACAAGAAAAAAAATATATATAAAAAAGGGAAAAAAACAGAAAAATAAAAGAAAAAAAAAATAAAGAAAAAATATAAAAAAAGTTAAAAGAAAAAAGATAATAAAATAAAAGAAAATAAAGAAAAAATGGATAATCTTTCTATTCTATAAATCAATTGGGACTTGTCCCCTATTAAACGTATCTGTGTGTTCCTATAAGGAGAAATATCTGGCTATTTATTCCCCTTTCAACACTCTCTTGGATGCAGTGCTCCTCCTGTATCCATCTGTTCCTGTAGTTCTTCCACAAACCAAGATCTTCCTATCCATCTCTTGTTGGGACTGCCAGCATCCCAAGCCACTTCTTGGGACTACAAATTTGTGCCACAGGCTGGAGTCCGTCGCCATATCCGTAACTGAAACGAATCGAAATCGTTTGAATATGGAAATCAGAGGCTATCGATGGCCTCCTACTGGCCCCCTCCTGCTCCAAGTGCAACTCCAGATCCGATGCCCAATGTCCGCCGAGTTGTCGAAGCCAATGTTTTGCCTCGTTTTGCCTCGCTTTGTTTTTCTTTTAGGCTTTTGTGAACTTTTGTGTATTTGTATTTGGCCAAATGAATTGCACTTTGTCCACCTCCTGCCGCTCCTGCCCCTCGTTTGAACTCCCCACTCCTGTCCCCCTTTGATGCTGCGATAGTTGCCCCAGGAAGAGGGGGCGGGGGGCACTGGGGGCCGCGGCTGACGCCAGGGCCGATAACAAATCGCAGATACATAATTAAATTACAGCGTTTTAATTTCTGTAATTAGTCACGACTTTGCCGCCAACGAATGCACCCAAAAACAGGGCTCCAAGGCGGCGCCAAGAGGCCACCAGGAAGCCACCAAGAGACCGGGAGACCGGCAGATCGGTAGGCCGGCAGAGCAGATGGTGGCCCCCGAAATCAAAGTCCAATGTGGCTCAGGCTCTGGGTCTAGCCGATCCTCTGTTAGATCATCAAAATGATCTACTTTACACCGAGAGCGTGGGCCATAAATCGAGTCGAAGGCGAGCGAAAAAATACATATATGTATGCAAAATATTTGGACATTGCGTGTTTGGGGCAGAGACTGGTCATAGAGAGGGGGGTGGACGAGGGGTGTGGGGATGGATCTGAGGCAGCTGCTGACTGCGCGTGCGCATTCACATATAAATTAAACAAACGTCGCGCATTTCACACACGCCACTCGAAGGGGGGGGACGGGGGGACCTGGAACCCGGGACTGCCAACTTGATTCATGAAATATGCGCGCACCAAGAAGCAGCAGCAGCAGCAGCAACAAGTCACAGACCCGGCAAAAATACCATAAATAAATAAATGAAAACGAAGAAAAAACCAAGCAAGAAAAAACACCAAGAAATTGGCTCAAACCGTACAGAGAGAGAGACTCAGAGAGAAAGAGAAGCCCTGGCCACGTCGTGTAGACTCATTTAGACTCATTTGAATACCAAAATGCGGACACGAAGCGCCGTCCCCCAGCCCCAGCCCCAGACAGCAACAACAGCAACGACGACATTTTCTAGGCTTATTTATTTACGACTTTATTCGAGCTCCGCTTGAAGTGCATCCATCCCAGGGTCCGCAACGTTTTTTTTTATGATCTGTGCAGCTCCTCGAGCAGCAGCTGCCGCTGCCAGTTGACCACCAATGCAGAGATGCAGCTCCACAGATGCTCCACAGCTCCGTCTCCGGCTGCAGGTGGCCAGCGCCAAACCATTTGCATGGCTCTTTAATTTGAACTCCATTTTGCTGGCAATGTTCTTCAATTAGGGACCTGTGTTGGATCATTGATCAGCGAAGAGAAATCCTCTGCGGAATAGAGTCGTGAATAGAGTACGATTTGATGGCACACCAAGTGCCGGGAAAATCTGACAGGAAAAAGACTCGAGATGGCAACAAAGTTACAAGAGTTTGAAGTACGATCTGATGGATATGTCTTGTGATCGACTACCACAGAGGAATTATCGAAATGCTCGAAATTATGTATGTTTTGTACCCAGGAATACATTATAATTTCTATTTTCAAAATTCTACAATGAAAATTAATTTAAAGTTTTCAGAATATTCTTCGGCTGTTTATAATTTTTATCTAAATAAAATAAATATTTTTGAAATTTTGTTTACTATTTTCTATAATATATATTTTTTTTAAAACTTTAAATTAAATTATTTATTTTTATTATCCCCAATGTAACAATTATTTTTGAATTATTTGTATATTTCTTTAAAATATATTTTTTAATATTTTTTATAATTTTTAATTTAATTTTTCATAATTATTTTTATAATATAATAATTATTTTTCAACAAAAAAGAAAGAAGACTTTTCGATGATTTTTATTTTTTGCTCATAAATTAATTTCAATTGGAATATTAAAAAACAAATCATAGGGATTTGGGAGATTTTCTGTAATAGCTTCAATAAAAAGAAACAAAAATTCACGTCTACAAATTTCAAGGGGATTTACGGTTATGACCTAAAAATTGGATGAATGAATTAAATCAAAATATCATACAAAATATTGCCTTTTTATTTATTGAATTCAAAACTTGTGTTGTATTTTTCGTCTTGGAGCAATATTTTATTCTACTGAGGAGCTTTTCAAGCAGATGATTTTACAGCCACAAAAATAAAAGACAATCTTTCTTTATGGTCCCTGAATATATCCCCAAAACTCCCAGCTTAAAATGCAGAAAAATATGATACCAAATTTACGCTAGTAATTCCCTTTCTAACTATTCAAAAATATATACAAATACCAGTCTGATTTCGTATCTTTCTTGAACCTGCAGCCAAAGCACCGAGTTCCTGGTTCTGCTAATGATTTAAAGCACTGATAAATGGAGCAAAGCCCAACTGCATGCAGTCTGAAAAGTACCGAAAAGTATCCGCAAATGTACAAATATACACACTCCCACTTGCCACCCGTACATATCCTGGGGGGGGATATTTTGTGTATGAGTTGCTAAAGTTTTAAAAATAACGAAAATGCGAACTCAGCGCAAACTGGCATCAGGATATGAAGAAAGTGCAGTTTATATAAGTATTTTTTTGTTGTTTCATGTGTGGAAGTGTACGAGGCACATACTCAGGGGGAGTGGGGGGTACAGTGCGTTTCAGGGGTGTAAGGTGCTCACGAAATGAATGAAAATTAATCAAAGGAAATATGCTTAATATACTCGTATGGTCAGGAGTTTCTCGGGGAGGACCTATGGGAATCTGAATTCCGATTACAAGATTTCTTAGGATTTTAGGAAATTTTTTTGCGCTTTGTTTCCTGGTTTTAATAATAAAATTAATCTTAAATAATAATATAAATATAATCAAAAATAATATAAAAATAATAAATAATAATTTAAAAAAAATAATAATATAATAATAAAATAATTAATAATATAAAAATAATAAATAATAATAAAACAAAACATAATACAAAATTTAAAATAAATAATAATATAAAAATATTAAAGAATAATAATAAAACAAAAAATAATAAAATAATTAAAATAAATAATAATATATAAATATTAAAAAATAATAATAAAACGAAAAATAAAATAATATAAATAAAAAAAATGTATTCCCAATGAATATCAATTGGTGAGTGCATTACACTGCCGAAACCCACTGTATGTACCGCAAAAAACCTATACATATGTGCCAGTAAATAGGAGGTACATACATGTGCGTGTGTGTGTGCGTGTGTGTGTGCGTGTGTGTGTGCGTGTGTGTGTGCGTGTGTGTGTGCGTGTGTGTGTGCGTGTGTGTGTGCGTGTGTGCGTGCGTGTGTGTGTGTGTTGCACGATGAGGGGAATATATGTACTCGTAAAGGTCAAAAGTTTTTCGTTTGCAGTTGAAACTTTTTATGCAGCTCTTTCTTTATCAAGCGTGTTACAGCACACACACACACACACCGACACACACCGACACACACCGACACACACCAACACACACTACGTATACAGGCAGGACTCCAGGGTCCTTGCTGCTTAAGTGCGCTTCGACTTTGGCTTTCACGTCCGCCCATTCGAAAAAGGTAGTTTTCATATTTTTGGCGATAAGCAGCCATGTCCGACAGTGTGTGTGTGTGTGGGTCTGTATCTGTGTGCACTTAACAGGGCCACCGCCCACAAATACCCCCCGCCCCCCTCCCTCCCCACGGTATCCGCCATTAGCCAGGTGTAGTCCTCGGTAGGGGCCCCGGGCGGAAAAAAGTGGAGAGAATTTTCCGCAGCAAATGGCAAAGCATAAATTTATGTAAAAAGATCTGTGATTTATTGCCCCAGCGACGGGTAAAAGCAAAACTTTTATTTACCCTCCCCCCCCCTCCCTGCCAGGAGCCAGTAGCCAGGTTTAATTTATGGAATTTTAGTTTTAACGCCGACGAGCCACAACTTTGGCTCCCCCACAGAACATGGCTGTCCATTGTTCGCCCGGCCAGCCGCCCGTGCGTGTTCCTGCCCCCTGCCCACCGCCGTGCCCCCCGCCCCCACGTGAGTGGTGACCCCGACTGGCCGAAGCCGAGGCAAAGTTGAAAGTTTGCAACGCACATAAATCAGATGCACTTTCGGGCATTTCCGTGCACGAAAAAAAAGCAAGAAAGAAAAACGTCCAAGGACTCTCCTCGCGGCTGCACGGAAATTAGCTGGGGCTGGGGCTGTGGCTCCACCATCGATTGCAGTTATTGCAGTCATTTGTGGATCTATCTGGCGGTAGGAGCTTCCTTCCATCGCGTCTGACAAATTCCGAGTCATTTGCGTTAAGTATCCTTTTTTTTTTTTGCAAGGCCCCTGCACGGACGTGCGGGTCTAATGACGTACGGGCCAACGTCAAAATTCAATTAGTTCTGCGGAAGCTGAGCTCCACCCCCGTACCCCCCCTCTCCACCCATCATAAACGATGATGACGCTGGAGGGGGAGCATGAAATATAAAGCAATCTCCCTAATTGCCATTAGGTATTTCTCACGAGCTCTTCCTAATTGAGCGCCCCCCCCCCCCTCACCGCACTCATTTGAGGCCGCCCACCCCCCCGGAAAAGTGGCAGAGGAGTACCTTTACTTACCTCAAGTGAAAGCCAGTCGGCAAGCCGAAGCCATTCCCCTTGCACCATAAATTATCGACATAAGCCAGGGATCTCTCCCATCCGTATCTCATAGATACTTTCGCTCATATTTTGTGCGGCTAAGCTGGGGCCTGGCACAATGGCTGGGTCGATGGTCGATAGAACAGAAGCAATTTCCAAAACATCGAACTTGCCAAATCCCCTTTGATCCACCCCCCCCTCCCCGTCCCCCCGCATGTATGGATGTCATAAAAAATTAAGTGAATCCCGCACAGAGGACTAGATGAGAGCGGAGCGAAGTGGTGCCGCATCTGGTCAAATATTTGCACAGACAAAGGGATGCGCGGCCTCCACTTGGCCATAATTCCAACGCCTATCTCCCCCTCCCACCCGCCACCTTGATAAGTGTGCATTTAATTTTGTTTAAGTATATTTAAAAAAGAAAAAAAAAATGTATATGTACTCTCGAGCACTTGCTGACAGCCCAACGACACGCGACAAGTTTTTCAGCCGTTTTCCACCCTCGTGGAGGGTGGCTTTCGGGCTTTCGGCCTTCGGCTTTCGGCTTTCGGGCTTATGTTGTTGCAAATCAGAGAGTGACAAGATAATAAATAAATATCAAAATATGTCATAAGGAGATTTTCAACAGCCATCAGTGTTGGAGTGTTGTGTGGGTTATCCGTGGGACTGCCGACTGGTGCCGGGCCTGGTGCCGGGCCTGGTGCTGGGCCTGGTGGCTGTATTTGGGCTGGTGCTGCCGGTGCTGCCGGTGGTGGCGGTGGCTCTGCACTCAAACAGAAGGTGTGGTTGCCGAAACGGTTAACCGGTTACTGAAGTGCCTCTAGAGGGCAAAGGGGGCTGGCCTGAAGATACAGAACAATGTGGCACGGAATGTATCTTTAATCACGGTGAGAGTTTGCTCTTTAAGAGATGTTTTACCAGGGATATATCTCAACGATGATTATTTCGTTTTAGAAGGATGTTTATTGGATGCTTATGGCTTTAAGTGAAGTATTTCTTGCTTGGAGACCTGGCAATTTCCTTTAGTAAACCTCTCAGATGGTCTTTGAATGTATCTCTCAAGGCTCAAACATGGTCTATCACTGTGTCTGATAGTGCCTAAACCTAATAGATACTTCTAATCCTAACATTCCTCCACTTTTAAGCATTCCCATCCAATATTTGGCACCTCCGGCAGCCTCTATATCCCTCAAATGCTGACCAAAACTTCATTGGAAAGGAAATTTACCAAAAAAAAACCTCTCAGATGGTTCTTAAATGTATCTTTAACCCTAAACATGGTCTTTCCAGTATCTAACCACACGCCTGACAGTGCCTATCCTCAATAGATACTTATACTCTTAATATTCCTCCCCTTTTAAACACTCCCCTCCAATTTTTGGCACCTCTGACAGTCTCTAGATCTCCACAACTAGATTCTCCTCCCCCGAGAGTCCACTGCAACCTGTTATTGGTGGTTGGTTCTAAAAGAAATCCCTGCCTGTGAAATGCCACTCAGCTTAGGAGCTGCGTCCGTGGACCGTGTGTGTGGGACTCAAAAAAGGGGTTACCAGGGACAGGACCAGGCACAGGACCAGGAGCCACCCCAAGGACTGACACGAAATTGGAAATGCTTGTCATATCCTTCATTTATCTGTCTTTCGACATGTGGGGGGGAGGGAGAGGGGTTGCATTTCATAAATTATTTGTCACAATTAATTGAATTGTGTCGGAGGGGGTGTGGGTGGGTCAGCCCCCCCTCTGTAGTGCCCTCTGTAAAACTTTCGCTTGAAACTCTTGCACTTTTGCAGGAGTTTCTGTGCAACTTTTCTCACCACTAAATGAGCGACGGGCGGTACTGAGGATGCGCCACACTTTGTGTCACTGTCCTGTCTGTGTCCTGGCAAATAATTTGATGAGATACGACATATGTGCAAACAACTTTTGTGCGGTGCTTCATATAATTGAAAATCATATACGCACCGAACCCCGCAGTCAGCCCCCTCCCCTCCCCACTGCCCACTGCCACCACCCCATTCTGCGGGGCAATTTAGAGGCCAATATCCTGCTGTGAAATATGCGGTGATTTTTTCCCTTTGTTCCTGGGCTGCCGGGGGGTCCTGTCCTGCCTGGGCTCAGGCATTAGGCGTTGGATTTAGCGCTCAGAAATGATTTATGATTATGACAAATTGTTTGGCATTCAATGAGGGGGGGTTAGAGGGTGGTTGGGGGGGTGCCAGAGAAGCCTAGCAGCGATTGGAGCCTGCATCTGGATTGTATCTCGATCTGGGCACAACTTTAAGGTGGAAAATAATATGGAAAAGGTCTCCCAAAGCTGGCCAGTATCCCCCTTCTTATAACCAAGAACCCCTCAGAGCCTAGTACCCCAAAAAAGGATGATCTTTCACCTACCAATGAGGGCCCTTTTAACGAGTCTTGGGCCCCACCCCGATTTTCCTGGAAAAGAAATCAATGCAGCCGTCCAGTCGGGCATTTCTCTAGATGCAAAGTGAAATCTAGAGGCATGGAAATAAATCAGCATAAAACCCAATGCAGAGCCAGCTCCGTGCAATTAATGTTTGATAATAATCAAATAATTAACTTTCTTAATTGAAAACAATGAAAAGAGTTTTATTAGAGCCCGTACCCCGGGCCAAGGCGACGACAAGGGGCTGGCCATCCACCAGTGCCAGTGCTGGAGTATCTTTCACCTCCATCGGGCCATGTATGGGCCTCCGACGAGGGTGTCTATTAAATTTGAGGTTCTTTAAGAATGCATTAAAACAATGTCGGAAACAATGGACACCGGGGGCTGGGAGTACTAATAAAATGGTAAAATATTTACTTTTATCCGGGGAAAAATAATAAAAATCGATGCCATAAGGCCACAGGCCATAAAATGTGACAAGACATAAAGCAAATGTCTAAACACACAGACACAGCACTTGCTGTGGGACAGGATCGAAAAGACGGGGACGAAGGCTGGGCCATAAGGAAGCAGATACAATAAATTACTTGACGGAAGATATTGATAAGGTGGCACAGAGTCGAGCACAGAGCAGAGCCCACAGAGAGACACCCAGTTGATCCCATATCCATCCGTGTGTCTCAGTCGTGGCCTTGTCGCTTTTTATGGCCTCGTCTCCGTCGTCTCCGTCTCGACATTGTCGCCAAAGATGACGCATGTCCCACTCGCACACCGAACACGGGATGGCCAACCGGCAGGGCCCAAATGAAATGAGTTAAACGCGGCAGGTAGGCCGGTCTGCCCTGGCCGATAAGCACTTCGATAGACGTCCCTCCATAAGGAGTGGAAATTTGTCAAAGGCAGCCGTTTGGAGGATCTTGAGGGACTGCAAACAGAGTCAATCAATTCTCAAATGAGAAAAAGCAAGGGCCTGGCTTGGACTTTCACTATTTTTAGAGGTATTTCCATGGCAGGTTTGGAAGTAAACGGGGAATGTTAATAAAGGAATATTCATCGGATATGAAGGGCAAAGCAATGATTTAGATATCAAGAATATACGACTATTTACAATCAGCAGAGACAGCGGCCTAAATAGCATCTGTTTTACGTTTTATTCACAGAAAATCACTTGGAATTATTTTTGTGAACCACCTCTAAATATAGATATCATTCGGTCGAAAAATTCAAGCAGAAAATCACGTACAAAACTGCATTCAAAAGTCCCTTTTTTCTATGGATTTACCGCCTCGAACACACAATATAAACATATTATATTTTATTCACAGAAAATAACGACTTTGAAAACACTTGGAAGTATCTCTTAAGTATCTTCTCTAGATATCCGATATTATTTTGTAGGAAAAGGCCCTTATTTATAGGGATTTAAATAGGGAATTTAAGAGCCAAGGTACCTCCTCGAACACAATATTTATTCCACTTTAGGCATGATAAATATTTAATTTTAAATAGAAATATAAATAATATAAAGTTAAATATATTTAAAATTTAAATTTAAATATATTTAAAATTTAAATATAAAAATATAAATATTTTAATCACGATTTTGAAATCCCTTAAAATTATTCTTGAGTACTACCAATAATTGTGGCTATATTCTGTCGGAAAAGTCGAGAAAGGCTCTTATTTATATGGATCTAAATTAGGAATTCAAGGCCTGAAAATGGCCTGCAAATCAACACCTCCTCAAAGCACAATTTTTGTATTTTTTTTTATTTTAGCCATGATAAATGATTATTTTTAATCTAATATATGTATATACCGAACTATATTCTCTGTATATTAAAATAAATTATAATTAAATTCTCTATATTCCCTGCCTATTAAAATATACTATAATTAATTTAACAAGCCATAAATTGGCGTTTAATAATTTATATAAACACAAATCAAGTGGGAACTACTTTTCAGCGCAAACCAGTTTAAAGGCTGATCTTAGGGTTAAGCCTAGGCGCTAGAAAGTGGTTCTCTAGAGTGGAAAATAATAATAATAAACACATGTATTTTGTTCAATGAAAAGTAATATTCAAAAGGCATTTGGCATGAATGAGGGGGTGGAAACGGAGGAGGGGGAGATATGCATCGGGTCGAGACTTGTTTTCATAATCGTTGAATATGGATGGACTGGGGGGGCCTGGGATATTGACATTATGAATAGTTTTTAATGTCTATTCGGCGGCAAAAAACTCGTTTCAATCCGCAAAGGGCTAACCCGCTGAGAGAGAAGATTCTCCCAGAGATTCCTCGCTGTTGAAGGGCATAAAAATTCATGTCGCTGCCAGAGATCCGTGGACGATAAAACAAATTAGCACCTCAATCGGCAACGGCCTGGGAACGAGGCCCAAAGGCCCGGGGCTCTGAGCTTTGAGCGAGTTGTAATAAACTAATAATTTATAAATTCCGTTTGATATTCAGCAGGCATCGAGCTGCAGAAATAATTCCCATGAAACAGCCAGAGCTCCCGTGTTGGCCCGGTCCGGTCCGGTCCGGTCCGGTACGGAACATGCAAATACGGCGACAATTTCCCAGCACGTTCGCGCAGACTCAAACCCCATTAATTACGTCCGTATCGGCGGGGGCTGTACACGAAATTTTGCTTTATGGGGGCCCCCTCGCGAGCCCCCGAATCACAGGCCGATGGACATCCGATAGATACATAGATAGATAGATTGATAGATAAATAGAGGTTCAATTTTCCGTCATAAAAATCATTAGAAACGTGCTTGAAATCTGTGAAAACAGGCGACATATCACACCGTGTCGACGCCGTCTGCCGTCTGCACATGGACAGCCCCCCAGCCCACCCCCCGCTCCCCGCTTCGATCGTATCTCACGGATATGCCCCTGACACTTGAGCAATAATAATTGTCAAAGCTTTGACTCGCGTTGACTTATCGGACTGGAAGAGAGGTGTCCGCGCGAACCCAAAGGCCGCCGCTGGCGCCGTCGCCCCCATGGGCAGTCCTCAATACCAATTAGCGCCACTCGCAGGGCGGGGTGGAGGGGTGTCGAGGGGGGGGATCTGAACATATTTAAATTACCGTAAGTACAATATTTACCCACTCATAAAGGCCTCGCCCCCAATCGTTGGGCCATAAACACGCGTAGCCGATTGTCGATTCCCGTCGAACTTTCTCAGCGGCGGGGCTCTAAAATATTTATGGGCTTTCTGAATATGGCTTGGAATTTTCAATTACATTAATAGAATGCCCCAACAGGGGCTCTAAAGAGAGGGGGGCAGCGATAAAGAGCTGGAATCCGGGATCTAAGGCAAAAACTATCGAAATATCAAGTCCCTCCCCTCAAAATATATATTTTAAATATATTTCATGCGGAAACAGAGGTTCTATCTATTCGTTTCCTATTTGTGGAGACTTCTGTAGGCCTTGGGAAAATAAATTTAAAAAATTTTAAGAATTTTAACTAAATAAAAATGATTTATTTCGATTTTAGCCACATAAACTAACGTGGAAATACCCGTTTCATCGGGTTATGCTATAGATAGATATTCCAAAAATGTTGCAACATAAATTTCAGGCCCTCCAGCACATAAAATCATAAAAATATTAGCACCTATTTTCCTATTGGAAATTGGGATATTCCAAAGGCATAAAGTTTATGATATTTATGTTGTGCTTGGAGGGAAATGCAGTGGAAATTTAATAACGTAAACAGATTGCAGCATAGCAGAGGAGAGACCCAGTAGAAGTATCCACAAGATGGAGATGGAGATGCATCTGCCCCTTCAAATATTGTAAAAAATTATTGTTTACAGATAAAAAACAACACAAGTGCTGTCAGACGGGCTAAACCGGAGATACAATTTGTTTCCATCCATCGAGAGCTGTCTAAAGATGGGCATGGGGCATGGTCTGGGGCATGGACTGGGGCATGGGGGGGGGGGGGGGGCGCAAATGAATTGTATTGGCAGCTGGCAGACGGCGCGACGTCCAATAAATGCATTTATTATATATTTATGCCAATGTAGAGGCAGCACCAGACGAGAATCGACGCTAATTAATTGAACTTTTCATAAAAGTTTTAGCCGCGAAGCACAGATACTCCTCGTGCCACATGTGCACATTTGTATCTGCCACAGTGGCAGCAGCAGAGACTCCGCCGAAGCGAGCCAATGTCTCACTCGAGGAGGCCCGATGGCCGATGGCCGATGCTTGATTGCTAATTGCAAACGCGCTGCAGCTCTTTGGAGCGAGGGTTGCCAGAAGAGAGCCAAGAGATAGGCTTAAGGGGAATAGGAGGAGTCTTTGGGGGTCTATTTATACCAAAAGAAGCTTGAATAGGCCCTGCTTTGGCTGCTAGTCGTCTTTGAGTTACATCTCCTATTCTTTGAGGCCATATTCCTTGTAGATATATCACAAGATATAGATATAGACCCTCAGACACCATTAAAGACCTGCCCAATGCCCAACATCCACTCTTGAAACCTTCTAGGACCATCCCCCAGGCCCCTCCCAACTCTTCGATCCCGCCTCGGGGCACAGCCTACCCTCGTTTCGGCCACCAGTCGCTGTTGATTGCCGCGACACAAGTCGGACCTCCGGCGGCTGCCACTGGGGCAAGGCAACAACAAAATTCGTTGTAACAACAAGTAGATTTACAATTTGTGATACTTCCCCGTACTTCAACGACTAAATAAATATTCATCTATCGATGTGCCCTCAACAGCAGACAACGAAGAGAAAAAATCATGTCAGGCGTCAATTTGAAAATGTTTAAGTGATTTGTTTACACGCGGCAGCGTCTATTAACGAATTTATGTTAAACAAAGGGAAGTCGTTTGTTCAGAGACCATCCTCAGCCCCCACCCGGGCACTGGACAGCCCCGAGTTGCCCCAAACAACAGTCCCAGATACACAATACACTTCATAAAATATTAATCTGCTGATTTATGATTCCATTTTCGTTTTTTATTGCAGAACGGAGAGGAGACCCGAGAGGAGCAGCCTCTCTTGGCCTTTGTTTATGCCTAGTCGATCGATCGGTGCATCCCAAACAAGCGTAAACATTCGAGCAGGGGCTGCCAGGGAAGGGGAAGGGGGGAAACGTGTTTGGCCAAAGGTTTTTCCAGCGAACAGGCGGGAGACTAGAGGAATGCACAAGTAGAAAAAGGGGCTTCGAAGGGCTAGTGAAAGGAGGTCTGTTCTATGAGGCGGAAACTGGGGTATAAGAGGTAATGGTAGCCCCCTTTTAAGACCTCTAACACAAATATATTCATTCATTATCTCCCCTAAAAAGCTCTGTAAAGTCTAAGCACTATCTATATGGAAAAACACCCCAATAAGATACACATTCCTTGGCAAAAGCCTCCTCTTTAGAGGCCTGCTGTCCTGCTGCGATTTGCGATACATCTTCATTGGAGATCATCGCTGATCAAACGCCCAGACCGTGGTCTAAATTTAGTCAAGTTCACTTTGAACTTTTCAAGAGGGCAACCAAGCGGATCCCCCGTGGAGGCATGCGCCCAATGAGATATGAAATGATGACATGGAGATGCAGGAGATGCAGGAGATACAGGAGGCGGGGGGTTCATGGCCCGGTTTGAACTTCTGGGTTGCATAAATGGTAAATAGATGCCCCGAAAGTCCCACACATAAATCCAGGCATTTAGCACCAGCGACGGGCGTGCCTAATCCGAGTTTTCCTGGAGATAATTCATCTGCCAAATTGCCAGCGAATTACAAATTAATTTGGAGGCTCAAGGCGGCAGCCATGAAATTGCGTATTTCCAGCCAAATTGAATATTCAAAAATTGTTCCCAACAAAATAATAAATATCGCGAAACTAATTGAACGGCTCGGGGCCCCGGGACCGAGGACCGAGTCAATATTTGCATAAATTGGCAACGCTTCGTGGGCCTCACGTGCACGGGCGCCGGCGAACCGTCAAATGCAGACAATGACAATAAGTTCCTTCGGTTATCCCTTTGCCAGCAGGACGACACGGGAGAGAGAGAGAGATGCATCCCTTGTTTGCTTGCTTAAGCCATTCGGAATGGGTGTCCTTCGTGTCCTTCGTGCCCCTTTCGACGGGTGTAATTCTGCGGCAGCGTGACCAATTAATTTGATTGTAAAATGTGAAATTCGTATTTAAAATCAAATACAACAAAAATGACAACGCCTATGACGGGAATATTAAAAAGGACGCCCGTCCTGGGTCGAGAAGCCACCACCAGAAGCCACCCCAAGGACCCCGGAGATTCTGTCGCTACTTTAAAGTCACGCACGGAGTTTGCGCGATTTTTATGATAATTTCTCACAGCCATTGGGCCCCGTCCGTCCGTCCGTCCGTCCGTCCGTCCGTCCGCCATTGCTGTGGGATCCCATGGCCATGCCCAAGACAGGCGCTTAAAAAAAAGGATATTTTCCGCTTGACTTTCATTTCCTTTCTTTTTTGAATAACGACTCAAATGCGCAGGTCCTCTTCCGATCGAAAAAAGGGTCGCCCCTCCCTGTTTGATTCCCAGTTTTCCTCCTTTTATGTCTCGTCATCATCCTTTATTGGCGCAAAACTTTTAGGCATTTGCATATTTCGTGAAATTAAAGATTCGATAGATTAGCATAGCCCAAAGTCAGACCAGGGAAGTCCCTAACCTTGGCTCCAGCCAAAGATACTTCTGGGAAGAGACCAAAGGGAGTATTCTTGATGGGTAAATGGTGTGCTTAACCGGTTAAGCAGGGCTTCCATGGGACCTTAGAATCTCCTATTCTCCACCGCGGGTGAGTGTCGCTGAAGCTCGAGGCCTGTACTTGGTTTTCGGTCCCAGACTTGGCGAAAATTAAGCCCTAGATACTCAATTTGTTGTGGCATTGATTGTGGGAGAGAATCGAGCTTTATATCCAAGCAGCGGGCTTTGTTTTTGCCTTCTAGGGACCGACTTCAAGGCGTCGCCGAAGACTTCGCGTTGCCAAAAACTCTGTGGATTTCCTGTAGGATTTCTTGGACAGATGCGCGGGGCATAGCCCGCCCGTACCCCCACCCCACCACGAATCATGGCCCGAATATTCTATTCTATATATTTAGTAAACAATTTCATAAACCATAACAACCAAAAATACAGCTAATAGAATCCATTCAAGCTTTAAAGTCCCGTACAATTTCGGCAACAAGCAGCACAAAGTCGCGGCCACTGCAGTTGTGGCAAGGCCCAGCATCAGCCACTCGTGGTGGAGAAACGCCTCGCCACTCATCCCCAGGTCCAGGCACACCGAAAGGACTGCCCGGTGGATCAGGGGCTCCACACTGGCCCAGGCCCCGTAGACCACAAGGTCCAGCAGATCGTAGGCCACGATTGTCTCCACCAGGATCTCCATTTTGGCGGTCGTGTGGGGGGAGACGTCAATGCGCGAGGCCCACAGCAAGGTGGCCCCAGTTATGAGGCAGCGGGCCCAGCACGGGGCGGGCGACCACTTGGGTGGCTCGAAATATGACCAGCCCAAGGTGATGCGCAGAAGAACAGTCAGAGCAATCGACAGGATAGACACCATCTCGGAAGAGTTTCGCCAAACGAATGACTATAGAGACTGTAGACTGTTTGGGAAATGATTTTGAAGTAAGGAGAACCGACTACGTGGTGGCAAGGGGATCACTAGGGTCTTTCGAAAGGTGTTCCCTCTATCCTTAGAAGCCCTCTAAGCCCACCCACACCTTGTCGAGGCTTTGATTCCATTCCATTACACACAATATCATGTCGAGGCCACATAACAGAGAGTGGAACTACTTTCAGGGATTCCCGCTTATTGCCACATAACGAACAGGCAAGTCGTTTGCCTCGTCAACAGCTCTCGAGCAGGTCCTTCCTGCACACAAGGACCACGGAAAAGGCAGAAAGTTATGAGCCCTCGCCTTCAGGGAGGTGGAATAAAATTCACTTTATATGCAGCACAATAATATTTCCATTTGGCGAATTGCCCTAGATGCCACGCCCTCCCCCCAGAGGACTCCCAGGGGAGTTCTCCTGGTAGCTGAATTTTCATAGCATATGACTTTATGAAGAGACAAATTTTGTTTTCTTGTAAAGAAATCCGTTCTGGCACTTTCCCGGAAAATTGTTATGTGCTCTTCGTGACTGGCCGCCTGGACTTCCAGGTCTTCCAGGAACGACTTTAAAAAGCACCAGCCAGCCCTGGCTTTAAGGGTCAACCCTTCTCCGCACTCCAACCCTTCTCTCGGGGGCGGCAATTATGCCCCTGGCTTCGGCTTCGGCATCGGCATCGGTCATTAAATCATTCATTCCGGGCCATTTAATAATTTTCGCAACAAAGCTCGGGCCTCTCCGAAGGGATGGGGGGGGGCAGGGCATAATAATTCATTAGTGCCCGGACCTGCGCGCTCTCATAAATGCCCAGACAGGGCATTTGGGCCACAATGGGCCCAAAGCGGGCAGAAGGTCAAAAATGATAAACGGATATGGGCAGAGGATATTTTCTCGTTTCCTTTTCCGATTGTTGCGAGCCCTGGCATTGTCCTTGAATAATTGCAAGCCGCATTGAAGGAGTCTTCGGCCGGGATTCTCCTTTCAGGAGGACAACAACAATTGCAGGCCGAAAAAAAGTTTAAGCTGTCAATATTTTGACTTTTGCTGCCTGCTTTTGTGAAGTGGGCGTATAATTAATGGATCTACCCAGCCGATGGCCGATTGCCGATTCCCATCAATGGCAAAAAATATTGTGAATGGGGGGGCAAAAAGGGTTCGACCGGGGTTCGTCCGGGTTTCCCTTTATTTATGGCAAAATAAATTGAAATGTCAACCGGGTGGGTGGAATATCATATTCAGCAGCAAACTATGAGCCTCGCACATTGTGTCTGACGGCAATTTCATACTCCATATGGTAGAAGAGCCCCAGGGCAGGGACTGGGGCAGGGTCTGGGGCAGGGGCATGGGCAGGGGCTGGGGCAGGGGCAGGGGCAGGGGTTCCATTATGTTTATTGCGGCACGGACTCGCTCTCGGCCCTCGGTCAATGGAGTTCAATTACACTTTTGAAGAGGCCGCCATAAAAGACCCAGCACAATGGCATCTTCCGTCTTGAGGGTCCTGCCTGGAGTGTGGGGGGGTGGGATGGGGGGTGCCTTTAATGATGTGCAAAAGGGTTTGGCTTTGACTTTAGTTCATTATTGAAATTTCTTTTAGTTGGTGTTCTAGAAGATCGCAGGGTCCTTTGGGGTCTAAAATTACAGCAAATACAAGTGAAAGTAGCGACCACATTCGGTAGGGGACGATTAGCTTTCATTTGCCTTAATTTTCCACTCATTTTGCCCTTCTGTAGGCGACTCTTTCCCCCACTCTTTATGCCAGACAGTCTCCCGATATATCAAAATTTTATGATTTCGCTTCGACCTGGGAGCGGTGGGGCGCGGTGCCTGCCTGGAATTCGGGAGTTATGATATTAATTCATGATTATTATGGCTCCTCGGACTGCTACCGCCGATTGGTGCTGCCGACGTGAGGCGAAACCCCAATTTGTTTGAAAAAATATGAAATTTATTTTATGATTTGATGGCCCCTGATGTGTCGTGTTATGAGTGCGCCCCAAACACGACAGCCCGCACCTGTGGGGCATGTAATGAGGTTGTAATTTATGTGGACATAACTTAAACAAAACTGAAGAATATCCCCCCCTTAAAGGCCTTCAATCAGTGGCAGTTTTCAGTCAATCTAATCATTAATTCTAAAAGCCTGTAAATGGCATTCTTTGTGGGGAAATCTGTCGCTGGAGGAATACTTTTTACTTGTTTTCTGAAGAGTGAAAGGGCTTTGTGAGGTGCCTTTGGAAAGGTTTAAATTGCAGTAAATTCCCTGAAATTCTTACCGGTTTTTGGGCCTGAAGACCATCCATTTCTATCATAAGTTGTGCTCAATTTCCCCCCCAAACCCCTTTCAATCCATCACCACTAGAAATCTCCCCCTTTTTGCCTTCAATTCCAGGCTCTTTAAAGGGTTCTTGGTGTAAAAAATGGCCCCCCTTTTATGGCCATTTCCCCATCGGTTGGGGCTGTGAGTGATGTTCCATCCGCGACCTCATCCGACCTGGTTTTCCTGGCTTATAGATTTCACTTTGCGTTAGAGGAGTTTTGCATTCGTTTCGGGGCAATTCATTTTCAATTCTGGTTCTGTGGCGCGTACGTGTCTGCCACATGTGGCAATGGCGCGAATTATGAGGAATTGTGTCTAGGCTAGGCACTCGGCCAAAATGCAAATCGACGACACAATCCCCGGCCGGCCGGACTGGACTCCCTGGTGCGTGCCCATGTGGGGCCGTGGGGCTGCCTCATAAATATGCATTTCAGGGGCTCCACGGCTCCATTGTGCCGCCGGTGCCGCCGGTGGTGCTGCTGCTGGCCGCATATTAGTGGCAAATATTGCTGGCCACAATAAAAACCGCATTGTGAAAATGAAATTTTCATTTATGCGCTCGTTCTGCAGCGCAGCTGTTGATCAATGCCACAATAATCCGCAACACTCGGACGGACAGGCAGTACTCGTATTATAATGCAAAATAGATGACAATTATCGCGGCTGGTTGACTGGCCATCCAAAAGGGAGGGAGGGAGGGGGGCATTGGCTTCGGCTTCGGCCTGCAGCGGAGGGGAAATCAGGGAATGCAGGTTATTAAGTGGCATGATAGCGAATGAAGGCTGGGCAGCCATTCGAGGGAATGAATAAAAGCCTGGGAGGTGTTGAAAGCACAAAAGGATGCGTCCACCACTGATTGATGGAAGAAAGTGGAAGGCTGCAACGCCAACATTCAATTATTTTACAGGGAATTATTCGAAATAAGGTATTATTTGGGAATATGTTAAATCCCTTAAAATTCCTCGAATATATTGATGGAAAATTCAGTATAAAAAGATGTCTAAATTCGATAAATAAATATTCGAG
The DNA here is from genome assembly GCF_003369915.1 of Drosophila miranda. Taxonomy (NCBI): domain Eukaryota; kingdom Metazoa; phylum Arthropoda; class Insecta; order Diptera; family Drosophilidae; genus Drosophila; species Drosophila miranda. The sequence goes on from NC_046677.1 coordinate 21,691,657, forward strand.
TATATGCCCATTTATTTGTGGGCCTATCAAAGTGGCTATATTCGATGAAAAAAGGCATAACAAATATTAAAATTATTTAAGGATGATATTTAATCACTAAAAGTGTTGAATTTTTTAAAAACAAATATTTTGTGTAAACAGTTTCTTGACAGTGTCAAACAAAAGTAACTATTGTCCTGCGATGATCCCAACAGGATGATCTAAGGGGACCTCAACCCTAGAAAACCTGAACATACATATAATTAAACCAAATAATATCCTCATCAAAGTTCTTAACCTTGATGACACGATTTTTTTTGTAATCTTATTTTTTTTTTAATCTTATCTTTTTTGATCTTATTTTTTTTTTTTAAATCAATATAATTTTTCGTGTAAAATTGATATTATTTTATAATCAAAAATACAAAATACAATCCTAATTATAATAAAATAATTATCTATTGTTTTTGTTTATAGTTTGCTTATTACTTTTTCAGAAAAATACTTTGCAATTAATCACTTAATTTTTATGGACTAAAAATATTGCATAAATTTGAATTAAAGGCCATTATTTTTTTGTTATCTAAAGTCAACAAATTTAATTTATTTGCAGTGTGTAAAGAGTTTCTGGAAATACTGTATTTATGAACATTTATTTGTACGACAATGGGGAAATATTTATATTGGTTTTTATGACGATCGGCGCAAAATTTGAATGACCAATGCGGAACATCTTAGAAGAGAGCGGCAGGGGCCGCTGCTGCTGCGCTGCTGCTGCGCTGCCGCTCACCATTCAAAACACGCGTGTAACAGTGATCGGCACCAACACAATAACAAACACCAAAGGCACTGCAATAGAGCGAGAGTGGGTGAGAGAAGGAGGAAGCGTCAGAGCTTGCGGGTCTTCCTTTAAGCTCAGCCCTACTGAGAGCGCTTTGACGCCAAGCATGATGAGAGAGAGGGAGAGAGGAAGAACGAAACGAGAGCGCGTTGCGGGACTAGGGCTCGGGGCTGCTGCTTAAGCCGAGCACGAATGGACATGATAGCTAAAGAGAGAGAGCGCGAGAGAGCAACTAGATGCGATGCTTGAGCTTTAGAAACGAAGCGAAGAAGGCCGCTGCCGTGCGTGCAAATAGCGAATGATTAAAGGTCTCTTTATCCAACATGTTCATTCGTGCTCGGCTTGGCAGCTCCAGCACTGGCTATATTTTAAGTATTTGGCGACTGAATATCCATAACCCTCAATCCCCTATAGGCGCAGGGCGGGCGGGGGGGCCTTGTCTTTGTCTTTCTTTTCGGGTAAATAAATTGCCACCTTTTTTGTTTGCGCTGCCATTCAGAAATCATTCAAACAGCAATCAGTCTTTCGAGGGGTAACAACTTTTTGAATTGTGCACTCTCCCTCCCTCCCCTCTCTAGCTATCTCTCCCCTCTCCCTCTCTAGCCGAGGAGCTGCTGCAATGAGCAAATAAATTCACCGCATACAAAAATTTATAACGCCAACTTTTCTCATTAAATTTTATAAAAGGCGGCATATTTTAAACTTTTTCGACAATAACGGCATTATCTCACCTGGCAGAAAGAGAGAGAGAGAGAGAGCGGAGGGTGGGAGAGGGGGGGAGGGACACACAGGAGGAAACCCTGAGGCATTGCAGTAGTTGGCAGAGAAGCACTCAAGCGGCAACGAAACTTAATTTCTATTCATTTGCTAAAATTCATTCACAGTGGAAAAGAGAGCCAGCCAGAGAGTGCCAGAGAGAGAGAGGGGGGAAGCATGTGTGGGGGGTAGAAGTCATATTGGCAGCGGAAATGGAAGCAGAACTTTTGTCTTCACACTCGTGGATATAGTATCTATGTATCTAGGTATCTACGTGGCATAATACCACGGCACAGAATGGATGGAAATTAAGAAAACTAAAGGTAAGCAGATTAAAGAAGAGCCAGCAAGGGGGAGGGACTTTGGGGGGGGGGGGGGGGGGGAGGAAATAGTTTTCCAATTAAACTTTATCCTTTTGCTTTAATTTACCGGTTTCATGCCTTGTCGCCTCTTTCGACCGCAGAGCCAAACGAAACGAGTGCCAAAATCCCATTTTAAAGTTTTCCATTTCCCCCCACCCCTACCACCCCCTTAGCGTCGATTTCTTCTCGACTGTTTCCGATTCTACATTTCAAAAGTTTTGCGGGTCTCCTTCGTCAAGACCGAAACGAGGGATAAGCAGGGCCCCCCGCCCCCCCGCCACCATCCACCAAAAAACCCAAAGAAAGAGCCCAAAAGAACGTTCGGGCAAAAAAAAAAGAAGGGACCAAAAATTGTGAACATTTTTCTCCCAGAATTGTTTCATGTATTCCCAATATTAATTTGGTCAATTTATATTTTATTTGGAATTTTTAAATTGGTAACGTTTTTCGGGGCACATATCGCGCTGACCCATCAGAGCGCCCGTACCCAAGGATCACTCTCCCTCTCTCTCCCTCCCTCTCCCTCTCTCTCTCTGTCCCACTCTGTTCCTCTGCCTTTGTGTGTGTGCGTGTTAAGTGGCTCAAATGGATCGACCAGGCCCAAAGAGATTGTCATATTCTTCCACCTACTCCCTGGCACATATGGAAAAATATTGTTTCCTATATTTTGGGTTTCTTTGAAATTCACTTCGTTCTCTCTCTGTCGATCTCTGGACCCATTGTCACTGTCGTCTGCTTATGGTTATGATATTGTTGCCGCCTTCTGCTGGGTATCCATCCAACCGACTGACCGCAGTCCAGGTCTCAGTCCACAGACCCCAGACCCAAGTCCCTGGTCCCCGAGTCTCATCTGTGCTGTGCACAGTAGCATGCCAGATAAATCAATGTGTCAACACCTCTTTTTGTGCTGTCAGTTTTTTATGGTTTTCGATGATATTTCGCCTATTGTCAGGGACAGACGCACGCGGCGGCGGCGGCGACGGCGACGGCGGCCTCTTGACCAGTTTTGCCCGTCGCCTTCGTCGGCTGCCCATTTGGTTAAATCGCTTGAACATTGCGACTCAGAGTCGGAGCTGGAGAGTCGGAGAGTCGGAGAGTCAGCTGCTGACATGACCATCGCTCAGTGCTTTTTGTCTGCCTTTTAGCACAAGAATTATGGGTAGAGGCCAATGATGGAAACATTTCGAGCGATGCCAGGCATTCAGTGCCTCACAGCCTCACAGCCTCACAGCCACGAGTGCTGCAACTTGCAACTGGATCAATTTCAGTGGCGAAACGTTTAACGTGGCCCCGCTGTCGTTTTCCGTCAACTGCCGACGGTACCTGCCCCCCATCCCCAACCCCATCACCATCCCCTTTTGGGGCCATGAGGGGGTTTTGTTCTTGCTGTTTTCTGTTCTGCGGTGCTTGCGAAATTTGAATTGTCTGCTTTTTAGTGAAGATTTATGGCAGTCTCGTTAAATTTTAATATAAAATAAAAGTTTTTTAGAAAATCATGCGAACGTCAGACCAGAGACCAGGCCGGGCCAGAGACCAGGCCAGGAGTCCAGGAGCTGGACTCCACTCTAGACCACTCCAATCCACTTCGATTGACATGCAAAGCGAATTAGCTGGCCATAAATCGGAGCCAGCCCCAAGTGGAGTTAAAATATCTGCAATTATTACAAATTTACAAGTGACCAACCACTGGGAGTCGTAAAGTCCCCGATCCCCAGAGTCGGACCCACAGCTGACGTTGTGAGAATCGTTTGGCCGGCTGCCAAATGACCCTCGGGGCCAAGGCCCAGACATTCCAGCCGACGGACAGAACGAGGCTTGTTCTTTGACGGGGAGAACTCTGTTCTATTGGCGGATTGTAAAACAGAAGCAATGACCTGGGGATCAATGATCCAATTTGATCTCCAATCCCCCCTCCTCTCTGTGTGTCTCTCTCCCAAAAACAAAAAATAATTAGGCATTTAGCAGGAAATCCCGCAAAAAAACTCTGAGGATTGCCGGCGAAGGCGACGGCGAAGGCATCTCGAAAAAGTTCAAATAACTTGAGAATTGTAACAAATCATTGCCTCATAGCTGGGCCTCTGGCTGGCTGTCACCGCCGCCTGTCATTGGCCATAAATGCGAGCGTTTATGAAACATAATTTGATCGGAGCAAATGCCTCGGTGTCGGCACTGACGATCGCATTGACACCGACCCGACAAGATGTCCAGATAGCCAGAGGAGAGCCCAGAGGAAGCCGCCTTCCTGCGAGTAGAAGTGCGTGAGATGCGGCTTTGAAAGACCGCCCCGAGAGCGGGACCCCGAAAAACTGGCCTCAATGGAGTTGGCTTTCTTTCTTCTGGCCGCCCCAAAAACCCGATTGGAGAGCACTCGAAGCCCGTTTAGCGCTCATTTGCAGGGGGAGGGGAGGGGTTGTTGCCGATGTTGGGGCTGTCGTGTCGGCTCGTGTTGACGACGTCGACGACACATAAATTGCGATTAAAATGATTAATGGTCAACGCACGGCTCGGCGCAATGTTAATTGCCACCGCACCGAGTTTCGAGCTCCAAGCTCCCTGTCCAGTACCCCCTCGGAACCCCCCCCCCCAGATCCTCTCTAGACTCTAGAGACACTCTCCTGCCGCCACGGGTATTTGCATAAATTTGTTTTGACGCTTGTAATGAGCTGTTTGTGGCATTTCCACTGCCACTATCGAAGCGCTTTTATCGGGGCCCGAGCCCCAACAATAATTTCCATGTTCGGCCGCCGCTTCTTTTATTTTAATTCTTTGCTTCTTAACATATTTGAAATTATTATAAAGCCGCCTAATCACCGCCCAGCCATCGGCTTTCGACGGCGGCCAAAACGGAAGTCCAAGTTGGCCAAAACAATTTTGGGACGGGCCCCATTCGGGCCATAAATGAATGGGATTATTAAGTGCCAAGTGCCATGATGATTGCAAGATCTGATGGATGAGGGGTGAGGGTAAAGTGGCTGGGCAATGAGGTGGAGAAAGCAACGAGAAAGATATGGAAAGGTGTTTTTTTTTAAACGGAAGATTTGGGAATGGAAACTAAGCGAGTAAATTAAACATTTTTAGAGCTTAAAACGCGTTTTAAAAAATACAAAAATAAAATGAAAAATATATAGAAATCAATTAAAACAAAATAAAAATAAATAAAAATAAATAAAAATAAAACAAAATTAAAAAAAATAAAACAAAATAAAAATAAATAAAAGAAAATAGATAAAACAAAATAAAAATAAATAAAAGAAAATAGATAAAACAAAATTAAAATAAATAAAACACAAGAAAAATAAAAAACAAAAATAAATCAAAAGCACAAAAACAAACTAAAAAAACCAATAAAAAGAGAAATAAATTTAAAAAACAAATATATATAATAAAAAAATTTTAAAATAAAAAAGTATACATAAAAATATAACAACAAAATATATCAACAAATATAACAAAAACTATAAAAATATATACAGAAAAAAATATAAAAATATATAAAAAAATATAAAAATATGTAAAAAAATATAAAAATATATAAAAACATATAAAAATATATAAAAAAATATAAAAATATATAAAAAATATAACAAAATAAAAATAAATAAATTACCTATAAATTTCTTTAAAAAAAATTAAATTTTCACTCATTTTAGTATCTCAAAAATAATAATAAAGAAGCCTTTTGAATAGCCAAAGAAAAAAATAGTTTAAATATACATATGTACATAAATTGGGGTTAAATTATTAAAAACTCGTACCTTTGACATTCTTAGGATAATGCCTCTAAAGAACTTAAGTCCAAAAATGTTACCAAAGCTGAAGAAAAATTAAAAATGGCTCAATATATCTTCAGTTAGAGACAACGAATCGACACGAATAAAAAATCATATGAAAAATCCCACTATTCTCTTTTCGAACTATCATTTTTGATGTTTGGGCCTAATGGCAAAATTCCAAGTAAAAGTGAAGTTTGCTTTAAAAGTTTCCATTTTGTTTTAACTGCTGGAATACACAATTTTTGTATAAATATCTCTCCACCTCTTTGAGATTCTGAAGGCTCTGTTATTCATGAAAAAGTCTTCGTTTGAGACTCGTTCCTAGGTGGGCGTTGCTTTGAGTCTTTTGTGTGTTATGATCGCTTTGAAAATACATATCGCATCGATTCACAATTTGTCAATTTGACATCAAACATTTAGCCATTCAGTCGGAACACGATTGAGGCCTACAGCCGTCTTCCCCCGACCCCCCCGCAAACCGATCATGCCATTGATATGTAAAGCAGCATTTGTCCATATGGTTTATGGCCGCCAATGCCTCTATACCTATTCATCTCTAGGCCCCAATCTGTGGCTCTCTGCCTCTCGGGGGGAAACTGGGTGTGTTCCGCCAACCATTCTCGTTGCTCAGTCAATGGGGTGGGCTTGGGGGAGGGCATGGGGGGTTGGGGCTGGTGCTTAAACAATTGCAACAATGTAAATCAATCAACTTGCTGGCTGGCTATTGGGGAATTTGTATATTTAATTTAGTATTTCCGTTATTAAAATCGAAAATAAAATCGAAACCCACCTGCACAATAAATTTACAGGGGCTGCACCTTTGTCGCTGCCGTCGTTTCCTCTGTTTACACAAATCGAAATTTATAATCACAAAAAACAGCAAAATGAAACAATAATATTTGTTAACGCTCGACTAGAGACGCGCCCAATAATTTTATTGAATCCGAATCAGAGTCCCCGAGCGATTGTTATTTGAAAAACAAAAGTGGAAGCACAGATACAGATACAGATACAAATACAGCCGACAAACAGTAGCCGCCATAGGCCAAAGAGTTTTGGCTTTGAGTTCGATTCGTTTCGCCTGAATTTCGATTTTCATAAAATTAATGAATATTTAAATTGTGTTCTGTTCCATGCAAAATGCCGCCGGAAACGCGCTTTGCTAGATACAGCCACCTGTATCTGTATCTGTATCTGTTTATTATTGGACTGGCTTTTAGCCGGATGCGCACCCACACACAGACACCAGCAGATACATACATATATCTTTGTATCTTTGGATACCACAAACATGGAGACACTACGAGTCGCATTCTGATTTGGCAATGCTTCGGATCGGATTCATTCAGATTTCTCTCCCCTCTATTGCCCTCTCTTTCGACGCTTGTGTGTCCATCTCTTTCTTGAGATTTTTGGGGCTGGGTCGGACATTGATTTGTACAAATTGTGTGCTGGCCGCCGCCGCCGCCGCCGCCGCACATGAATGGGCTTCGATCACAATAAACAAACAGTTTCACAGATAATATTTTTGAAATTGTACAGATACGCACAGGTTGAGGCACGCACCCGCCTAATAGATCTCCTGCCTGGCGTTACCATCCCCCCACCCCCTCGACGCACCCTATCCGATCTGTAAACAGATATTTTCATTCATTGCTGCTCGACCGGACACACCGCCGCCCACGTCCACGCCCGGCCACCCAGACCAGAGTCCCGATTCCCGATTCCCGATCCCCAATCGCCAATCGCCAATCCATATTCCCTGTTCCACGATCTCTGATATCTGCAGATAGCCATCGTCCGACGATTTGTGACGTCAGCTGGCAACGGAGCACAGTGGTCCAGGGGCATACAAAGAGGGGAAGAAACGCTTGAGAAGCCCTTTAAAAAGATATAAAATAAAATAAACCTCAGTTAATTCTTCGTTTATTGAGTAATTTTAGTATTTTTAAGAGGTGCGGTATTTTTTTGGTATTTTTTACTTTGTACTCTTTGTAGTACGTTTACTGTTCTGAGATCATTCTTCGTTCGTTTAGTATGGTATTTATCAAATTTGTTTATACTATTTTTGAATTTTTGTTGTACTACTTTTACTGTTCCGAGATCATTATTCGAGCTTTTAGTATTTTGGAGAGATGCAGTATTTTTTTTGGATTTTTCAAATATTTGTATAGTATTTTTTGAATATTCTTTATAGTGTTTTTACTGATTTGAGATCATTCTTCGTTCATTTAGTATTTTCTACAGGTGCAGTGTTGTTATGGTATTTTTCAAATATTTTTATAGTATTTTTTGAATACTCTTGTACTGTTCTGAGATAATTCTTTGTTCTTTTAGTAATCTTAGTACTTTAGAAAGTTGCAGTATTTTTATGGCATTTTCAAATATGTTTATAGTATTTTTTGAATATTCTTTTTTCTTATTTCTTTTACTGTTCTGGGATCATTTTTTTGTTCTTTTAGTAGTTTTAGTATTTTCGGGAGTTGCAGTATTTTTATGTTATTTTTTCAAATATTTTTTCGAATATTCTAGGTAGTACTTTTACTGTTTAAAATTCATTATTCGATCTTTTAGTAATTTAAGTATTTTTGAGAATTACAGTATTTTAATGGTATTTTTTAAAAATTGTTATATTATTTCTTAAATATTCTTTGCAGTATTTTTACTGTTTCAGATCATTCTTCGACCCTTTAGTATTTCTGGTATATTTTATGTATATTTTTAAGCGTATTCCTCTACTTTTTTGCACCTCGAACCACTGTGCCTTGGCAGCTGTAAGTCACTCCAATTGGGTGCTGCCACTCCCGTTGGCCCTGGGGCACACGGGACAAGCGATGGCATAGATCAATTATTTGTCAGTCCGTTTCCCGATTTGTTTACTTATTTATGGCCGATCTCTTTATGAATGAATGAATAATTGGCGTCGTGGCAGTGGCCATTTGATGGATAAATACCTTTTCCATGACCCCCGAATACCCTCCCAGATAAGCCCCCAATCCCTAGCGATGAGTTATGCAAACTACGGTGCCCCTCGGGCCAGATGGGCTGGGATTGCAACAGCAGCAAGCCCGCGATCGGATCACCTGGGGGCATCACCGGGTGGATACTTTGTTTTATTCTGTTTACGACTCACCAGATGCCGATGCCGATGCCGATGCCGATGCCGATGCCGATGCCGACGCCTTGTTGACTATAATGAATGGGGAAGGCCTTTCAGTTTTGTTTTCCCGATGATCCACTGATCATTTTGTTTGTTCAAACAGCATTTCGCGATGACAGCGCAAGTATTTGCCCCTTTGATGTTCCTGAATGGACTGCTGCCCATATCGGATCGATATTAATTGCCAATAACGGATGATGGAAATGTTCGCGGAACGCGGGGGAATGCTCTCCATTTCCCAGAACCAAAAAATGCGAAAATATTTAATAGTTTTTCGGCCAAGCAGTGGAAAATTCCAAGGCAAATATTGGGGAAATTTTTAGACTAGAAAGGTAGGAAATCCCTGGGGAAAAGTATGGATTATGGGGACTATTTTGAGTGCCCTAAAGGAGATGGATACACAACTTTTAACCAAAGTTCTGCTTAATTTCTTTGGAGAAAAGTCTGCTCAACAAATGAAGACTTTGGCTGATCGTCCATCCCCAGTCTTCGGACTCCTCATAATCGTTTTTCCCCGTGCGAGGGGGTCTCCTCGCGTTCGGCTGACGAGTCTCTGACATTGAAATGAAAATTGCTGCCTGAATGTGTAACCGTACAGGCTGGCATCTAGTTGGCTGGCTTCTCTGGTCGTCGCCGTCGCGATGTTGTGACAATAATTGCCGCTAAGGCCCCGAAGCCAGCCTCATGATTAAAGACGGCCTCAAGGTGGCCACAGAATCTATTCTCCGGGCAGGGCAGGGCAGGGCAGGGGGGCATGCAGTAACTGGTGGATGGCCAAAAATTGTGGCTATTGTTTTGGAAGAGCAAACGTTGTCGCCGTGTCGCCAATGTCGCCAGAGTTGCCTTCGCCATCGCCTTGGGCTTCGCCTTCGCCTTCGCCTTCGATTGTCTTGTAGACGATGTTGTTCGAATGAAATTCACGGCTTGTATTCTGTTACGTTTGGGGCCGCCAGCTTTTTGCACTTGGATGTGCACTGCTGCTGTTGCAGTTGTTGCCGTTGCATCTGGTATTGTTCTTTGAGTCTGGGAAAGGCTGCTAGTCGGCTGCTAATGACAATCTCATAGACGTTTCCGCAGTTTGTCCAAGCTGTTTGTACTCTGTCCAAACGAACATGATTTGAAACACAATTTTTTGTTTGGTTTATTCCACTGGACGACGACGGTCTGGCTGTAACAGGAGCCGCGAGGCGGGTGCAACCTTTCAACCGTCTCCAGACGCTGCTGGCGCTTGGGGCAACACGCACCGACAATGACAATCGATTAGAGGCACAGTTGGTCATGTCCTGGCTGCTGCTATGCCGCCAGGTACCGGGCATGTCTGGAATTTCTACAAGCTGTGTAGCGCTGACAACCCAGCAGCAACAACTGTCGCCACTGCCACATGGCAACCTGTTGACCCGCCTAGACTTGGCCGACTTCAAAGTGTCCGGTCCATGCCCTTGCCCCAGGGCCAGGCGATGGCCAAAACAGTAGCCAAAGCAAAGTTGTGGCCAATGTTGCTGCTGTTCCTCCTGCTGTTCCTGCTGCTGTTGCTTGTTGTCGATGTCGCTTGCTCAACTTTGATTTGTGCCTATTTAAAAATTGTCTTTTTCTCAAATTTTCCTGTGTCTGGCCTTTGCCTTCCACCGATGCTGTTCGACCTCCTCCAGACACTGCCAACTTCTGCTACTGTGGTTATCGCCTCTGTAAATGTGTGAGGCCCCCCCCCCCCACAGCAAATATATATTCTCTAATAAATTTTGTACAAAACTGTTCTTGAAATATCCCAAAAATATGCCACAATCTTTAACAGTCGCCGATTGTAGGAAATGCCCCAAGGAGACATCAAACCATGTGAGATACGCAGATACTTTAATCTCCAGTTGGAGACGATGGAACGCTCATTACCTGCCTCTGTCGCTCTTCGGGAGCTTCTCCATCGCCGACTCCATCTCGTGTCCGTCTTGGCCAGTTTATGGCAGCCATAGTCGAGCCATGGCCGCCGGGTTGTAGCCGTTGTAGAGTTTCAACCATATTTAAATTATGGAAAACATAAGCGAGCATTTCTGAAGCGACGAACATGAACAAAATCAAAAATTCCAACAAGTTACAAAAATAACTTGCACCGGAGCCCACTTAAAGCCCTGCTTAAGGCGAGCTGCAACTACAGCAACAGAATGTTGCAACAACAACAACAACATGGCAGAGGGGCAGATGGGCAGAGGGGAAGGGAACACTGGCGAATGTCCAGAGAGGGAGAGGATCGGGCAGACAGAAACGCAGAAGAATTCGCATTCGCGCTCATTGCTACAGAGACAGAACAGAACAGGAGACGCTGCCAGCAAGAGGCACAACTCTCCTGGATCCTGCGGCCAGGAGCGGAGTCGCTTCAGTAGAGGGGCAGAGGGCCCGATTTGGGGCAACGAAATTGAAGCGGGGTAAGGCCTCTGTTGTGGGTCGTATATTGGGTAGGGAAAGCGGTTCTAGAGGGATTTTATTTATTTATTTCGTGATTAAATCCAACGCCAGAAAGTAAAAACATATATTTATTCAAAATCATTAAGAATTTGTGAATTAAGTTATTTACTTGAGTTTAATTTAGAATTTAACATTTTTTTTATATTTTTTATATGTTAATTATTTTTGATTTAATAAAACATTTTATTATATTTTTTGTTTTTAATTTATTTTATTTTTTATATAATTATTATTATTTTTATTTAATACTTTTATGCATTATTTTTATTTATTATTTTTATTAAATTTTGTACTAAACTTTTATTTATAATTTTGGTTTGTTTTTTTTTGTATTATATATTAATATTTTTTTTTAAAATAATTATTTATACTTTTTATTCATATTTATTATTTGTATTTATTATTTGTATTTATTATTTTTATTTAATGTTTTCATTTATTATTTTTTATTATTCTTATTTATTATTTTTTCTTATTATTTTTATTAAATATTGTTCAAAATTGTTATTTTTTATTTGTAAAAATTGATTTATTTGAATATTTTTAATTATTATATTTATTTAATATTTTCTTTTAATATTTATTGTTTTTATTATTTATTATTTTTATTTAATATTTTCATTTATTATTTTTTTAATTGATTAAAAAATTGAGCTGCGCTTCTAAGTGATTTAAGGATATGCGGAAGACTGAATAATTATTTTAAAAAAGGTGATATTTAATCACAAAAATGTTATATTCCGAAAGATTGTCTTTTAAATATTTGTATCTCAAATTGGAAGCCCGGGAACTCTTAGATTACTTGGATATTTGGGTTTGTGGCACCCTTCAAAAAGGTCTGATTATTCCCTAGTTTCCCTCACTAGACTTGACCCCTTGGCGCCCGAAAGTGCGCTCCTGTGCGCTCCCTCTGCCCGGCTTTGCCTACACTCGCGGCAACAAATGAAGCTAACAACTCGGACGGCGTCTGGCAGTCGTCGATGTCGCCGTCGTCGTCTCCGTCGGCATTGCGATTGGCTTTGGCTTTGGCCGTGGCTCGAACGGCAACAACAATTGCAAATAGCAACGGCCACGAAGGCAGCGGCAACGGCAACAACAAGCATGGCTGAAGAGCTTACAACGACAATTATAAAATGATGACAATACCAACAACATGCGATGATGGTAGAATCGTCCGAGGCCCAGTCTGGGGCCCAGTCTTGGGCCCAGTGAGCCTGCCTGCGCACGAAACTCTCACGATCTGGACGATTGGCATTGGGACTCGGACCTGGAGCCCATGGGGCGGGGGGCGGTGGGCGGTGGGGGAGGGGGCGACGGGTACACAGCTGCAATGCCGGGAATTCGCCGAAACAGCCCACGAACTGATCGTCGTCGCTGTTTCGCCAGCGACAAATGTGTTTTCGATTGGTTGGTGGCCCTTGTCCCTGTCCCTGGCCCCGTCCCTGTCCCTCCCCCCAAGACGGCGCCACAGGCGGCAATAATGTACACCAGAGCTCTAGTCCGCGGTGTGCCTCGTAAGTAACCACCTCCCGCCTCCTAGCTCTCCTCCCACCACAGAATTGTAGTCAAAAATCGAAAACTAAAATGGTTATCCCCGGCGTAGGGTAGATGGGGGCTTAGGAGGCCTTTTGGGAGCTTAAACCCTCCTCCTGGAGGTCCTTCCTACCAAATCCTTTCGATTCAGGCATGATCTATGCTCTAGAGCCCCTGGACTGTGTAAAGGGTATCCCGCAGTCCATCAGTCCCTCGCGCATCGACGCCTAGATAGCCTCCTAGTGGATCTTTCTCCAGCCCCCCCCCTGGGCCTGCCACTTGTTGCGATTAATCGCTAGATCGACGCTTTAGTTAATTTTTTCCCCAACCGCAGTCGCCAGGCGCCGCCGAGTGTGTGGGTGGCGACCAGGGCCCCAAGCCTGGGCCTGGGCCTGGGCCTGGAACTGGAAGTGGATCCCCCTTGGGGTCTGATCTCGTTTCTGTTAATTGCCACAACTTTTATGAGTCGCAATTGGGCTCCGGTGCAGACGGTGGCGCTTGCCCCATTTGCATATGTCTGCGTTTGGGGCCTGCTCGGAATTGTCCATTTTATAATTGGATAGTTTGTCACCGACTGGGGACTGGGGACTGGGGACTGGGAGGCAGGAGCACACGTAGGCGGGCCCAAAGCTCACTGAAGACTGCGTCTGAGATGGCCAGGTTAATATGCATATTAGCCAGGAAAGCCAACAGCCAACAGGTTCCTAAAGGAAACGTATGGGGGTATAAATGAAGAATTAAGATAGCTCTGAAGGCCTCCTCTGGCACTGAAAGGCCTTTGAATGCAGGGAGGGTTCTTCCCAGAGAGTTTATCAGCGGAATCCTTCTTATCGAAGGACCTCGCAGGTCCCTGTTCGATTACTTTATCGATCAAAAATCTTTGCAGAAAATTCATTCATGTTTTGCGCAACAATTAAAAAGTTTTCTTGGGCATTGAACTGTCAGAAACGTTAAGAAGAATGCTTATAACATATTTAACCAGCGATCGTTGCTACAGATACAGATACAGATACATATAAGGGATATTCCTTGGTATAATAATTGTATTTTATTTTATTTTTAATCCCTGAGATCGTCGCAGCAGACGACGATGTCCAATGTTATGTTGTCACGATATCAAAGCATTTTAATTGGCCGATTTATAGATTTAATTACGTATTCATGCGAAACATCGAATCCGTGATTCGTAAAAACACACACCGCGTCCCCGCCCGAGCAAAGATACAGATACAAAGATACAGAGAGAGCGGGAGAGCGAGAGAGGGCTCTGGGCCCAAGATCCAGAGCCTGATTTCTGCGCTGGCAACGCAGCAGATCTTTACGATTTCGAAACTCCTTCCGCGGGAGGAGACCTGAAAGCCCCTGAGGGCGGGGGGGAGTGGGCTAAAAGTTCTTGTGAAAGACTGAGGCTCGACGGTGGCGCGATTTCTCTCCGTGTAGATGCCATCTCCAGCTGAATCGAGCGCCACACGCCGTCGCAGGAATGGAAAGGCCCGAAACGAATGCCCATCCAAGTCCAAGTCCAAGTCCGACTGCGTTTGGCTCTTACATATTCATTTTGCGGTGAAGGCATAAAAACCATCATAACAAATTTGTATTCGTGGCAGATGTGGTGGGGGGGGGGGGGAAACCCCGCCCCCCTCCCCACTGCCGAAGGCGTGCGCAGAGCCATTTATGAAACCATTTCGGGGGCACATTTCATGCGCCGTTTTAATATCTTTATTGGTCATCATCATCGTTGTCATTAAAAATGAGAATAATAAAATCATAAACTCCGATTCGGCCACGATACGGAGCACTCGGACCGGACTGGCCGGAGAGCGGGCCAATTCCTGTCTTGATGATGTTGTGCAAAAAAGCGAAATTATTAAATTTTCTGTGTGTGTGCCTGCCTGGCATTTTTAATTTGGCCACGTAGCCAGCCCCCCACCTGGGGTCTGGGGACGGGCTGGGCCTCGGTCGGGGCCACTTAATTAGAATGAGTTCACTCGAGCTGGCCAGCGCAGAGAGTGGCCCATAATGTGGCCATAAATTATGCATAGCAAGTGCTTCGATCCATGCCGTAAAGCCCACGAAATTATTCAATATGACAGTCGTACATGACAGTTGATTTAAGAAATCCCATCATAAATGTCACAGGCCCATTGTCCGGCTCGTAGATCTTATCCGCAATCCCCCCCTCCCCACGGATGGGTACGGGGGAGAGGTACGTTTCTGGGGCATCTGTTGGCCATCGTGCCAGAAATATAATATGGAAAATACTTTCATGAGGCAGAGAAAAGCGTGCAATCGAATGCCAAAAAAAAGTTTGAAGCTTCCCAAAGATTGGGTATATTTTTTGGACCCACAAGTGAGTGCTTTCTCCGCCTTTTGGTTCTCCAAACAAACAGCAAACGAATCATCGAATCCTCGAACCCCTTTCTGTGGAACAAATGTGATACTTTCCGTTTTGACGAGGGGGGGGGGGGGGGGGGGGGCTCCATATCGTATGGCACGATGGGAATTTCAACAAATTGTGGCTTCGTGTTTTAGCCAGCATTTAAGCAAATTGACCGCATATCAATTATGATATTGAAATGCGCCAAGAAGCCCCCTTCAGAGCTCATTATGGAATAATTGTAGTCGACTGGGGTGACGGGGGATCGATTCGCACCACGGCGATCGATTTCAGGTGCATCCGGTTGAGGCGAAGGGCCACGCCCTGTCGCAGGGCCCAGGGCCCGGTCAGCGGTCACACGCAGAGTTTTGTATTCTTTTACGCTGCAATTGTTGCTTGCCCCCAATGGCCTTTTGTTTGCCAAGCACCTCGCATTCGGTGGCACCAGGAGCATACCCTCTTTTTGGCTTGGAATGAATCAAGTTCTTTGGGGATTGGCAGGAGGGTATCTTCCAGTCGTTAGGCCTCTGTTGTTGTTCTGAATTAACATATCATTCCACTCGGTGGAAGACCGACGTTTAATGTAAATCAGAGCGCACATTAATTTCACAACTTTGGGCTTCGGTTGGAGACGGGCTCTGACCGAGCAGGAAGTCGCACGATGAAAGCCCTGTAATTGAATATGACGACTGGTCGGTCCGGGGGTCGGGGGTCCGGGGTCGGGGGTCGGGGGCAGGTCAACTGGCAATTGTACTCGAACGAATGGGTTAAGCAGCGCGAATATTCCCAACGGAAATCAACATCTTTGATTTCAGCATATCAATTTCCCCGGACACGAAGGCGTGGCAGGGGCGGGGGAGGGGCCACTGTAAACAACGGACAACATCTAGTGTTTCCTCGAGGAGGAGGAGGTGGAGGTGGAGGAGGTCGTATTTGCAGAGCTGGCTTTGCCGTTCAAACATCTTGGCTTCTTGAAGTCCAAGTCCTGTGTGGCACGCAAATATTTGCCACACAAACAAAACACACACACACACACAATCGTACAGTATTTGTATCTTTTGTATGCCTGACATTTGTATATAATAATAATAAAAGATAGATTTTCTTTCTTGCCTCAACGAGGGCGGACGGAAAAGTCCTTTGAATTTTTCTCGATTTTTTAAATCTAAACAAAACTCTAGGATCCGCCCAAAAGCAGAATTTCTGCAAATATCTAAACAGAATATTGAGTATAAATATGCCCCAACCATTTTGTATTTATTGCATCTTCAATTGCTGTTTCAGGGGGCGGGCGGTGGGTGGGTGGCACTCATAAATGGCACTTGTCTGGCAATTCGAATTGTGGCCTGATTGCTTCATTGTGGCCTTTGTGCCGGGTGCCTGCAATAATAATATGCCACATCCACAGACATTTAAGCAGAGACAAACAAGTAGCAGCATATTATTTGCCGTCTCAAAGGGGGAGGGGGGGACCTGTCTGGCCAAAACATGCATTTAATGATAAACATCACAAAGGGCCATCTCCAGATCCATGCCAGGGATAATTTAGTGGCATTTACATTTGGTGGCACAAACGCAACTAGGGGAAGGGGGGTGGCAAGGGGGGGTGCGGGGCAGATGGAGCTAGTTTGCGGCTGTCGATATGCAAATTTTGATATTGATCCATTGATATAACAATCAATATTTAAATTGCCCCCCAATTCACTCGCTTTGATGATTTGACTTTGCTGTTTCTATACGTGTGTGTGTGTGTGTGTGTGTATCTGTGTGTGCCTGTGTGCCTGTGTGTGTGTCCATAAAGACACATTCCTGATTACATGCAACAACTGAGAACCCACAATTAGACAGTAAGCTGTCGATTGTACATGGATATTGCATATGGCCATGTCCGTGTTTCCAGCAAGTATTCGAGTAGATACATGTATCTATGTATCTATGTACTTGCCAGTGTGGCCTCCAGCCAGTAGGCGGATTGGAAATAAACATAACGATGGCCCACTAATTAGATGCGATGCCGAGCGATCTGCCATATTAAGCATTCCATGTAATTACTCGTAAATCTCTTGGACAATCATTTTGGGGGACTTAAGGAAAACATTGGGCAACCAAAGAGACACGATTTTTGTGTGGCATAAAGTCCTACATATACTAAAGCAAAAGTCTTCTAATTTTGTACAAAAATTAGTTGAATGACAATTTGTCTTTTTGTTTGAAGGCCTTGTGTTTGATTATAAGAAAATAATACAATTTTGTAAGCAAAAATTATTGACGTTGAAGTGGATTCTTGTCTTCTTTTGTTTTTATTTATTTTATTTTTTTTAATATTTTCTTATTATTTTTGTATTATTTATTATTGAATAAATTTTCAAAATTTAAATTCAGCAATTTGTAAAATAATTTTTGGCTCAATTTTAATTTAAATTAAAAGTAGGAAAATAGAAGTCTCAGCCGTGCTGTTTATTAGGGGATTTCATTCTAATAGATTGTTTTTTTTTGTACATGTCAGAGATGCCCGAGAATGATGGAGAAGGAAAAGTATAGCTTTAAGAAATAGCAACAATAAAGAAAGAACAGAACAGAAACTACGTTGTAGAGTTATGTCTGTTAGGCTTTCGATTCATATTTTTGACGAGAGCGAGGCTGGAGAGTTTTCTATTACGCCTTTAATTTGCATTTCTGTTGAGAGCGACGCAAAAAAGAGCCAAAGAGAGCCACGTCTCAGGCGAGCATGGCGCGCTGCTGTGGCATTTGAGAGAGCGAGATCGAAAAGGAATAGCGGAAGGAGAGCAAAAGAATGAGGCAATGCTGTGTCGGGTAAAGCGAGAGCACAGGAATGTGCTCGACAGCTTGCTCATAGATTTAACGAGAGGCAGAGAGAGAGAGAAAGCACCGCTACTTACTGCGCTCGAGGCTTGAGCAAAATGCAAGCAGAAGAAGAATAGTCCCTGTTCCTCTGCCACTGACATACACATACACACATACAAATACTTGTAGGAGTATTTTCTATAATTTCCGCAATAGAATTTCACTTTGTCAGACTTTAAATTTATTTTGTATTTAAAAAAACTCAATTTGTAATTGAAAAATCGGGCTTATTAGCCATTCGATTAGAGTATTTTTGTCAAAAAAACCCAATTCCTACATTTATTTATTCTTTTGGTAACAAACCAGTAGCTCTCCTCCCCCTTCCCCGCTGTGGACAAACCCGTCACTGTCATCGATTTTGCTATGGAATGGATATGGCTATAGATATGCTTACGCGCCACTGGTGGGGCCAAGAGGCAACCGCTGGGGGCAGCAAAGTAACAAAGTAATTATGAGAGTTTTGTCTAATAGGCTTAAAGACGGTGTGCCGGGAAAGCCAGAAAGAAGAGAGGGGCGGGGTGGGGAGGGGAGGGTCATGCTTGAGGAGCAACAGTCGAGAAACAGTAAACCGAACGGGGCGAAAAGCCCCCCGGGCCAAGTGGAAAAAGAAGGCCTGCAGAAGGAGCAAAGAAGTAAGACAGAAGAAGGGTTAATTAGAAGGATAATTAGTGCGTAATCCGATATGTCAACAGGCTGCAACGGGGGGGGGGGGGGGGGGGGGGGGGGGGGGGGGGGGGGAGTGTAATGAAATTTGGCGACGGAGCGGAAAGTTATTACAGGACAAAGACCCGGGGTAACCCCTCCCCCCTCCCCTAGCCAGTGGAGGACAAAGTTCAAATGCCCAGAAAATTATGATGTTAAGTCGCGTCTCCTTCTCAGCCCGAGACTCGAATTCCGTTTCTTGTTTATTTCTGGCCCCTTTTTTTGCCCCACGTCTGACGAAGTCACGACGACTTGACGATGTTTGTTTTTAGTGTCGCTTTAAATTATGCGCACACACATTCAAGGGAGCGGGGGGGGGGGGAGGAAACAAGGAGAAATGCCACGACTAAAGGATACCCAACAATCGGGGGACGGAATACCTATATCTCACCTCTATGGCTCAGAAAATCCCCCCCTTTCGCTGCTTCGAATATACCCTTTAAGCCCAGAGGAAACCCCAGGTATAATTATGAATAACCACGCTCGGCAGGTGGAGCCTGGAGCCCGCCGGGCATCCAGACAGAACCGAATCGATGCCGTTGCCCCCCTCGTGCTGTGCCGCTTTATGGCATTGGGCGCCACCCAATTAAAAGGCACTCGCCGGCCATTAAAAGCCAGGCCCGTACAGAGCCAGAGAACCAGAGATCCAGGAGAGGCTGCTGCTTCTGCTGCTGCTGCTGCCGGCCCTGTGCAACATTTCGCCGTATTTTTTTGCAATTAGAGAATTATTAAAGTGTCGTTAAACGGCCGGGGAGCCGCGCATATGAATCATGCACATTTTTATGACGACTGTCAGGGCTCGTGAGTATTTATGACCTCGCACAATGGCCCTAACAGCGATGCGGTGGAGTCGTGTCTGTGGTGGGGAGGGAGGGGGGGGGGGGGGGGGGGCAGAGGTATTCCGGGAACCAAACACTTGGGGGTGTATCGAGTGCATCTGCTGAGCCATCAGGAGTGTCTTTGAGTAATCAAATCTCGCTGGCAAATTACAGGAAGCAAAGATACTAAAGAAAGGTGTTTGGGTAGTCCACTAAATAATATTTAAAAAAATAATCAGTAAGATATTTTTAGCGAGGGATACAAAGGGATACGCTCTCTAACGTTTTATTCATATTTAAAATATATTTTAGAGCAGGAAAACTCAAATTTTCTTCCTCAAAGGTTTACAGGCCCTAAACAATTAATATAATTTTTTCCATCTCCCAAACATGTTGTTGAGTAAAGACCTCCTTGAAAGACACCTTCCCAGAGACAGAAAACTATTCGTAAATACCAGCACACATTCATATCTCCACAATCGCAATCTTAAAGCCATTTTCCCTGCGCTTTTCCCGACTTTCCTTTTATTTGCTCGACTTTTCCTCCACAAAAAGTATTTCGACAAATCGTGATTTACGTTCGAGCCGGAATAAAAGAAAAGAAAGTTGCACAAATATTGAAATATTATATCCATATTTATTGGAGCTGTCTCCGGAGTCCGCAGTCCGCCGGAGTCGAACACAAAACAAACGCAAAGCCAGCGAGGAAATTGAATCAATGAATTTAGTGCGACCATCAGCAGAAATTACTTTTATGATAAAAAAGATACTAAAGCCGGCAGCCAAAATAAAACCCATCCATCCGGGCCAGGGCCAGGGCCAGGGCCACCCCCTGGGCAAAAAAGGACAGACAGGACAAAGGAGCTGGCTGGATGGCTGGATGGCTGACTGGATGGCTATCTCATATCATAATAAGCGCTCATCAATTTCCATTAAATTTAATATGTCACACGGACCAAGGACGGTCGGGAGAGTGACCATTCGAGTGGACAGTGTCCAATCCTGTGCTGTCCCATCATCATCGTAAAAAGTGAACGAACCATAAAAAAGCTTTTTCATAATTTCCCTCAAGGAGGGAGTGCGAAGCGAGGCGGAAGTGCGCAAAAGCGGAAATAAAATATGATATGAGCTTGTAATAGATTTTTATCACTATTCGAGTGCAGAGCGTGGGGGGGAGGGGGGAGGGGCGAGGGGCGAGGGGGTGTGGTGCGGTCATTGAAACAAATGAGCGTGCTAAGTGAAAGTTTTGATTTATGCCGAAATAATATACGCCAGGGACTGACCTGCGAAATGGATAAGCATTATAGCCGGAAAAGAAACGAAACGAAAAGAAAAGAAAGAAAAAGAAAAATTGCAAACGAAAATTTGAGCCAAACATGCAAACCCAGAGGAAGACTTTTGTCCTGTCCGTCTGTCTGTCCAAGGCCTCAAGGGGCAGAGACCGAGAGCGAGTGTGGCAGCATTGACAGGGGCATTGAATGGCAAATGTGTTGCAAGAATGACAATTGGCTATAATTGAATTCCAGTTGGGCATCGATAAAAGTGCAATAGCCATGGCCCGAGCATGGCCAATGGCCATTTGTTGGCGTGTACCTATGACTCAGTCGGCAGATACTAGATACGTATCTCCTGGGTGGGCTACCTGCTGCTGGCAGATCAAAATTAATTAGCCGCACAACCAATGCTAATGCAGCGGCGACATTTTATCAGCGACTCCAGCTGCGTCCCGATTTTGCATTTTTCATACTTTCAATAATTGAGGGATCCCATAGCCGCCCCCCTGTCGGGCAGCCCCATTGGGAGCGGCAGCCAATAAAAGTTTAACGAGCATTACACACGATGGTCGGCACATAAAAAAAGCTCTCTGTCCCGTTTCCAAGGAATCATCATCGCTGGATGGATGGATGGATGGATGGATGTGGATATGTTCTGGGAGGAGGAATTGAGGTGAAATGTGTTTCCATAATTGATTAATTAATTAATTTTGAGGCCATTGCGAAACGATGGCGATATTTTCCAGACCATTCGAATCGATTTTTTATGCCCGCTGACAAGACAACAAAAAACACCATCAAAATAATTACAAAGAGAAGTAAAAAAGTATAAATTGTAAAGAATAATTTATCTCGCGTCTTTCCCACTTACCCATCATTTTGCTGCTAATCTTACGCTTCTGATGGAGAGAGTCACCGTACGAGTCGCGAAGTTACGACAAAACCGCACAGAAACCGTATCGAAACCGCACACGAAGCGCACAAAATGATTTCCAATAAGAGCACAAATATTACGCATATTAATATAAGGTGAGGCACTAGTGGGCGGCAGTTCGTGTAAAGACACTAAACAAGAGAGTCAGATCAGCAGCACTGGGTATTGCCTCACCCTTTCATGAAACTTCACTTGGAGCGAGAGCACTCATTCCTTTTCGATTCTCTTCTTCACTTTCGCATCATGGAGTGGGAAAGGGACAAAACTTGACGAATTTTCAAGCGCGCACACACACACACATATGTAGCTGGAATTCATGTGATCAAACGAAAAAAAAGAGACAAGGAAACAATAAAACATTTTTAGATTTTGGCACATCAAAAAAATACATTTTGCAAAAAAAAACATGATTTTCTACATATGTATGTACATATATAGCACACATTATACGTAAATATCACAAATTGGCGCACTTTTCCTTCGTTGAGCTGCATTTTTGTCGCCATTCTGCATTTTTCGTTGCCCCCGCCTCTGATCGAACACATTTTCTTGCCTTAAAACACATTTTCTTGCATTATAACACTTTTCTTGTACACCAACCTACACTACACACCTGCGCAGCATTTTTCCCGTTGGATTTTTCACCATTTTCCGGATTTTTACGAATTAAAACGCGGAGCTCACTTACGAACGCACGCTTCGAGCGGGAAAAATTTTTAAGTGAGAGCGCTGCAAATGCGTTCATTCTTTGATCTTCCTCTCCTCTCTCTCCCACGCACACTTCAGCTAATTTTGCAAGAACGAAACGAAAAAACGGGAGACAACGGGAAAATAACCATTATCGATTTTAGCACATAAAAAAAAGAAATTACATTTACATACATATGTACATATGTATATCACACACTTTACACAACTATAACAAATTGCCGCCCTTTTTCTTCGTCGTGCTGCATTTATGCCGCTTTTTTCCTCTTGTGCGCTAAAACACACTTTTTTATATAATCACTGCATCACTACACTAAACATCACTTCACACACCTGCGCGACATTTTTCCCGTCGAATTTTCCATCATTTTCCCAATTTTCCCGAATTAAAACGCTTTGCTGATTTACGAACGCACGCTTTGGCCGGTGAAAAAATTTCAGTGAGAGCGCTGCAAATGCGTTGATTCTATGCTCTGCCTCTCATCTTCATAATTGTTCTCACTCACACGCACACTTCACCAACTTTTGCTCGTGATGAAATTTTACAAGGTGGTATGCTAACTCTCGTTTGCTTTGTATGCGCTTTGACGCTTTGAGCAACATAAGACAAAAAAAGAGAGCACGATGCTACTCTCGGACTCTCGGACCACCTTGTATAATACTGCAAAGAGTGATCAAAAGAGTGTGGGAGTGGGAGTAAGATTGAGTGACTGGTGGGAGAGTTGCAGTGCAGAGTTAAGCATAAGCAAATGTACCCGAGAGAGCTTTGGAGTGAGAGCAAATGGGAAGATGAGATGGAGAGCATAGAATGCATATGGAGCGCTCTCACTTTCATTTTTCTCCCGCTCGACGTGCGTTTGTAAGTCAGCTCAGCGTTTTAATTCGGGAAAATCGGGAAAATGGTGGAAAATTCGACGGGAAAAATGTCGCGCAGGTGTGTGAAGTGATGTTTAGTGTAGTAATGCAATGATTAGATATAAAGGTACAAATAAATTTGTTTTAGTGCAAGAAAATGCGTCGGATCAAAGGGCGGGGGCGCACAAGAGGCAAAAAGGCGGCAGAAATGCAGCTCGACGAAGGAAAAGGGCGGCAATTTGTTATATTTATGTAAAGTGTGTGATATATACATACATATATACATATGTAAATGAACATATAATTTTTGTATAATTTCTTTTTTTATGTGCTAAAATCGATAATGGTTATTTTCCCGTTGTCTCCCGTTTTTTCGTTTCATTCTTGCAAAATTAGCTGAAGTGTGCGTGGGAGAGAGAGGAGAGGAAGATCAAAGAATGAACGCATTTGCAGCGCTCTCACTTAAAAATTTTTCCCGCTCGAAGCGTGCGTTCGTAAGTGAGCTCCGCGTTTTAATTCGTAAAAATCCGGAAAATGGTGAAAAATCCAACGGGAAAAATGCTGCGCAGGTGTGTAGTGTAGGTTGGTGTACAAGAAAAGTGTTATAATGCAAGAAAATGTGTTTTAAGGCAAGAAAATGTGTTCGATCAGAGGCGGGGGCAACGAAAAAGGCAGAATGGCGACAAAAATTCAGCTCAACGAAGGAAAAGTGCGCCAATTTGTGATATTTACGTATAATGTGTGCTATATATGTACATATGTAGAAAATCATGTTTTTTTTTGCAAAATGTATTTTTTTGATGTGCCAAAATCTAAAAATGTTTTATTGTTTCCTTGTCTCTTTTTTTCGTTTGATCACATGAGTTCCAGCTATGTGTGTGGGTGTGCGTGCTTGAAAATTCGTCAAGTTTTGTCCCTTTCCCACTCCATGATGCAAAAGTGAAGAAGAGAATCGAAAAGGAATGAGTGCTCTCGCTCCAAGTGAAGTTTCATGAAAGGGTGAGGCAATGCCCAGTGCTGCTGATCTGACTCTCTCATGTTTAGTGTCTTTACACGAACTGCCGCCCACTAGTGCCTCACCCTATATTAATATGCGTAATATTTGTGCTCTTATTGGAAATCATTTTGTGCGTTTCTGTTGCGGTTTCGGTGCGGTTTTGTCATAATTTCGCGACTCGTAGTACGGTGACTCTCTTCATCAGAATCGTAAGAATGGAATCTTATATGCGACAAGGGAAAATGTATGGGAACAGTATTATGGGTAAGTGAGAAAAGAGAATGCTGCTCTTTACTGTTTATTGCTTTGTATTCCTTCTAATAATTATATGCACTTGATTTTTTATTTGTTTACAGAGTCTATGGACTGGAACTCAAGGCCGTAGCTGCGACTCACAACGTTCCCCCTCGTTTCCTGTTCCTTTTTGGTATATTCTTGTGCATTTTTTGTTGATGCTAAAATGATGCACAGTCGAATATGGTAAGTTCTTACAAACGATCGCAAAATATGAAAATTCCTCTGACCCCTGATTATTTTATTCAGATTCCAAAAAAGATGCCTTTGTGATTCCATGGCTGGAGTCTGTTGGAAATAATTGCCCCGCGAATGCATCCATCAATCCGCGTATGCGAGTATAACAAATATGGATATGCAAATAACTCCTCGGGAGGGAAGACCCAGGAAGGAGAAGGAGAGGGAGTCGGACACATAACTAACTGGATTTCTCTCTGGGCTGTCGGTGGAAAAGGAAATGCAGCCCGATGGCGCGGGTTCTATTGCCGAGTGTGGGACAAAGATGAATCCGCGAGCGCAGAAATTGTGGCACTTGATATCCATAAATACGTCACAATGTGAAAGTCTCTGCAGTGGCAGTGGCACTGGCACTGGCAGTGGCAGCGGCATACAAACGGGTCTCAGTCTGTTTCTATTTATGCAAAATCGCGAAAGACATTGACTGTCTTTGGAAGTGGCTCTGAAGCAGCAGAAGAAGTTGCAACTGCTGCAAGTGTTGCCGGCAGTCGGCAGTCAGCAGTCAGCATTCGGCGGCATTCACTCTCTTATGAAATGGTTTTTGTCATTTATTTATCGCTTTTCCACACACAAATGAAATCTGATTGAAATGTGTCTGGTGGTGCCCCCACCAGCAGCTGGTTGGGATTTGGTGGGTTCCTGGAAGATCCGCCTAGAGCCTGGAGCAACGACTTTTTGCCTAATTTGGGCCCAAAGGCAGCAACATCAATTTGGCCAATTATATTGACACTTTCGCTCCGACCAACCGGGGAGGCGGCGAGGCGGCGAGGGACAACGGCAATCGGCATCAATCGACTCCAATCGCCGCTGCATGCAACATTCTACATTCAACACTCAACACTCATAGCCAGAACAATGTCCGACAAGCTGTGAGCTGCCAAGACTCGACTGAGAAATTGGCATATCTCCGCTTGACAATCAAATCTCGGCCTTAAATAGACGCAGTCCCAGTCCCAGTCCCAGTCCCAGCCCCAACGCCTCGGATGCAGATGGAGCTGGAGCCCAACCCGAACTGGAACTTGGAGCGTTCATCAATTCGCCGCCACCGCTGCCGCCGCCGCCGGCTGCCCCCGGCTTCGATGATGTCGCGATGACCAGGCCCAAAAAGTGCCGCGCCGCGCCGCGCCGCTCCGCAAAACGCAATCTCTGTGAGATCAGCCGCTGCCGCTTCGGCTAGAGATGCAACAATGGATGTGTGGCTGCAACTGCGGCAACTGCGGCGATCGTGACACAAGTGCGAGGCTGCAAGCAACGCCTCACTCAGGCCCCGGCTCTCGGCCAGGGCCAGGGCTATCAGAGGTGCCGCGGCAATTTTTCAACACCCTGCAGCACGAGGCAACCTCAGCGCGGTCCCAGATATTGCAATTCGGTTATAAAAATTCTAACTGGAGCAATTGCAGTCAGAGCTCAGAGGATCGCCTCGCCGATCGCCGATCGCCCGGGCCCGGGTCCGGCCTTTGGGGCAAGGTGGGTTACAAATTTGTTGCAAGTGACATTTACTCTGTTTTGCGCTCTGTCTGGCAGCCTCTTCATTTAGCCGCCAAATGGCCAAATGGCCAAATGGCGCACTCCGAGTCTTAGCCCCAGGGTCCCCAGTCCCAGTCCCAGCCACGATAATGATCGTGAGAGAATTCATTGCGCTGATTGTTGCGACTCTCTCGTTTCGTCTCGTCTCGAATGGAATTTTAATGCAATCGCCGAGTGCTAATTTGTGTTTGCTGTTAATTATTATGGGCCAGGCCAAGTCGGACGGAGAAAAACACACACAATCTAGAGCTAAAACGAAGACCAAGTGTAGGAGATGATCATGACCAGAAATGTTTTAGCTGAATATATTTTCCAAAATATTTATTAAGTCATTAAATTCCACTCAAAAATATAGAATATTATGTATTGTTTTTTCGCCTAAAATTAATGTATTTTTGTATAATTTCAATACCCTCTTTCAGGCCTCTCAAAACGATGATCTATTAGGCGACAGAGGCATGTGGTCCCATATCAAAGGTTGATCGATGGTAAGTATTCCATTTTCATTATTAAAGCTATTCGACCCGAACTTTCAGGCCCTCGAATTTTCAAACCCCTTGATCCTTCCCCGTTCTTTCTTCAGAAAATTCTAGGATTAAGGAGGAATTTTTAAATTAAATTTTTAATTAAATTTATTTCTTTGTAATATTCTTATTGGTTTGAGGCTATCACGAGGCATGAATGGGCTTGAATATGTTTTCTACATAGAGGGCGGCTTTGCTCTTTTATATAGGCTAAGGGTACCCCAAAAGGGGTACCAAGAAGACGAGAATTTTTGGTAACCGAGTCCAGCAAAAAGACATTAGAATTCCATATTTATCAACCAAAAAGCAGCTATTATCTGTCCAGAAAAATTAAAAATAATTTTTGCACAAACGAAAAAAGTGCATTAATGGAATAAAATATTTTAGGTGGGCTTAGAAATGTGTTTTTTTGTGCATTAATCGAATAAAATATTTCAAGGTGTGTCTAGAATTTTGTTATTTTGTGCACTAATCGATTAAAATATTTAAATGTGGCTAGAAATTTGTTCTTTTGGTGGGGCCGCTTACTCATCAGCCCGCCCTCGCATAATCATTTTATTATAAATTTCAATGGGAATATTTTTCTATTTTATTTATATATTTATTATACATTTTGTTCTATATTTTTCTTTGATCTTAAGCGTTCTTTGATGTTAGCCCCATTTCTCAAAGCCATAATTTTGCAATCCTTTCGTATGAAGTTCCCAGAGTTTTTAATACTTCAAAAGTGAAAATGGTTGGTTAGTTTTCCCCAAAATTATACACAATATTGTGTGTCCATCGCTCAGAAAAAAAGATGTGAGAAATCCGATTTCCAAACACTTGGAAATCCTGCTATTTAATACTAATGTCCGCTATCTCTGTCCAATCCGAACATGGGGCTGTGCGCCTTCTGGGGCCTCCATCCTAGATCCAACAAGACACACATCCGGGGGGAGGGGAAGGTGAGGGGTGAGGGGAAGGGGAGGGGGCTTTGCGCACAAAGTGTGCATAATAAAAATTTGAAGTCGCGCTAAATTGGGTGATAAAGTTGATCTGGGCACGATAAGGCCATTATAAATGCATTTAATGGCTAAATATTAAATGTATATTCGTGCTGTGCGACGACAACGACGATGAGGAGGAGATCTTGTCGAGATCCGATGCGATCCTCCGTCGTGCTCCGCTGAGTTCTGGGGCCTGCAGTGGGCTTGGGTCTGGGTCTGGGTCTGGGTCTTCGAGCTGGTGTCAGGTGACAGGGGCTGTGCGACTGGGGCTGTGGCTGTGGTCATGCCTGAATTTATGAAGTTGTTTGCGCTTATTAAATTTTAAGTTGAACACTTTTTCCGACGCCAGACATGCAACGCCACACTTGGCACTCGGCCGTGTTGCCACTTGCCACTTGCCACCAGTCTGGCAGTTGGCGACAACTTGGCGTTGCCTCGCGATGCACAGATAAGATTCGGTGACTGGGACTGGTTACCCCTTCCCCCCTTCCCACTGGATTAATTAGCCCCCCAGGCGCTTGAAATGTGTTGAAAGATATTTGATGAATGGATATTTAGCGTGTCGGGGCGCATTCGGAGGAGCTGTGGAATAGATCAGAGATCAGGAATGGCAGGGAGACGGAAAGGTAGTCCTCTTTCCCTTCTATTCATGAGCCTCCACTGCTGCCTTGTATCCAATTTATTTACATAGAATGCAAATGTACAATGGCCCAAGGAGGCTGGCCATATTTCACGCCTTCGACCGACTCTATTAGATGCATTTTGCGACATTCAAATAAAGATGTCGCTGCGAATGAATTATGAATTATATCACGCGGTCCGGACCAAATTTGGTCAAATCCGTAGAAGAAAACACACACACAGTCGAAAGATGCAAAAGACTACACGAGGAGCAAGACAATGCCCCAAGCTCCCGCCCGAAACAATGACAATGGCCGCAGAGACTACAAGAAATATGTAGGAACAACAACAACAGCCCCCCAACCCGTATCGGGGGTGGCACTGGACCTGGTCTTGGACCTGGAGCTGGTCTTGGAGCTGGACTCGAAGTCGAAGTTGGACCAAGTGGCGACGATATGCCAACGGCAACTGCCGCATTGTGTCGTTCTTTTGGATATCTTCATATGGCCATGGCCGTCCCATACCCATCCCCATCCCCAGCCCGTTCTGTTCCCCATCCGATCGTAAGCAAACAGAACGCTGAGCATTTAGTTGCATTTATTTGTTGCTATTAACTGGCGCGCTGACGCTTATCGCCCCCAGACCCCAGACCCCAAGTACAAGTCCAAGTCGAATGCTAGACACGGAAAAAGGAAAAGCGCATGCGGCGAGAACAATTGCCAGAGAGGCAGGCAACGAGGCAGCGCCCCCGCCTACAGGCAGGGCCTCCAGCCAGCCCACAGGGACGTCCAGGGCTCTAAGGCATAGTGGTTTGGATTCCATGGGTTATGAAACACTTTTGAAAGTGGCTTCAGGCTCACGAGTGAGCGGGCAAAAGACAGCACATTGTCTTTAGTAGCCTTTACTTTAGTATTTTTGAAGACTTTTGCCCCCCCCAATATCCAGATTGTTCTCCACTCCGCCTCATACAGTCCCTAAAATGATTCTCCAGCCACTTTTGCCCCACCTCGAACCACTGTCCAGTGGCCTGGACTCCCAGCAGGCCTCCTCCGGTCGTGGCGCATGTATTGTTATCGCCTCCACGAGATGCGCGGCCAGGCTCCAGCTCCCGGCTCCAGGCTCCAGGCTCCATCGAGTGCATTCTTATGCTATATTTCTCGTTCGATGCCCGGCCTGCCTGCCGTGGCTCTGCTCATATGGCTCTCAAAAAAACGCCATGTTCATATCTCAGAATTGGTCTGCGGCTGCCGGTTGCTGGCTGCCGGCTACCGTTGCCCATTCCCATTGTGACCCCCAGCTGGAGGGCCTGCTGGTGCCTGGTGGTGCCTCTGTGGGACCTTTTAATGTGCCTGGTAATGCTCATCGTAATTTTTCCACATTGACGCTGGCAGCTCTTTTTCCAGGCTGCGGCTGCGGCTGCCCCTGCATCTGGCTCCTTTAATCTGCATATCTTCATTTGACTCTGCCGCTCGGCGCGCCGCTTTTAAATGCTCGACAACCCTGGCGGGGGCGACACTGGCCCCCTTTGCTGTTTGGCGTTTTTAGCAAAATAATGAGAATCATGATTTCTGCTCTCTGCGGTTCTCGGGCTCTCGGGTTCTCGGGTTCTCGGGCTCCACTCGGTTTCTGTGGTCCGACGCGATTTTCAGTTTTTACGCCATTTTATTTGACTTTTTTTTTTTTTTGGAGTGGGGTGGGGTGGAGTGGAGGGGGGGGGGGTAGAGACCCGGTTCCCCGCCGTTTTATTCGCTTTGTGTGTACAAATTGATATGCAAATTTTTGAGTAGCTCTGCCTCGAAGCCTGGGGCTCTGAGAACGAGCTGCTTCTGGGTCTGGCTCCTGGGTCTGGCTCCTGGGCTGCTGTACTTATCGTGGCCGAAATGAAATGCTACGGGGTAACCCAGGTTAATTAGTCCCAAAGTGTTGGCCAGCGTTGTCATCGGGAATGGCCTCGACTAGGTCTAGCCTGCACACGGCAGAGTGGCATCAAATGTGTGCAGGAGAGTGCAGGATTTGGGAGCCATTTGTAGCCACACTTCAACTCCCAAAATGCGGTGCTTAATGAGCTCGATAAGCGTACGGTCTCCCATACGAAGAGATTTATTTCTTGGGAACGCAATTTGCATAAAACGTGGAAAACGACTCATATAAAAGATTATAAATTAATATATGCCTGTGTTATAATAACGTAGGTCTTTCCACACACCTCTGCGGAATATGTCAATCTCTTATCTCCTGCAATTATTAATTATTATCTCAATATGAATGTCGTGAATATTTAATAGATTTGCGGGGCCTTGCAGCAGAGCATCGCGTGATTCCAGCGTTTAAGGCCACGTCAAAATCAATCAACTTTTCTCAACATTTCCTGTTTCGAACGAGACATGCATATAATGGGTCATACATATTATGTATGTAGTAGTATTGGTAGTAAATGGTGTTTAGATTTATTGCATTTATTGTGAATATTTCATGGCATAAACATTATAATTGATATGCCCTTTAGATGGCCTTTTGAAGGCGACTATTTTATGGATTATGTTAATAATAAATGCAGCATTTATGACTTAATTTTTGAACATAAATTTTGTTAATTTTCTTGCTTTTTTCTGGGTTTCAAATTTTAAAAATTATTTTTTTTTAAATTTAACTAAAAAACATCACTACTATTATTATAAGAAAAATAGTACTACTAACAAGAATAATTTAATTAATTAATTTTTAATTTTGATGCATTTATCCTTTATATTAAAAATTTTTTTTTTATTTAAATTTTATTTTTTTTAATTAATAAAAAAAACTCATATCGTGCTTTATAGGATTAGAAAAATTAGGAAATGTTTTAAAATCTATTTTTTCTTAGTTAAAAAAGTTGTGCTCTATGGAATTAGAAAAATTAGGAAAGGTTTTAAAATTATATTTTTTATTTTCTCTTAGTAAAAAAAAAACCACTCAAAAAAATCGTTTCTTATAGGTTTAGGAAAATTAGGAAATGTTTTAAAATTAATTTTTTATTTTTTCTTAGTTAATAAAAAAAAAACACCCCCAAAAAAAATCGTGCCTTGTAGGATTAGGAAAACATTCTAATAGTGGAATAGTAATTGTTTCTTGAATACCATGAATTTTTAATATTGTAACTAATTTTAGCCTTAAAATATTTAATATTTTAAATTATTGAAGGCATAAGTGGAATATCTACTTCCTAATTGTAGCACAGCATACAACTCTCCAACTTTTTGCAATTCAAAAAGGCAATCGATAGATGAGTGTCTGACATCCAACCCCATTGAAATGTTACACCGCAAAAGTGACACTCCTTCTGCAGATACAAACAGATATGTACCCTTTAGATACACACGCACACACACAGACACACACAGATGCAAGCCACACATAATCCCATTAAGGATTTGCCGAAATCATTCCAACCAGACGGAAGAAGAACCCGACCCCCAACTCTAAAAGAGACCCCAACAGAGACCCAGACCCAGAGCCAGACCATCCTCAAGTTGCGGCATCATCATCTCCATTTTGATAAGTCCACTTTACATATTGCTGCCGCCAGCCTCCACCTTGGAGCCGATGCTGCCGCTGCCGCCGCTGTTGCAACATGGCCACAATAATCTTGCTCTTTGGCTGCTCTTTGTTGGCCAGCCCGAACCCTCCTCCCCCCTCGGCTCTCCTCTAGAGTGCGGTAAACAAGTTTCTGCACTCGCATAATCTGCATGAACCATAATTTTATTGAGAGCACGCCTGCCAATAAATAACTCTGTCCCGCAGAGAGAAAGAGATCTCCCCCCGCCCCTCCACAGCCCCGTTCGGCAGCCGTGGCCATTTATTAATATGGAAATCTACAGAGGAGCCGCAGTCGAAGAGCTTCTGTTGTCCCCCCCCCACCCCCCGCTAAACACATTACACGATAGCAGCAAATGGGAGCCAACGTCATCGTCCACAGAGCCATACCGTCGGTTGCCTCGATCCCCAGCCTCATTGTTATCGGAATGCTGGGCCATAAGCAACGACCCGGCCACTGGCGAGAGTTAAACAGGCCGCCATCCTCATCGTCATCCTCATCGCCATCCTCCTTCCCATTCCCATCGTCAGCGATGGACCGAGTCGAAAAGCAATTTCAATTTCATGTTATCCGCAAAATATTCATTTTAATATCTCCTCAATCCGCACACGAGCTCTGAGGCGTGCCCCCAGGACTGCGCATCCACACAAATATGATATCCATAAATCTCGCTAATAACCAATCCTGGCCCGGTGTTCAAAATGCAAATTGCTGATGTCGTCTGGGCCCTGTGGTGGTTGGCACTGCGTCGATGCGTGGTCATGCCAGGTCTCCCCCCTTTGCGCTGGTCTAGCCCCCATGCTCTCCACGCAGCTTAGCATATGAAATGTTGTGCACATAATCCCCTGCCATTTGGCACTTTCGGGCATAATCATAATGCCTGCAACCCCATCGGCTCCAACCCTTATTTGTTCCGTTCTTTTATGCAAAGTTACAGCTGCGGTGCTGGCGGTTTTCCATTTTATTCGTGGCCCCAAACGCCAGACTAATGCTGGGGAGCGCTTGAATCGATTTAGTTTTTCGTCTAGACTTTAAAAGGAATGAAAGGGAGTAACTATCTGCTTTATATATTTCATTGAATAGAAGGTCTGAAGAGGTATGAGACAGTTGCTTGTACCTTAAACAATGAGTCTTTGGGGTTCCTTGATTCTATGGACAATTATTTAGGTGTTTAGTTCTATATAACACCTAAAATTCACTAAAAATTACATATTTGAAAGACCTATCTTAGAGGTACAGCCAGTCGAGGTCCTTGTACTTTGTTGATGGAATCTGGGGACCGAAAAGTGAGTCTTTGCCTCTTATTTTACAGTCCTTGAAGTATCCACCATAGCCATGCCTCTGGAGCTCTCGACTTACACACCATTTCTCACGTTAGTGGGGGATAATTATACGAACTTCTTCGACTTTGACCTCGGTCCGGAAAGTACTGTTGGGGCAAACCATTGCCTGCTGTAATTGCCTCGACCTCGATGGCCATTTCGGGCTCTCCGATGGAACTTGTTAAGCATTAATGCCTCTGGCACTGGCACTGGGCTCTGGGCTAGTAACAATTTTAATAAATTACCGTTTGCTTTGTCAAATTAGAATATTATTTATTTAGAGTGTAAATATGAACAGTTGACCACAGACGACGCAGGCATTTTAGCCATTTTATCCGAACTTTTGCCACAGAGCCACACATTTTCCGGACTGGAAAATGGGAAATGGGAAATGCAAACATTTATCGACACGCACATTTGCTTTGGGCCCGAAAGGACCCACCTCCCTTCCACATTTGGGTATCCTGTTTCTCTGCAGCGTCGTGTCGTCATTAATATTTATGCAGTGCCGATGGGGCCGGGGAAGGGGCCGGGGATTGGGTGCACTTTTTCGTAACACACACAAATTGCAGTTGCATTAGAAATGTAATTATTATTTTAATTGGACTGCAATGCTCATTTGTTTAGTGGGGCCCTGCACGCTGCCCCCTGCCCCCTGCTCCACGCGGTGTTTGTCCGCACGGCGGCCACAAATAATAAATGGACGAAATAGTAGTCCCTGCCGCCGCCATTTGGAGCCATTTGGAGCCATTTGGCTGTCGGTTAACCGAGTCCCTGTAAATATGAATAATTTCGGACGATGCTGGCTCCGTTTTCCACTTATCAAATTAGTCAGCTTTCCCACATTTTCCTCATCGCAATTGCTCTCCCTTCGCTCTCCCTCTCTCTCTCTGTCTCTCTGTGTCTGTCGGTCCATTTATTTCCCCTTTGTCCCTCTCATCCCCCTTGTCCTTCTCTACGCTCTACGCTTTTTCCAACTGCAGTCGCATCATAAAAATACATCTATCGGAATGCGGAAAATGGAAAACGAGTTAACCCTTAGCGGTTTTTTGGTACCTTTTTTGATAGATATATTTATAGGAAAGAACTTGTATTAAATTATTATTTATTTATTATTATTATTATATTTATGATTATTATTATATTTATTATTATTATTAAATTAATTAAATTGGAGTACGTACAAGTACAAGATATTAGAAAATATCAATTTTTTTTAAATAAAAATATACTAGTATTCTCTAAAAAATTCACAAGAAATACTACTTAAAACAAAATGCTAAAAATAATAAAAAATAATACAAAATAATAAAAAATAATAAGAAAAATACTTAAAATTATTAAAAATTATAAGGAGCATCTCTCAAAATAGTTTTTATGTAGTGGAAGAAGTAGTACGCTTTCAATTAATATTCAACTGAGAACCCTACCAATTTTCTTTGGTTTCTTGAAATTAAAAAATTTAAAATATTAAAAAAAATACTTCCATCAGATTCTGAAGCTATTTTTCTGCATGTATGTAGGTATTTTTTTTTATGAATGTAATTTTTATTTAATATAAAACATTATCACAGATACAATTATGATGTTTCCTTTTTTTGTTAGAGCAACTTATAAAACAGTCACAAACAAAAATACAATGGTTAAAAAAAAAAAAAAAATTTAAAAAAATGCGTTTCATCAAGGTCGAAGAATTTTGATTATTTGGATATTATTAGGTTTAATTATCTGTCCAGATTTCTAAGGTAGAGGTCCTCTTAGATCATCCTGTTGGGCAGCTCGACTGGGTGTAAGTAGGTGCTCAGAACTATCATACAAAGTGGATTGAAGTGCATTCAAACCCCAGAATTGAGTGAAAAAGTTATGGCCACTCGCTTGTTGTTCAACTAAAAAATGTTTCATCTCAAAGATGGGTACAATAGTTGTTGTATAGCAAACCCAGTGAAGGGTTAACATTTAGCTATTCCTCTGCGGGAGCCGTTTCCTCTCCTTCATTATACCCTCTGCGCGTTTCCCACGTTGCAGCCACGATTGTCGCTCCGCCCCTGCATAACAGCTTTTATAATTTCGTTGCACTCGATGCGGCTCTCGGCTCTCCGCTCTCCGGGGAGAGCTCCTTTCAGGGTTCTTCCAATCAACGCAAAGTGCAAAACGCGTTCCGCCCCAGCAGCCAGCAGCCAGAAGCCAGAAGCCAGCACCCAGAAGCCCCAACCTCCCGCCCGCCTGGGATGTGCCTGCGAGTGGCAGCTGCCGGATTCAAATTCAATAATTTTCACGTCCCCGTCGCTGAAATAATGATGATGTTCGCTTCATTTTTCCTGTTTTCGATTCTTCCATTTTTGTTTCATTTGGCTGTCTTTACAGCACAGCAATCCCCCAGCCAAGAGCTGAGAACGGGGAATGGGCATAGGAATGGGAGGCTTGGGACTCGTGGAATGGTGGAGCTCACACGAACCCGACTTGGCTTGGCTCTCAGGCATTTCACGAATACAGCAAAGATGGCAACATTTCAATAACAGAATCTTCATCGATTGGGAAACGATTGGTAGTCAGATCTATGGCTGATTAGTAGAGAGTTGGGACGGAGGAGAGGTGCAACCATTGCCTGGCAAGGGTATACATAGATGGGTGCTTGAATAATCTTTCATTCGTGTGCCAAATATTCAATAAGTTTAAGCGATTTCCTGCTGAAATATTAGCCATACCTTTCCGTCATAGAAAACAGGATCGATCTAAGAAAAGGGCTAACAACAGAAGGGCTCTGAAAAGAAGGTCTAAAAGAGAAGACTCCTGAAAGAGAAGACCTCTGGAAGAGAAGACCTCTGAAAAGAAGGCCCCTGAAGGTAGTCCTTCTCTCACAAGTAAACCTTATTTACAGAACCCCTATCTCAAAGGTCTTCTCTGTTTTCGATCCCCATTTGATCTTCAAACTTTTCTAAAACCATAAACGTTTCTGCCCCCACTTTTGGTGGG
The DNA here is from genome assembly GCF_003369915.1 of Drosophila miranda. NCBI lineage: Eukaryota > Metazoa > Arthropoda > Insecta > Diptera > Drosophilidae > Drosophila > Drosophila miranda. The sequence continues at coordinate 21,728,106 of NC_046677.1, forward strand.
AATATTGACTGGGAATCTGCGCATATTTCCAGCCCCCCGAGCGCTGCATATTTCCAGCAACTAATCAAGCATCAGGCATCAGGCATCAGCCATTGAGAGGCAAACAAACCAACTTTCCAGCTGTCCTCGCAGTAGTCTCTCGCTCGAACATCTACATAGCCTTTCGCTGTACCTCGGATCGATGTCTGATGCTGGCTGGCTGGCTGCCTGCAAGGCCGCCAACAAAATGATTTGTTTGAAGTTTGATAAGCGGATGAGACTGTCGACGGCATCATCGGAGTATCTGTGGAGGCACCATCGGTGGATTGGAGGCAGGAGTACTGCCAGAGACAGCCGCAGCAGCAACAACAATAACTAAATGACTTTTGTTTCATGCGGAGGATGTATGATTGCAGTCGCTGGATCTGGAGTTGGAGTTGGAGTTGGAGTTGGGATCTGGAGGCTGGAGGCTGGAGGAGGCTGCCTTTGGTGGCTGTTGTCATGGCAGGAGCTGGATGACAATCCATGTCGCTGTCGTCGGCATCAGCGATGACTGCGACAACGACGCAGTGGCTGATCCACATCCACTTGCAATCGGCGCAATCAATACTTTGTTAGTTTTGAGCAACATGTTGCTGCGGTGCATCTGAGTCGCTGCTGCTGTTGCTGCTGTTGCTGCCACGATGTTTGGTATGCAAAAAGGCAACTTTTGTTATCTTCATGACAATCATTGGCCCGGCTCATCCGTGTGCCACAATTGCTCGTTCGTTTTTGCGCTTGATTGTCTTCTGTCCCTCTGCCACATGTTGTTGTTGCTGTTGTTGTTGTTGCCTCTGCCTCTGCCCCTGCCCCTGACGACGATGATGATGATGGTGGGGCCACGAAATGGCGGCCGCTGATATGGCCGCTCAGCCAATGTCGATGTCGATGTGGATGCTGAGATGCCGATGCCGATGCCGAGGCCTGATGATGATTATTGTAGTTCAATATTTGCCTTATGGCCATTTCGCAACCGGCAACCGGCTCGGCCTGAGACGTTGCCGTTTTTGTCGTTCGTTTTTGTTGCCTCTTCGTTGGCTTTGCTGCTGCTGCTGCTGCCGTTGCCGTTGCAAGTTGTCAGTTGCATTCACATCAAATTAAATTGTATTTTGCAAAATAAATGAAATTAAAAGGAATGACAACGAGCAGCAGCGACAAGTGGAGCGGAGCCGTAGCCGGGATGGAGTGCAGCCAACTGCGACTCTGTGGATGGGCTTCCTTTCCTCTCCTCTCCTCTCCACTCCACTCCTTTTAGCTCTTCTCCTCTCACAAGTTCATATGCAATTTATGTTCCTTTCATTGTTTTTGCCATTCGCATGTCCGCTCATCCGTCTCCGTCTCACTGAACCTGTCATCCTCTATCGCCAGCTCACTCTCTCCCTCTCTCTGTCTCTCTCTAAGAACGCGTCTCCTTTTACGGCGGGGAAAAAACTGACTAGATCTGACCATGCCCCTTTGGTCCATGTGCCACCAATTGAGTCGTTGCTGGGGTCGCTCGCAAATTGCTGGACTTTCCTTTGCCTTTTTCCATAGAACTCATAGCGACAGGTGCACAGCCACAAGAATCGCTAAAGGAATCAAAGAGCGTATATTTCTAAAGTGTTTGATTCCTAAAAAAGAGATCTATGGATCTATAGATCTACGAAAACTGATCGATTTTATTATCATAATATTTCGGGGAGATTTTAAGCTTCTTGATCAATGATTTTTTTCAAGATATTTAAGATTCATGCGCAAGATATTAATTTTTTTATTTTATATTTTTTTTTTAAATTTGTATTTTTTTAAATTATAATTTTTCAAATTATTTTTTCTAAAACTTATTATTAATATTTTTTTTCTTAAATTATTATTACTATTTTTTTTTTAATTATTATTAATTTTTTTAAATGTTATTTTTTATGTATTTAATTAAATTTTTAATGATATTTTTTATTTTATATATTTTTTTTGAATTTTTATTTTTTTTAATTATTAAAATTATTATTATTTTTTTTTAATTTAATTTTTTTTTTTAATTTTTCTTTTTAAATTTTTTATTGAATTTTTTTAGTTTTTCATTTATTTTATTTTATTTTTATTTGTTTAATTTAATTTTTAATGATATTTTTGTATATAATTTTTTTAATTTTTAATTTTATTTTTTATTTTATTTTTAACCTAGTAATTTTTTAACTTGAGAAATAGTAAATGAGAAGAATTTATCTATAAAATCAAATAAATAACGAAAAAGAAAGTTTTAGGACTAAATGTTAGGATATCTAAAGGCTATTGAAGAACCTTAAGTTCCTAAAATACGTCAATGAATAATAATTTAGGATAAATCCTTAGGACTTCCCCTACATTAATGGAGCATATACCATAGATTCATGATGATTTTGAAGCACCTTTTCATACACATACATATACATATTTCCCATGTCATTTCCCCGAATGATGTACTCATCCCCACCTCATATGCCATATCTCTGGCTCCGTATCCGAGCCATCTATCTGTTCGATATCCAGTCAACTGCAGGGCGCAGATGCAGATGCCATCAATGCCCTTGTGCCCGTGTGTATCTATTTATCTAGGCAGCTAAATATATCTCTCGCTCTACATGGCTGGCACTAATAAATTTATAAAGCTTGATATTATCGCGGCAACGTAATCGTAACTCACTCCCCTCGGCAGCTCCTCGGCAGCCCCTCTGCAGCCCCATCCCCCCACCGATTGAGTTGGGATTCCAGCTAAAGCGGACGAGGCTGTGGCATCATTTGCATTTGAAGGAAACGATGCCACACGCACAGAAGTGGGAAGTGAGGGTGAGGTTGAGGCAGTGCCAGTGCCAGTCGGGGAAGGGGAAGGGGAAGGGGAATGGGATGCCAAGACACAGAGCTATGGATGGATGTGGATAGCTCCTCTATAAGCCATCATCATAATGATGATGTTCGATTGCAGCACAGCCGAAAGTATTCCAAATTTCGATCCGTAAAGGTGTGAAAATACCTACAACATAGAGCCTAGAGCATCTCGAGAGAGAGAGAGAGAGAGAGATCTACTGGATTGATGAGGGCGCTGAAAATGCTGTCTGCCCCCGAGGCAATGCCACCCAAAGATGGGGGCAGACTCTGGCTGTCATTAGCGGTATTCAAATCATAACATAAATACACTTGTCGTCTGTCGAGAGATCTTGTGGGGAATGGGCGCTCCGAGCAGGGAGCACGGAGCTCCTTTTGGGTAGATTATGACAGAGTGAGGGCCTCACCGCTCACCGCTCCACCGCTCCACGGCCGCCTGTCTGGCTGCCTTTGTCGAGCAACTTGTTGGCTGCATTTCATTTTGATAACTTGTCAAAATAGTCTGGAAGTCGAGTGCCTCCTCCGGGCATGATAAATGCGGCCAGACAGCGCGAAAGCCACTGACAAAGTGTTGAATGTTTGTGCCACTTTATTATTGCCATTAAATGTAGTGCTCGTGGGCTACAAGGGCTGCCCTGCCTCCTCCCCTGCCTCCTCCCCTTTTGTGTCAGTTGTCTTTACGAGTCTGCTGGGGGCGCATATGCATAAAGCTGCGCCACTTTTCTCCCATAAACTTGTCAGGCAATGTCATAAAATCGAACAGAACCGAACCGAACCCTCATCCCTTGACCAGCAAATCGAAGACCATGCCAGCCATCGTCCCTGTGGTGAGTCCCGTTTGGGGAGCGCCACGAAATATTGTTGTAATATTTGCAAAAATTATTTGCCGGACAGCGGAAATCGATTGCTGGGATTTGGAAGTGATTTTCTGCTACACTGAGGAAAAGTTTGAGTCACACAAAAATGGAAATAAAAGTGGAACGGAAGGGAATGATCTGGGGATGATTTTTGCTGGGTTTTTCTATTGTGGAAAACATTTTGGGATAATTTTTTCGGGATTAAAAGAAAAGATTATACCCGTTTAAACCCAATTTAAGCTTGAAATTAATTACTAATATTCCTTTTCCTACAACTATTTAATACTCTAAAATTCCCTCAATTATTCCAGATTAAAAAGAAGACATTTATCAGTGAATTCCTTAAGAAATATTCCCGATTCTAGACTGTTCTGGTCTTATTTTTAAATAATTTCCAGTCCTTTCTCGCAGTGCCTCAGACACCAAACCGAAATTGATACGAACTTTGACCTAGGTGGGTGCTTTCCCTTCCCCCTCCCCCCGCTGCACTTACCTTAATGCCCAGATCTGATTGGAATATGCTAAAGGAATTGGGTTTTATGGCAGGCTCAGCTTTTATTTATTTACAAGCTGAATTTTTGGGCACTCTGCTCTCCAGGGTCACATCTTGTGCCCCACCCACCCACCCACCCAGCAACCCCCCTCGGAGTTCCGCTAATAAAGCCTTCTCGTGCCGCTGGCGATTCCTCTTATTCGCCGGGACATGGCTTAATTTGTTAGACGTTATCGCTTCCGCTTAAAGCCAACTACCGACGACTGCAGCAAAATGCATTTGCCGGCGAGTGGCAACTGCAACTGCAACTGCAAACAGGCTCGGCAGCGGCAGCAGCAACTTGTTTGTGCAGTGGCTGGTGGTGGGGGCAGGGACGGGGGCAGGGACTGGGGGCACGGTCACGTGCAGCGTGCAATAAGCGAAACATATTCGCATGTTGTCCGATCGGGCCCGGACGCGTTATCGATACTCGCGTGGCCTTGGCGGCTTCTAGGGGGAAAAAACACTGATATCGATGTGTACATGGGTGTATTCGAAGGATGCATTTGTAGACATAGATTCGTACTTACATGTGTATGGAATATGTGAGGGATAGAAAGGGGATCGCTTACGTTAGTGGATGGGAGAGTGGGGTGAGGGAGAAGACAGGGTTACCGATTCTTTTGGGGAGATGGATATGCTTCGGCTCATCAAAACACATCCACCCAGATGTGATGGAAGCCTGGGATGCCCTGGGATGCCCTGGGATGCCCTGGAATGATCTGGGATGCACTGGAATGCCCTGGGATGCCCTGGAATGCCCTGGAATGACCTGGGATGACCTGGGATGCCCTGGGATGCCCTGGAATGCCCTGGAATGACCTGGGATGACCTGGGATACCGTGGGATGCCCTATGATACCCTGGGATCAAGCACCAGGCGCTGATCTGGTAGTGTGCGAATGATCAGCCCTGGACGGGGCTTTTTGGTAGTCACGGAGAACTTTGATGGTGATGATGTGCCCTCCAGAGGATGCCTCGCAAGTGGAGCCTTATGATCAGTCCACTTACCAGCTGTTCCTCGCTTCTTTTCCAGATTTTCATAGCCCATAATCAAGAAACTGTATGAATTCTCTTAAGGATCCATATTCCTTTAGCCAGCCTTTCAGGTGCTCGAAATTGCAGCCCACAATCGGCAACCATCTTGAAGAGACCTCAACCAGTCCTCAAGCCGTCTACTCTTCGACAGCCACAACACAGAGAGAGACAGAGAGGGAGAGGGAGAGAGAGAGAGAGGGACAAGAGCAGCAGCAAGGACAACATGAATAATCCATTTTTCGAAACACTTGTCCCCCAGTCGCCAGACCCCCAGCTCCCTCGACGATCATAGATATAAAGACAGACTGTCTGTCTGTCTGTGTGTCTGTCTGTCTGTCTGTCTGTGCCTCCCTCCATCGTAGGTGTTGTCTAGATCTTGGCCACGCATACAGGCAGCGGGAGCCAGAGCCCGAAGCAGGAGCTGGAGCTGAAGCTGAAGCTGGAGCTGAAGCTGGAGCTGAAGCTGGAGCTGGAAGTCAAGGCTGGCAGCGACACCAGCGCCGAGATTAAAGATTCCTCCATAAACAAACAAGCGAAATAATTGAGGCAAAATTGAAGCAAACTATCCGAACTGTTGCTGGCCACAGAATGCAACTGGGAAGTGGGGGGGGAAGAGGAGGAACTGGAAACCAGTTCGAATACTCGGTGCAACAATTAGCACGGAATTTGTGGGTGCCATAAAACGCGCTACACGATGGTCGCATGTTCTTTGGGCCTTGCAGCCCGTTTTCATATCAATAAAACCTGCGATTCTATGGGGAGCCTTTCGCGTCGAACGGTACTCGCACCTGGAGAGGGTCGCCTCTCCTGGCGCCACTCTCGGCACCCAATTAGACACACTTCAAAGTCCTCCACGGTATGCGTCGCCTCGCCTCGCCTCCCCTCGCTCTTGGTGGCCATCAAACGAATGCATATTCCACTCCACTCATAATTCCCCCCAGGACGTGGGGTTGGAGCTGCTGCTGGGCTTGGGTTATTATTCATAGACCGTTTTTCGGACGACGCGTCCCAGCAGCAGACGAAACTTAATTACTCGAATAGATCAAACAAATTGCACGCAAAATAAATATAATGCAGCCACGGCCAGATACAGCCCGAAATGAGGTTATTAAGATGCCCCAAAAGGCAGACGGCTGCCAACTGTTTGGGGGGGGGAATTATGATCATGAAAATTATCGTGTCTCTGCGGGATTGTGATCTTGAAAATCCCCGCACGGCCTGGCACGGCCCGTCCCAGACACGGCACAATTTCTCATCGCTCATTTTCGAGGCAGGAGGCCGGCTTCGTTCCACTCCTAATGGCTCCAGTTGTGGGGCTGTTAATAGTTTGCCTGTTTCCCCTGTTTACGGCCGGAGGGAGCACGAAATGAGCTAAATTTCTTGGGAAAAGTGCAACATTGTGGAAAATGGAAAATGGCAAATGGAATCACCAACAATGCCACATTCTGCAGGGGGGCGGGGAGGCCATGTTTCGAGGTGTTTATGGAGGAGTTCAGGGAAGGAAAGATGAGGAACTCACTAATTTTCCTTGCATATTGGTCTAACAGCTATCTTTCCTGCAGCTCTTGGATCGGGTAGCGTCATGCGGCTGTGCCCCTCGGTCGGTTCGGCGGGAGGATGACTGAGTTGCGCGCGTAATAGCCTTCTACTGGTGTCAGAAACATGCATTTCAAACCCACACCAAGAAGGGAAGCCAAAATGAATATAGGAACACATCTCCGAAATCCTGGTAGGGAAAGGTATACCTTCTTTTTCGACTGTGACTTCCATGAACTCAACTTTACCTTGTGATCTCCGTTTCAGAATCTAAGAAGACCTCTGACCGCACCAGAGATGGATCTCTTCGGACACCAGGACTCTACTCTACTGCCCCTCGCTGACCCCAGGATGGCACTGCTTACATGGCAGCCATGGGATTAACAGGGAGCCTTCCACTTGCCACTCGCTCTACGAGAAGTTTGGCTCCTCTATTGTCTGGCCGTGGCAGGGCTTGTCATATTCAGCAAACATTTCTAATTTGCGGCGACATCTCAAGTTGTTGCGCTCTAGAAAATATTATTTGTTGAGCGAAAGACGAGAAAGACGACTGCCAAAATGACAAGGGAATAATTAAAAAGTTTTCCCAAAGCGAGGCACCGAAAATTCGTCTGGCAGGCCACAAAAGAAAACATCTGCTGCCCAGAGAAATGAGGGGGGGGGGAGGAGGCCTTTGGGGCATGGGGATAGGGCGTTTCGCTGTAGGGATGATGATGAATGGCCTGCGCGTGGCATGTGGCACGATCGAGACTCGCACTTACCCAGTGAGCTGCCGATTTGCATGAATTTATTGAGGAGGACCGGACCCTTTGGAATGCTGCCCACTTCCCGGAAGAGATACGTCAGGTTGGTGGATATTTGTATATTTTTCTTTTGCAATTTTGCACGCCGGCTTTATTTTTGATCATTTCTCTCGCGTTTCTCTCGATTTTGTCAATTTTTTATATGCAACTACCACAGTTTACATTACGTGTATTTATAGGTATATCTATATGCTTTAGTATACGTATATATATGTCTAGGTATAGCCATAAAATTAGTTAAGTTCCGACCTTTGAATCGATCCGTTGCTCCAGGGGGGGTGGGGCGTGTGGGGGGGGGGGGGGGGGGGGGGGGGGGGGGCTCCAGCTCCAGCTCCAGCCAAGTGCCTGACATTTTTACAACTTATCGACTAAACTTAATGCATTTAAATGCCTTGAAGATCGCTATCAATTATCGTATATAGACACAAAGGATATACTCGTATATATATATATATTGTGTGGGGGGTGTAGGGGTGTGTCTTTGTGTGTCTGTGTGTGTCTGTGCTAGTTGAAGCTTAGCGTAGGGTTATGCTCAAGATATGTACTCCACAAAAAACCATGTGTGTTCCAACCAAGACCGAGCCTGCTGCTCGGCTACTTGTCCGCATCGCGGGACTCTGACTCATCGGGCTCCAGTCCACCACCGCCCGCCTCCGCCTCCGCCTCGCCATCGGCCTGATCCTCCTGCTCGTGTAGGTGGTTCTGGTGGTGCTCCATCTTGATGCGGCTTAGAGGATGCCAAATATTGCCGGCCAGCTCATCGTCGCGCAGCGAGGGGCTCTGTACCGGCTCTGGTGTGGGGGACTTGCTGCTGCTGCCACGCTCCAGGGCGTAGGGATGCTGGCCCAGAAAGCCGGGAAAGCCCAAGAGGCCGGGGGGATAGGGATACTTGCCACCGTTGGCAAAGGGCGGCGGCGGTATGTTGGCAAAGGCGCCAGGACTTAGCTCGCCAGGCTATCGAAAGAGAAATGGAATAAGGATCTACAGTGGTACCCCCCTCCAAGGCCACCCACACTCACCTTTGGCGGCAGTCCATTGAAAAAGGGCGGCAGGTAGGGAAAAAAGAGCTCGGGTCGTCGCTGCATAAACTCCTGCTCGGCCGTGGGTCCACCGTGTGCGGCCCCAGGACCCGGTCCAGGACGCATCGGCAGCTCCAGGGACATGCGACGGCCCCGACGCGAAGTGGGATTCGTCCACATATGAGTGCCCATGTGAACCTGCAAGGGGGGCAGAGAGAGAGAGTCAGGAGAAGGGCCTCGACACTGGACAGACCTGAGCCGCACCTTTAGATTTCCTTTGGTTGTGAAGGCCTTCTGGCAGACATTGCACTGGAAGGGCTTGTCCCCCGTGTGGGTGCGCATGTGGATCTGGAGGGCCGAGCTGGAGCTGAAGTTGCGCCGGCAGACGTGGCAGAAGTGCTTGTTGTTCACGGGCGGGTCCAGGCTGGAGGTCGGCGGCCCGGCGGACATCAGGGCCTGCTGGAAGTCCAGCGGACTGGCCGGGAACCGATGGGCATCTGTTCGAAAGGGACGGGGGGGACTCAGTGGGTTGGGTTCCGAGGAGGCCTGGGCTGTGGCTCTACTCACGCAACTGCATCTTCATCAGCGACTGTTCGGCATCGATGGCAACCTGGGGATAGCTGCCCGGTGCTCCTCCCTCGCCGGCCCCAGCCTCTTCGCCCAAGAGCTGGTCCTGCTCGGGCTCCTCTTTGATGGGCGTCGCCTCCAGGGGCTGGGAGGCGACCACGGGGTCGGGCAACTTGTCGCCCGACTGGGGCGGCGGCGGCACCGGCGGCGGCTTCTTTGCAAACAGATTCGGATTGAGGGTGAGCTGCAATGAGAGAGATTTTCTATATGGGACCCAGACTCGGAATCTGATGCTGAATCCCGATTCTTGGGCGCTAATTTCTGTGCATTTTCTGCTAAATGTGCCGTTAATGCAACAGAGTGGGGCACCCAGCGGCGCACAGACTCTCTTGCCTCTTAATAATCGTATTTTTAACCGAAAGCCAAACCAAAAACATAATTTACAATTTTTCTATGGCATCGCGTGTAATAATGCCAACTAATTATCTCGGGCAGACGTTGCCGCCGGGTCTCATATTTTTATGGCAAAACAATTGTTCTCGCAGCCGGCGGTTGACACTCGCCCGAGGGGGGAGGGGGATGGGGGTACCCTGGGGCTCAGTGTGTGCCCCACAGACGCGACGAACAAAAGATTAAATAATTTTGCATAAAGCGTAGCATAATTTATTTGCTTTGAATGCATCGCACACACCGCCACCGATCCGGCACCGATCCTCTCGCTCTCCCTCTCTCTCTCTCTGGGGGACTGTCACTATCCGATCTCCTGCCCGATCCAGAACAGACCATGGCAGACACGACCACATCGTAAATTTCGCATCATCATAATGCATTTTCGTAATTACTTAAAATTTTTGAATCATTTAGAAATATCAAGCCCAAAAGATGATGCCGATCCCCTAACCCGATCGTCTGCTCTAGATCATCAACAATGTGCTAAGCGAGCAAATCGGAACGTGGCTGTGGCCCCAGGGCTGGGGCTGTGGGAAGGGGGGGCATATGATGGGAGAACAAGGGTCTGTCTGGGGCTGCCAAAACCAGGGACAGCAGGGGGGTGCGGGGCCGTGCTGATTACCAACTGAAAACGTTATGACATTTACACTGCAATTGCATTTCGAAGCCAGTCCAGGAGCGGTTCAGAGGGCCAGAAGGGAAACAAAAGCCCAGCTAGAAGGAAGTTTTTCCTCAAAAACAGACTCCAAAAGCCAAAACTTTAATAAATTAAAGCATTTAGAGTCTTCCTTCTTTTCCTTTCCTTTCAGTGCCCTTCGGGTCTCTGCAGACTCCGCTCCTGTGCTCTGAAATTCACTCAGAAATTTTGGAAATACTCCAAGAATGTTCGCCATAATGAACGATGTCATTAGTCATAGAGCGAGAGACAATGCCGCAGTATGTGCCTGCCTCAGCCCCAACCCCAACCCCAGCCAGAAATAAATATTAATACTCGCATTTGTACTTAAATGATGGCCGGGCAGAGTGGCAGAACCACAGCATAACCACTCCACACACTCCACATCTGTGGCGGGTAGCGAACGCACTTTTATAAATAATTGGCATTGTTGGGCGATGTAATCCAGGCACTTAAAGCTCTCCAGCGAGATGAACCGGCGGCTCCAATCCCGTCTCCAAGTTGGGCGAGTGCCGGCCACAAAGCGGAACGCCAACAATTAAGGCAAACTATGCAACTTGGCCACAATTTCTTCATAATAAGGCCGTTCCCTCCCGCCTCCGTTCTAGTTGTGAAGCGAACACGCTGAGCAATTAATAATGCGCTCATAATTTGTATGGCTCCAGCCATAACGGGGCATCGTCCAGGCCATATTGGGCGAAATCAACCCAAAGCCGGGACCGAGTGAACCCGTGAACATTTTAATTAATCATGACCAAGGCAAGGCCCAGCCACCAGGAGCTGGAATCGAGCTGGGATTAGACAGGGTAATGTGGTGACCCCATCTTGGGGCATGGAATGTCCCTCAAGAACAGAGGAGAGTGATTAGTGGCAGAGTAACGACGAGGTAGAGTGAGCATGAGTGCGGATGGCTAATGAGTGCGAATACCAGGTTAAGGCTGGGAAGCAGACTGATCATTGATTCACTCTCATGACACTCAAGACTGAATGAAGCGTTCGGGGAACAGGGTTTAGATGAATCAAAGGATCTGTATCATTTTTATACGAGTGTAAGAGTCTCTCATCAGTTTGCTGTAGTTTGTTTTCGCTTTCTTGGGACGGACTTTTGCTCATCCACAAAGACTGTGCATATTTTTTGGATTGTTGGCTATTTCAAAGCGAAAAGTAAGTCTTGCTGTGTATATTGTTGCTGGATTCTTGAACCGACTCAGGGGCCAAGGCATTGAGGACCAGACGAGGCCGAGTAGGCTGCCGGCTTGCGGTGAGAGGCGCAGAAGAGGTATTGCACAGTCTTGATTAAGGTCTATCATTGGTTCCATAAACAGCTCCAGCAAAATAAATAAACATAGATAAATCCCCTGGGTAAATATAGAATGCTGATGAGAACAACTGTGGTTTTTCGATAAATAAAAACCATAAACAGAACAAAACTTAAATGATCGATGATCGAGGCAGTAACAAATCACGCCCCCAATGAATTTTCTAATAAATTAATCTCATTTCAATCTCCTACTGATCTTTGGCCCAATCATAAATCGATCAAATCCCCTACCCATACCCATAGCCATATATATTTGTAGCACTCACCTTGGCCCCGTAGGGCGATCCGGGGTCATTGCAGTGCGATCGGGAGTGGGTCTGCGGAGCCGTGACTTCTTTGGCATGTTCGCTCTGCAGATGGCTCTCCAGGGCGGCCAGGCTGGGCAGCATCTTGAAGCACAGATTGCACACATTCGGGGGCGGATGGAGGCCTATGCGGGTAACAGACAAAGAGTTACTCGATAGGTCACCGGGAGGAGGAGTGGGCAGCGTCGAAACGGGAAACGGGAAACGCGAAACGATCTGCGATATAATAAATATCCATCCGAGTAAAAGGTTGTGACATAATGAGGCGACAGATACGCGCGCCGTCTCTCGATCCGGGAATGCGCCAATGTTTAAAAATAAATTTTCGGAATTTGGCATAGGCATATCATCACAGACATGGAACGGGGAACGGGGGAACGGCGGAACGGGGGGACTGGGGGCACTGGGAAATGCTTTGTCTCGGTCCAATTGAGTTATGTCGCGGCGAGATCGCAGATTTATCGCGCTCCGACTTCACTTGGCAAACGATCGCGGGGGTCAAAGGTGACAGACAAAGAGGCTTCGTCATCCGCATCCACACCCAAATCAAGTACTTACCCATAAATCCTAGGGGGCCGAACGGCAGCAGGGGAAATTTGGCATGGGCCTGGCCCAGGGCGTGCATCTCCTCGCGGGCTGCCGCCATCAGCAGAAGATTCGGGGGCATGGGCATACCGAGCATGGGCAGACCAGCCCCAGCCCCAGCCCCAGCTCCAGCTCCAGCGCCTGGTGCGCCTGCCACGCCATTGAAGAGCCGCGCGGAGGCCGATGATGGCGAGGAGAGATCCATGGCGGGCATTTCTCCGCTCTCGCTGCGTCCCCCTCCAGTCATGTCCAGATCGGATCTAGAGCGTTCATCGGAGCCATCATTGGGGGGTCTCCTCTCCCGCTCCCGCTCCCTATCCCTGTCCCTCTCCCTATCCAAGGGCAGAGGCGTGGCTGTGGCGGCACTGGAGTTGTCCCTGGAATCATCCGTGCTGTCCATCGTCATAAACTCATCAAAATCCCCGCCCTGCGACGACTCCGACCGCTGTCCCGAGTGATCCGAGATGGTGGTGGAGAAGTCCAGGGTGTCCGACGTGCCCAAGGACTTGTTCGAGTTCTGATCCTCGATGCCCAGGCGCTCGGCATCGCCCTGGGGCGCAGCCGGCTGGCCACTGCCGTCGTCCATGGTGTGGATGCGGATATGCTGCTGCAGGATGATGCCGTTGGAGAACTTCTGGTGGCACACGGGGCACTTGAACTGGCTGCGCATCGGCGGCTTGATCTTGTGGATGCTCATGTGCGCCTTCAGGTTGCCCTTGGTGGCGAAGGCCCGTCCGCAGATCTTGCAGCGGAAGGGCCGCTCGCCGGTGTGGGTGCGGATGTGCATTTGCAGGGAGCTGCGGCAGGACATCACCTTCTGGCAGAAGATGCACTGGTTCGGGTCGGTCAGCTTGTTCTCGATGTTGTCCACCAGCTGCTGCAGCTTCGACGTCTCCGAGGTCTTGTCGATCTCGATCAGATCCTCCCACGACTTGTCGATGATGCGCTCCATCTGGGCGAGCGAGTACTCGCCGGGCGCCTCCCTACTCGTCGAGGAGGAGCGTCTCACCAGCTTGGCGATGTGCATGTGCTCGGCCAGGTCGCGTTCCCGATCCCGCTCCCGATCCTCGCTGGGCGGACTGCCGGCGCTGCTCGCCTGCCGCTTCCGGACACTGCCATTGCGCCGCGATGGCACCACTGGTTTGGGGGCTTCCTTCTCGGTCTTCTCCGGCACGGACTCGGGTCTGATGTCTGGTGTCACGACTTTGGGGGTCTTGGCCCGCTCCACGGGGGAGTGGGACTTCTCCTTTTCCTTCGGCTTCTCCTTCTCCTTCGGCTTCTCCTTCTCCTTTGGTCCTGGCTTGCTGAGATCCTCCGCCTGCTGGGGCTGCTGCTGCTGCTGCTCCAAGCGGTTCTCCTCCATCTCCTCCAGCTGCTGCAGAGGACTCGGCTCCTGTCCGCTCGGCGGCGGCGGCGGCACAAAGGGCAGGCGGATGGGATTGAGGGCGGCAAACTGTTCCGTCGCGGCGGACCCCGGCTGGGGTCCTGCGGGCTGGGGCTGTCCACCGTTCGAGGCCGCCACCACGGGGGGCATCAGCATGGGCGGAAAGATCTGCGTGTGCCGCTGGTAGTGGACCTTGAGGTTGCCCTTCGTGGTGAACTTGCTGCCGCAGACGTTGCAGTGGAAGGGCCGCTCGCCGGTGTGCGACCGCAGGTGGATCTGCAGGGCCGAGTAGCTGCCGAAGATCTTGCCGCAGTACTTGCAGCGGTGCTTGAAGATCTCGCCGCGGCTCTGGGCCTCCTTGGAGGCGTACTCCGAGTACTCCTCCTGCATCTGGGCGGCGTGCAGGCTCTGGGAGGCCGAGTCCAGGACCTCCTCGGTGCGCCGCTGTAGCATCTCCAGGCAGTTGGGCTCGTTGGGGGCCGGCGGCGGATCGTGGTTGGTGATGATGCTCGAGGCCAGGCTCGAGCTGATGTCGCACATCAGGTAGTCGGAGCCAGCTCCGGGCTCGGCCTCCGGTGAGGGGTCCTTCTGGGCCATGATCTGACACCGACTTGGCTCCTTCTCATTCTCCCTGTCCCTCTCGATCTCCTCCTCTCTCTTTTCAGTCTTTGAACTCTCCTCGCGCCGCAGCTCGTGCTCCTCCAGCTCCCGCATGCCATTGCTGGGGTCTGGTGTGGCCTCCTCCCGCTCCTGATCCGGCTCCTGCTCCTGCTCATCCTCCTCCTCGTCGGGCGGCTCCTCCTGCCTGCCCAGGGCCGCTGCCTCGGCCCGCTTCAATTGACTCTGTAGATGCTGGATGAGCTGCAGCTGCATCAGGTGCTGCCGCTGCACGTTGAAGATCGTGGACTGCACCATGGCCAGGTCGGCGGGCCGCTGGTTCCCCGCCGCCACCCCCGCCAGAGCAGTGGCCGCGAACTGGGCCACCGCCACTTTGGTATGTTGTAAAGCTTCCAGGGCCACGTGACCGCTTGTGGGCAGTCGACTGCTGGCCGAGATCACCGACAGATCCAGCGCCTCGTTGCTGTTCTCCGGCTCCGGCGACTCCGGGGCCTCGTCCATCTCTGGCTCCCGATCCGTCTCGGGTTCGGGCTCGGGCTCGGGTTCGGCCTCCGGTTCGGGCTCGGCATCAGGGGCCGCCGCCTCGATCCCGCCATTGTTGTTGCTGTCCGCATCCAGCTCCTTGGCAAGGAGATTCTCCCTCTCCCTCTCCCGCTCCTTGTCCCTGTCCCTATCGCCGCCGGCTGAGCCGTTCCTGGTGCCTGTGCCGCCCCGATAATTGATGCGATTGCGAAATATTGAACACATTATCCTCGCTCGATCGGAAGCGTTCCACCTCCTGATCACGATTGCTGCCGCGATTTCTAGCGCTGCTCATGGACTGGACCCTGCGGAAGACACAAGAGAGAAGAGAGGGGAGAGAAGAGAGAGGGGAGGAGAGGCATGAGTGCAACGAAATTTACGCACATATTCCCGCCCGATAATATATGGAGTGCGATATATGGTTGGGGGGGGGCCAGGGAGGGGCACTGGGAGTGGGAGGTGGGGGAGTCTCGCGCCAGACTTTATGATAAATCTTTTTTTGAATATATGAATAGCGCTGTGTGGCGCAATTTTAGGCGTTCGTTGAATAAATGAACGGCGGTGGGTGAAGGGAGGGGGGAAGGAGGGCGGAGGGAGGGGGGTTAGTCGCGTATAACTTAATATCAGCCTCTGCTCCGATTTATACATCTATATCTGGATATCGCGGTTTTCGGTTTCGGACTATCCGCGGATCTTGTGCCGGATTCCCGGCCCGGCCCGGCCCGGCCCCAAACAGTTTTGCATGGCGTAAGATTGGCGTAAGACCGGGGTAATTTATTGATTTATTACTCGGAATCACTCAGCATATCTTTTGGTCTATCTGGTGTATCTGTTCTATCTGGTACATCTGGGCTCATTGAATTTGCCACAAATCTTTCCCAATTATTCCGGTCACAGCTAATTTATCTGATCAGATATCGGCCACTGGTATTACGCCCATTCAAAGGGAGCCCCACCCCCAGACTAACTGAAAATATCGAGAGTGATATCTATGGTTCTATGGTTCGATATCGATGGTGGCATAGCACGGGTTCTTTTCTAGGGTCTTAGTTCGAGTTTCATTAAATACATATCTCTAAGATAAAACTTTCACTTGCTTATTAAAACTCATAAAATATCTTAAACAATAATATAATCGTACAAATGAGGCAGGGATCAGAAGAAGAGACAAACGAATCAAACGAGATAACGAAGAAGTGCGTGTGAGCAAGTCGCTACTGTGGCAATGCATCAACTGGTGTAGGTATGTAAATACACCTTATATCAAACGAAACACCGCCGGGAAATCGTCAAACGGAACCAAACGCGCTTCTTCCCGAGCGGCTGCCCCTCGGAGTGCATCCCAACGAGGTGCAGTGGTTCATGGTCAGCCACCAGTCCATCAAGGGCACGGCCAGGCCCACTCGCTACAGCGTGATCGCGAACACGGGCCGCCTGGACATCGACCTCCTCCAGCAGATGACCCACAACTTGTGCCACCTGTTTCCACGCTGCAACCGGGCCGTCTCCTACCCGGCCCCGGCCTACCTGGCCCACCTGGCCGCCGCTCGCAGACGACGTTTGCCTCCCCCCAACAGGAGTACAAGAAGCGGTTGATCGTCCCGGCCGTGTCCAGCAAGAACCCAATGTAATTTTATTATCTCTGTCCCAGTTTTCTCTTAGTGTAGGGTTATAAGAAAATTGCAATACCTAGGCGGTGGATAATTATGACTGAATGTAAAGGTTCTATATCCAAAGATCATCCAATTCTTGCAGTTTTCCAGTTTATATTCTGAGAAGACTATAGAAAGTGGTAACCGGTTTCGATGTTCAAGGAGGAAGGCTCTAGAAAGGTTATCTCCATGGTTATGAGAAGGTTCTTTCAAAGGTAATCTGGACAGTACATTTTACTCTGAAAAGAACCCAAAGACCTATAAAAAAGAGGTTCCACTCACTGTTATCTATCATCACCCAGCCTATTTGTCCTTTTTCCGAAAAGCTTGCCAAAGGCTGGAGCCAGTGGGAAAATCGACCGCCATCCGAGTGTTGGACCGACGTCCGCCAGTGACAAAGTGGCGTCCTGCGAGAAAGACCAGCAGACGTGTGTTCAGATACCACCAGCTGTGGAAGAACTTCAGATTCATTTCGGAATCGAAACAAATCCTTGGAATATTTCGAATTTTGAAGGGAACTTGGCCGGGAACTGTGATGGGAAGGGGGAAACCCCCTGATCGCCCCAGTAAACTGTTCAACATAGAACCTGTCTCTATCGCAATCGATTACCCACAATTTCTGAGTTACACTATCAACAGGGCCACAAATTCTAGAGGGCATGAAGTTAGGCAGAATATTTCCAAATGCCTGGAAATAGGGGTAGGGGTACGGGTACCGCATTACGGGCGATTGCTTTATGATTATTTCCCGGCAATTAAGTGAATTTATTGGCAAAGGTAAACACACTCGAATACGAATTCGTGTGTCTCTATCGATTGGCCACACTCGAAATCATCGACGCACAGGCACCGGCAGCGAGCACACTATTTCTATCAATGCCGATGCGAGGCTGGCAATGGGCTCATCCGAAATCAATTTGTTTAATGCAGACAGCGCTTTCCCACAGCCACAGCCACCGCCACCGCCACGAAGGAAGGGGGGTGGGGGAGGGGGGGGAAGTTAACCCGAAGTTGAGGCCCAGGCGAAAGTGTTAACCAAAAATCAAGTGAGTCGGAGTCCAAGACGAGACCGGCAGCCACAACTTATTCCACTTGAGATGATTTCTTGAGCGATTTACGCACAGCCAAAAACATAAAACTTCCGCAATTGCCGCACACAAAACACGAAAAACTCTTCGGGGCTTTTGAGAAGCGGTTCTGCGGTTGTTCTTGGAGTGTTTCCAAGCTCTCATTTCCTTTGTCACTGACGAGAGAAAACCAACATCTTTCCTGCCAGCAGGTGGTCCAGCGCCAGCCAACTCGAAAGGAACTCTAAATCTTTCGGATCTTTCGAATATTTCGAATCTTTTGGGGCTTCGAAACAACACGGCGTCAATCATTTGGCCGAAACGTGAATTATGCCTAGATAGATATACACGGCTCGTCTGCAGCGGATATTGATCAAAATTCATTGCAATTTGCTTGATTGATTGATGGTGTACACACACACACACATGTACATATATCCGGGGCCAATTGAATGAATGAACCCGAAGGCGAAACGTAAACAATCTGACTGATTGAAGTCTGTTGTTTCAACCGTCGATCGCGATGGACAGATGGGGCAACACTGATTCTCGAGGGGATTTCTACTTGAGCGAGTGTCATCTTTGACAATCTAGAAAGATGAGGGGAATTTTCGGAATTTTTGGTAGTACTAAAATCTAATTTTAAAGCATAAATATCACTACTTTGCCTGGCAGTTCTCCATGTACATATCTTATACCTCCCTCTAGCCCGAAAAAAAAACATAAAGAAAGTTTAGGAAATACAAAAAAAAAAGGTGGAAATTGTTTGAGTCAAATTTATGAGCTTCGCTTAAGCAGGGGGGGGTACTACGAGTACTGGTCTGGTCTGGTTAGCGCTCCCCCCCCCCCCCCGGACGATAGGGCCTGGGAGTGTATTGACCATTTTGCATGCGGCATGTCTGATGGGCACAGGGGGCACAGCCAATGACGACGACGGGTCTCAGGTCCCAGGTCCCAGGTCCCGTGGCTTACAAAATGTCTGCAAATTTATTAAGCTGAAAAAATTTTATGAGTTGAATTGGTATAATTTTCATATAATTTTTGAGAAAGAAGCGAAATGGAACGCTGCCAGACGGTCAACCAGTTGGGTTTATGGCCAGCGGGGGGGCTGGGACGGACCTAAAAGGAAGGATGTCGAGGGGTAAGCGCCACACACACACACATGAAATGCAAATGTCTGCGTGTCTGAGGGACAGAATGAATGGCTGGGTTTTTGTGTGTGTGTTTGTGGAAGGGAAAGGGCAAGGAAACCAATGCCAAGGGGAAGCCAGCACACACACACACATACAGAGAGACGCACAGGGGTCTGGCCGGGTCTGGTCTGGTCTGGACTTTTGGCCAGGGACTGGGTCTGGTCTCAGCAGCGGCTTGTAGATGAATTTGTATTGTTTTGCATTTGCTTTTGGGGCGCTACTTTGTTTTTGCCTCTGCTTTCGCTTCGCTTTTTTGTTGTTTTGTTTTCTGTTTCTTTTCTTTACGTTTTTTTTTGTTTTTTTGTTCCAAGGATGGTGGGGGAGGGGTCTGTGGAGGGCAGGGTTGTTAAGCTGCCATTGCAAACAATTAAAATCATAAGAGACGCACATAAATTATTCATGGCTTAATCTAAAGTGGACAATCTATGCAAAGTACCCTCGCACACACACACACACACACACACACCTACGTGGTGGATGTATCTGTATCTGCATATATGGTCGAACACTTGTTCGCCCCCTTGATGGCCATTTTTGATATTTTGCCAATCTGCTGCTGCTGCCTTTGCCCTTCTTTTTGCCTTAATTACTCATAAACGAAGGAAATAATTGCATTCAAGTGGCCTTTCCTCATCCCTCATCCTTCTCCCCCTCTCTCTCCCTGCTTTTGGGGCTCCTCTTTTGTTTCCCTTCCGTATCTGGCAATTAGATGGAACAATGAAATGGTCTGAATTCTGGTAACTCAATTTCGAGGCGAGTCGTCGGCTCTGTAGGAGCCGAAGCCCTGAAAGGCTACTTCTTTATTTGTGGATTTGGCTTGTTTTGGGCCTCAGTTATCGAATCGAAAGTGTAATCGATTGATGGGGCTTTGATTGGCACATTAGAATCCATATTGAATGATTTACTGGGGGTAAAGATATTCATAATGTATTCATATAGCATTTTGCAGTAGATATTTGCTTTGGATTGATGATTCATAATCAATTCTATATCGAAATGAAGTGCTTATGATGTGGCCTGTCGAATGAAGACTGTTCCTTGGAGTTCCCTCCCTGAGGAACCGCCACGTTAAATAAAGGTGAGAGATTACATTCATTCTGTTCCTTGGACGATACCTTAAGCTTCTTGGTATTGTTTCCCTGCCAAAGGCTACAGTCGCCCCAGGCAGAAGGAATATATCATGGAATACAGTAGCGGACAGTGAAATGTGGACAGAAATATGGAAGTTTTGGTTTGTTTTTCAAGAAAAAAGCTCATAAATCTAAGCAAACAATATAAAAAACTAACGAAACACATAAAAAGTTGGAAACCAAACATCCTTGTTTTCAAAAGAATCCTTAAATCAAAAAGTTTTCAGTTTAGTATTCTTTTTATAATATTATATAAATAAATTATAATATAATATTATTTTTAAATATTACGGAAAAATTCATCATAAAAATGCTTAATCCGGAAATATAATTTTTTCTGTGATTACATTTAATTCTATGAATATTGAAGATTATTTTTTGTATATTACTGAATAACAATGACGCCTTTCCCTCCAATAAAGTAGATTTTAAAAATTAAGTAATGCCTTAAATTGATATACAACCTAGCCAGCTAATTCTGTTTTAGCATATTTGCATAACTAATAAATAAATTAAATTTTAAATTCCATCAAGTTGTTGTTCTATTCATTTCCTCGTTCGCGACAAAGCCCAAAATTTGTTTTGATGAATATGAATTGAATTTGGTTTATTGCCCTCGCAGAAATAATGCCAATAAAAAGGCAGCTGGCTGGTTCTGGCCAGGTTAGAACGGTTTCGATTGGTTTGGCGTCTAACTAATAAATTTTTGTAGCAATAAAAATTCAATTTATGCGGTTTATTGAATTAGCGAACGGATCGAAATGAAATGCAGAAATGCAATGCAGAAAACCCGAAAGGGTAAAGGGGAGACGATAGATAGATAGATGTGTATATAGATTGATGCATAGATAGATTCGCATGTGGCCCACATTATAGAAGAATTTGCGGCAAAATATTCACAAAATATGCCGCATGCCATGAACAGAATAGATACATTTCTATCTATCTATTGTCTATGCCGCACATTTCTGTCATAACATGAAATAAATATTTCACTCGTCCGCTTGGCCCGTGTTCTGCCTTCCTTTCCTCTGTCTTTGCTTTCCCTTTTTCTGTATTCGTTATTAAAATGAAAACAAATTTTATATAAAATATAATACGTACAACAAAGAGGGGCAGGGGAGGGGGGTGGTATTGGGGCAGGCGCGAAAAATGAGAAATAGACTGGCCACAAAATGAAAAGCGCTTCGCATTTTTACAAATGAATTTATTGCCAAGCCAACGAACAGGAAAAGATACAAAGAAACGGCCACTCAAAGATACATTTCGTCGCTTGCATCGCGCGACTCATAAATTAATTAGAACAATAAAACAATAAATGTATTTTAGAGGGAGAACCGTACACTGACAGAAAACGTAACTTGTATCTGTCAGATACAACAGGATTATGAATTAATGGCACGGCTATTCTCTCTTTGTCGCATCTTAAGAGATCTAGTGCTCTTGAGCATTTTCTTTCGGTGCAGCACACACATCTATCTTTGGCTACGGGCTGCAGATACATTTCTTTGCATCTTATTTAGGGCCGGGCATCAATTGTGGCTTGATTAAAATGTTTTTTCCACAGCCCACTCTATGGCAACAATTTCTTCTAGTTCCAGAATGCATCTGCCAGATACTTTGTATCTGTGACACAGAGACTTGACACCTGTCATCTTTTCGTTTAACCTTTCGATGGCCAATCACTCGACACTCGACTCCCCAGCCCTCCCCCTCTGGACGCACTACCCTTGCCCTCCCCCTGGCCTTTCTTTTAATTTTATTCTTGACATGCCTGCCTGGTTCTTGTTCTTGTTGGTGTGGACTGTGTTGTGCATCATCTTCTTCTTGCTTGTCATTGCATAACATGCAGACACACGGATACGGATACACACTCACAGATGCACAGATACACGGATACACAGATAGACACTTGTATATGTCATATCCTCCGGCACATTCTCTCGACCCACAGGCCCATGTCAGACACCCTCTCCCTGCCTTGACCCCTGCTCCTGTCCCTGTCCCTGCCCCCGCCCCACTCTACATGCCACCTTTGGGGCACAAAGTAGTTGTATTTATGTTAACTTTGACACAAGCTCAACATGCAACTTTTCGGTTGTTCCTCCTGCTGTTGTTGTTGTTGTTTCTGTCTGCCTCTGTTGCAGTTGTGTGTTGCATGTCCTCGCATAAAGTGTCAAAGTTAAATAATCTCTCCCCTGCCCAGTGCCACGGTGTGAGGCAGAGGTGTGTGTGTGGGGGCAACCTGAAAAAGTAGCCCCAGGCCCAATTTAGATCTTGTTTAATATGTGCTCCCCAGTTTTGTGGGCTATGCAGGATGGGGAAGCATCCTTATGAATGCCAAATGATTGGTTGGAGTGTGTCAAGGAGATCCTCGTAGAGAAATTACATTTTTGCCAGAGATTTTGAGAGTCACATAGGTGAAGCAGTCGGTCAATGAAGTCATTCGGTAGAACGAACAGAAAATAAACGATTTAAATGATGAATTTTTAAGGAATATAATTAAATTTAATCGGAAATGGGTATTCAAGGGACACTTCATTAGTAACATGTCCAGAGATGCTTGAAAGCATTTAAATGAGAATGAGAGTACACATGGGAATATACTAGGGGTATCATAAGTGATATGATACTATATGAAATCTTTTGCAGGACTTAAACTGAAAGAAAACTTTAATTATTTCTTTAGGCAAAAGAATATTCCCTTCAATGAACTCAAGTTACTCCTAAGAGCAAACTATTCATTTTATATTCCTAAATCTTCCAATGATACTTATTTTATTCCCCAATTTATGCTGCAACACCTATTATTTAGTCACCAAACATGAATTGCTTTGGTTTCGAGTATATTTAACAATATAAAATGGGGCTATCAAATAGGTATTCACATTTCATTGAACATTTAAGAACAAAGAATGAAAGCTATCCAGGCATCTTTTAGCTTGAAGAGTCACCAAAGCCACATTCTAATGTTCCATATAATAAAGCATAGATACGAGTATTCTTAATTGTACATGTATTTTTGAAGGTTTTCCCCTTTTGTCCCTTTAAAGCTGCTTTAATACTTCGAAAATCCAAGTAATTTTCGTAGTACAGTCTCTGAATTGTATCCGTTTATATTTTAGAACCTATGTAAGAAGCTGGCAAATGGTTTACCTCAACATGGAATACATTCTCAAGGAACATTGTCATAAGCTCTATTATTTCTATATTTCAGTTTGAAGAACATGAAACTTTAGATAGTTTTTGGTAGTAAACATACTTAAAGTAAGTTTAAATTGCTGTATTAAAGTATTTTATTTTAAATTAAAGTATTGCCAATATATTCATGATAAATTTAGAATTATATTCAAAACTTCTCAAAGGAATTACTTACAAAAACCATTTCATTCGACTCGAATGTTTAGACCTATTAACTATAACGATTTTTGATTAAAGGCTTTAATTAGTTTCTTGGATTATACAATTCTGATCTGTATTTCTATGGAAATTCTCTTAAATCACTATAAATTGTATATTTTTAAGCCCCTCTCTTTATTTCCACTCACCTTTGCTGGGGGATTTGACTCCTTCTTCCTTGAAGGATTCCAGGCTATCCGCTTTGGGGGTTCATCTCTGGAAAGTATCTCCTTTTGTCGTATGTATCTTGCCGACGGCAATCGCAAAGATGATGCGATTGTTTCACACAGGATTTATAAGTATTCAAAAAATTGTTGTTTTAATACGAAAATCAAGTTTATTGCACATTTTGTTAGCCCTCTCTCTCTGTATCTCTCTCTTGCTTTGTTTTTTTTTCTACTTCTTCGCTCTGCTCTGCTCTTCTGGTTTCCTTTGAGTTACTTTCGTTGTTGCTTTTGCATTTTGATGTGAATTTTATGATTAATTAAACACGCGCGACCGCAAAAAGCGACTCCGTCTCCGTTTAGGAGTGCGGCCCCGTTCCCGCTCTGCCCACGCCCCTGCCCGCACACACACATGCCCCCCGCCCCCACACACGCACACGCACACGGACACGTACACGTACACGTACACGACGTACCGTACGCACACACAGGAAGGAGGCTGAAATATGCGTAAGCAGCGTCGTAGCGACTGCGACAGCGGCGACTGACGAGACGACGGCGGTGATAAAAACACACACACGGGGCGGCAGGCACACCGTGTTAACCGTTAACGGTTAACTGTTTTTTTGGTCTGAATAGAATTTGTGGCCAAGGAGCTGCCAACTGGTCGCTGGTACTGCCAACTGGCTTTTGGGGCTGGCTAAACGTCGACTGAACGCGGGCGGGCGCCACTGGAGAGCCGCTCTGGCGGCCGAAAGGTAACGGTAACAACGGCAACGGAGAGGCAGAACCAGAGCCAGGCGACGTCGACGTCAGAATGTCCTTAACGGTGGCACCACGGCCGCAGCAGCGGCAAGCAGCAAGCAGCAGCAGCAGAGGCGCGCACTTGCGATTACGACGACGACGACGATGGCGATGGCGATGGCGATGGCGATGACGACGACGGACCACGGACGACGGCGCGCAGTGTCCTGCGAGTGCGAGCTGGAGCGAAGTGGTCCCCACGATGGCTGCGTTCGCACGCAGGAGCCGGGCGACGGCGATGGGGCATTCATGCGATTCCGATTCGGTGGCGGCGCCGCATTCACAGTGCGAAAGCTTCGCGCCACGAATGCCGTCACACAGAGAGAGGCACAGCGCGCGCGAGAGAGAGAGAGAGAGCCACGGCGTGTATCTGCTGGTGGCAAGAGAGCGTGCAGAACCCCTTAACAGTTGGGGAAATGCCGTATAAGACTTTTATGTTAACGCTGATAACAGCTAACAGAGCTGTTACATGGTAGAGGGTCTATAGCGGTGCTCTTCTCACTCACGCCAGGCAGCCATTTATGGGGAGTGTTTTGGGAGAGCCATAAATCACTCTCTCTCTCTGTCGCTCTATGCGAGTGGCTGCGTGTGTGTGTGTGCTCTCTTTTAAGGGCCCAACACCAACTCGGCCTCTCGCTGTCTGCAGTCGGCAGAGGATGGGCAGGGGAGGCACAAAACAAGAAAAAATAAAACGGAAAATCGTCTTCGGGTCGCTTTTTTTATCTCTGCTGCGCAGCGAGCAGCGAGCGACGTATAAATAAAACGCATCGGAAATTATGACAACTTTAGGCGGAGCATAGGATGTCGGCGTCGGCGTCGACTTCGGCGGCGGCGATGGGCTCTTCCCTTTTTTTTCGTTGGCTCAAGCTCAATCATATTTCCTTTATGTGCGCCCCGTCCCTCTCTAACTCTTTATGTGTGCTGGCGTGTTGGTGTGTGTCTGCGCTCTTTCTATGTATGCCGCTCTGTGAGAGTGAAGAGAGGGCTTCTTTTATTTATCCATATTTCCTTTATGTTAGCTTTTGATGCTCCTTCTTGTTTTTCGTCTCTCTGCTTCTTAGACGCTGATTGTCCTTTTTTTTCGTGGGCAGGGATTCCTTGAGCAGCTGAAATGCCGACGGGAAATGAACAGAAAAGAATATCAAACATTTTGTGGATAAAAGAGTAGGATTTTTCTGGTAAAATGGAGGACGATAGGGATAGTAAATGTATTATTTATTTAAAATAGAGGTTAATAGGGGTATTAATGGATATTCTTTGTAAAAAATATTATTATTCTTTTGTGTTTATACATGAAAATTGTATTATAATCATTTAAAAGACATCTTTGAAATGTGTTTTAAATATTTCTTTAAATATGTAGCTTAAAGACTTAAATCGTAATAAAAAAAGGTGTTCCAGTGGAAATTTAAAGTGTGAATGTAATTGTTTATGGGTTTAACGAATTCAAAGAATTTTTGCAGTACTCAAGTATTTCCTTAAATACAAAAAGTACTAAAAATATCATTTACAAAGAATAAAAGTAAAAAATATTGCCTTGAATTCTGAAATGTGTAATTTCTTTTCGGTTTAATTTTAATAGAAATTATAAAAATAAGAAAAATCAGTATAGTTATTCCAATTTCTTTAAATTTAATTAGAAATTGAAACCGACAAATATTTTATGACTAAAAATGAAGTCTTTTGGCCTTTTTTTAGATATGTAGATAGAAAAAGAATCTAAATCAATATTCAAATATACATTTACATTGGCATTTATGTATATTCCTCTGATGCCAGTGTTGCCCCCTTCTTTGTGTGATCCCTCCTCCGATTAGCCCGATCTAATACCATATTCCCAAAAAGAGAAGAAAATCCCTCGCTCTAGCCATGAATAATGCATGCGATTGTCACGACTGCCGCCAATTGCATTTCATTTGATTTGATTTGATTTCAGTTGGATTCATTTCGTTTGAATGCATCACGTACGGGTTGTATCTATGCATGTGCAAGTACATGTATGTATCTGCGTATCTGCATGCCAGGCCAGGCCAACCCTCTCGATGCAGAGGAGGAACATCTGCTTATGAATTACTGACAAAACACATTTCACTGGCAACATTCAAAATGGTTGATATAAAAAATGAATTCAAAAATGAGACGGGCAAACGATATTGTGGGCTGTTTTTAACCCTCCAGGAACATCCCTACTTGGAAATATATAAAAAATAATAACTAACCCTCTCGCTGTAGCTCCTCTCGCAGACTCAACTCTTTTTGTTGGACTGCATTTTCCTGGAGAATTTTATATGAGAGAAAGCCCCAAAAATGAAGTCAGAGAGCCACAAAGTCTATGAAGGAAATGTTCTCTATCTCTATATCATTTATCATCGAAGAAGATCCCAAAGATCTTTTTCTCCCAGACTATCATGGCGGTTCCTCAACACGAAAAATTGTTCAGAGCGAGACGGCAAGTGGCATTTCTATGCAAATCATTTTTGGGGGGCGGGGAAGAGCGAGAGAGAGAGACCCTAAAAACTGGTTTTCTTTCCAACAATTTTTGATGACGCCGATTTGTCTCCACAATCATAAAAATCGTTCAGGAAAACGAAAAAGAGCGAACGAGAAAAACAAATCAAAGAAAATCTCCGACCAGAACATAATTAAATTTTTTGAATAAATTATTACAAAACATTTTGAGCGGTAAATGCGACAAATATACATACGTTTGACCCCTCAACCTCCACAAGATACCAAAGGTCTTTCGAACATCTTTTATAATTTTCCAACCATTTTTCTTTTTATTGATAAGAAAACGTGAGAAGGTTAAGGTTAGCAGTCGGTGGGATCTGAAGAGTGGAAGATGGTTACGTTGCTGTCTTTGGGAAATATTATTTCTTATAAGTGAGAGTATTCCAAGGGTTAACCTGGAGTATCTGTAGGTAATGTTTTAGAAGAACTAGTGCCTGGAATATTCCACTCCTTAAGGGGTTTTTGTATTATCCGCCAAAACGTTTCACATCCAAGGGGCTGTAAATCGATTTAAGGCTTGAATTTTGTACTTTGCCATATAATTTAATGGATAGATAGATGGATAGATAGATACATTTTGTAGTCACGTCTGTGCTGGCCAAGTGTCTAATTGCCTGGCTCATTAGGCATATATTCCCCAGTGCCCCACGCCCGGGGGCCCCTCCAATAAAATGTGAAATGCACGTCGCTCATTCGATCAAGATCGTTGGCCAGTCTTTAATATATTATATATCACGTGTGACTGGCAACGAAATAAAATAAATTGAAATTGAAATTAAAACTCTTTTGGCTGGCCATTAAAATTAAGTACTTGAGAGGGTACCTACTCCAGCGAGGGTCTCCGCAAAGGTTCTACGGGTCTATGGGAGAGTGTGGGCTGAATGGGTTTTTGATTTGTTCGGAGTGATTTATGTTAACGATGACACCTGAGGGGGGAATCGATACTCGGTGACGCTTTTGGTCCAAGGTTTATTCGGTTTTCTGGTCAGTTGGTTTTCCTTTTATCCGTTTTGTATTTCTTCGACTGGTTTCAAAATATATCAAATATCATGTGATTTCTTTATTTTTATGTGTGTGTTTTTCTTTTGATTGAGACATATTTTCAAGCATTTTCTTTGTTTTTCTTGTAGTTTAGAAAATATATAAAATATATTTGCTGGCATTTACCCATCAGAGCAATTTAATTTACCCGAAAAACAGACACGACACAAGATACTAGCGGATACTGGCAAAAACATTTAAGAGTTGACCTTGTCAGGGGGCTGGCTCTGGCTCTGGCTCTGGCTCTTTGGGCCATTTACCCGATTGCGTTTAATCGATTTCTTTGTAAACTGGAAACCAATGTCAACAGCCTCGCAAAACACACAGACGACACAGCAAAACACAACACACAAATAAACGGAATCCAGGCAAAGGAAAGGCGGCTAAGGAGCCGAGGAAATTTGCTTCTCGAGCGGCAAAACATTTACACACTTAAACGAGGCAAAAGAATTTCCTTGGGGCGTGTGGGTGGGGGGAAGGGCGTTGAATAAAATCTATTCCATGTATCGAAAAGAAAACTAAGAAATTGTAGTGCAAAGAGAGAGAGAGTGGCCACCCTTGGGGCAACTTTGTCGCGTAGGTAAATATACATTCCGTTTGAGAGAGAGAGAGCGCCACGGAATGTATCTGTTGGATACACTTTGCCTGCCAGGGCCTGGCTCCAAGCCCCCACCCTTTTTCACTGCCATTTTAAAGTGTTTTCCATCGATTTTTCCCATCTGGGGGCCGTTCTTTGATTCATAATTCAACTTTTGGCAATTAACACGCCCACTCCGCCCCAGCCCTCCACTGAATCATCAGCATTAATGGCAAATTTATGTGGCGATGCATTCTCTCCTAATGAAAATGGAATTCATAAAATAAACCAACATAAAACAGAGGCTGGGGATCGTTTGGCTCGTGGCAGCCACATGTTCGTCTGCGACTCCGCACTGAAGGGGGGGGCGGGGGGGATTGGGGCACAGATGGCTAGAACTAGAGGAATTTCTGGGATAAATCATACATGAATCATATACTGTATTTTATTAGGTGTCCAGCAGATATGTAATTGCTTATCCGAGAGAATTTCCCTCGAATGTGCTGTTGTTTCTGCCCCTTTAAGCGGCAACCTTTTGGCTGGCGTCCGATGAAAATTTAATGACAATTGTTGCATTTAAATGCTGCCCCATTTAGACGGGCGGGCTCCTTCGGAGACTCCTCCCCCACCGCCCACCAGTCCCCGAAAAGTTCAGGGACCCGACAAAATCGATAAGGTCCAAAATAGACATGTCTGTTCTGGTTCTGGTGCTGGTTCGGGTTTCGGGCTGGCATTGTCGTTGGCTTCTTCCTTCCTTCCTCTTCCTCTTTTTTTTTTTTTTTGCTCTCCGGCGACGTCAACAAGATATATTAGCCGGTTTCATTATGAGGCCAGGACGGGGCTCCCCCGAAACGGTCTGTGGTGCGTCGAAGAGTGACGAAAGTGTTGCAACCTGCCCCCACCCCCACGTCGCTGCCCCTCTGTCTCTCTCTCCGTGTGTGTGTGTGTGTGTGTGTGTGTATCCTGTTACCCAAAGGATGTCCTTGCTCTGGCCATGGGCGTTGTTGCTGCTGCTGCTGTCTCGTGGTCTGGTCTCAATGGGTGACTGTGTCCTACACACACACACACACACACATCTAGGCCCTGAACATGTGTGTATGTGTGTGTGTGTGCAGCTCCCATCTCTTTCTGTCTGTGACAATTTCCGCCTGGCTCTAAGCGGGTATTCCCCACCGTCCTTGCCAATTGCCAAAAACTCCTACTCCTACCCCAGAAAAACTTGGTCCGTCCACGCCTCCATTCTGATGTCTGCACCGCCGGCAGCCCCAAACCCCCACCCCCCCTCTGTGTCTGTGCCTTTTTTGTCGCCCTCGTCTCGCAGTTTCACTTTTTGTCAGCAGCTGCTGCCTCGCTCCAACAAAAAGCGTTCAAATTTCCATTGCGTATGGCAGTAGCTATCTTATATACTCTATATACATCTGTATATAGTATATACTATCTATGTACTTGAACCATACGCTACATATCGGAGCGAGGGAGAGCAACAAATGGAACAAAAACTGCGGGCATTTTTATGTTAATCAGGTCAATGGCACGCCCGCAATCCCACCGCCCCCCGCCCACGCCCCCAACGCCTCTGGGTGCTGGCCATGCCCCGAAATTGGGCCACAAGTGGCACCCCTTCCACACGAAAAATATAAGCTTTAGTTTCGTGGCGATTCCAGATGTCGAACAAGGCCTTTAACAAATTGTTTAGCTTTTGTTCAATGGCAGTACCTCTCTTCCTACCCCTCTCTCCCTCCCTCAACCACTCAACTGTAACAAATTAAAAAAAATATATAAAAAAGAGTTGTGTGGATCGAGGGGTGGTAAATGGGTTAATTCGGAGTCTCCCTCTCTCTAGACCGAAGAGATCTCCTCGTTTTGTTGGGCTCTCGAGCGAGCTATTTGTTTAGGATACAGCCATAAGGACAAACATCCTCCCGTAGCCATTGTCATCATTCTGATCCTGTTATGATTCCATTTCAACTTCCCTTTTTTTCCGATCCAATCCCGATGCTGATGCTGTGACAATTCTTCCGAGTAGCTGGTTTCTCATTTCGGATTATAAGGAGATTATGAATGTCTCTATTTGGGATATGTTTCTGTCATAAAGCGAGGTAACATTTGCCGAGTCTGGTCTTCGAGATCTAATTGTTCCCACAGTTGTCCCAGAGTTCCTCCTCCCTCCTCTCGGTTTGCCCTGTGCCCGTGCAATT